>NC_142112.1:7270000-7935000 GCF_056152115.1 Neolamprologus brichardi
CTGTAGAAAACATGGACGACGCGACAGGTCCCCATTCTTTTTTTTGTTTTCAATAGTTCTCATCACGCTGATTGATGTTCAAGGGGTCTCCTTTCCCATAAGTTTGATTCTAATTCCTACCGCGGTGATGTTAAAATGGGGTGAAACGTCATCATAAGAGCTTTGACTGACAGCTGCAGTCACGGAGAAACTTGCGTATCTCTGTTCGCGAATAGCAGATAGAGCGTAGGCTCTGAGAGGACGCCCAGCGTTTACGCTACGAAAACTCGACCGAGTGTTTTAACCTGACAGCCTGAGGTGTTCTTCAGTAAACTGGACTACCCGACAGAAGGACCCGAGGCCCCGCTGCACTTTTTCGGTAAGTTAAATGTGTTTGTAAGCTAATCCGTAACTACCGTCCATAGCTAGCTCCTGAGACCTAGCTAGCTAAAATGAGCACTCGGCTGTCAGGGTTCGTTTAGCTAATCTGAGCAGGTGAATGAATTTACTGAAGAAATCAAGAGAAACTCAGAAAGCTCAGTCACTAATTACTGTTACTGTACTTTTATTACAAGTATTATATTATACTGTAAAAGCAACAGGCTGCACCCTGCTTCAGCTCCTGTGCAGAGCTGAATATTAAATATGTGCAAACAACAGCATGTTTTCAGTCTCTTGCCACATCTGTAAAGACAGAAACATTTTTTTTAAAAGCTTGTACTTCAGTAACTCCTCATTAATCATGAACTATGGATTAAAGTACTGTAGTGTACTGTAATACTGAAAAAATGTAAGAGAAGAACTTCAGATCCTGAGTGTGTGAGGACAGAAGAATCAGCTTTATTTCAATATTGAGGGATAAAATTTATTTAAAATTTATTTATTTATATCTGAGTTTGATGGTTCTGTTGTCTTTGTGATTACAGGAGCTGCCCTCAGATTCAGACCTCAGCCCCATCGAGTGACAGCAGACAGATCATCCAACATGTTCATATGTTAACTGTAAAATGAACTGATGAAAACAGTACAAAGGTTAAAGTACCACACGTGCTGTAGTGAAAGCTGCCGCTGTTTCATTGATAAAGTTAAACAAAAACGACAAAAAACAAAAGGATTAATCACTCATGTAACTGTGTCACTATATATCAGCATTAACAGGACCTCAGTTTGGTGTTTCAGAGAGCTGCTGATCTCAGACCTGCACAGCTTCCGTTTTAAACACTTGATGTACTCAGCTGCATGAAGAGCATATGAGATTTTGTCTAACACAATTAAATAAAACCTGATGAAGGTCAAAGGTCGTCACTTGTATGTTGAACTACAAACTTGTCATCTGGAATTCTTTCACAGTTTTTTGCAGATAGTGTTATTTACCATGAAGTGATTCAGAGTTATTCATACCAGAGTAACCAGAGAGGATCACATATTTTTAAATATATAACTTTCTACAGGACTGAATATAATATCTTTATGTAAAAGTCCGGAGCCTCTGGGGAGTATCAGAGTATTTATAACATTACACAAAACAAAGGTCTCCATCACAGTGTTGATGAAATGCTGGGTTTATCCATCTCCTGGGGCGGGCCTACGGAGGAGTGCTGAAGATTTCCCTGTGAGGGAGCTGCTGGTGAAGATCATGAGTCCTGCTTGATCACTGCCATGAGCTTCAGTCTTCCTGGTGTTTCTTAAATGATGCCTCTTACAGCGGGTCAACAGAACTTATGGCACAGGACAGCTGTGATGAAAAAAAGGGAAGACGTTTCTCCAAACCTCTGGACCCAGAAACCCAGCTTGGTCCTGATGGTCTCCCTGACTAGTTTCTCTCCAGGGTGAATGTAGCTGTTGATATAATATGGACTCTATTATTAAATGAAAAGAACAAATTAGACTACACTACTGAAACCTCATGCTGTTGTTTTTAAAGTCTCCATGTTACCAGGTGTAGAGGGCTCTGAAGATTTAAACAGTTTTAGATCCATTACACTCAGTCTTATGTTAAAATCTCAAAGGACAGCATTATATTTTTGATATTAACAGTAACTCTGGGCCTCTGTGGAGTGTGCAGCTGATCTCATCGCTGTCTAAAAATGGATAAAAAAAACATAAGTGTTGAAGACTATTAAGAGTAGCAGGTGTGTAGCATCGCTAACTAGCTAGCAACAAGCCTCCAACACAGTGCGTATGCTAGCGGCTAAGCTAACTAACAAATTAACAACAGAGTGATTTTAGAACTATAAGATGATAAGCTGTGTGTCTTTTTTATAACAGTGACATGGTTGTATTTACCTTAATTAAACGAGTCGTCAGTCGCGGTAAACCAGCAAAAAAGCTCGAGCAGCCGGGCTACGTAAAAAGTGTAGGGGGGCGTGTTTGCGGTTACGTCCAGCGGGTGTGTGGGCGGGAGCGTTACACAGTCGCTCCACCTCAAGTCACTACTGCACAGACTCTGGCTCCAAATTTGCAAGATGGCAGCCTCCACAAGCGGGGTATTTTGGCTTCATTTTTGCACAATGGTAGGAGGCGGGGTCGCGTCGTCCATGTTTTCTACAGTCAATGGTAAAAACCATCTCCAGTGTGATCAAATCTTCTTGCCAAACATCTGCAGCTTGGCAGTGCAAACAGCAGCCTAACTGACTAAGATGATGGATCCATGGGGTCAGGAAAGCCAGAAGCAGGGCTGGAGAAGTACCTTTCATGTCCATTCACTGGAGGTGTGGATTTATTGCATAGCGTTCCTCACATCAAGAAGCTGTTGATCAAAATCAATACAGCTCTTCCTGCATCAGGAGCCTGTGAAAGACTTCTTAGTCATGCAGGACTCCTGCCTAACCCTAACTCCTCCCTAACCCCCCTCCTGTTCACTGCCAAACGGTCACAGCTTCACAGCAAGAACCTTGAGAGCCAACTTCTGCTGAAGCTGAACCAACATTTCACTGACTGAAGAAACAATTTATGGTAAAGTGAGCCATACACATATGTACATCCACATAGTGGAAATTTGTAATTGTCTTTTATAATTAGTTTTACTCTGATTTCAGTGTTTATTTGTGAGTGTAGTTTTTATTTGAAATATTTTCATTCTGATGTTTGTATCGCATGTTTTTAGTGTTTTCATATTACATTGTGTTAATCCACTGTCTATACTTCAGGGTATTTTAGTATACACAGAACATTTTATAGTTTTGTTAGAATGTCTATTCCTGTGGAATTTTAGCCCAGATGTGTTGTGTGTGTGTGTGTTTTTTTTTTTTTTTAATTCCTGCTGTCCGCCTTGGGAATAAACTTTTCCTGATTATACCTGTTGCATCGCTGTGTCATTTGTTTCTGATTTACTTAATCCCTCCTTGTATTTAAAAGAACCACCCCTAGTATGACATTCTGGCGCATCAGCTGTAGTCTGTTATGTTGAAGTTGCCTCGTTCTGTTTTCTCTGCTGTAAATGCGAATATATTTACTGTGGGTTTTGCTTGAAAAAGCTTTACGTTGTGAAAATCTGAAACCTGGAAATTAGAATTGTTGTGCCTTATTTTGTGGATCTTTTTACATATATTCCTTTTGAAAATACTAAAATTTGTATATTTATTTATTTTTGTTTGTCTGATAGCATTTATTTATAAAATAAATACTTGAGGAGCCTTTTCACCAAGTACTTTTTTACTCTTACTCGAGTACAGACTACTTTTTACTTTTACTTGAGTAATAATATTTTAAAGTAATGATACTCTTACTTGAGTACAATTTTTGGATACTCGACCCACCTCTGGTCTTCTGTTTTCTGATTGGCTGATCACCACCAAGTTTTTAATGCCCTTTTAACTTTTACTGAATTTGGAGATTCTCCCATTTTCATACTATTAGACCTCAGTGCTGCCTTTGATACCGTAGATCAGGGGTCCCCAATCCCAGTTCATGAGGGCCGGTGTCACTGCAGGTTTTAGATGTGTCCTTTATCCATCACAGCTGATTTAAATGGATAAATTACCTTCTCAACGTGTCTTGAAGTTCTCCAGAGGCCTGGTAATGTTGACCCAGGGTGAGATACAAAACCTGCAGGGACTTGTGGACTGGGATTGGGTACCCCGGCCATAGATCATAGGATTCTTATCTCTCGGCTTGAGCACTGTGTCAGAATCAAAGAGACTGCATTGGAGTGGTTTAAATCTTACCTGTCCTGTTTTCAGTTAGATTGGGGTATACATCATCCTCAAGAGCCTCACTTTCTTGTGGGTTCCCCCAGGGGTCCATTCTTGGTCCAGTTCTCTTTTCTATTTATATGCTCCCCATGGAGTCAATTTTTAAAAAACATGGCATCCCATTCCATTGTTATGCAGACGACTCACAGATTTACCTGCCACTGAAACGTAAATCTGTGAGTCCTCTGAAGGGTTTGCCAGATTGTTTGGAGGATGTTAAGGCATGGATGGCTTTAAACTTCCTTAACCTAAATCAACAGAAAATAAAGGTGATTTTGTTTGGTCCCTGTGACCACTGCGACTTTGGCCCTTTAGAAATTTATAAAAATCCCTTTGCGAGGAACCTAGGAGAGATTTTTGTCTCTAATGTAACGTTTGATAAACAGATTAATGCTGTAATCAAGTCCCGTTTCTTTCATCTTCGTCTACTTGCTAAAGTAAGGCCATTTCTCTGTTTTAGAGAACTTGAGAAAGCTATCCATGCCTTCAATTCATCTGGCCTCGACTACCGTAATACTCTTTACTCTGGTGTTAGTCTGTCATCAGTTAGCCGTCTACAGCTGGTCCAAAATGCTGCAGCACGGTTACTAACTGGCACATGCAAGCAAGACCACATATCCCCCATACTGGCATCATTACACTGGCTGCCAGCTAGTTTTAGAATTAATTTTAAGATTTTATTATTTGCTTTTAAGGCGTTGCATAGGTTAGCACCCTCATACCTTTCTGATCTTTTAAATTGGTACACTCCTGCAAGATCACTGAGGTCTGCGGATCATTTACACCTGGCTGTCCCGAGGCCCAGATTAACACAGAGGAGATCGGGCCGTTGCTGTAACTGCTCCTAAACTGTGGAATGAACTGCCCCTTCACATCAGGACCTCCCCAACATTGGACACTTTTAAAACCCGTCTGAAAACTCACTTTTATTCCTTGGCTTTTAATATTATTTCTCACTCAAATCTTCTAATTTTATGATTCTTTTTCTTAACTCTTATCATATCTCTATCCCTATGTTTTTATTTATTTTAATTATCTTTTAATTATCTCAATTGTACAACACTATACAGCTTGGTCAATGGTTGTTGTTTTAAATGTGCTATATAAATAAATAAATGTGACTTTGACAACTACAACACAACAAGCCACATTATTTGACTATCATATTCTAAGAGTGCACTATGGCAAAATGATAAAACAATGTCTCTGTGTAAAACATTTTCCAAATATAAAATCTTCCATAACTATTTGAAAAGGTAGAAAATTAATGATATAATTTCAGGTAAAATATCACTTTAATCACTCATTCTAATTACTGTTTAACTAAGCTCCTAATATCAGCTCAAGACCATATCAGTCCCAAAAAGCGCAGCTGATGTGAATTATGCATTCCAGGAGAGTCGAGGGAAATCTTCCCCGAAGAAACAAGAGCAAAGAGAGCTATAAGAATCTTTTTTTCACCGAATTCCTTCCAAACTTTTAATATAAACTTGCAGAATATTTCTAACAGATCTGAATGAGTGCTGTTCTGTCATCTATGCAGTTTGTTGCAGTAACAGTCAACACGTTAATTTGACTGAATGTCTCGTTGTTATGGATTTATTCTGAGCTCACCTGAAAGGAAATGTTTTGTTGGCCAATGCTTGTTTTTTTTTGTGGACTGAGTGTGTGTGTGTGACAGAGGAAGAGAGAGAGAAAATAATTCAAATGTTTGTTATATCATTTCCTGACACCGTGTTTCAGGCACAACTGTAAGAGAGATGAACTCAGAGAGCCCATGTTTGTGTTTCTGAAACACAGTAACAATTCAAATGTTAAGCCGTGTTCTATTTCATCACTTTGCTCTGTGGAATCTGATAATGTGTAATTTTTCTCTCCTTTTCCATGTGAGTGGAAGTACATTACAGCAGATGGTGTAAAACCATCTGCTGTAATGTACTAAACTGTATGTGTTTGTCACATGCTTAACAAACTCTCTCACACACACAAACATAAACATTTTGCAAACATCTTTCTGGTAGTTCAGCATCCACTGTAAGCTAATAATAATAATAATAATAATAATAATAATAATAATAATAATACAGATGTGGTAATAACATAAATGTTTTTAATGATTTTCTACAATTACAGTTAAGACTCTGGTAACATGATTTGTTGTACATATGCTTTCTGAATGTTTGTGAGGTGATAATTAAAGGTCAAGAAGCATCTAGAGTTTGCCTTGGGCCAGCCACGTTAATGAGCAACAGTAAATACATGAGAAAAATGTATGAAGCAAAAGAGTACGCCAATGTGAGCAACAAACACAACTTGTGCCAAATATTTATTTTATTTTATTTTCCAGAGTCCAGAAATTTACCACAAAGCTCTTTTTTAAATTTTCAATAACCTCAGATACAGTGAGTAAATTTATATATGGCTTCTTTCAAAATTAACTGAAACATCGTCTTCTTTAATATTATCATTACTGCTGATGTTTTAGTCTGTATTTATTTATCTGTTTGTTTTTTCATTTTATAATTGCAAATATATTTGAAGGTGATCTGGTGGATCACCTGCCTGTAAAGCTACTGTTAAAAACATAGTTTTACACATCGTAGTGAAAGAATATTTTTTTTAAGTTTGTGTTGAAGTTTTAGTGTGTACTGATTTGTTTCAGTATCACAAAAGTGATCAAAACTAAAACGGCTCCACCCTGGACTACTGCCTAATGCACAACAGGAATTAATTTCACGTCAGTTCATTACTTCAGATAAAAACTGCAATACACATGAACCACATATTTATAGTGGATTAATGCATGTATATTTCTTTCCCTGTGTAATAAAATGATTTTGTATTTACTGTTAAATTATGATTCCATTATTAATAATATCAGCAAAAAACTGTGAACTCCATCACTGATTTCTGACCTTGACCTTAATAAACTGATATTTAGTGAAGCTGCTCGATTTTCAGTTAAGTGAATTGTAAAACTGAATGAAAAGAAAGAAACAAATAAATGCAAGAAAAGAGCAAAAAACGTTGCTTTTAGTAGCGCACATGAAATAAGCACCATTAACATTATGTGAATGGGAAATTTTAAAATGAGGATTACGTGAAAACACAAAAGACTTCTTCTATGATAGGACAGACTGTTAAAATTGTTGCTATATAAATAACACACACACACACACACACACACACACACACACACACACACACACACACAGTATAAATAAGGCTGCCCAACCAGAACTAACAAAGGCCCACTACAGACAGTCCTGTCAACACAGCGAGGGAGAGATACTGTGGTGTGTGTGTGTGTGTTATACTCCATGTTTGTTTATGTGTATATGCTCCTGTATATGTGTGTAGATTTCTTGCTGTGTGACTGTGTGTGGCTCCCTTTGCACACTAAGGAATGGTAATTGTCTCCAGTGAGTATCTCTTCTGCTTGTCATAAGCTACGCTCATCTACACTCAGGATATTGGTGTGTGTGTGTGTGTGTGTGTGTGTGTGTGTGCGTGCGTGCATTGGAGAGAGACAGAGGGTGAGTTAGAGCTACAATGTGTGTGTCATAAGATTCGCTCATTTACTCTCAAAATATTGGACTGTGAATATGTGTGTTTGTGTCACATTTACATACTATTTGTGTCTATTTGTGTGTGTGAGTGTGTGTGTATAAGGGAAAGGAGTGTGTGACAGTCAGGGAATGTGTATGTCAGAAGCTCATTGTGTGTGTGCTCTTTATGTCATGCTCATTTAGTCTCAGTAGCAGCAGAATGGGGAATTCCAATAATAATCATAAAACCTACTTTATTTTCTCTGTTTGAGGTGAGACGACCGTCTTCCCCCCTTGCTACCACTTTCCAGCCTGCTCAGCCAATCAACTCATACACACTCAGGTGCACACATAGACACATGCACAAATCCTCCTGTGTGCAGTTCTGCAGGCCCGGGCGATTGTCAGAGTTATTACATGGAGTGTTGTCTGCCTTGTTACAATTTCACTTTATGAGCTAAGAGCCTTGCACAGTCCCTCAATACTTAACATAGACAGAAGCTTAGACATTATTGTGTGTGTGTGCGCGTGTGTGTGTGTGTGTGTGTGCGTGCGTGCGTGCGTGCGTGCGTGTGTGTGTGTGTGTGTCTACGGCTGCTGTTTTCTTTTTAACAGTATATGGCCACTAGGTACTGCACTATTTAGCAAACCCAACAATTTAATAAACACAGCAGGTGAGCGTGTGTGTGTGCACGAGCGCACGCGCGTGCTCATGCATGTGTCGCTAAACCAAAACAAAAGAAATAAAACCAAAGAATAAAGGATGGATTGAGTGATTAACTCAAGGAGCCGTTACATGGGTTTTTATGTGACAGTCCATTAGATAAAGCAGGTTCAATTCATCACTCGTTGATTTCGATGTTAAATGCATGTGTCGCTGATAAGAAGGCCAGAAACAGGGGAATTAATGTAACTGTAACAGATATTAAAGCTGTTTAAAGCATATATTTGGGTCAAAACTGGAGAATTAAATGTTTCATACCAGTATTTAGTATTGTAGCGCTGCTATATTTTAATATTCACCCAAGTTATTAAAATCCAGGGGTTCATGAATGAATGAATCTATCACTGACATGAGCAGGTGATGCCTGGACATGTAAAGTTGCTACTTCTACTAAGAAAAATTTAAATGATCAATATATAATTAATCTACAATGTGTTAATTGTAAAAATAACAGAATGTCATAAGCCAGTTTTGCATTATAAATAGAGACCTGTGGGCTGGAAAGGTTACGCCAGAATCCTTCCTGAAACTGCCTGAAAAAGAGGCGTAGTGTGAGCTGTGCTCTCAGCTGGGTAAGGTACAGGGTGAAAAAGTTTATCACGAAGAAAAAGTGTGCCAATATTAAACTGATTAATAGAGCGTCATTGTCAACAATTCTGGGGTTTGTTTCCCAAAAGCATCTTAGGGCTAAGAAGATCATAAATTCCATCTTAAAAAGTGTTTCAAAGCACTGTAACCAAAGTCCCTCATCATAAGGTTTAAGTAAAGCTACCAGAAGAAACTCTGAAAACTCACCGACATTTATCTTATTGTTTTATTTTCTGTCTGCTTTCCTAATTGAAACATTTTTTTAGATTCCATTGTTATTTAAAAAAAAAAAAAAAAAAAACTTCTATTGTTCTTTGCTTTGCACGACTCACTCCTGAAATAAGGCTGGCTCTTACTGGGCTTCCTCACACCAGTGCAACTGGGGCAGGTGCTCAAAGTTAAAAAAGGGCACATAAAACTAGGCTGAATAACAACAACCCACATTCATCAAGAATCTAATACGGAATCGTATCACACTGTATCACTGTCATCAAGTGGGGACAATGCAAAGCAAACGTCGCCTATGGTTTACTGATGGGTACAGTGTTGCTGCTGCTCCTGCTGCTGATTGTGCTGGAGGGCAGGGCTGTGTTGATCTGAGACTGTAGACCTTAAAAAGTCCATAGGAGAGTTGGTAGCTGATTAAACAATAATAAAATGCAAAGATCGGTGACAGTGCTTGGAACTGTAAGGAAACAGATTAAAACACTGTGGGAAAAAAACTGAAACTGGAATATTAGTACAGCAAGAAAAGGGTTGTTGTGGTAGTGTAAGAATGTAACAAAAAAAATCTATACACACACACACACACACACACACTATGACCACAAGACTGCATCATGGTACTGAGCCAGAATCCTTCCCCTGTTATTTATTCCTAGTGCCATACTAATAAAGTAATAAGAACAAAAGAATTAAGTAATAAATATAAAACGATGTATTTATCCTGATTTAATTTGTATCTACTGCAAGACAAAAAGCTTATTAAATGTAGAGTTACAATAATTTTGCTGCTGTAAAATCAGCATTTTTGTCATATTTGAAATATAAATCTAATATAATCTGTTTCTTAATGTATTTTCTTTAAAACACAGTGTGTGTGTGTTTTTTTAATGTTGTAATTATAATAATTCCATATTTATGTGGATATGCATGTTAGATAGTTTTTAGTGAACTATAAGCCCTTTAGAAAGGCAGGGAAAGCCCTGCAACTTACTTTAAAACTAAATATGTTCCCTAAAACGGTAACAAAGCTACCAACCCATGACAGCTTTCCCCAGTTAGCTAGCAGCTAATGACCAGCACACGTGTGCAGTTAATAAAAGGACAGGTAATGTTTGTCGCACTGATACACACACACACAGCACACTCATTTGTTTCAGTTCATCAGTTGACACTAGATAACTGGCTAATGTGTACATAATAAGCTAATACTGCTGTGTGCTATAGACTACAGTGTACGCTGTACACCTACTTACTGGTTTTTGTTGTATCAGTCTGCATCTTCCAGTTAATTTGTGTGTTTCCCCTACACCTCAGCTCTTTGCAAGCTTGTTCCCACCTCGTAACTATCAAGGGTGAGCATTAATTAATGGTTATCATGTGACTGATGAAAGCCAGATCCTTTTATTTAGCAAAATTGTGATTAATATTTAAATGTTATTGTTCAGGGGCACAGGCAAGACTTCAACGTGCACACACATTAAAAAAAAACAAGCCTCAAGAAAAGGGCACTTGGGGCACCTATCACGGAAGGGACAGGTGCTCAAACCTGTGTACAGTCCAGACCTTCCTCTAGCTGAGAATATTCGGATATGATGAAGAAAAGAAACAACAAAAACACCCAGAAAAATCCAAGTGTACTGCCACTGATCTTCTCACTCCCCAGATGCTTCTGATTAATCTATTTAATTTAAAAATTAATTTAAACATTTGATGTGTTTTCTATTTTTTATTATGACTAAAATACAGGTTAATGAAATTTGCAAATCATTGTTTTATTTCCATTTTATTTTATTTTTTTATTTTTTTATTTTTTTTTGGAAACTGGGTTGTAATAAATAATTACAATTCTGTGATCTCACGTATATGTTTCTGTACAAATATAGGTTTTACTTATGCACTTTATATTTCAATGTTAAAACCTTTTTTCTATTGCTTAAGTAGATGTGCGGCTTTTTTAAATCCATTGCTCAGCTGTGGCCTGTCTCCCCATGTCTGCATGGGTCATCATGCAGATGGACAAAACTAATTACAGGCTACTGTTCAGTGCCATTTCCATGCATTTGAGGCCACATGGATTTACGTGGGCCTGAAAAATGGGCAAAATATTTTCTATGCATAATTTTTTGGGATTGTTTTAGAAATGCCAGCAAATATGTGAGCAAAATATGCAGATGTCATATGTACTTGTGTACATGTATTTAGAGCAAGTTGAGCCCAATACAGCAAAGGTGAAGAATTAGGGTAAGGTAGAATTACACACAAAAATACATTTCAGTCACGGCCAACAACCATTTAAAGCCCTGAGGGTGAAACTTATTTCCAGAAATTTCCTATAAAGTTTAAGAATGACTTTGACCATAAAAGCTTCCTTTGATTGATGTTGTGCCACACTCCTTGATGTGACAGCCTGCACTAAGCCCTGAAATGATACTGTCAATGTGAAACAACTTCTAAAAGCTTCACTGACACTTACAGTGCCACTGCAGATCTATTCTTCCCGAAAGAGCACCCTTAAGAGAGTGAAATAAATACAAGCACTTAACAAAACTAGCAACTAAATCATTCAAAAGTGGGTGTACAACATTACCGATGGCACTAGCCCTTTACAGAACACAAGACTCCTCTGCGCCCTGGCAGGTGCTATTGCGGGTTTGACAGACGGCTGAATTAAATGTCTCACTCGCCCTGCACCCAGAGGTGTTTTATCTGATATCATGCAAAAATCACAATAATAAATGCACATTGAATGAACACGGTCAGGGAGTGAACCATTACCCTCAAGATGTAACGCAGTAACCACATCAAACCAGCAGCAAAGGAGTGGATCTGGATGTTCATTGTGGGAGTTTTTACATTCAGTCTCTATATGGGCTGTGTGCATCTCTGCCTATCTGTGTCAGTGCAAGCAATAACCTAATGAGTCTAATAGGGCTGTTATATTTTTAATAAACACAGCAGGCAGCTGGAGTCTGCTGAGGCTCATAGCTAAATGGATGGAGAGATTGTCAATGACTCACCGTGGTACACTTACTGCTGATTACAGACACGCAACACTTGCAGGGCATATGGACTGTGTGTCTGTATGTGTGTGAGTATGTGCGTGCATAGGAATACCTTTTTCTGCAAGGAAACTACTACGTGCACAGGTTCTTGCTTGTGTCTACATATGAGTTATAGTTTTTCATTAGCACACAATATGTGTGAGTCTACACAGAGACACGTTTGCATCAATAACTTTAAAGCTAGTTGGAGCAGTTGGATGTGTTTGTGTGTGCATCCCATTACTTCCTCTCTTTGTTGGCTAAATGAAATCCCATCTTGGCAGTTTCTCCTTCTCAGCACCCATTTGCTCCCACGGTGCTACCCACACAATATTAAAAATCTCCCATGTTCCCAGCACGTTTACAAAGATAGCCAACTCACATGTCTCAAAACATGCCTTTTCTTTTCTGCGTGACGTCTTTATGTCTGTCAAACATTATCAGGTGCAGTCTCAGGTGTAAAATACAATCAAAGCATTAAAGTTTGGGAGCATTTTACTTTTTTTTTACTTCTATTGTTTTCCAGCAGAGCAGATTATGAAATCAACCCAGGGAGCCATAAAGCAGAGTAGATCTTCTCAATGATCAATAAGAGTTTTCATTCTTAATCAAGTTATATTAAATCGTCACACGGATTACGTTTAATAAATAACAGCTAGCATCTTAAAGTAAAATGAAACCAAACTAGTGTTTGGTTTCATTTTATGAGATGAAGGTGAAGTTCCTTATATTGGTGCTGGTTTCAAATATAAAGATTTTCAAATGTATTAGTAGCATTTTAAAACTTTTTATAATTATAATTATGATTGAAAGAGATGTATTGTGAAAAGGGCTTTTTATTTGAGAGTGTATTTAAATGAAAAAAGATCATGAACGGCAGGAGTTGAACCTGAACTATTTCATGCACTTTCCTTTAAAACTGCGAAGACTCAAACTAAATCATTCACCAGCATTTGATGAAATTTTATGTTGTGAAAATATTCACCTTCATTAATTAAATAGGATTATTAAAGAGTACAGCATAAAATAAAATGACTGTAATAATACAGTGATAATAATGACACTGTAATACTAACTAAAAAGAAATATGCTCCTCAGTATCTATAACAGGACTACAAATGATACACTTTGTATTTTTTCAGTACTTTATCAAAATGCATGCAGAGACAAATGCTGATTACATAGTGTACATGCCGGTATTTGGGCCTCTGACTCTACATCTTTAATGAGAGCATAATTTAAAAGAAACAAAACTAGAGATGGTTCGTGTCAGAATTCATGTTTTATCATCTCACTGCTTCCTTTATTTAATTTACACTGCCATGAGAAGCACATCGTCCTCATCTGAATAGTAATATGCAGACTGGTTTTGAGGTTGTGTTATTAGGGAGAATTAAACTAGGCTCACCTTTCACTTGCTGAGTTTATATTTCATTCCACTGCAAATCACAAATGCCCCCCCGCAAATAACTGCACTGTGTGCTCTGTGTTTGGAGGATGAGATTCAAACATTTAACTTTTATTGTAGGAAGCCTATATATGAAGCATGAAAGCATCCCATTATCAGCAACAGGAAGAGTAACATGTTTTAGCTCAACACACATCCAGAGGTGACATTTCAATTTTCATGTTGACATTATTAATAAATATATCAGCTCCATTCTCTTGCATCATAAACTGGCTCATTGATGAAATAAGGGAAAGTTATCAGCACCAGATATCAAATCAGATTCTAATTTTACTTTAAGATAGAAACAGCTGAATATTTGTTGATAGGAAAACTGTCAAGTGGGTTCAAAATACAACCACTGGGCAAGTGTTAGTTTCAAGAAAATTAAAAGGATGATATAGATAGAAGAAGAAATGAAATTCAGGTTTGAATATCTGCTCAACAGCTTCATGGGACACATGCTAATAGTTGTTTTATTGTTAAAGGCACAGACTGCTCGTGTGAAATGGGCATCAGCTCAAACTCTGAGTTCTGAGAAATGGATGTGATTTTTTTTTTTTACTTTGATGAATTAATAACATATATTTTAGACTTTCTCTGGCATGTGCTGTACATAACTGGCAACCTAAATTTTGAATAAAGAAATGAAACAAGGCCCCATGGACAAAGCTCAATGAAAGTACACTTAAAAACCCCAAACCAAAACATTTTAGCACTTCCCTAGAAGGGCCTAGAAAGGACTTATTTATTTATTTATTTATTTATTACAATCAAACACTTTTTAATATATTTTTTGGGAATTCCATCCTTTGACTGCTTTTTATTTAAGATGTGTTTTACCAGTGGAGGATGTTTACAGCTGGAACACAACCGAAATCTCTGAGTAGCCCAGTTTTCATCATCCCTTACTCTTCCTGCAGCTCCAGAAGTGTAACTGTTTTAAAATGTCCCTGTTTCTCTTTTTTTTTCTTTCGAAAAATTAGTGTAAATATCTATTTGCCCGTTCAGCATGAATTTAATGACTTAACTCCTTTAAAAAAAGTCTTACATTTTTATGCCTCGGGTTCAAAGACTATAGAGCTAAGTGAGAATCTGATGAGAACTTCATTTCTACAGTTAAACAGTTGCAGAAAAGATTATGTTGATGGAAAAATTTCAAGCAAAAATACGACAGAATGAAACTGCCTGGAGCTGAGAATTGGATTTATTTGCTTGAACCTTTCCACATTGAAAAATAAATGGATGAAGAGTTAGGTCTTTGACATTAAATACAGCATCTTAATATAAATACATACTGAATATTTTTTTATGTACTCTCAGCTAATTTTCTCAAGTAAACCTATCCAATAAACATCTATTTGAAACATACTCTGGATAAATATAAATGGAAAGCAGAGGGAACAGCTGTTTCTGAATTGGGAATATTTCCCTTTAATGACATGTACACTGTTTCTGAGCAAAGAATCACAGCTAACAAAACACAACTAAAAACACCTCTTTTTTAAAATTAAATTTAATCTTTGTTCGATAATGCTCACAGTTATTGAAGTTGTGCTATATTTTGCAGACAGATTAGCAGTGATACCATGAGTGTTAATTAATGGTGATTCTTGATGGTTTCCTTCAAAACAAAAATGAGTCTTCTTGAATGGCTGCAAGTGTGATAGATCATTTTAAAAAGTAAGTAGTTACATCATTAGTTTACTACCAAAGAAGTTGAACTACAGACTTACAACATATGATTTCAGTCAATGTAAAATAGAAATTCACTTTTTAATTCAATTTAAAAATAAGCATTTTAAAGTATTAATCTTAAGTAAATCACAGAAGTATTATTAGAAAGGGAATATCTCTAAATGAAAGACTCCTGAAGTTTTTTGTGGTGATTTTTTAAAATAATTCAGCACTCTTCAGAATCAAAATTACAATTTGCTTTAAAATTAATTAAAAGTAATAATAGCAATAATCCCACTTAAAGTATATATATATAGCAACTTTAACAGAAAAAAACAAACGTTTTTATAGAATCTACAAATGTCTAAAGTTGGACTTTAGGAACAACCAGTCCAGTCCTGGAAGCTGCACTGTGGCTTTGGTGCTGTAGCAGTTGAGTGATTTAAATGTGTAACCTATTCTCCACACACCAAAAAAAAAAAAAAAAAAGCAGGCAGAAAGTCTCTCAGCTTTGTCAATGTTCTGCTCTCACATCATGTCATTCAATAACAACAACAACAACAACATTAATAATAATAGTAATAATAATAATAATATTTAAAGAAGAAGTAAATTCCTGCTTTCTTCAGTTTGCCATGCAATCTTACTGCACATGGCTTCACACACACCTGTTTTATGTCCAGTAGACTTTATTGTATTTTGTATTTTTTGTATAAGCACAGTTATATAAAATGCAATGCCTGCAGGACTTTAGCCCCGAGACCTTTTCTGTTGTTTACAAAATACAGTAAATAGCGGTACATGAGTACAGTAGGAAAGAAAAGAGTGGAGACAGAGAAAAATGCCAGTGTTGAATAAAATGTGGAAAGAAAATTGAGGGGGGTGAAGGAAAAGAGAATTTAAAAAGTAGAATGTACAGAAGAAAAATAACACATCAGTGCGTCTTAAGAGAACTTGGGGGACGGAGAACCAAGACAATGATGATATATAAAAAGTTCAGAGTCCAGTGTAATTAACAACAATAACAAACTCCATCCCGGCGCTGACACACTAACATTTCGTCCTGGTCAGTTGTGTTCAATCTGTGGTTCAATAAGGGTTAAAAGAGAGAGAGAAGAGCGCAGCCTTCATAATGACACCACCCTCCCTCTTCGTTATTCTCCAGACTACATCCAGAAACCGTCAAGCTCGTGCTCCCGGCGTTAGCGCACGTACACACGCGCACTCAGCCTTCGTCTCTCCATCTTTGTGTCCATTCAAACTCACTCAGTCACACGCGCACACACACCTGCTGACGGAGGAGAGGAAGAAAAAGGAGAAGAGGAGACAACGGCGGATCACGGGGCGCATTAACGCATCCGGTCTCCCGAAAAAAAAAACGAGAAGAGAGGAGCTACCGTCACTCCACTCCTTCAAGGTAAGGACTTTTACAGAGATGAAGAGCCTTGCTCGGCTGCTCTCAGGTGGCAAATGTTCAATGCATGCTCGTGTAGAAGTTGTACACTGAGTGTGGATGTGGAGCTCCAGTGGATTAATTGGAGTGAATGAATGGTGAGTTGTTACTGGCTCCTGTTAATTAGGAAACTACACACTGGAGTTTTCAACAGTTGCACAGCTTGCACAGCGAGACAGCTGGTTTGGGAGTTGTTTGATTATTTAAAGGTACTATGGCAGGGCAAATGGGTGCTGGAAAGCCTACTGTTGAAAAATTAGAGTGACATTTGAGACATGCGGACGTTTTTTTTTTTTCGTTATTAAAAAGCTTCATTTATTAAAATTGCTCTTGTACTCTGTACAAAGTTTCACACACTCTCTCACTGATTGCTCATTGGTGGATAAGCAGGCACAATAACCTCATTCGCAACAGGTTCACTAACTGTATCATTAAGTTGTGGCAGGTGTTACAAGTCACTGGGTGTCACTAACACTTTGCCACACCCTACCTGCATTCATATCACGGACATATTTCCCAAATTTTCATACACACCCTGTGGACCAGAACATCCCTTATGTGTGTGATTTCAAGTTTTCTAACATGTTTCACTTTATTTTTAAAACAGTGTAAAGTTAGATACATAATATACAGTAATGTGCTTACAGAATTCAGCTTTTAATGATAAATATTACAAGTTTAAAATGTAACCATGTTTGATCAGAAGAACTGACCTATTAAAAAAAAGAGTGTTGCCTGAGGGCACTGCGCACTAACTGATCCCCACATTGTGAGCTGTTTTCTTTACGCTGTCAGATTGTTTTTTGCTGCGTTTTTTTAGTTGCTAGTTTGTTTTTAGTTTGTATTTCAGCAATCATTTTATGTCTCAAATAGAAACTTAATTTGCATGGCTGGGGTTGACACTTAAGACCACACTGGCCTGGTAGACGGTTGTTAAGTCAGGCTTAACACTGTTAAGGTGTTCATATGTGCGTATGAATGCAGGACAGTTATGAAGAGCTCAAAGGGTTTAGCCTAGTCCGTTTAAAATGTCAACCTACATTCCAGCCTGACCCGAGTATGAGTGGACTAGGTTCAGGTCGGGCCAGAGTGATGTCAGTTTCGTCATCAGATGGATGGCTGCGTGCCTGCTTGGCTTTTGAGAGCACCCGCACTCGTCTGCAGATAATTTATATCTACATCATATCATAATCTCATTATAGGTCGCAATTTGGTATAATTGAGGCCTTAAAATATCAGACATTGTTGAATAATGGTAAGTACTGCAGTAGCCTACTTACATATAACTGTACTGCAGATATTATATAGCTTGTTGCGTTATGGAGATCACCTGATTTTACTTGGTATTTCTATGGAGAAATGCAGCACCAAATACACAGAGACTGATCAAGCTACTCAGCTACTCTGATCAGCCAGTGCAGATTTTTATTCACCTTGAAATACAGATTTTGAACAGAAGACTACATCATGACATATATAAAGCTGGAAAGCTCACAATGCACTAAAGCATCCATGGTCATGGTGGAGCTTCAAGTGATATACTGTAGGAAGTGAAATGATGAGAGAATAATTAACCTTTTCAACCTTTTACATTGGCATTTGTGAATTTGGACTGAATGGTAAATGACTTACTTCGTGTATTTAATGTAGTCACCTGGTCATTAATATTGTATTAATTGTCAATACATTCATATTTTGCGGGAATTTAATTTAACCTCTTGGCTTGTGTGAATGTAGCAAAGGAATAATAAAAGCGATAATAACATTTTTTTAGAAAGACAAAAAAGAGGAAAAAACTACAACAAAAGTGGGTTTGTGGGAAGAAGCTAAATTTTTTCTCATAAGTAATTTAAGGAGATCTGTTTTTAGATCCCTCCAATTTCAGACTTCTATGAAATAAGTAAAGAGTCTATGGTCACAGACAAAAGTAAGAAAAACTTCCCTTTTCTTTTCTTTAATGACCACAACACTGCACTGCTGCAGGGAAGGAAAGAAAGCGCTGGTGCTGACAGTGCAGTAAAGTGAGCAGCTGTCACAATGACAGATTTGAAATTAGCATTATAAACAATGTAAATTGCGCAGCAGCAACACCTAAATTGAAAGAAACTTGAATTGAATTAATTTAAATGAATTCAGATTTTCATATTAGGAAAGATTATTCAAGTGATCTCAACCTGATTGTGGACTGACACAAACCCAGCAGCCTCATGAGGCACAATATGTTTACAAGGTGATTAGATCCCACATTAAAAAGTATTGGAATTAATATTAAAGAGTGTTTCGTATTTACTGGTTTCTCTGGGATCCCCGTGGATCATCCCCCCCAAACCGAGTTATGCCAGTAAAAATTATTTAAGCTATCATTTGAGCGTTTGCCTTTCATTAAACTCTACTGCTTACAACAGATTTTAATGACAAGTTACAGGTTTAGAATTTGAATGGTTGAATGCATCTTTAAAGTAATAAACTGCATTAAAAAAAGGTTTGTGTTATTTAGCTGAAAATTTCACTGTGTAGCATTTGAAGGACAGTGACATGCTTTAGTATGTTAATGCATTTAAAAAAAGCACTTAATTTGTGATAATAGTATTTCTGTTGAATGTCTACCTTTTCTAATATGTCAGGTGACAGGTCTTTAAAAAAGTTTTTTCTTCCTTCCAGACAGTCCGTTGTGTTTCATGCAGGTGTATGTGAATTTAAATTTAAAACTAATTTGTATTACTGTGCAACAGGTTTTTATTGTCTTTTTCTAAATGCCTAAAACAAAGCAGTGTATTTGATGTTCAAGTGTGATTGGTAAGCGAGGAGGTCCTCATCAGAGCCATAGCTTTTGTTCTATTCGTGTACAAAAAGTTGTCACATTTTTTCTGATGTCTTTGAGAAACATTCTCTTTATCAGTGATTGTTATAAGGTAATTTGAATATCCCCATGCATCCTGAAAAAAGACCAACTGTAACATATCGCTATCAGAAGTAGTGGTGCTGTTAAATATTTGCATCCAGCTACTTAATTCTGTATATTTAGACCATATAAAAATATACATCATAAAAATATGACCAGAACAAAATTACAAAATGTAGCCATTTCATCTTGTTCAAAGCTTTGTGTTGTACTGATTGCTCTCATTTGTTCAGATTCGGTACAATATCTTAACTCTATCAACATCTTAGGTGCTTTCCATTGTACTTTTTACTCTTTCTTGGTTGTTTGAGCTGACTGTAGGGAATTAACAGGCATTTCCCTTGAACAGTGGTACAAAGGATTTGGCTTTTTTTTTTTTTGCTACATTTGGCAAAAAAATAAATAAATAAAATCACAGCAAAGTTGATGAAGAGGCAGTGTCTGTCCATCAAGTGGTTCAAAAACAGTTTTTTAAAATTTTTTAAAAAGACTAAAAAAATCAAGATATTTATTAATAGCGCATTATCATAGACAGTACTTGCCCAAAAGAATCCACACAAAAGAAACCTCACAACTTATTGTGCTTTGTGTTCAGGTTATACATGTCAACTTTGTATAAATAGTTGGCCTCGACATTATATGACTTAAGATAACCATAACTAAGGCTAGTCAGTGACACCCTTTATCGCCCTTAAATACACCTTTAAAAGATGTTTATCAAAATAAAACACTATTTGTGGGCAGGTTGGTGATCTTCATGTGTTCTTTTACTTTGACATGCCGCAACGGTCGTAGCAGACGGCCCCGCCTCTCCCTGAGCCTGGTTCTACTGGAGGTTGATTCCTGTTAAAAGGGAGTTTTTTTCTTCCCACTGTGGCCAAAGTGCTTGCTCATAGGAGGCCATATGATTGTGGGATCTACCTTACAATCTAAAGCACCTTGAGGCCACTGTTATTGTGCTTGGGTGCTGTATAAATAAAATTGAATTGAATATTTACATTGATTCTAGTTATGTATTATTTTTTGACTAGTTCATTGTAAGGGATAACCAAACATTTCAGCCTTCTGTGCCATTTAGGCTGTTGACTCTTTGGCAATGGAAAGTAGTTTGTCACATAATATTTACCATTTCCATTAAAATGCTCAGGGCTCTTGAATCGGCCGTTTTGGGAAAGCAATATGGTTTGTAAGCTTCTTAGTTTGCTACTGATTGCTGAAGGGGTTTCTAAAGTCATACTTCAGACACCTGAAGGTCTCTTGGGCAGCTTTTTTTTCTATCTTGTGTTCCCTAACACTTTTCATGTTCCAGAGGAAAAGCTGCTTTTTCTTTTCTTTTTTTTTCTTTTTTTTACCACTCAATTACTGTGTGATTTTGAGTTTGCACCAGGTGTGAATGGTTTCTGTTAGAGGAAATGTTCTCTGCACGGGGCAAATGCCAAGTGCTCAAGGTCAAACAAGTGTGTTAGGAAAGAAAAATCGTTTTCTTGACAAATTACTTTTCTTACCAATAAATGAATGATTTGTGTGTGTGACAAAATTACTTTTTTTTTTACAAAGTGCTTTAAAACAGATTAAAAGAATTGAACAAATTAAAAATAATTCTCAAATGTTCAATTCTACAGCTTTACCCACAAGGATGTTGGCATCCAGCACACATCTATGATGCAAATGACATATTTAAATGAATGAGAGATGACTGCTCTGATTTGTGAATACTGATAAAGTTATTAATATAAATGCAAAGCGTTATCCTATTCATTTCCTGTTGTAGAAGAGACTGGGGCTATGAATCTTGGAGTCATAAGGACTTGACATCACATAGGGAGGCTGACAGAAACAGAAATTCAGACTCCATAATGTCAAACATAGGAGTGCTACTGTAATACAAGCCTATATATACAATGCATCAAACTTTATGTAACACAGTATTGAAGCAGAAAATGTAGATACTACATCTGTATCTGCAAGATGGGAAACATGTGCACATAGTTATCCTTTTTCTTTTTTTCACCTCATTTATTTCTGAAGGTGTGATGATATGATTTCAAGTTCCTTCTCGCTGCGTTATCTTGAAAATATGAAAAAAATAAAAACATTTGTTACTATTTCACATTAAACAGACCTTATAAATCATCATAGATCATGGACAGGTTTGTGCTGTAAGTAAGATCCTTTTAATAATACAAAAGAAATAAATGTATATCTTTAACTCTGGTGACAATATTTACTGGCTATACAGGGACATACTGTACTCTGCTTAGGCATAAACTGGCTACACATGAATATGGTGGGCAGCAGAAATGTGATTTGTGGCAATTTCAACTCAATGTGTTATGGACATTTCTCTGGATTACTTTACATTGATACTGCATAAATACAACATTGTAAAACTAATTATTAAAAACGCCCAGTCAGAGAAGTTTATTTTTCATGTCATAGCCATCTACTGATATCGACCATATGGCTCTTTCTTCAAAAAAACTTTGACTTAGATTGTTAGCTATAGAAGATTTTCTCAGTATTATGTTAGGGTCTTTACCTTATAATGTAAAATGCATTGAGGCCACTATTTTGATTTGGCACCATATAAATAAAACCAAATTAAATTTCACATTCTGATAGCTTTCCTTTGTAAACCTCTTTACCTCTTAACCTCTTTAATCTTGAAGCTAATTTTCAAGAGGTGACAATAGTTGTAATGCAAATGGCACATGGCAGCTGAACAATAAGCACTAAAAGAGGAAAAGCAAAAATCCCTCATTTGAAAATTCCGGAAAATACAAAGAAGATGATTGTTTTTATATTTGTGTTCTCTAAATACTTTGTGTGAACAATATCATTTATGTGTGCCAAAATTACAGTGATAGGACAAAGAGCTTATTTGGGTTGGGTTTTAGAAGTCATCGGCCTTCTTTTCAGGATCTGAGAACAGTTTGAATGGTCACCTAATGTGTGACAAAAGAATCCGCTGTGATGTTCATAATAGTCTGGGCTGTCTTATTTGTCTGTAAAAGTTTTTCTTTAGCGCTAAAATTACTGCAGTTGATTTATCTGAGATGTGCAGAGCACAGGAGTGTTTGAAGAAAGAAATACACCCGGTTAACAGCAGACAATTTACTGCATTTTAAATTATGCAGTCCATGTATTATTAGTAAAACTAGTGTTCAGACAGATCCTGCAGTTTCCCATAAATTCTGTGTGGTTTATTCCCTACATTCAGGTTGAGGGGTCATATGATGATGCTTTGATTGCACAATCCCAAGTAACAATATAGAAAATAGTTGAAAAAAATCTTATTCTGTGGGGGCAGGGAGTGCTAATTTATTAGCTCATTTTAGGTTTGACAGCATTTTTTTTAGTAGGTAAAGGCGAAAGTTTTAAACATGAATTGAGCTGCGGTTTGAGGAAGGCCTCAGAGTGGACGTCAATAAGGTGGTCGAGGATTCTATAAAATGGACCGGATTAGCTCGGAAAATTAGGAAGGAATGCCGAGAGAAGAGATCAAAGGAAATGTCAGACAACAAAAGACCTTGATAGATGAATGAGGGAAACCCTCAATCAGGTAGCGATGTGACTTGACTGAACTGAAGCTCTGACAGTGCCACATGACAGGATTTTGAGACTTGAGGTAATGACTCATAAACGCTTATCTTGGAGTAGAAGATGGAGAGGGGGTGCTTGGCTGGATAATTTACTTTGGGTAAGGTAGCAATAACTACTGTGCCCAGTTACCTAACAGACCTTTTCGACGTGTATAGCCCAAGAGAGCACTTAGATCCTCTTACCAACTACTCTAAGTGCAACCAAGGGCCCAACAAAAGACTAGAGGGGACCGAACTTTTGAAATTGCCACGCCTAAACTCTGGAATAATCTTCCAATTGATGTCCGCATGTCAGAATCCATTGCATTGTTTAAATTGCGCTTAAAAACTTCCATTTAGCCTTTAGCAAATTAGTTCGAACTTCCTCCTGGTCTGCATTTGTGCTATGTAACGGTAACGGTAACTGTCACTGTAACTGTAACTATAACTGTTTTATAACTGTTTTTGTTGCCATTTGTTGTAATCCGCTTTGCTGCCTTGTGTGAAACACTTTGTTGTCCTTTTTAAATGTGCTATAGAAATAAATGTTGATTGATTGTGCTGATTTCTGAAATGAACAGAGGTGACAATCACCAGTTTTGGGAGGGTTTGTTAAATTGAAAGACTGATTAGAGGAGACCCACCTTCCATAAAGACAACCCTAACAGAGAGCCAAGTAGAATTCCACCAAGCGGCACAGCTGATAGAAGATGATATTGACATTTGAGATGTTGTCAGAACTGTGAGTCGGCTTAGAGAGCTGTCTCAAATGTCTGTGTCAAGGAGAGAGGGTTTAGATAATGCTAGTGAAAGTACATGAGAAGTGAAGGGATGCCTTGAGGAATTATGCGCATGGTGGAGTTCAGAGAGATAGAGGACGGAACCTAGCATCCTGGTGTCACGAAGGTTTGCTGGTGGTGTGCGAAGGCAGGATAGATGGCAGAGAAACTGGCATCCTGGTGCTGGAAGGGTTTGCTGATGTATTTTGCAGAGGAGGGAACAAAGTGGTGAAACTGGCATAAGGAATGTTTACTGCTGTGTTGGCAAATGACCGATATGGAGAAGATGACTGGAAACATGGTGCCAGGAATGTGCGCTGTTATATTTAGTGAAAGACAGATAGATGCAGGGAAAAAGCTTACTGCTACATTTGTGAAAAAGGGATAGAGGGAAGAGAAACTACCCGAAAATGTTGCTACTACAAATTGCAAAAGAGGGATAGAAGAGCAACAAACTAGCAAGCTAGTGCTGATAAGTTGTTGTTTTTGTTGTTGTTGTTGTTGTTGTTGTTTTGTCGGGCTTTTTGGGGGGAGAAATGATAAATGGCAGAAGCTGTGTATCCAGTGCTGGAAAAATGAGCTGCTGTATTTTGCGAAGGAAGATTAGGAAAGAGAAAACCTGGCATCCTGGTCCAAAAAAGCTTTCTGCTGCATTTACAAATGAGGGATATTTCACTTAAATTAAATTCAATTAAATTCAGTTTTATTTATGCAGCACCAAATCACAACAACAGTTCCCTCAAGGTGACTGTAAGGTAGACCCTACAATAATACATACAGAGAAAACTCCAACAATCATATGACCCCCTATGAGCAAGTACTTTGGTGACAGTGGCACAGAGACAGAGAATCTGGCATCTTAGTGCTTAAAGGAATTGCTGCTGCTTCGCATATGAAGACAAGATGTGGAGAAACTGGCATCCCAGTGGTAGCAAAACTTGCTTCTGCATTTTGCGAATGAGAACCTGGCATTGCAAGAAGTTTGCAACTGCATATTGCAAAGGAAGGATAGTAGAGCATTTCTTTTCTTTTTTTTTTGCAAACAATAGATGGCACATAACTGACATCCTGAAGGCAGAAGGTTCCTCTGCTGCTTTTTTCAATGATAGATGCAGAAAAGCTTGTTGGGAATGAGGGATAGGGGCGCCTATCTCCCCTCATTACATTCCCTGTGGGTCGCCGATGCTCCCAACCGTCGGTGCGTTGGTGGTTCTCTCTGCCCAGGGCTGGGTGCTCGGGTGTGTGGGCTCACTCCTGGTGGCAGCTTGGCGGGGTCTGGCACCCATGGTTCGGTTGCACCCCTTCCGGGGTGTGTTTGGCCCTCGGATCTTGGGTCTCTGGGCCCGGTGTTGGTCCGCTCCGGCCTAGCCGGTTGCTGGCGGAGCCTGTGGCCATGTTGCTGCAGCCCCCTGTAGCTTCTACACCTTGGCTGCTGGGTGACCACCCTGTCTGGGGTACTGTTACTGGTACTTATTCTTATGTTAGTTGTTGCTGTGGTTTCCCTACTGTATTGTACTCTTTTTTTTCTCCACCAGGTGATCAAGTGGATTTTTAGTGTCTTTTCTCACTCTTCCCCTCTGTTTTTCTTTCCCTCTTCTTTTGTTGAGCCTCTTCCCAACTTCTCTTTTCTTCATCTTTCTTTTTCCTATCCCCTGATCCTGTCTGACTGCCATAACTTAAAAGTAAAAACAAACAAACAAATAAATAATTAAGATTGAATAAACTACGACAATCAAGTGGACCAGTATGGCAAAAACTGTAATGATCCACTTGGGAAAATAAATCTGTTGGGTGTTTTTCTTGACGTTGCTACAGTGCCAGAGAGGACAAGCAAAGAAAAAAGAAAAAGCTTGCTGCTGCATTTGCAAAGGAGGGATAGAGGGAAGAGAACCTGGCATCCCGGTACCATAAAAACATACTGCTGCATTTTGCGAAAGAGGGATAGAGGGAAGAATATTGTTGTAGGGTCTACCTTATAATATAAAGGTGACTGTTGTGATTTGGCACTATATAAATAAAACTGAATTGAATTGAATCGACCTGGCATCCCTTAGGCCCCATCCTCAATTCAGAGATGGTCTGACACAAGGGATAACTAAGGGTTTTTGCTTAGGCATCAGTTGTCCTTCTGCTATCCTGGATTGCATGGAACTTTCTTGGATTAACTGAAGGCTTTTAAGGGAGGTTTTAAGACATCCTGATAATAATGAATTACAGTAGTCCGGCCTGGAAGTAATAAATGCATGAACTAGTTTTTCAACATCACTCTGAGACAGGATTTTTCTAATTTTAGAGATGTTGCACAAATGGAAGAACACAGTCTTACATATTTGTTTAATATGTGCATTGAAGGACATATTCTTGGTCAAAAATGACTCCAAGGTTCCTCACAGTGTTACTGGAGGCCAAGTTAAGGCCATCCAGAGTAAGAATCTGCTTAGATACCATATTTCTATGATTTTCAGGGCCGAGTACAATAACCTCAATTTGATCTGAATTAAGAAGCAGAAAGTTAGTGGCTATCCAGGTCTTTATGTCTTTAAGACATTCCTACAGTTTAACTCATTGGTGTGTGTTATCTGGCTTCATGGACAGATAGAGCTGGGTGTCATCTGCATAGCAGTGAAAATGTATACTAAGTCTTCTGATGATACTGCCTAAGGGAAGCATGTATAATGTAAACAGAATTGGTCCTAGCACTGAACCCTGTGGAACACCATAGTTGACCTCAGTGTGTGAAGAGGACACTCCATTTACATGCACAAATTGGAGTCTATTAGATAGATATGATACAAACCACTGCAGCGCAGTACCTGTAATACCTACAGCGTGTTCTAACCCTGCACTAAGGTCTAGCAGAACAAGCACAGAGATGAGTCCACTGTCAGAGGCCATAAGAAGATCATTTGTAACCTTCACTAAAGCTGTTTCTGTGCTGTGATGAGCTCTGAAACCTGACTGAAACTCTTCAAATAAACCATTCCTCTGCAGA
Organism: Neolamprologus brichardi; assembly: GCF_056152115.1. Taxonomy (NCBI): domain Eukaryota; kingdom Metazoa; phylum Chordata; class Actinopteri; order Cichliformes; family Cichlidae; genus Neolamprologus; species Neolamprologus brichardi. Next base: position 7,297,130 of record NC_142112.1, read on the forward strand.
TGATCTGTTAGCTGTTTGACAACTACTCTTTCAAGGATTTTTGATATGAAAGGAAGGTTGGAGATTGGCCTATAATTAGCTAAGACAGCTGGGTCTAGAGATGCTTTTTGAGTAAAGGTTTAACTACAGCCGGCTTGAAGGCCTGTGGTACATTAGTTATTAGAGATAGGTTGTTCATATTTAAGATTGAAGCATTAATTAATGGCAGGACTTCTTTGAGCAGTTTTGTAGGAATGGGGTCTAAAAGACACGTTGATGGTTTGGAGGAAGTAATTATTGAAGTTAACTCAGAAAGATCAATTGGAGAAAAAGAGTCTAACTTAACATCAATGGTACTAAAAGTAGCTGTAGATAATATTACATCTGTGAGATGATTATTGGTATTTTTTTCTCTACTGATTAAAATTTTATTTGTGAAGAAGTTCATGAAGTCATTACTAGTGTCGGGGCTAATGAGCGGTATGGATTCAGGCGCGGAGCTCTGGGTTGAAGCCGACAGTGCGTTTATTTACAGTGCTTGAAATACAGTCTTCAAACAGTGAGATATCCAACAATGTCCTTTCTTTAAATCCCAAAAGTGGTGAAGGCGAGTTTCCCCGTGAGGTCGGTGTGCACTCCTTCCGTGTGAATTCCTCCTCCCGAAAACACCAGTGAATCCCTTTTCTCCACTCCTCCGTTCCGTACTTCTCCACCTGAGAGACGAGCAAACACAACAGCGGATAAGAAGGCTTGCCTTGCTATGCGGGTTATAAGATCACGAGCACACTTATCTACCGAGCTCCGAGTACAATCCAGCGTCGACTGCCGTCTGGACACACCGTTAAATACCTCCGTGTATTGAGGAATGATTAGCGGCAGCTGGAGCTGAAGGTTACTCTTCCGGGTCAGAGGTCGGCCTTTCTTGCTGTCTCGGAGACGCCGCCCCTAGGCATAGCCCGACCCGCAGAATAGGGAGGAAGAGAGAAAGAGAGGAAGGCGCACACACATCACAAATAAACAAGCAGGTCGTCCGGGGAGGACTGTCTGACCGTGACAACTAGTTAACATTAAAGGGATGGTTGGCTCAACAGTACTCTGACTTTTCGTCAGCCTGGCTACAGTGCTGAAGAGAAACCTGGGGTTTTCTTATTTCCTTCAATCAGTGATAAATAGTAAGATGTTCTGGCTTTGCGGAGGGATTTTTTATAAAGCAACAAACTATTTCTCAAGGCTAAATGATGATCTTCTAAATTTGTGACATTTCCTCTCGAGCTTACGAGTTGGAGAGGCTTAATTCAATTCAATTCAATTCAATTTTATTTATATAGCGCCAAATCACAACAAATGTCGCCTCAAGGCGCTTCATAGATACAGAGAAAAGCCCAACAATCATATGACCCCCTATGAGCAAGCACTTTGGCGACAGTGGGAAGGAAAAACTCCCTTTTAACAGGAAGAAACCTCCGGCAGAACCAGGCTCAGGGAGGGGCGGCCATCTGCTGCGACCGGTTGGGGTGAGAGAAGGAAGACAGGATAAAAGACATGCTGTGGAAGAGAGACAGAGATTAATAACAGATATGATTCAATACAGAGAGGTCTATTAACACATAGTGAGTGAGAAAGGTGACTGGAAAGGAAAAACTCAATGCATCATGGGAATCCCCCGGCAGCCTACATCTATTGCAGCATAACTAAGGGAGGATTCAGGGTCACCTGGTCCAGCCCTAACTATATGCTTTAGCAAAAAGGAAAGTTTGAAGCCTAATCTTAAAAGTAGAGATAGTGTCTGTCTCCCGAATCCAAACTGGAAGCTGGTTCCACAGAAGAGGGGCCTGAAAACTGAAGGCTCTCCCTCCCATTCTACTTTTAAATACTCTAGGAACAACAAGTAGGCCTGCAGAGCGAGAGCGAAGTGCTCTAATAGGGTGATATGGTACTACAAGGTCATTAAGATAAGATGGGGCCTGATTATTTAAGACCTTGTATGTGAGGAGAAGGATTTTGAATTCAATTCTGGATTTAACAGGAAGCCAATGAAAGGAAGCCAAAACAGGAGAAATATGCTCTCTCTTTCTAGTCCCTGTCAGGACTCTTGCTGCAGCATTTTGGATTAGCTGACGGCTTTTCAGTGAGTTTTTTGGACATCCTGATAATAATGAATTGCAGTAGTCCAGCCTGGAAGTAATAAATGCATGAAATAGTTTTTCAGCATCACTCTGAGACAGGATATTTCTAATTTTAGAGATGTTGCGCAAATGGAAGAACGCAGTCTTACATATTTGTTTAATATGTGCATTGAAGGACATATCCTGGTCAAAAATGACTCCAAGGTTCCTCACAGTGTTACTGGAGGCCAAGGTAATGCCATCCAGAGTAAGAATCTGGTTAGATACCATATTTCTAAGCTTTTCAGCGCCGAGTACAATGACCTCAGTTTTATCTGAGTTAAGAAGCAGAAAGTTAGTGGCCATCCAAGTCTTTATGTCTTTAAGACATTCCTGCAGTTTAACTAATTGGTGTGTGTTATCTGGCTTTATGGACAGATAGAGCTGGGTGTCATCTGCATAGCAGTGAAAATGTATGCTATGTCTTCTAATGATGCTGCCTAGGGGAAGCATGTATAATGTAAACAGAATTGGTCCTAGCACTGAACCCTGTGGAACTCCATAATTAACCTCAGTGTGTGAAGAGGACTCTCCATTTACATGCACAAATTGGAGTCTATTAGATAGATATGATACAAACCACTGCAGTGCAATACCTGTAATACCTACAGCATGTTCTAATCGCTCTAACAGGATATTATGGTCAACAGTATCGAATGCTGCACTAAGGTCAAGAAGGACAAGCACAGAGATGAGTCCACTGTCAGAGGCCATAAGAAGATCATTTGTAACGTTCACTAAAGCTGTTTCTGTGCTGTGATGAACTCTGAAACCTGACTGAAACTCTTCAAATAAACCATTCCTCTGCAGATGATCTGTTAGCTGTTTGACAACTACTCTTTCAAGGATTTTTGATATGAAAGGAAGGTTGGAGATTGGCCTATAATTAGCTAAGACTGCTGGGTCTAGAGATGGCTTTTTGAGTAAAGGTTTAACTGCAGCCACCTTGAAGGCCTGTGGTACATAGCCGATTATTAGAGATAGGTTGATCATATATAAGATCGAAGAATTAATCAATGGCAGGACTTCTTTGAGCAGTTTTGTAGGAATGGGGTCTAAAAGACACGTTGATGGTTTGGGGGGGGTAATGAGGGGAGATAGGCGCCCCTTACCATCTGCTTTAGGCTATGTGTTTGAGAATTATACCACGGAGTCTAATACTTCTGATTTGAGGCCTTGGTTTTCACCTGAGCTACAGTATCCAGAGTCATACGTAGTGAGGAGGTAAAATTATTAACAAGATGATCGACCTCTGTTGTGTGTGGACTGTGGTAAATTTGATTCTTTTTACTGAACCGAGTTTTAATGAGTCACTCACCAAAGTGAATCGGATTTTTTGAGTCATTTGATTCACAAATGTACATTTTCACTCAAACTTAATTTGTTTCTCTTTTCAAGTAAATCCTACTGCTAAGATGAATGATTCTAAAAAAACAACAACTATTTTATAGAGCAAAAACATTTCTAAAATTAAGCAATTTCCTATCAAAATTGCTTAATAAACATTTATTTTGTTTATTTTTTTTTTTATTTTATTAGTATTTTCCTTAAATGTGTTAAATATATATTTTCTCATCTAAATGTCCACTGAGCTGTGAGCCAGGGGGCGGTAATGCGCCTTAACATTGGTTGCCAACCAAGAAGAAGAAGCTGTGAGCCAGGAGGGAGGGGGTGAGTGAGTGATTTGTTCGCTCTATGATTCAGCACAGGAGGGAGGGGGTGAGTAGCTCAAATGTGCTGTTAGCATGTTAGCAGAGCGATGCTACTGTGAACCAAGGAGCTATTGTCTTGATGTGAGCTTCTACTCAGGGTTTTTTCTTCCAGTTCAGAGCAAAATTTTTTTTGTTAAGATACTAGATGTTGTGTTTTTCTCCACAATTGTAATTATAAGCTAGATAGATTGCTGCTAACAGCAACAGGGATGAGTCAGTGAGTCAGTTGGGCTTGTGAATCATGATTCATCAGTCAGTAAAGTGATTCTCGAGTATTGAACGATTCGTTCATGATTCGCGTATCACTAGTGAGGAGGTAAAATTATTAACAAGATGATCGACCTCTGTTGGAGTAGCATTCAGGTAGCTGCTCTGCTCGGTGTTGGTACAGGGCATTGAAGATGCTAACAGTGTGTGGATTATATTCTTAAACTTAGTTACAGCACTTTCAGAAAGACATCTACTGTGATGAAGTCTACTCTCTACTGCTGTGTAATCAATTATCGTAAATGTAAATGCTTTCAGGAAATGATCAGACAAGAGGGGGTTTTCAGGAAACACTGTTAAATGTTCAGTTTCTATGCCATATGTTAAAACAAGATCTAGAGTGAGTGTGATTAAAGTGGTGGGTGGGTTCTTTTACCTTTTGAGAGAAGCCAATTGAGTCTAATAACAGATTAAATGCCATGTTGAGGCTGTCAATTTTTGCATCTACATGAATGTTAAAATCACCCACAATAATTATTTGATCTGAGCTGAGCACTAAATCAGATAAAAAGTCTGAGAAATCAGAGAGAAACTCTGTGTAAGGCCCAGGTGGACGATAGATGATAACAAGTAAGACTGGTTTCTGAGTTTTACAGCTGGGGTGGACAAGGCTCAGCATCAGGCTGTCAAATGAATTAAAAGTCTATCTTGGTCTTTCGTTGATGAATAGCCTGGTGTGAAAAATTGCTGCCACACCGCCCCCTCGGCCTGTGCTTCAAGATTTCTGGTAGTTAGAATGACTCGGGGGTGTTGATTCATTTAAACTAACATAATCATCCTGCTGGAACCAGGTTTCTGTAAGGCAGAGTAAATCGATTTGTTGATCAATTATTAAGTCATGTACTAACTGAGACTTGGAGTAGAGACACCTAATATTTAATAATCCTCATTTCACTGTTTTACTCTTTGGTTCAGATGTGGATACTGCATTGTTCTTTCTTTGTGATTTCTTTATGTTTAAGTTGTTTGTTGCTGGTTTTTAGTTTGTTTTTTGTCTGTTTGGGAGCTGACACTGTCTCTATGGAGATGGGTTTTTTGGGGGGTAACAGGAGGAGAGAAGCTGCAAAGAGGCGTGTAAGACTGTAACTCTACTTCTGCTTCCTGGTCCCAACTCTGGATAGCCATATTTTGGGGGGTTTAATAAATTTGTCCATATTTCTAGAAATGAGAGCTGCTCCATCCAAAGTGGGATGGATGCCATCTCTCCTAGGAAGACCAGGTTTCCTCCAGAAGGTTTGCCAATTATCTATGAAGCCCACATGGTTTTTTGGAAACCACTCAGACAGCCAGCAATTTAAGGAGAACATGCGGCTAAACATGTCACTCCTGGTCTGATTGGGGAGGGGACCAGAGAGTCCCACAGTGTTTTGGCAAAGTTATAATTTTACTCAATTTACGTTTACCCTTAGCCAGCAGTTTTAAATTTCCCTCAATGTCGCCTGCTCTGTCCCCTGGAAGACAATTGACTATGGTTGCTGGTGTCTCTAGCTTCGCATGTCTCAAAACAGAATCACCAGTTACAAGACTTTGACCCCCGGCGGGTGTGTCGCTGAGTGGGGAAAAATGGTTAGACATGTGAACAGGTTGGTGGTGTACCTGGGACTTCTGTTTAGGACTATGCTTCCTCCTCACCATCACCCAGCCGCCCTCTTTCCCCAGCTGCTTGGGGTACCGGGGAACAGCTAGCGGGGCCTACGCTATCTTCGGCTGCACCAGCTACAGGGGCCTGGCTAGCTACAGGTCGAATGAAGGGTGCGAAGCTGAGTCTCCAATTCAGTAATCTTGGCCTCCAGAGCTGCAAACATGCTACATTTGTTACAAGTATCATTACTGCTAAAGGAGGCCGAGGAGTAACTAAACATCTGACACAATGAGCAGGAAAGTGCAGGACGGACAGGTGAAGAGGCCATGCTGCTAGCGAGTTGGCTACAAGCTAAGCTAAGCTAGCAAAACAGTAAAGACACAGTAAGTGAATACTTTGGCTATAAATTAGGTAGTGAGTACACAGAAAGTGTGCTTCGGATGAAGCACATGAAGATTATGCTACGAAAAAAGAATATATCTAAAACCTTTTGATTAAATTGCTAAGCAGATAAGCTACTCAAAAACACCACCTTGTTTGAGTAGGAACAGGAAGTGATAGTCTACCGCAGAGAGAGCGAACACCAAGTGACAGCGCCACCAAGAGTCAGGGTGAAAGAGAGCCATTATATAGCCATTCTACTCTACCTGAGCCCTCAAAGTGCTTCATACAACTTGCCTCATTGATCCAGTTTCTTATTTGCAAGTACTTTGTGCATAACATTCACAGATATTCATACTCCACCAGATGCAACAGAGAGCACTTTGGGGTTAATATATTGCCCAAGGATATTTGGCAGGCAGACTGGAGCAGCCAGGGTTCAAAGCACCAGCCTTCCAACTTACTCTACCTCCTGAACTGGAGTAACCTGCTTAAAAAATTACTGATATACTGTCTTTTACCATAATTAAAGTTGCGCTCTCACAGTAAATGTCAAAAGTTGAATGCTCTTTTTCCAGAACCAAAAACAGCCTGGTGTTTGATAGTAGCACTGCTGTCCAGGACAAAGCAAAACTACAGCAATATACTGTATGAGAAAGGCTTAAAGCGAAAGATAAGAAATACAAAGCTCAGGTACAACTGGATGAACTTGTGTATTTTAGTGTAAAGTTGGTCCCTGAAAACTGTTGTTTTGCCAAAATGCGACCATTAGAAATCTAAGGAGTTCCTCTAAATAGCTGCATGTGTATGTCATTACATTTAATGATTTAATGCTCTGGCTGTGCCGAGTTACATCAACATTGATGTTTTTTTTTCCATAAATAACCTAAAGAGGATTTAGTAGTGTCTATTTCAGAGGAACAATAGCAGTTTCAGTTTTGAGTTCATTTCAGTTACGTTCTAAAGTCCAGTATCATTCCCTGTCAGATCTGGACAGCCATCACTTGTAACACATGTTTGTCCCATTTACACCCAACCGCTCTAGCAGCATGCTGTTATCTCTGCAAAAAAAATATTACTCCCTTTCTTTACCTGAGAGCTTTGCTGCCAGCCCCTCTGTTATCTAAACGTTTTTCATTATCCAATGTACAAACATGAGTAACCGGCCTATGTTACAGACATCATAAATCTCACCTATAGCCCAACAAAAAAGTCAGAATTGTTGGCTTTGTTTTTCAAATGTCTATAATACAAGTCTTCAGCAGTTTGCCTGGAGAATGACATTTTCTGAAATGCTTCTTAAGTAATTTGTTTTCCTAAAGATCCTTTCTCTCTTACGCTGATTTGGGTTCAAGAGATCAATTTCAAGTTTGATTTTATTTACTAACTTGACTCAGTGAAATCAGGGTGTAATATGAGGACTGAAAACCTTGCTTGATGGCTGAAGTCATGAAAAAATGTACTGTATTTTTCAGACCATAAGGTGCACCGGATTATAAGATGCATTAAGCAATCAAATCGGTCAGTTAAGTTAAACTTTACTCACCTCATTCTTCTTGCTTCCTCCACTTTCGTACCATTGATTCATTAATGCTGCATTCTATCATAGCTGCTCTATTCCCATGTTGTTGCAGTATACAGTGGAACCCCCGACTTACGAATACCCCATTTAACGAAAAATTCAAGTTACGAAGGCACTTAACGGCAATATTTCTGCCCGTGTTACGGCAAAATGCCCACGTAACGAAATCCGCTGGCTCTGATTGGCTGAGCCCAGAATGCCTATAATGCCCAGAATGCCTTCCGAATCATGTGACTTTTGTACTTGCGCTTCGCTGTTCCACTTGAACGACGTATTGTTGTTGCAGTTAGCAATTAGCCTATAGCCAATCGTTCACTCAAAAGGCGCGATGGGTGTTTCGTCTTACGAAAATGTTCGACTTACGAAAGACCCTCGGGAACGAATTGATTTTGTAAGTCGGGGTTCCACTTTACTAATGACTAACCTCGTATTGTGGATGGATTATCTCAGTTGTTCTCCTGACTGATGTTTGGTCCGTTTACAGCATCCTGCCATGCGATTACATTTGTCCCTAACCATCAGGAACCCTCACGTTAACTTTTATAGAGTGGAAAAAAGTTAGCATTCATCCTCAAGCATCACTATGTTTATGCTATGCTAACATAGCTGTGTAGCTAGCCACCATGTAGCACATCATTATATACCAGCTAGTCCAACTTCAGTAACCCTACAAAAGACACTGCTGATTAGTTTTCTGTTTTCATTTATGTTGGAAGTTATAGCAGAGCTGTACGATTAAATTTTTCAGAAATCTCTCTGTCAGAACATGCTATATCATGTTTACGCGGAAACTAGCAAGCTAACTTCCTGCTAACTTCAAACTCTGTTAAATATAATAAATTCTGTTTTCATGGATGCCTGGATGTTAAACTTAATTGTTACACCTGGTAAAGCAGCAACGCTGATCATTTTATTAAACATTAAAGAATTTAGACAGTTTGGAACTCTCAGTGATGCTGCAATGTTGCATTGTGCAGCTTGTTTACTTGTTTTAAACAGTTATCATTACCATGGTATTAAATTCCTCTTTATTTTGCAAAAACTGCCGCAGGTGCTTTCTTGGTATCATCACTATTGTTTAAGTGTTATTAACATGGTTATTAATGTGTTATTAAATAGAAACAGGCAGTTTTGCATTTTTCAGTGCTGTTTTGTGCTTATTACACAGAAACAGATGTTTCCATTTAATGATCCAGAGCAGTAAATATTATGTTTAAATATATACGGTGGCCCCTAGAGACAAAGCATGTACAAACTCCAAAAAGCATGTAAAAATTCCAAAGCACATACAAACTCCAGAGCATGTACAAACTCCAAAACACATTTCTAGCCTTAACTGAACTTCCAAAACAGACCTAGTTCGCTTAAATTACACAATTGAAAGCATATGTGTATTGTTTGTGTATTTATACACAAGCACGCATATATATTCAAATAATTTTAAAAAAAAAGTTAATTTACCTGTTGCTACCACACACCAAATCTGGTCGTTGGTACTTCCTGGTTTTTGTAGCCACTAGGTAACAAAAGATCAACACTGCGCCTAGTCCCCTTGAGCATTTCTGTTGTGTTTTGTACGTGTTTTAGAGTTTGTACGTGCTTTGGAGTTTGAGTGTTCTATGGAGTTTTTACGTGTTTTGGAGTTTTTATGTGTTTCTTAGTTTTTACGTGCTTCGGAGTTTGTACGTGAAACTGATAACATAAGGTGTTCTGCAGTTAATTGGAGCAACTGACATAAGGCACTTGAGGCATCATCCAAATTTTTTTGGTAAGGTAAATGTGTTTTTCATAAGCACTCAATAAGTTAACAACGTTGGGTAGTTAGCTAAGATGAGCCGCTAAGATGAGCGATTAGGTAAACCTGCAGTTTGGTAGCTATAATATTAACATTTTAGGAAATATTCCAAAAACATGAAATAATTGACCTTGAATAAAGAAGTAATTCTATCGATCTTCAATAAAAAAAAAATCTACTGTTGTTAATATGCTGGACAGAAGGCTGTTAATGTGAGCCACGTGCAAAGATAAGGTACTGAAAGTATTTGTATAAGAAACAGCAAAATTTCATCAGCCCTTCTCAGTGACTAACGTTACCATTCTGAGCATTATACAGGGTGGGCAATTTATATGGATACACCGTAATAATTGTTGGTGATATTAAAGTCCTGTTTGTGGCACATTAGTATATGTGAGGGGGCAAACTCCTCAAGATGGGTGATGACCATGGTGGCCATTTAGAAGTCGGCCATCTTGGATACAACTTTTGTTTTTTCAATAGGAAGAGGATCATGTGACACATCAAACTTATGTGTTAAACTGATGTAAGCAACAGCACATCTCGCACATTAGTCTGATGAAGGACGTTCTCCAAACCACTGGACCTGTGCATTCAAAACCACACTTGCCTGACAGCCTCCTTCACTTTTTATTCCCCAGGGTGACTGTATCTGTTCACAATAATGTGGACTTGGGATCCTGTTACTGAAAAGAAAACATTATACTTCTATGAAACCTTCTCTTGGTGTGTTTTTAAATGTAAGAGTTTATTTAGTTTTCAATTTCCATATTTTACTAAGCTGCTCTCTGTGTTCCTGGAATGGATGCATTTATCTTATCCACAGTGGTAGTAAAACATAGACTGACATAGATAGGCTGTTTATTGGCAGCCATGTCAAGGAGGTTGGTGGTGAGTAGGGTGGGGATTCGAGCCTGTGACTCCACCACAAACCAACCAGTGTTTCGGTCTTTATTATAAATTACTCATTGCTTTGCTCAAAAGTAATGCAGTATGTTACTTTATTATTTGCTGTGTTAATTTGTTACACTACTCAAGACACTACTTTCCCATTCCTCTGTAAAATGACCTTAAACACGTTGTGATATAATTACCAATTAACATTATAAACCAACACCAATCCCTATCCTAAAGAGGACACACATACAAACTTTCTTTTAGTGTTCACATATGACTACAAAGCTGACAATAAAATGCAAATTTGAAAACCACACTAAGAGACTTCAAAGTGATTCCCACAGGGATTCTACAAATGTAAAGGTTTAAATAAAGGCTGCAAGCCTGACTGCTCCTGGCTGCAGGCTGATGACGCCATACACTCAGCTTTAACATCCCTAACATCCTTATCTTCGCTGTACACTGTTTTACCTATTTGCTACTTCAGCACATGAACTGAAATCAGCTGACTGCAGTGCAAGTGCACAGGATGTTTTTATTTCTGTCTGCTCAGAGTGCAGATAAGTGAAGAACCTTTGTAACACAAGTAATGACATGTAATTAATGAATTTGGCACAGTAGTGTGTTATATCACTGTGTTACAGAAAAATATAATGTGATTGCAATAATGCTGGAATCAACCAGACTCTTCTAGAATACACACAACTGGACTTTTAATATAGGAATAGCAATATTTAAAAATCCAGCTCTGAAAACGTTAGGAAGCTGTGTAAAACGTAAAAAGAAAAAAACAATGATTTGCAAATCTCATAAACCCATAGTTTATTCACAATAAAACCTGTAACATATGTGAACTGACAAAATGTGAAATTTGTGAAAAATATTAGCTCATGTTGAATTTGATGGGAGTAACACTTCTCAGAAAACGTTACAGCAATGTTTTCCACAGTGCAGCATCCCTTCTCTTTTAAATAACAGTCCATGAAAATCTGAGAAAAATCAGTTGCTGAAGTTTTGTTAGAGGAATGTTGTCCCACTTTTGTCTGACAGACAATTCTAGCTCAACACTCCTGGGTCTCCATTGTCATATTTTGCGCTTTTTAATGTACCAAATGTTTTCAGTTGGTAAAAGGCCTTTGTGCAGGCTAGCTAGTTCAGCAACCAGGCTCACAGTTCAACCCAAGCCTCAAAGACTCATCTGTAGAGAATCCTTCATGTCAACAACCCAATTAGTTAACAAATCTCTGGGTGTTTTACAAGTAGATATAGTTGAAAGAGTGAGGGCCTCGGGATTCGTTCTTCAAAAAACAAAATTTTGTTTGAACAAAATAACAGAGTGAAATAAAGACGAGTCAGTATACTGGAAGGTTATATTCAGGAAAAGAGAGAGAGAGGGTGGCAGGTGAATGAAACAGAGAGAGATCCTGACAGGCATGTCTTATTCATTGTCAGGTCATCAGCACGGAGATCCCCACTGTTAAATTATAAAGAAAACAGTGATGGAGCAGGATATGATCGACATGCACAGAATGCAATGATTATCTAGCATAAATTTCAATCAAAAGAAGTGAATTTTAAGCAAATATATCTGCCACTGGTAGTTATGATGTCCAGTTTGTTTCTCCTTTAAGAATTCACATTTTCCACATGTGCGTTCTCCTTGGTTAGGCAGTGTAGCCTAACCAAGGAGAACGCATATATATATATATATATATATATGTATATATATATAATGTAACACACATAATTTCCTTAAGGATTAATATCTGATTGTTTCAGGATGACCTGCCATTATCTAATGACACATCTGCTTTCCTGTATCTGTTGCTCGTTTCTCTTCCTCTTCTTTTCTCTTTTTTCTAAACTGAGCACCTGATGGCTTTGAACTTTTCTTGTCCATCTTCCATTGGTTTTAATTTTGGAGTCCAGTATGAACACAAATCCCCCAACACAAGGATCACCACAACATGACCTAATAGACGTACACCTTAGTTCACAGATTCACTTTGTCTAGGATTTATTTCTGGGATTTCACACAACCCAGGATTCAAATCATGAATACATAATGGGCTTGGATTTACAACATTATGAATGAAATTCATGAATCCTCCGTGAATCGCTACGTTATCGTGGTGGAGGGGTTTGCGTGTCCCAGGGATCCCAGGGGCTATGTTGTCTGGGGGCTTTTGCCCCCTGGTTGGGTCTCCCATGGCAAATTGGTCCTGGGTGAGGGACCAGACAAAGAGCGATTAAGAAGACCCTTATGAAACGAACATCGAGGGAACAGTTTACCCTGCCCGGGATAGGGTTACCGGGGGCCCCGCCCTGGAGCCAGGCCCAGGGAGGGTGCCCGAGGCGAGCGTCTGGTGGCCGGGCCTTAGTCCATGGAGCCCGGCCGGGCACAGCCCGAAGAGGAGACATGGGCCCATCCTCCCACAGGCCCACCACCCGCAGGAGGCGCCATAAGGGTCGGGTTTCATTGTGTGCCAGGTGGCGGCCAGGAGCGGAGTCCCTGGGGGACTGACCCCCGGCTGCCAAGACTAGCAATAGGGACATGGAATGTCACCTCTCTGGTGCGAAGGAGCCTGAGTTAGTGCATGAGGTTGAGAGGTACCGGCTAGATATAGTCGGGCTCACCTCTACGCATGGCTTGGGCTCTGGAACCAGTCTCCTGGAGAGGGGCTGGACTCTGTCACAGTCTGGAGTTGCCCCTGGTGAGAGGCGGCGGGCTGGGGTGGGTATTCTAATATCCCCTCGGCTTGCTGCCGGTACGTTGGGGTTTTTCCCGGTGGATGAGAGGGTTTGTTCCCTGCGCCTTAGGGTCGGGGAACGGGTCCTGACTGTCATCTGCGCTTATGAGCCGAGTGGCAGTTCGGAGTACCCAGCCTTCTTAGAGCACCGGTGCACCTAAACGCGTAGTGAGGGTGTGCTGGGAACGTCTAGCAGAGGCCCCAGTCCGCGAGATCTTCAACGCACACCTCCAGCAGAGCTTCAACAGCATTCCGAGGAAGACTGGGGACATTGAGTCCGAATGGACCATATTCAGCGTCTCCATTGCCGAAGCTGCTGCATTGAGCTGCGGCCACAAGGTGGTTGGTGCTTGCCGTGGTGGTAATCCCCGAACCAAATGGTGGACACCAGAGGTGAAGGGAGCCACCAGGCTGAAGAAGGAGTCCTATCGGGCTTGGTTAGCCTGTGGGACTCCAGAGGCAGCCGACAGGTATCGACAGGCCAAGCGGAATGCGGCTCGGGCAGTGGCTGAAGAAAAAACTCGGGTGTGGGAGGAGTTCGGAGAGGCCATGGAAAAAGACTTTTGGACTGCCTCGAAGAGATTCTGACAAACCGTCAGGCGTCTCAGGAGGGGAAAGCGGTGCTCTACCTGCACTGTGTATAGTGCTGGCGGAGTGCTGCTGACGTCAACTGAGAAAATTGTCAGGTGGTGGAAGGAATACTTCGAGGACCTCCCTAATCCCACTAACACGTCTTCCGAGGAGGAAGCAGAGTCTGGGGATGAGGGGAATGACCCGCCAATTTCCGGGGGCGAAGTCACTGAGGCAGTTAAACAACTCCTTGGTGGCAGAGCCCCTGGTGTTGATGAGGTCCACCCCGAGTTCCTGAAGGCTCTGGACGTTGTAGGGCTGTCCTGGTTGACACGCCTCTGCAATGTTGCGTGGAGATCAGGGGCAGTACCCGTGGACTGGCAGACCGGGGTGGTGGTCCCCATCTTTAAGAAGGGAGACCGGAGGGTGTGTTCCAACTACAGGGGGATCACACTCCTCAGCCTCCCTGGGAAAGTCTATGCCAGGGTGCTGGAAAAGAGAGTTCGTCCGCTAGTCGAACCTCGGATACAGGAGGTACAATGCGGTTTTCGTCCTGGTCGCGGAACACTGGACCAGCTCTTTATCCTCTCGAGGATACTTGAGGGTGCATGGGAGTTTGCCCAACCAGTCTACATGTGTTTTGTGGACTTGGAGAAGGCATTCGACCGTGTCCCTCGGGGTGTCCTGTGGGAGGTGTTGCGTCTGGCCCATTGCTACGGGCCATTCGATCCCTATACAACCGTTGCAAGAGCTTGGTTTGCATTGCAGGCAATAAGTCGGACTCGTTCCCGGTGGGTGATGGGCTCCGCCAGGGCTGCCCTTTGTCACTGGTTCTGTTCATAATTTTTATGGACAGGATTTCTAGGTGCAGCCAAGTGGCGGAGGGCTTTCGCTTTGGTGGCCGCAGAATCTCATCTCTGATTTTTGCGGATGATGTGGTTGTGTTGGCTTCATCGGGTGAGGACCTCCAGCTCGCACTGGAACGGTTCGCAGCCGAGTGTTAAGCAGCGGGAATGAGGATCAGCACCTCCAAATCTGAGGCCATGGTTCTCAGCTGGAAAAGGGTGGAGTGCCCACTCCGGGTCGGGGATGAGTTCCTGCCCCAAGTGGAGGAGTTCAAGTATCTCGGGGTCTTGTTCGCGAGTGATGGGAGAAGGGAGCCGGAGATCGACAGACGGATTGGGGCTGCAGCTGCAGTAATGCAGACGCTGCACCGGTCCGTCGTGGTGAAGAGGGAGCTGAGTGTAAAAGCGAAGCTCTCAATTTACTGGTTGATCTACGTCCCTACCCTCACCTATGGCCACGAGCTGTGGGTAGTGACCGAAAGAACGAGATCGCGGATACAAGCAGCGGAAATGAGCTTCCTCCGAAGGGTGGCTGGCCTCTCCCTTAGAGAAAGGGTGAGAAGTTCGGCCATCCGGGAGGGGCTCAGAGTAGAGCCGCTGCTGCTCCACATCGAAAGGAGCCAGCTGAGGTGGTTCGGGCATCTGACAAGGATGCCCCCTGGGCGCCTCCTGGGTGAGGTGTTCCAGGCATGTCCCACCGGGAGGAGGCCCCGGGGCAGACCCAGGACACGCTGGAGAGATTATATCTCTCAGCTGGCCTGGGAATGCCTTGGTGTTCCCCCGGATAAGCTGGGGGAGGTGGCTGGGGAGAGGGAGGTCTGGGCCTCTTTGCTTAGGCTGCTGCCCCCGCGACCCGGCCCCGGATAAAGCGGATGAAGATGGATGGATGAATGAAATGTGCTGTTTTGAAGCAGCCGCCCCCCTCCTCTTTCGATGGGTTGTGTGTGAGACTTTTAATCATCAAGCTGTAAATTTTAAATTGTTATTGATCCCTTTACCCCGAGTCCTAAAGTGTATATTTATTTTCTTACTCTTCTTATATATATTGTTTGTTTACTTGCACTGCTGAAACTGGAGCCTCGTCGTTTCGTCTCTCTATATACTGGACTGTATGTAGCGGAGATGATAATAAAGTTATACTTTGACTTCAGCAGCAAGCAGGTGCACCGAGGGCTCTCGCGCTCACTTGTTGTATACAGAATTTTGAAAAAACATCGGTGCAAATTATAAGTCTGTATTATGATGTCTGGTGTTTTCGTGTTTGTTGGTTTGTTTTTATTTTGTTTTATTTTGCGAGTTGATTATTATTAGATGCTGCTCCAGCCAGTCAGAGATCCCCCACCACCCGCCCTCTCCTCCCCGTGCCGCATGCAGCAGGCGCACCTCGCAAACGGAGGGCGCCCTTACCCCCAGCAAATGGGCGATAGAAAACCGATCGGTGCCTATGCCATTTCCTGGCTGACGTCGGGGCAGCATGAGTACGAGCATCTTTTTTTTTGATGCCCGTGATGCCGCCCCCCACCACGATGCCGCCCCGGGCAACCACCCGTATCGCCCGTATCTAAAACCGCTACTGTAATATATATATATATATATATATATATATATATATATATATATATATATATGTACATACACACACACACACACACTATTATGTTATATTATATTATATTATAATTATAAACTTATAATTATAAACTTTATATTTTGCCATCCAAAAACATGGTCAACCAAGTGATTGAATTGTATTTTAGGGGGTACAAGATGCATATCATGCTGATCAATTTGTCTTTTTGATGACATTAAAAAAAAATCTTCTGAACACTCGTCGTTGTTAACATTAAATTTGATCTTATGCCATCATATGACAGAGCAAAAGAATATGGTAAACCTCTAGATAAAACTATCCAGATGTATTTCTACTATAACTGGCATATATTTGTATACTGCCATACTACAAGTATTGTAACAGTGCATGGTTTTTATTTTAGGTTTTTCTTTCTGTTTAACAAATACAAGGTGGTCCTTAAAACTTATGGTGCATGACAGTGTAGTCTAATGCTTTTAGGATCATGCTTATTTCGACTGACAGATAGTTGGACAAGGAGGCCTACAAAACATCCCTGATTCATGTCTAAAGACAACATATAGGAGGTACTCATCTTTCTGGCATGCCGACACATGTACAAGACCCAAGCAAGGTCAAGATATCACCCTATTTGGATATATCTTTATATACCTATGCATGTTAGACTGCTGGGCTGCCTGTAAAAAGAAAATGTGCCCGAACAACAAACTGATATGTTTTAAAAGAGTTTGATTGCAATTGCCCACAGTTTGAACCAAGTCAACATGCCAGCATCTAAAGCTGACCAGCTTTCTTCCTCTCGATTACATGTTGTTTCAGAAATGATGATACATCCCAAAGAATCTCATAAATGTTACCAGATAAGTATTAGCACAGGTTTGAGGACGTTTTTTTGGGGTTTGCCGTGAAGATTTAATAAGGTCCAAGATTTTTTTTTCTAATTTCCTCTAATCTGATTATGTACTCTGAGTTTTACCATAAGCAGTCTTTTCAACCATGTGCAGTGCTACAGTACAAGTCTTCCCCAAGACCATGGTGCTACATATAACAGACAATTCACACAGGACTACAAAAAGTTCAAGACAAGACACTTTTTGCACAACCCTCTGTCATTGTTGCACTTTTCTATTGCACTGTTGTGTCCGCACTAACTTGATGTGTGTGTGTGTGTGTGTGTGTGTGTGTGTGTGTGTGTGAGAGAGTGAGTGAGTGAGAGAGAGAGAGACATTGTGTAGGTAGTGATGTGTATCAAGGTGTGAGTGTGTGGTGTCAGTCCAGTCACTGAGTATTCAGGAGTCTGACGGCGAGTGTGACGAAGAGTGTGTGATGGGTGTGTGAGGTCCTCCACAATGCTGGTGGCTTTGTGTCTGTGATGGAGGGAAGAGAGGCTCCAATGATATTCTCAGCTGTTATGGTGCAATTACCATAACAGTGATGACAGTGATGCAGCTGCTTAGGCCACTCTCGATAGTCCCTCTGTAGAAGGTGGCGAGAATGGATGGAGGGAGATGGGGTTTTCTCAGCTTCCGCAGGAAGTAGAGATGCTGTTGGGTCTTCTTGGTTATGGAGCTGGTGTTGAGGGACCAGGAGAGGTTCTCCACCAGGTGAGCACCAAGGAATTTGTTGCTCTTGATGACCTCAGAGGATCCATTGATGTTAAGTGGGCAGTGATCTCTCTGTGCTCTCCTGAAGTCAACAATCATTTCTTTGGTTTTGGGAGGAGGTGCAACAGCTAACGGACTCTACACCAGTCCGTTAGCTTTTGCACCTCCTCTCTGTATACTGACTTATTGTTCTTGTTGATGAGACCCACCACAGTCGTGTCATTGGCGAACTTGATCATGTGGTTCGAACTGTGCATTGCTGCACAGTCATGAGTCAGCAGAGTGAACAGCAGTGGGCTGAGCACACAGCCCTGAGGGGCTCCAGTGCTCAGTGTGGTGGTGTTAGATGCTGTTGCCGATCTGAACTGTCTGAGGACTCTCCATCAAAAAGTCCAGGATCCAGTTGCAGAGGGAGGTGTTCAGGCCCAACAGGCTCAGTTTTCCAATCAGGTGCTGAGAAATGATTGAATGCTGAACTGAAATCTATGAACAGCATTTATACATACATGTTTTTATTGTCCAGATGGGTGAGGGCAAGATGTAGGGTGGTGGCATTGACATCATCTGTTGACCAATTGGGGCGAGAGGCTAACTTGAGTGGGTCCAGTTTGGTTGGCAGCAGGGTCTTAATGTGCCTCATGATGAGTCTTTTGAAGCACTTCAACATAATTTGTGTAAGTGGAAGAATCACAGTAGCTGTTGAGGCAGGACACTGGGGACGTCTTTGGCACAGGAACTCCTCCAAATTGGTGTTCTGCCTGCAGGCCAGGTTCTCCCCTGTCTCAGAACTGGTTTGCAGCATCTGACAAGCGGTCTGTATGCCTGAATTAGCACAATAATACTATTGCCGCAAATCAGTAAAAATACAAATACAGATTTTTTCAGTGTCTTGGTGTTGCCTTTAAGGTGTTAATATAAGCACACTAGCTGGGTTTTACATTTATACACACTGATCTAAGTGTTGCTACTGAGTAAATGTGCTACATGAAGAGCTGCACTGACAACGTGACAATGGATAAACATATTTGGATTTATCCAAACCAACAGACTTGGATAACCTCAGATGTCTGGACTCTTCTAAAGAAATGGAACCCAGCCTGCAAGTCAGGGGACAAAGCTCAATACAGTGTTGCAAGGGCATAGCTGTGGAGAGGTATCAAAGCTGCAAAAAGGCAAATTGAGTCTTGTATGGAAGAGACTACAGAATATTACCAATTGACAGGCTCCACACCTGTCACAACCCCTCTGACACCATATTGGCAGAAGAATTAAATAACTTCTTCTCTTGCTTCGAGGGACAGAGCCCTGACACCAACCACTGCTTTCTCGTCCTCCAGGAACACCAGGTGAGACAGTGGCTGAAACCTGTGAACATCAGAAAAGCTGCTGGCCTGGATGGAGTACTTGGAAAAGTACTTTGTGCCTGTGCTGACCCGAGTGGGGGAGTCCTGACCAGGATGACCATCACTGTCACAGGCCACTATGTGAAGGTTGCCTGAAGACAGCAACCATCATTCCTTTGCCAAAGTGATCTGCTCCAAAGTCTCAACGACTACAGGCCTATCGCCTTAACATCTGCAGTCATGATGCTTTGAGAGGATTATCCCGCAGCACATAAAGGCTTGCCCCCGACAGAACTTGGACTCTCATCAGTTTGGATACAGGGCAAACAGATCGACAGAAGACGCCATTGCCACAGCCCTACACACAGCTGCCACCTGCCATCTCAAGCAACCAGGAAACTATATCAGAAGGCTTTTCATAGATTACAGTCGGATGTTCAATATGATCATTCCTGGAATCCTGGTTGACAAGCTGATAACCCCCCTCCAATTATGCCTGGATCTGGGATTTTCTGTCCAACTGCCCCCAGGGTGTTAAGACTGGCGCTGCTTGCTCCTCTACCCTGTCTCTTAGCATGGACTCCCTCCAAGGCTATGTGCTGAGCCCTCTCCTGTACGCCTTGTACACTTATGATTGTACACCCGCCCAACACTATCAGTAAGTCTTTTAATGACACTCCAGTCACTGACCTCATGAGCAGAGGGGACAAGACTGCGTACAGGGAAGTGGTTAAAAGCTGGCACTTTGGTGTACTGAACACTAACTTTTGCTCAACAGCATTAAAACTAAGGAGATGGTGATTGACTTAAGCAGGAGCACAGGAAAGCATGTTCCTCTTCACATCAACAGGGACTGTGTTCAGTGTCCTCCTTCAAGTTCCTGGGGACTCACATAACTGAGAACCTCTCAGGTACACACTAACCAATGCAGCAATTAAAAAAGCACAACAGCACCAGTTTAACCTAATCAGGTCATCAGGACACTAAGCCCAGTGAATGGGCTTAGTGAGCTTTTCTCACCACCCCTACCTACAGTATTCCTGTGTAATATTCAATAAAACATTCACACAGTGCTGCCAAATGTAACATTACATCATAGTACAAAACACTAGCATAACAAGTACAATATCCTTCTTTGACAAGTGCAAACTCCTTTTATCCTTTTTAGCAAAACTGTATTTATGTGTCTTTTTACTTTTATATTTGCTATTTTATTTTTTTATACTCACTATTTATTATATTATAATTTTATTCTCTTGAATGAATGATGAGAGAAAGCATGTAAGAATGTATGTATGCTAGTCTGCTGAAATGTAAGCTCTGTTCCAATTTCACTGTAAAATGCCTAAGTACATCAATAGCAAAGGAATTTTTGATCTTTATCTTTAAATTAACAAATGTTCATTCATTTTGGTATTCAATATATGGGCTATTGAAAAATCTGCTATTGTTAACAAAATGCTGGATATAGCTATGTTTACTAGGTGTCATGAAGCTCTGTGTGGCAGGCAGGAGTTGGACCCAAAATGCAGGACTCAGACACAAGGGATGAACTCAAAACCACAGCTTTAATTGCTGGCATGGGAAAACGAGTATACAACGCAAACTAAACTAAACTGGGAAATAATAAACTAACACACAGGGCGATCCACACAGCATGAGGGACGACGCGACACTGACCCAGAGAAACACAGGGTTTAAATAAACTGGGAAGTAACGAGGGGAATGAGACACAGAAGGAGGGCACAGCTGGGAGAAATCAGAACTGACGAGACCAGGAAGCAAAGTAGGATACACTCACATGAGACACAGACCTAGCACAGGAAGTAGCACAGACGCAGACTTGACTAGCAACTAGAGACAGAGCAACTAAGAAACAAAGAGACAAACCATAAAGCAGAGGACTCTAAGAACCAAAATACTCAGAGGGAAATACTAAGCATGGAACACAAGAAACTAGACTCGAGGGAATAACAAAGGACCAACCATGAGAACATAATTCACAATACAGAGTGACAGAAAACACAAGAAACTCAAAACATGCAAAGACACTGACCAAGAAACACAGACTTACACAGAACAGAGGGGGCACAGAGAAACATGAAGGGCAAAACTAGAAACCATAGAATAAATCACACGAGGACAAAACAGAAAATAATAGCAGTGCACAGTAAACACCGGAGCCCAAGAAAACAGCCCAAACACAGTTCAGTTCAGGGGGCCGACCGTGCGGATGGCAACGGCGGCGACGTGGAAACAGTTCAGGGAACCGACCGTGCGGATGGCAATGGCGGTGACGTGGAAACAGTTCAGGGGGCCGACCGTGCGGATGGCAACGGCGGCGACGTGGAAACAGTTCAGGGAACCAACCGTGCGGACGGCAACGGCGGTGACGTGGAAACAGTTCAGGGGGCCGACCGTGCGGATGGCAACGGCGGCGATGTGGAAACAGTTCAGGGGGCCGACCGTGCGGATGGCAACGGCGGCGACGTGGAAACAGTTCAGGGGCCGACTGTGCGGTCCGGAGGCCACCCACGATGGCGATGACGTCCGTCTAGAGGCCCAGAAAGTGGCTGGCGATGCTGAGGTGCTGGATGTACCTTGGACGGTGGTGTAAAAACCGCAGGACCAGGCGAGGCAGAAGCAGAGGCTGGACCAGGTGACACCGAAGCCGAAGCAGAAGCTGGACCAGGCGACGGCGTGACAGCTGCGGATGGTGACACTGCAGGTGACGGCTGAACGGGCCCCTCCGACCCTCCAGCGGAGACGAGGAAGGGCTGGCCGGGCTCTCCAGAACCCCCAGCGGACACGAGGAGGGGCTGGCTGGGCTCTCCAGAACCCCCAGCGGACGAGGTGTGCTTGACAGAGTGCTTGATCTGCTCACTCGAGCCTCCGGCAGGAGCAGATGTAGGGCCAGAGGGTGTGGGGACCCCTGACTGAACGTGTAGCTGGGTCAGGAGGCCCAGGATCCTGACACTAGGAAAGTTAAAAAAAACTATCCAATATTAAAATAGTGAAAATACTGATATCAGTATCACAGTTTCCTTTAAAAACTATAGATATTACAACAAGGTTGTTAAAGGTCCTAGCAGGGTGAAACAAATTATGAACACATTTGTTCCTCATTTGGACACGAGTGGATTCTCTGTGATTCATTCTGTATGGAAGATTAATAAAAAAAAACAACAAAAATGCAGAGCTGGAGAAGTTTAATATTAATACAATTTTAGTTGATAAAAATAAACTTTCTTGACATTCTTTGAAATTAAAGTAGTAATTCTCTGGTGCCTGTGTTGTTTATAAGCAAGGACAAAGAGATAATCATGCTGTCAGCATCTTCCAATAAAAATGATCACAAATGCAGGGCTTTATGTTCTCTAGTAGTGTACTGGAAGTCTGCTGCAGGGCCATTTTACAACTGACAATAGATAATTATGTCGTTGTTTAAAATTGTTATTTATTATTTGTAAAGAAACTATTAAAAAATGTATTATAAAAAAAACAAACAAAAAAAAACAGCAGGCTTATTATGCTGCATACTCCATTCGGTTTTATTTATCTTCCACAATTTTACACCAACAGTTGACAACAGTTTAGGGTACCTTATATTGTAAGGTAATTACCTTAAAATATTAAAAAGAAACCTTTAACAATCCCACAACCTCCTATGAGCAAACACTTGGCAACACTGGGAACGAAAAACCCCTTTTTAACAGAATGAAAGCTCAGGTAGAACTGGGCTCCTGGACAAGCAGCCATGTGCCACAGCTAGTTGAGGGTGAGGAGAAAGAGAGCAAAGAAAAGACACTATAGGAGAAAGAACCAGGCATATGCTACTTAGAGACCATCAGAATGAGCTGAAAGGTCTGAAGATATATAACTCTGACAGTGATATTTGGATACAGTTAAGATACAGTAAGCTATAAGGCAATGGTTTCTGACCAGAGGAAAGGTCAGTAATACATTTTATTATATTGTGTTATGATTTTTAGGGTCTGGGGGATGTGGCACTTATCCATCGTGGTTATTGCAGTTTGATAGGCTATGATACCATCATGTTATACTGAAATGACTAACAAAAAGGGGGAAATCTCCTTTTCTAGTTAGAATACATGCAAGCGTCTTCTACTACTCTGGGACTGTGCACACAAAGACAGGATGATAACCCAATTAAGAAAATCTATTAAAAAATGTCATAAATACTGACATTTTGTGCCATTGAACCACACTCTACATGCCAAATCTGATCTCAAATTAATTTTTGGCAGTATTTTTGTGTTTCCCCATCACATTTACCAAAATTGTCTCCAGCATATTCTTCGACCTGTGGTCAGTTGTGGAGCTATGAGCAGCATTTATAAAATTTCTCTTCCCACTGCACACGTCAGAATGATGTCTTTTATATGTCATCTTTGGTCACCTGCTTTAAGCTCACTGAACGGGTTTGTGGTGGGGTGTGGTTTATGGCTCAGCTGCAGGTGAAGGGTGGAGCAGTGGGTTCAGAGTGTGGTGTCAGGGTAGGCTGACCCATCTTTGTATGCATCTCCAGTTCCATCTGCGGCTGAGTCAGTCAAATGAAGTTAGAATGACCCGGAACAGTAGGCCACCTTCTGAAATTGGACTAGATCATAAGAGTTATGCGTGAAGGAATGCAGAGTGGTCAGCCAATATCTCCCAGATGACCTGGGCTCTTAGTGCTAAAACAAAAGTGAGCAGTTACACGGTGGATTGGGAGCAGAAATATCCCCAGGTTTTCACAAGTTGTTTGCAAAATGTGTGTATCCACAAAGACTGCCCAGCGGATAGTCGAGTTCATAGATAAACTCTTGCAAAACCCGTACTTTCTGACACAATTTCTCTCAGTCCAGCAACCAGTCACAACCACATTCACTTCCTCTTACTCATGAGCTCTTCACAGTAACACAGGATGCTGGTAAAAATTAACCATATATAACGGAAATACTTTTTATTCATTATTATTTTACATTTTAACCGGGATTTCATCGTTTTTAATATTTCAACAAATTTTAATAAATTACAGTTTTATCCTGCTTACGAACTAATAGTTGATTAACTGAAATAAATAAATCAGTTAAAGAAAAACAGTAAAATGTATAATAACAAAAAGAAAACAAAAAACAACCCACATGTATTGAATAAATCAGTAGGCTAACACATAATAATTTGTGTTTGCTTTTACATGATGTTGATATTTGTAAATAAAAAAAAATATTGCATTTATATTCATTAAAATTTTCTGCATCTGTCATCGATGTCCACGTGATGGTCAAAGAAATTACTCAGTCCAAAGTGCAAATGTTGAGCGTCACATTGACGTCCAAGTTGGATCATGGGTGGACGTCCAAATTGTGGACCTAGTTTGGACTTCGTATAGATGTCCAGAATTGCTCATGGACCGATGGACCCAATGTACACAGGGTGATTTATAGACTTAATGTTTACAAAGTTGGCTGCATAACCAGTAAGCGTCACCTGTTTATTGACAGCAACCATAGAATTATCTAATTAAAGATCAACAGTATGAATGTGTATGCACCCCAGGACTCTGAGAAGAAGAAGACAAAAAAATCTCACCATGGGGAACCCGGTGACCCTGAAACTCCATCTGAACAAAACCACACTTTGAAATGCAGACACTCCTCACGTCATTATAAGCGGAGCAAGCTTTGGCAACGTTCGCAGTGTAATCAGGGAAGATAGCCACAGGGTTCCCCTTGTACTGCAACTGGCCCCGCTCCCGGGCCCACCGTAACACGCTGATGCAATCTTGGTAGTAATGGAGTTTAGTGATGATGACTCAAGGTTGGTCTTCTCGGAGCAAGGCCTCTGTCTTAACTTCCCTCACTTTATTCTTATGGCAGTTGGAGTCCTCTGCACATTTTACCTATGCTATTAATGTATATAATGCTGTGTGCACTAGGTGCACTATACAAGGTGCACTAAAACTGCTGGTACTTTGTGAAAATAAATTCACACATCAAATCGGGTAGTCAGTCATCAATGACAATAGCTCTTGAAAAAGAAAGACGGAAAGAAAGACCCTGCTGAACTGCTGCCTTAAAGGGGCAGTTTTATTTTTCTATATCTGCCACGGCGGGGTGTGCCGGTGTGTTTTTTGAAACAGGACCCAAAAGCAGATGTGGACGAGGAGTTGCAGGTTTAAACAGAAAGCAATCCTTTATTTGGATGATAGCAGGAGTTAAACATGGAACCCTAAGCAAACTAAAAACACTAAGAAACAAATACTATGAAGTTCTATGACTATGACTATAACAATGACTAAGACAATGGTGGAGATAACAGACGACCTGACAACGACATTCAGAAAACAGAGGACTTAAATACACACATGAGGTGATCAGGGGAAGTGGAGACACATGAGGAAACAGCTGACTAGGATAAACATAATGATGCACAGGAAAGAGTAAAACTAACCACATGAACACAGAAAACAAGACCCTTTTCAAAATAAAACAGGAAACATGCAGACTTAGACACGACAATACAAGCTTAACAGGCCTAACACACATGACAGACTAGACAAGGAACCAAACACAGAAACCAATGAGAAAGATGATAAATAATAACTAACTTAAACCTCCACTAACCCCTAAATAAGAACAGCACAAACTTATACCCAAACTAACATGAAAACTTAAAAAATTACAAAATAAAACACAAACTGCTGGGTCAGAGACCCAGCCTGTGACAATATCATTACAAATATTACTATTACAATTTAAATACTGTGACCAGTGATACTGAAATGAGAATTTTTTTAAATTGTCCTGCCTTGATTATTGTAACTCTCATGTTTTGTGTGTCTCTCAGTTTTCCCTAGCCTATCCATCTTCAGTTGATCCAGAGTGTATGGAAGTGTGTATCCTCTGTGAAGACTATAAGACTGTGTGATATCTCTCTATATGCTGAAAGTCAAAGTCAAATTTATTTATCTAGCACATTAAAAAAAAACAGTGTTGACAAAAGTGCTGTGTATTTAAAATAATCAAATGAAATAAAATTAAAGGAAGACAAAATTTAAGAAAGAAAACATAAAATGAGAAAACTCAAGTAAAAACAATCACAAATAAAAGTAGTCAGTATTCATTACAGAACTCATAATTTAAAAGCCACGGGCTGCTGCTTCTTCCAGCTGTTGTTTCAATTGGTCAACTTCCCTTTGTCGAATGACTATAATCTCCTGGAGTTGCTTCTCTTTGGTTGAGTTGAGTTCCTTAATTGGCAGGGATGCAGACGCAAAATCAAATGTGTGCCCTCTAAAGCATCTGGTCCAGTCTCAGTTCCTACAACACTCTGGCTTTGTGTTAAATGATTCTGTGTCTTCCCTTTAACCATCGTTTAACACACTGTTGTTATTGTGACCAGAAGATCTCTCTTGTTATCCATATCAGCCTTTCCTGAACCCCATGCCTTTCTTCCTCCTTCTTCCCATGCTGTACGTGCCTTATCATATTCCTCTTTTACTTTTTTATGTAAGACTTTTATTGTGTCATTAGTTGGGAGTTGTGCTGCTGGATATATATATAATAGGGAACTCAACCCTCCTTTTCCCCATATTTTCCATATTTCATCAAGGCATTTTTCCAGTTTTGTCAGTCTCTTCTTAACAAAGTTCTTGAGCTGTCTCATATTGCTGGGAGATGCTGGTTCTTCTTTGAATGTTGCAGGGATGGTAGTTTTTTAATTTATTTTTTTCACTCTTGTGGTTCAAATTCTCAGCTTACTCTTAATTTGTTTTACCTAGATTTTAAACTTGTCCTATCTAATTGTGGCACCACAGAATTTTCTCTATGTTACTTTTATGATCCTACAGTGAGTACTCTTTAATTTTACCGGCCTCAATATTTTGCACGATCTCAAACACTTGCTTATCAGACCCTGTTCCTCTTAAGCACTCGCAAAGGGCCTATAACCCAGCATTTCTCAAAAATGTTTTTTTACCTCAACCACAAAATTGGAAATGTTGTAGGTGTAGTTTATACTGCTCACAATGGGTCTGGGTCCTTCTTTGTGGATCGTCTAAAGCAGCGGTCTCCAACCTTTTTTGCGCCACGGACCGGTTTATGCCCGACAATATTTTCATGGACCGGCCTTTAAGGTGTCGCGGATAAATACAACAAAATAAAACTAGTACCGGTACCGAAAAAAAGAAAATTTATTCATAACACACGTGAAAAGACCCAGGAAAACCGAGTAAACAATAAAAACAATAACAAAATAATGCTGAAAAACGATAAAACCCCTGAAAACTATACATTTCACACCTGAGCATCAACTCTCGCGGCCCGGTACCAAACGACTCACGGATCGGTACCGGCCCAAGGCCCGGGGGTTGGGGACCGCTGGTCTAAAGTCCATATATACAGGTTATAACATCCCCTGGGAATGCAGACCCAGGCAGCAGCCAGACCCTTAACTTCAACAGGTAACAAAAGCAGTGATGAGCAGTCAGGCTACAGCCTCCGCTTCTACCTCTTCATGTTTCTAAAATAGAATCACTGTAGCCAACGCTCTGAAGACTGTGCTAGTTTTCATCTTTGCTTTGTGCTGTTGGCTTTGTGCTCATACCTACATACTAAGCGAAAGATTGTATGGTTTCATATGGCATATTCCTATGATAATGGGATTGTTATATAATTCCATGAGAATAGGAATTTGTGTTGGCGCGTGGGACTATGCTTATAAGTTTATATAGCTGAATGGTAATTATGGGACAATGTATTTCAAGTTATTTTATGGAGATATGCCAAGGTAGTGCACAGAGTAGTATAACTTATTCTCTCCTGCAAGTAAAGTGACATTTTTTTTAAAAATGTGATCTGTGTCATATGTGTGGCACATTACTTTTTTTGAGTAATAAGCCCTGCGCTAATGACAACAAAGGGGTGGCTGTAGGTCAGGAGGTAGAGCAGGTCATCTACTGATCAGAAAGCTCCCCCAGTCTGCATGCCAAATATCCTTGGGCAATAAACTACCCCAAGTTGCTCTTTCATGCATCCATCGGACTATGAATGTCTGTGAATGTTGGCTAGAAAGCACAAAACATAGAATGTGAGTGGGATAATGTGGCATGTTGTATAAAGTGGTTTGAGTGTTTTGTGAGAGTAGAAAAGCGCTATATAAAAATCAGTTCATTTACCAAAGTTACCTCCAAGAAATACCTCCAAGATGCAAAAACATTTCACCACACTGCATGCAATTAATTTGTTTGAATGTCTTTAAGATGCTGCTTACAGATTGTGGTGACTCTCAAAGCGCAACCAGTGAGAACCCAATAAAAAAAACAATAAGAGAATAAGATCAATAAGATATATTGATAATTTATTGGAATCACTAAATTCTAATCAATTCCCATCCCTAATAGAGCTTGGAAGAGATACATTTATATTCATTACATACAAAATAAAAAACGTACCAAAAGCTGAAAATTTCTTTTGTTTTCTTAGGTGACTACTAACAGTTAAACTGGTATGGATTTATGCTGGAAGATTTCACAGACTTTAGTCTATAGATTGTTTTTTTTTTTAAATTTAATTATTTGTAGGAAGTTAACTGTAAAAAGGAAAACATTAAAATGCCCTCCAAATATGGTTTCGTTTTTTTG
The DNA here is from genome assembly GCF_056152115.1 of Neolamprologus brichardi. Classification (NCBI taxonomy): domain Eukaryota; kingdom Metazoa; phylum Chordata; class Actinopteri; order Cichliformes; family Cichlidae; genus Neolamprologus; species Neolamprologus brichardi. Next base: position 7,325,839 of record NC_142112.1, read on the forward strand.
TTTTCTCAAACAAATAGTTCCACAACAATACTCAAATCCTTGCTCCTGTCTTGTGGTTAGTTGAACTTACTCATTGCTTTGGATGGATATTTGAGCTTTTTGAGTCAGATAGCGTTCCACATATTGCTTTCCTTTTGTAATCCAGTGAAGCTGCTCTAGTCGTGTCTTTGTGTAATAGTCATTTATGTTTAAGCCACAACTCTCTGTCTTATTCTGACCATTAGGCTGCAGCCACATACACCGGTAACACCTGCTCGTCAGCCTGAATCTGTCATGTCAGGCCCTCAACCAAGTGCACCCATGTGGTCATACGAAACAAGTGGTTCTTCAGCATTTCTCAAAGCTATCATAATGCTAAAGTTGAGCAGTCCTGTACAGCCAAGTGCATTACCTGCATCAGATGTACCTCTAGATCAGATGTAGATGTACATCTAATGCTGGTCACTGCTGGTCACTGAGGCCTGTACTTTTCTCAGCTCTCCTTCCCAATCAGACCAGGAGTGACATGATTAGCCACATGTTCTCCTTAAATTGCTGGCTGTCTAAATGGTGTCCAAAAAAATGATGCGGACTTCAGAGATAATTGGGAAACTTTCTGAGGAAAACCTGGTCGTATTGGGAGAAGTGGCATCCATCCCACCTTTGATTTAACAGCTCTCATTTTTTAAAATATGGCCAACTTTATTAAACCCCTGAAAACATGACTATTGATAGTTGGGGCCGAGCTCTAGTCTTACGTGTCCCCTGCAGCTTCTCTTCTTTTATCATTCTTCTAAAAACCCATCCCCATAGAGGTTGTGTTTGCTCCCTTGACCAACAAAAATCATCAAAAAACAATTTAAGCTTGAAAATTCACAAAGAAAAAAAAACAAGATTATTTTACTTGTGCACATGTTGGATATTTTATTTTCTGCACATACTTTATGTATTTTATTCTGTATATACAGTGGGGCAAAAAAGTATTTAGTCAGCCACCGATTGTGCAAGTTCCCCCACTTAAAATGATGACAGAGGTCAGTAATTTGCACCAGAGGTACACTTCAACTGTGAGAGACAGAATGTGAAAAAAAAATCCATGAATTCACATGGTAGGATTTGTAAAGAATTTATTCGTAAATCAGGGTGGAAAATAAGTATTTGGTCAATAACAAAAATATAACTCAATACTTTGTAACATAACCTTTGTTGGCAATAACAGAGGTCAAACGTTTACTATAGGTCTTTACCAGGTTTGCACACACAGTAGCTGGTATTTTGGCCCATTCCTCCATGCAGATCTTCTCAAGAGCAGTGATGTTTTGGGGCTGTCGCCGAGCAACACGGACTTTCAACTCCCGCCACAGATTTTCTATGGGGTTGAGGTCTGGAGACTGGCTAGGCCACTCCAGGACTTTCAAATGCTTCTTACGGAGCCACTCCTTTGTTGCCCGGGCGGTGTGTTTTGGATCATTGTCATGTTGGAAGACCCAGCCTCGTTTCATCTTCAAAGTTCTCACTGATGGAAGGAGGTTTTGGCTCAAAATCTCACGATACTTGGCCCCATTCATTCTGTCCTTAACACGGATCAGTCGTCCTGTCCCCTTGGCAGAAAAACAGCCCCATAGCATGATGTTTCCACCCCCATGCTTCACAGTAGGTATGGTGTTCTTGGGATGCAACTCAGTATTCTTCTTCCTCCAAACACGACGAGTTGAGTTTATACCAAAAAGTTCTACTTTGGTTTCATCTGACCACATGACATTCTCCCAATCCTCTGCTGTATCATCCATGTGCTCTCTGGCAAACTTCAGACGGGCCTGGACATGCACTGGCTTCAGCAGCGGAACACGTCTGGCACTGCGGGATTTGATTCCCTGCCGTTGTAGTGTGTTACTGATGGTGACCTTTGTTACTTTGGTACCAGCTCTCTGCAGGTCATTCACCAGGTCCCCCCGTGTGGTTCTAGGATCTTTGCTCACCGTTCTCATGATCATTTTGACCCCACGGGATGAGATCTTGCGTGGAGCCCCAGATCGAGGGAGATTATCAGTGGTCTTGTATGTCTTCCATTTTCTGATGATTGCTCCCACAGTTGATTTTTTCACACCAAGCTGCTTGCCTATTGTAGATTCACTCTTCCCAGTCTGGTGCAGGTCTACAATTCTTTTCCTGGTGCCCTTCGAAAGCTCTTTGGTCTTGGCCATGGCGGAGTTTGGAGTCTGACTGGTTGAGGCTGTGGACAGGTGTCTTTTATACAGATGATGAGGTCAAACAGGTGCCATTCATACAGGTAACGAGTGGGGGACAGAAAAGCTTCTTACAGAAGACGTTACAGGTCTGTGAGAGCCAGGGATTTTCCTTGTTTGAGGTGACCAAATACTTATTTTCCACCCTGATTTACGAATAAATTCTTTACAAATCCTACCATGTGAATTCATGGATTTTTTTTTCACATTCTGTCTCTCATAGTTGAATTGTACCTCTGGTGCAAATTACTGACCTCTGTCATCATTTTAAGTGGGGGAACTTGCACAATCGGTGGCTGACTAAATACTTTTTTGCCCCACTGTATGTTATTTACTTATTGTCATTTGCTCTACAGTAATAGAATTTCATTGTACTGTTGTACAAAGTGTGACTGTGCAATGAAAATAAAAGAATTAAATAATAAATAATATATATCATCCTCACTTGTCAAAGAATAAAACAGTTAAAAGTGAATTACTGAACATTAGCTCTCTCTCCTCTATGTCCTTATTAGTAATTGTTTTAATAATTGATCAACATATTGATTTACTCTGCCTTACAGAAACCTGGTTTTGGCAGGATTTTTATGTTGGCTTAAATGTGTCGCTCCCTAACTGTCAGAATCCTTGGAGGGGGAATGGCATTTTCCACACCGGCTTATTATTCAACCATAGACACAGACAGACCTTTAATTCATTTGAAAGACTAATTCTGACTTTGAAAACTCAAAACAATAGTATCTATATGATTTCTCATACTTTTTTCTGATTTAGTGATCAGGTTAGATAAAATAATTGTTGCGGGTAATTTTAGCATCCATGGAGATGCTGAAAATGAAATCCAGAAGAACACATTTAAACTATTATTAGACACAATTGGCTTCTGTGAAAAATGTAAACAGCCCACCCACCACTTTAATCACACTCTTGGTTTTGCTCTGACATATGGAATACAAACCAAACAGTTAACAGTATTCCCTGAAAACCATCTTTTGCTTGATCACATTAATTTTTAAATTTACAATAACTGATTACACAGCAGTGGGTAATACATTTCACTTAGAGTAAATGTCTTTCTGAAAGGATATTATTCCTCCAATGTTATCGCCCTCAATGCGATGTGCCAACACAGTGAGGAGCCGCTACGTGAACTTTACTCCCACACAGGTTGATTATCTCGTTAATAGTGGTACATCCTCACTATGTATGACACTGGATACTATAACCCGTAAGCTTGCGAGCTTCTCACTGATTTAGAAGATCTTCATTAAACCTGGAAAATGAGTTTCTTGCTCTATAAGAAACTCCTCTTTAAAGCCAGGACATCTTAGGATTCATTACTGATTGATGTGAACTACAGGGATGTCTCAAAGACATAAAGACCTGGATGACCTCTAATTTCAGACAAAACTCAGGTCATTGTACTTGGCCCTAAAAATCTTAGAAATATGATATCTAAGCAGATGTTTACCTGCAGGAACACAGGACAGAATCTTGGAGGTTTTGAGAAGAATATGTCCTTCCATACACATATTAAACAAATACGTAAGACTGCTTTCTTCCATTTGTGCAATATTTCAAAAATCAGAAATATCCTGTCTCAGAGTGACGCTGAAAAACTAGTTCATGCATTTATTACTTCTAGGCTGGACTACTTTAATTCATTATTATCAGGATGTCTTTAAAACTTCCTAAAAAACCTTCAGTTCATCCAAAATGCTGCAGTGAGAGTACTGACAGGGACTAAAAAGCGAGAGCAGATATTGGCTTCTCTTCACTTGTCTTGTATAATCAGGCCCCATCTTACCTTAAAGAACTTATAGTACCATATCACCCCAATAGAGCATTTCGCTCTCAGACTGTTGGCTCAGTTGTGGTTCCTAGGATATTTCAAAGTAGAATGGGAGGCGGAGCCTTCAGGTTCCAGGCCCCTCTCCTGTAGCACCAGCTCCCAGGTTGGATTCGGGAAACATACACCCTCTCTGCTTTTAAAATTAGGCTTAAAAATGTTATTTTTGATGAAGCATATAGTTAGGGCTTGATTATGTTACCATGAATTGTCTCTTAGACATGCTGCAATAGGTCTAGGCTGCTGGGGGCTTCCCAATGAACACTGAGCATGTCTCCTTGTCCCACCACTTTTTACCCAATGTGTGTTTATACTCTACTCTGCATTTAGTTGTCAGTTTTTATTAATCTCTGGGTGTCTTCCACAGCATGTCTTTTGACTTGTCTCCCTCCCCTCATCCCCAACTGGTCACAACAGATAACTGCCCCTTCCTGAGCCTGGTTCTGTTGGAAGTTTATTCCTCTTAAAAAGGAGTTTTTCATTCCCACTGTCAGTTCTTGCTTATAGGGTTTTGTGCGATTGTTGTGGTTTCTCAGTATTATTATAGGGTGTTACAATATAGAGTGGCGTGAGGCAACTGCAGTTGTGATTTGGCGCTATATACATAAAGCTGTATTAAACTGAATTGAATGGAACTGAATAGTAGAGTCCGACTTGAAATAAATGGATTTTTTGAAATTTCTCAGAGCATTGCACAGTCTAACCTTGGATTTAAATTGTTATTGGAATATTACTTTTATTATTTTTATCCCCTGGTAGCGTCTCATATGGCAAATTGGTCCTGGGTGAGGAACCAGACAAAGAGTGATTCAAAACCCCCTATGAGCAGAAGATTGACGGAACCGTTCACCCTGCCCAGGATAGAGTTACTGGGACCCTGCCCTGGAGCCAGGCCTGGGGAGGGTGCCCAAGGGCAATTGTCTGGGTCCTGATGGTCATCTGTGCTTATGTGCTAAATGACCGTTCAGAGTATCCAGTCTTCTTGGAGTCCCTGGGTAGGGTGCTTGGGGATGCTCCACCTGGGGACTCTGTTGTCCTACTGGGAGACTTCAAAACTCATGTGGGCAATGATGGTGACACCAGGAGGGGTGTGATTGTGAGGAATGGCCTCCCAGATCTGAACCCAAGTGGTGTTTTGTGATTGGACTTATGTGTAAACCACAGTTTGTCTGTAGCGAACACCATGTTCGAACATAAGTGTCCATAAGTGCACTTGGCACCACGACGCCCTAGGCTGCAGGTCGATGATTGATTTTGAGATCGTATCACCAACCATATGCTCTGAACACTCAGGTAAAGAGACGGGCTGAGCTATCAACTTATCACTACGAGGTGATTAGTGAGTTGGATCAGGTGGCAGGGGAGGATGCTGGAAAGACGTGGCACACTTAAACGTATAGTGAGGGTGCGCTGGGGATGCCTGGCAGAGGCCCTGGTCCGTGAGATCTTCAACGCACACCTCCGGCAGAGCTTCAGCAGCATTTTGAGGGAGACTGGGGAGATTGAGTCCGAATGGACCATGTTCAGCACCTCCACTGCTAGGGTGGTTAGCCTATGGGACGTCAGAGGCTGTTAATAGGTACCGACAGGCCAAGCAGAACGTGGATCAAAAAGTGGCTGAAGCAAAACCTCGAGTGTGGGAGGAGTTCGGAGAGGCCATGGAAAAAGACTTTCAGACTGCCTCGAAGAGATTCTAGCAAACTGTCAGGCGACACAGGAGGGTAAAGCGGTGCTCTACATGCACTGTGTACTGTGCGGGTGGAGTCCTGCTGACTTTGAATGAGAACATTGTTGGGCGGTGGAAGGAATACTTCTAGGACCTCCTAATCCCACTGGCGCGTCTTCCATAGAGGAAGCAGAGTCTGGTGAGGAGTGGGAAACTCACACATCTAAGGGACGAGGTCACTGAGACAGTTAAACATCTCCTCTGTGACAGAGCCTTTGGGGTGGACGAGGTTTCGCCCTGAGTTCCTGAAGGCTCTGCATGTTGCAGGTCTGTCTCCGTTGACACAACTCTACAATGTTGCGTGGAGATCAGGTGCAGTACCTCTGGATTGGCAGACTGGGGTGGTGGTTCCCATCATTGAGAAAGGGGACGAGAGGGTGTGTTCCAACTATAGGGGGATTACACTCCTCAGCCTCATAAAGGCTGTCCATTAGTTGAACATCAGATACAGGAGGAACAGTGTGGTTTCTGTCCTGGTTGTGGAACACTGGACCAGCTCTCTATCCTCTCCAGGATACTTGAAGGCGCATGGGAGTTTACCCAACCAGTCTACACATGTTTTGCGGATTTGGAGAAGGCATTCAACCATGTCCCTCGGAGTGTCCTCTGGGAGGTGCTTCGGGAGTATGGGGTGTCTGGCCCATTGCTACAGGCCATTCAATCCTTATATAACCATTGCAAGAGCGTGGTCTGCATAGCCGGAAATAAATCGGACTCATTCTGGTGGGTGATGGACTCCACCCTTTGTCACCGATTCTGTACATAATTTTTTTGGAAAGAATTTCTAGGCATAGCCAAGTAGTAGAAGGCTTTCACTTTGGTGGTCTCAGAATCTCATCTCTGCTTTTTGCAGATGATGTGGGTCTGTTGGCTTCACTGGGTGACAGCCTGTAGCTCGCACTGGGATGGTTTGCAGCCGAGTGTGAAGCGGTGGGATTGAGAATCAGCACCTCCAAATCTGAGGCCATGGTTCTCAGCCAGCAAAGGATGGAGTGCCCACTCTGGGTCAGGGATGAGTTCCTGACCCAAGTGGAACATTTAACCTTGGGGTCTTGTTTACGAGTGAAGGGAGCGGAAGATCGACAGATGGATTGGTGCTGTGGCTAGCAGTGATGCGGCTGCTGTACCAAGCTTTGTGGTGAAATGATATGTAGGCACTGAAGTGGTGAAATATACAATTTGCCGCACTAAAATGATGCTATTCAGCTGTCAGCAGTTCTTACTATTGATACTATGGCGTATTGATGAAACAATATGATTACTGAAAGCACAAGGGGAAAATACATTGACCATTACATTAATGGGGTGCATTCTCCTGATGTTTCATCAAATTCCAATACAAGCTCCACTCTAAGTTGATTGCTTGGGGCCAGCTGTAGGGTTAACTGTTGGAAGTGTTTTCTCTAAATCTGCCCCTCTTTTCTTCCAGATTAAATGAGTCTTGCCGTTTCTGCAGACTATCTGGGCAGCATATGGAAAGCCACTATGACAAGCTAGCCTTCCAAACAACAACAAGGAGAAATCAATAACCCAGTTGCCCTGCTCAATCCCACTGCTGACCTGCCAGCTGTGTGTGTGTGCCGATGTAAAACAAATCCCCCCCCCCCCCCACACACACACACACACACACACACACAGACCTTATTGTGTTGCTATTTGAACACTATTCCTTTCTCTCCCCCTTTGCCCTTGGTAGATTTATATGAAGCCTACTATAGAATTATTTTGAGCACTGGATTTATAAAAGATCCAAAGATTCTTTTTTCATTCTTCAGGGAGTCATTTTGATATTTTCATGGTTGTCTAACCACAGAAGCTGTATATACTGTAGTGGATTCAGGTTTTTTGTCATGTACTCATACCTAGATGATTTGTCATAGAAACTTCACATTTTAGATATTCCTTTCAGGCATACCATAAAGCTGCACTGGGGATTTTTTTGTGCCGCCTGCTTCAGCTTAGAGTTGGTGGTAATGCTGTCAATGTGCAGCTGCAATCCATATTTGCTATGTAATGTTTACATGAGTCACATCAGTTGGTGTAATATTCATCAAACATATTCTAAAGATTAATGGACACACATTAAATCAGCATTTTCAAAGTTTTAAAAGGTAGTTACCTAAAAACATAGTTCAAATTCCAAACAGGACAAAATGTTTTAATTTTTAAATTCTTTATACTTTCATTTTAGTAAATATTATGTTTAGGAAAAACTTTAGAAACATTTTGGGAAAAACTAAGCAAGAAGAATCAAAACATAGTTGTAACTGAAATATATATATAGGTTATATTTCAGTGCCACATGCACATGCTAGATAAATTGGTCATTCTAAAATGGATAAAAGATTGGATTAGTGGAAGAAAGTGGATGGGTGTTGGCTTGACAACAACCCATCCACCGTCTCTGCTCATATAACTAAGATTTCAGTACATTAGTCCTATAGATGGTTGCATCTCCAATTTTTGTACAACACTGGATAGGGAGTTTAACACAAGGAGAATGAAGCAAAAAAAACTAACAAAAACAAAACAAACATGGGAAGCACTGAGGTGGCAGCAGTGGACAGCTGTTATTGTTTTTTAACACTCAGTTTCTGACTTCTGTCAGCAGCAGGAGGTAAGTTCAAGGACCACCACCAACAAAAACACGGATAACTTATAGACCAGTGGTTTAGCATATTTTTTTTGCTCCCAGGAGACCATAAACATTAGATGACAATCTGTAAAGTTTGATTTGGGACAAACACACAACATGCTGGTCCAGTAGGCTTGTACTCTGACAGTGAAGGGCTCCATTGAGATAATATGGTCTTTAATAAACTATGGGCCTGCTCATTCATGGTGTTTTATATCAGGAGAAGGATTTTAAAATCCATTTTAGATGAAAAGAACAGTAGTACCATTGTGCAAGAGGCACGTATTCCTGATCGTCATGACTGGGCCCACCCATATGTCTTTGACCCTCTTCATCATTCATTTGGGAACTTTTTTTCTGGATGGATGGATGGACTTGATATGCTTTTCTCATTTTGCTGTATACCTTAGACTACAAACCATATTTAATGATACATTCACAGAGTGCTTTACAGTTCTTTGAAATGTGTCACTGTGTATAAAAATGGGAGTTTGCATGAGTTTGCACTTAAAATCTATTGCGGTGACATAAGTAGGAAATTTTTGAAAACTGTGTTGCTGTCCACAAAAGTTGTACGGACAATTGCTCCTTATATTCCTGTATTTTCAGGGTTTTTAAATACTAAATAGTAAATTAATGACTATGTGTTCATTATGTGTTATTCAATGTGTTATTCAATAATTATGAATGTTGTGAATAAATTAACATTTGACTTTGTTTTGCTGATATATGTTGATTTAACAATTTTATGACCAGGTTATCCAGAATTAAATGTGCTGAAACAAAAGAAGCAACACATACGTAACTGTCCAAATACTCCAGTCTGTATCTTATATTCTGAACCAAACATTTAAGTGGGCAATATACAAAACTCAATATCACAAAATCACAATATTTCATTCATTTCTGGAGCACCTTTTTTTCATATCTTCCTACATTGTGAAATGTCAAGTGCTAGACCAGACCAAGAGTGAAAATTAAGTGGTCAGACAGAGATAATTGACTTGCAGTCACTTGTACATATGTCTACACAGGTGTTCGACTTATGTGATAATTGCCTGACATATAAAGCCTTCTACATGATTTAACATTGATCTATAAAGAGTGGCTTTGTGTGTGACTACTCACACCTACACATACGTACATATAGATGCTTATGCTGTCCCCTGCGTGATGCCATAAAGAGAGGTGACAACAATGTGTCTGACACTCATTTCTACTTGATGATCTCCAGAGATTACGATCAACTAACATGCTCTTATTTCATTTCATGCTTTTTGTTAAGTTAAATGTTTACTTTTATTCAGTAAACACACACACACACACACACACACACACACACACACACACACACACACACACACACCTTCATACATCAAGTTAGTGCAGACACAACAGTGCAATAGAAAATCTGTATCGTTCTGTTCTGTCTGGTGATGTTTTTTTGTTTCGTTTTTTGCACACTTGAACTTTTTGTAGTCCTGTGTGAATTGTCTGTTATATGTAGCAACATGGCCTTGGAGAAGACTGTAGCATTGCACATGGTTGAAATGATTACTTATGGTAAAACTCAGAGTACAGATCAGATTAGAGGAAATTAGAAGATTAGAAATTTTATTTTATTGCTTTTTGTTAAGTCAAATGTTTACTTTTATTCAGGGTTATTTTCATGACTACATTTTGATTATAGATTCTCATGGAAGGCATCAAAACTATGAATGAACACACATGGAATTATGTAGTAAACAAAAAAAGTGTGAAATAACTCAAAACATGCTTTATATTTTAGATTCTTCAAAATAGCCATCCTTTGCTTTGATTACTGCTTTGCTCACTGTTGGCATTCTCTCGATGAGCTTCATGAGGTCGTCACCTGAAATGGTTTTTCCAACAGTCTTGAAGGAGTTGTCGGCCCTTTTGCCTTCACTCTGCGCTCCATTTCATCCCAAACTATCTCCACTGGGTTTAGGTCAGGTGACTGTGGAGGCCAGGCCATCTGGTGCACTCCATCACTCTCCTTCTTGGTCAAATGGCCCTTACACAGCCCGAAGGTGTGTTTGGAGTCATTGTCCTGTTGAAAAATAAATGATGGTCAAACTAACCGTAAAACCGGATGGGATGGCATGTCACTGCAGGATTCTGTGGTAGCCATGCTGGTTCAGGGTGCCTTCAATTTTGAATAAATCCCCAACAGTGTCACAAGCAAAGAAACCCCACACCATCAACTTCCTCCTCCATGCTTCACAGTGCTTCACAGAGACCATCCGTTCACCTTTTATGTGTCACACAAAGACACGGTGGGTGGAAACAAAGATCTCAAATTTAAACTCACCAGACCAAAGCACAGATTTCCACTCAAGCATTTTGGGTGAAGAAAAAGGTCAGTTGTTAGCATGTCCTGCTTGTTGCTTTGCCTTAGTCGTGGTGTCTTAGCAGCTGTTTGACCATAAAGGCCTGATTCACACAGATGTGTCTGCTACTGGATTTCTGTGTGGCATCTATCTGGGCTCTAATCTGAGCTGCTGTTAACTTGTGATTTCTGAGGCTGGTGACTCAGATGAATTTATCCTCAGCAGTAGAGGAGAAACTTCCTTTCCTGAGCCAGTTTCATTGTAGCATTTGATGGTTTTTGCAACTGCACTTGGGGATGCATTCAAAGAATTAGCAATTTTCTGGAGTGACTGACCTTCAGTTCCCAAAGTAATGATGGACTGTTATGTAGAGTCTGTAAAGGCTGCTTTTTGCCCTTAAAATTACTGTAGAGATTTACCAGATATGTGCAGAGGGGAAGGACATTTGAAAAAAAAAGGATGTTTTTTTTACTGCGTTTTAAAGTCATGCAACTCATACATTATTAGTAAAACTACAAGACAACTACATAATACTGTTGTAATGCTGTCCATTGAGTAATGCCAAAACTAAGGATGCATGACTGTGATCTTTGCCGCTGTGAATTTTCTATTATGTGGAACACCAGTGTGTAAATGGCGAGGATTGGCAATAGTTGTAAGCATGGTGCAAAAGCTTTGCATCCCTCTCCTACAGCAGCTTTTCACTGACCTTTTTTGTCGCCCAAAATGTTTAGAACAGAGCACCACATATTTCTGGCATATTTCTTAGAGCAGAATACACACGCACCTCTCTTTGACAGGACCCAGGAATGAATGAATTCATTTTCAAATGAAGCAAATACCTACTGATAGCTCGGTAGGTAGAGTGATCGGAAGGTCGGGGGTTTGAATCCACTGAACGGCTACCCTGAGGTACCCTTGAGCAAGGTACTGTCCCTACACAGTGCTCCCTGGTGCGCCTGCTTAGTGGCTGCCAACTGCTTTACTGAGTGAATGGGTTAAATGCAGAGAGAGTAATTTCCCCACTGGGATCAATAAAGTATACATAATTATTATTATTATTATTATATCTTGTTTGTTCGGTGTGCACAACCTCTACTTTATTTGCTACTAGCAAATATCTATATCAGTGTTTTAGGTTCAAAATTATGATTCTGTTATAATGATAAAATACCTGAACAAATTTAAACGGTATAAATCTACAGTGTAGCCTGTAGTATCTAGTATGAATGTGCCTCTAGAACAGAGAAAACACAGAACCAAAACCCTAAGAACTAAAAATTCAAAACGCAAACACATAGACAGAATACACTAGAACATAAGATCATAACCCTAGTAATAAACACAGTATATTGACAGTAACCCCAGCGTAGGGCATTGGCTCTGCCCAGGCAGTGACAACAGAGTAGGGGTTCATGGTTTGTATAGGTATAGCTCCTTGCACAGACAGAGTGGGTGAAGGAGGTAACTGAACCACAGACTGAGCTAATGGACCCAGGACCATGACAAAAATGTTAACTCGGTTTATTTACATCCCATAAAGGCAGGCATCAGGCAATCAATATATTACCTAGCTGAACGAATGACGCAAAAATTGTAATATATGTATATATATATATATATATATATATATATTAGGGGTGTAAGGATACTCGTATCGATATTGAACCGTTCGATACAGTGCTCTCGGTTCGGTACGCATATGTATCAAACAATACAAAATTTTTAATTTATTTTAGCAACTTTCCTTCTGACGGTGCTGTCTGTGTTGAGCGCTCAGTGGATCTGCGCTCGACAGTGCAGCCTAGGCTGAGTAGTCGAACGCAGAATCACTGAGCACAGGGCAAGCTAGCGAGACAGAAGTTAAGCTCTCGTTGCAACATGGCAAATTGAACCTCCCCCACCCTCATTCAGATCTGGCGTTTGGAACTATTTTGGTTTTCATGTGAAGTATGACCCTGAAGGTAAGTTTTGCCAATCAATTTCCTAAAGTCTAGAAAAAGTATCCTTTATAGTTTTCATAAGGTGCTCCCTGTTGTATTAATGAATGTTCACACAATGTTGATTTTCAAATAACTTTATTGTGTTCAAACACAACTGCACCACAGACGATGTTTTGAGATGAGCCATTTTTAACATACTGACAACATTCAGCCACAAATAAAGACCTTTTCAAAAAACAAAAAAAAGTCAAAATTTTGTAATAAATGTTACTCATCCAATTTTAAAGGTGTGGTATTGTCAGTCAGAATATCAAACCTATCTTGATTGATTGTCACTAACAAACAGATCAAAACATCAGATGGCAGGATGTGAACTCTTCTATCTGGTTTCCATACAGCAAACAAATGTGTACTTGAGTTCTTTGGGAAACTCCATGTTGAGCCCATAAAGTAGGCCAAACAGGTAGGCAAAGGCAGTGGGAAGGTCTGGCAGATCATCAAGAATAATGTCCTCTTCCAAAACAATAGCAGTGTTGACCCCTGTGGACTGCGAGTTGGGTCCCACGCAGTCCTCCAGAACAGTGAGGATGCCCACCGTAACACCTCGGGTTGCCCTCTCAACTGGATCGGTGTCCTATGCAAAATTAACAGCAGTACATATAAGTCTCTGTAAACCAAAACTGAAGATTGAGTAGATTTGCATGCTCACCAGACATGTTAAGAAGAGTTTGGTCTCGTTGTCGCGAACAAATATCAGTAACCCTTCCAAACTGATGGTTCGTCAATGCTGGACCATGTCAGGCGTGGTGTGGAGGCGAGGAAGAAGGAACCCAAACGCAGGACTCACAGGTAGGTGAAGACTGGGGTTTATTGTGATGGCGTGAGCAAACAGAACAGAGGTAGGAAATGGTTGGCTGGCTGGCTGGACGACTGACTGAATGAATGAAGGAAGGAAGGACGAACGGACTGAGTGGCTGGCTGGCTGGCTGGCGGAAATGACGACATAACATCAACATCAATGACACGACAAAGAACGAGTAGAAACAGAAGACCTAAATACACAGACTGATGAGGATGATAATGAGAGACCGGTGAGTACACAGCTGAACATAATCTGGCTAATGGCACGAAACGAGCTGACACGTGGAACAAACAGGAAGTGAAACAGGCAGTGGCAAAATAAACCGAACATGAACAAAACTGAAAGCGCTGGGCCGATGACCCAGGAACCCTGACAGACCATGTTTGAGACCTAAAACAAGGAATTCAAATAAGACTCAGTCTCATTTATAAACCTATCATTTTGTTTTAAAAAACTCATTAAGTGTTGTTGCTAAAAAATCCAGCCTTAAGAAATAAGATGTTAAAATTAGTTATTCCAGATAATTGCTCATGGTTTTGTCAGTTTTTTTAAAGTAATTTTGATGCAAAACCAATGTAGCACACTTATGACAACATTTATAACAAAAAGTGGCATGAGTGGGATAAGAGTTGAACTGTCCGTCATGACCAGCCATCTGCCAAACACCCAGCGCTGCTTGCAATTTTTATATCAATTTGGGAACTTCAGGTTCATGCACAAGTTTTGCAAACAAAGTTATATGGTACTATTTACCTAAACATGCAGCCAAGGCCTCAGGCGTTTTTTATATAACCATTTAAATCTATTTACAGAACAATCAGGTGTTCTGCATCAAATAAGAAGGCACACAAATTATTTTTGCCGGTCCAAAAAAATAGTTTGCGTTCAGTATAAGACAGAAGAGAACACCACAGGCCTAAACCTGCAGGTCTGACAACAGGATGTGTATCAGTCCTGTTTTCCATGTGGGAACAGCGGTTACACTGGAATCTGCTTTTGATGGCTTTTTTGGAGCAAATGTGACATTCAGCAGTATAACTGACACACAATACAAAACAATAACTACACAACACACTAACTCTAGCCTCCAAACACGCTAAACGTCACTAATGTCTCACATATGAAAACTCGCAATCTCTTTCTTTTGCTCGCCCGCTTTCCGTTCCAGGTGTCACTCCTAAAACTGCCCCCTCTCCCTAAACAACCAAATGCCACATGTTGCCATATCATTTTTTTGATTGGCTGACATGGTAAATTCTAACACCAATTATTTTTTTTACTCGCAAGTGGAGAGTGTTTGCTAGCGCGGTCCATAGAAAACGTCGTTTTTCCCGTTCTTCCCGCTGTAAACGCTGCTTTGTTCAACAAAAAAAAAACAACAACATTGCGTGTATTTTTTTATCATAACTCTGGTTTTACGTGGCCTATCGGCACAATTCAAAAACTGGTGTATAGTTTGAAGTCCGCACTTTCGACCCAAGTTGAAATAGAGACTGAGCCGCTGCATCTTGTAGCTGTATCATCTTAAACTGGTCATGTGATTTTAACGTGCCGGCGCGTCCGTCGACCCCAGAGGGTTAAAGTCTGTTTGATATGACTCTTGCAGACTCTAGTCTGCCTTCGTATTTAAAATACCCCCATATTTACTGCTCTGCTGCTTGTGCTCTGTAGCTGCTTCTCTGATCTTCCTCTCCCTCCTGTTTGTGTGTTTGGTGGAGCTCGCTGGCCGTGAGGACTCCACCACCCCGTTTACACAGAAACGAAACCACATATTTTATTGGCTAAATATGATTTGAAATTATTATTTTTTTAAAGCGGCGGAGGGTTTGCCGCCGTTGGTCGTCAGCCATGAGCGAGCTAGCCTATTTTGTCGGGTTTTTTCGTTCGGTGGTATGGCAGCCACAACCTGCACTTCATGAAATACACGTAGGGGTGTCGCTAAGGCTTGTCAGACATGAGCGCGCCTGTTTGGTAGGGATGCTTGTCGGATTTTCATTGTTTTGTGACATAGCGATTTTTATACGAAAACTTTAAGGCACTATTTTATGATGGAAAACATTCAAGTTGCTCACGAGGGCTAACCCTCCTTCAGCTCATCTCTCCAGTTTGTCCCAATAGGACATACCTGGAAATCCTCACCCACTAGGCTAGTGGCTCTACAAGGATTCCCCCGCAAACCACTACCCAGAGCTTGTTACCATAGGTGAGAGTAGCGACATAACTCGTACAGCACCTGCATCACTGCACACGCAGCCCCCAATCTGTCTGTTCATCTTCCTGCACCTCCCACAAGTTCACCCAAGGGATGTAGTCAAATGGCTTCTCCAAAACACAAAAGATATACTGTATAGATTGGTTGGGCAAATATTCATGTAAATATCCTAGAGAATATAAAAGACCCCTCTGATTCCCCATCTTACTGATGGGAGCAACCACGCCAGTCTGCCAGTACAGAGGCACTGCCCCAGATCTCCACATGCACAGGCATGCCAAAAAAGCCCTACAGAATTTGGAGCCTTGAGGAATTTGGAGCAAATCTCATTCACTGTGGAGTTGTTTAACTGGCCCCCAGTGACTTTGTCCACAGTGAGACCTCAGACTCTTGTTGTCAGTTGCCACATGGGGAACTTTACAGCACTAGACCCCAAAACTCCAAGAAGCTGGATAATGTAAACTTGGCAATCATATAATTGTCAGACCTGTTTCCCAACCAGAAGGTGGAAGGATCAAACGCTCTCGTCCACTGGGAAAAAGCCAAAGTACATGCTTCCTCTCACAGAGGGCAACTCCAGACTGGAGTACAGCCCCAGGTGACTCCAGGTTTGTTGAGGTGAACCTGACTATATGTAGCCAGTAAGTCTCATCCTCACGCGCTAGCTCAGGGTCCTTCCCTACTAGAAAGGTGACATTCTATATGGTGCTTCCTGTGGGTGGTGAGCGACAGGAGTGTGGCCACATTTCCTCTTCAAGTTGTGCCCGGCCAAGCCCCGTTGCCACCTACTGAATTTTGAAGAGTTGATTGATTAAATTAACTTGGTATGGTATACCTGCACATAAACCACTACATTGGTCACTGATGTGTCACTCCACACCCTGCCACCCACTCCAAAGGTGATGTCGTCCACCTAAGCGGACATGCAAAAAACTCTTTCAAAAGTACATGTTTAAAAAATAAAGTTCAAAAATCTTTTTTCATGCTTTAAGATGAATAAAAATACTTAAAAAAAACAATAATTCAATTAAGATAATTTAACCCTTTCATGCATGAATTATGACAACCTCAATCAGGATTTTTTTCTTAAGTTTACTGCATTGTTTGTATGTTGTTCTGTCATCATGACTTGTACTTTGTCATTTAATATTTTGTAATTGATTTTTCTCTGCAGTTGGATGCAGTCATTAATTAAGTAGTGCCATTGCTATTATACTGTGTTTACACCGTAGTCCTTGAATCTATGATGTTTCCAGTGTTTTCTTCTTGTCACTTCTTGTCTGATTTAATCAATTTTCCATTGCTTTTTCTATTTCATTATCTCTTGCTGGTTAGGTTTAAATATATATATATATATATATATATATATATATATATATATATATATATATATATACAGTGGGGCAAAAAAGTATTTAGTCAGCCACCGATTGTGCAAGTTCCCCCACTTAAAATGATGACAGAGGTCAGTAATTTGCACCAGAGGTACACTTCAACTGTGAGAGACAGAATGTGAAAAAAAAATCCATGAATTCACATGGTAGGATTTGTAAAGAATTTATTCGTAAATCAGGGTGGAAAATAAGTATTTGGTCAATAACAAAAATACAACTCAATACTTTGTAACATAACCTTTGTTGGCAATAACAGAGGTCAAACGTTTACTATAGGTCTTTACCAGGTTTGCACACACAGTAGCTGGTATTTTGGCCCATTCCTCCATGCAGATCTTCTCAAGAGCAGTGATGTTTTGGGGCTGTCGCCGAGCAACACGGACTTTCAACTCCCGCCACAGATTTTCTATGGGGTTGAGGTCTGGAGACTGGCTAGGCCACTCCAGGACTTTCAAATGCTTCTTACGGAGCCACTCCTTTGTTGCCCGGGCGGTGTGTTTTGGATCATTGTCATGTTGGAAGACCCAGCCTCGTTTCATCTTCAAAGTTCTCACTGATGGAAGGAGGTTTTGGCTCAAAATCTCACGATACTTGGCCCCATTCATTCTGTCCTTAACACGGATCAGTCGTCCTGTCCCCTTGGCAGAAAAACAGCCCCATAGCATGATGTTTCCACCCCCATGCTTCACAGTAGGTATGGTGTTCTTGGGATGCAACTCAGTATTCTTCTTCCTCCAAACACGACGAGTTGAGTTTATACCAAAAAGTTCTACTTTGGTTTCATCTGACCACATGACATTCTCCCAATCCTCTGCTGTATCATCCATGTGCTCTCTGGCAAACTTCAGACGGGCCTGGACATGCACTGGCTTCAGCAGCGGAACACGTCTGGCACTGCGGGATTTGATTCCCTGCCGTTGTAGTGTGTTACTGATGGTGACCTTTGTTACTTTGGTCCCAGCTCTCTGCAGGTCATTCACCAGGTCCCCCCGTGTGGTTCTGGGATCTTTGCTCACCGTTCTCATGATCATTTTGACCCCACGGGATGAGATCTTGCGTGGAGCCCCAGATCGAGGGAGATTATCAGTGGTCTTGTATGTCTTCCATTTTCTGATGATTGCTCCCACAGTTGATTTTTTCACACCAAGCTGCTTGCCTATTGTAGATTCACTCTTCCCAGTCTGGTGCAGGTCTACAATTCTTTTCCTGGTGTCCTTCGAAAGCTCTTTGGTCTTGGCCATGGCGGAGTTTGGAGTCTGACTGGTTGAGGCTGTGGATAGGTGTCTTTTATACAGATGATGAGGTCAAACAGGTGCCATTCATACAGGTAACGAGTGGGGGACAGAAAAGCTTCTTACAGAAGACGTTACAGGTCTGTGAGAGCCAGGGATTTTCCTTGTTTGAGGTGACCAAATACTTATTTTCCACCCTGATTTACGAATAAATTCTTTACAAATCCTACCATGTGAATTCATGGATTTTTTTTTCACATTCTGTCTCTCACAGTTGAAGTGTACCTCTGGTGCAAATTACTGACCTCTGTCATCATTTTAAGTGGGGGAACTTGCACAATCGGTGGCTGACTAAATACTTTTTTGCCCCACTGTATATATATATATATATATATATATATTTATTTATTTATTTATTTATTTATTTATTTATTTATTTATTTATTTATTTATACTTAAGTTTAAGAAGAGATTGGTGTCTGCCATAAAGTACGTCCCTTCTCAGCAGTAACCACGCTCAATCACAAATGACAAGCTCAGAGTAGCAAACCTGTCTCACTGATGCTGGAACAATCTGGAGGGATAAAGACATCAACAGGACTCCTTCTGCATAGTCCTACAGAAGCATTTCAGGCTCTGAATGGATCTACTTTATGGCCAGAAATATGGTTTAGAGAAACACTGTAAAACTTAATCACCGATACATCATATATCACAACTAATTGTGTTATTTTAATAACAGCAAAGCTTTTAGCAGTATACACAGCCGTGCACACACACACACACACAGAGTCACCAAGCCACACGATAATGAGTGTCACAGAGAAGGCATTTGTCTTAGGTAAGACTTGTATTGTCAGTTTTTAATTCACATAGCTCTCATCAGAAAAGCCCTGAAGGTTCTCATCATCATCTTTACAAGAATATATTATTCACTGGCTCCAATCACAAAACACATACAGGCACACCACACATGAATAAACAGTTACTTTTGTACTGATGCACACAGTACTCATACTTTAAATAGTCATGCACCACATACAGAGAGGGACATTAACTGTTACACTAAGTAATAATGCACATATAAAACACGCACACGTTAAACAAGTTTTCTGTGTGGGTCTAAATGCCTATACCTGCATATACAAACATCCAGACAGGGTAACCCCCCCTCGCTCTTTCTCTCTTTTTCTCTCTCTTTCTATCATTATTGCCTGGCTCCATCTGACTGTGACTAAGTGAAGACCTGTCTTCATTTGTTTCAATCTGAGCCACTAATGTTCCCACTGCCGTAAGCTAGCACCATAGGTCACACACATTAGTTGACTGTGCGTGTGACTGTGTGTGCATGTGTGAATTTTAAGAAAAGGCAGTCTTTGTTATTTTATGACAAATATTTTGCCTGTTCTCTCTAATATGTTGCATGCTTTCTGTGTTTTTCTGTGCGACAGTTCATGTCTGGACACTAAAAACGGTTTGTTCTTTTAAAATTTTAGTGTTAGATTTCAAGTACAGTAAACCTTGAAAAAATTTAGTGCAGGTGTGAGAATGCATTTTCTACTTCATCAGCTGCAGAAACATTTTATGACAGACAGTGGCAGTATTGTTCAGTAAATTGCAGATTTAAGTGGCATTTCACAAATTTAATACGTTATGAAAGAGCCTACATATTAGCTATATTGTCCATACTAGCCATATTTTTGAAATCAATAGGTCAAAATCATAGTCAAGCTTGCATTTAATCTATCAATTTAATTCAGTTCAATTTACCTTTATTTAAATAGTGTTAATTCACAACAACTGAATGAAAGTAATGCACCTAAATGAAAGAAAGGACATTTCTGTTTTTTCAAATGTGCAAATTTGTGTGCAATGGCAAGATGGTGCTTAGCTGCTGCAGTTCTCTGCACTTCATTTTCAGTGCTTTGCTTACTGTGCGTACGTGTACATACTCCATATTGGGAAGAGTCTGTGTTCAGTCACCAGGATCTTCTGGAATACACTGGACTATTATTTTAAGATTACGGTGTGAAATGACTGTTATGGCCAGTTATATCTGCTTCCACATCATTTCAGAGGACATAGTTGAGAACCCAAGGTCTCCGTGGATGATTCTCCCCAGGGGCAAGCCCAAAAGTGAGCGTAAGAAGAAGTATAAACAAAGGAGACAAAAGTGGACTGGAGCCAACAGCAATGACTGCTGCATTGTGTTGATCAGAGAGACTTAGCTACTGCCATCCAGACTGGACTGTGATATTGAGCTAGTAGGCTGCACAGCCCACCGCCATGACAGGAATGCTCCAGTAAAAGCAGACAAGGGGAGCTATGCAGTCTACATCGGTGACAACTGGTGCACAAATGCAATGACTGTGAACTGTCACTGTTTCACAGACTTGGAATATTTGACGGTCAAATGCAAGCCATTCTACATACCATGCAAGTTTACTGTCATCAAGGCAGTACTGTACATATATCACCTGATGCTAATGCCAACTTAGCCATGGATGAGGTGCACAAAGCAATAAGTAGCCAGCGGAGCTGTGCTGTCCTGTTAAAGTCTTTCGAGAAACTGGTCCATGTCACATCCAGCCTCACATCCTACAACCCAGTTCAGGTCGCATATAAAGTTAACAGATGGACAGAAGACGCCATCATCACAGCGACCTACACTACTATCTGCCACCTGGAATGATAGGGGTGTTATGCTAGGTTGTTCTTTGTTGACTTTAGCTCTCCTTTTAACACAATACTGACTGAACTGACTGACTGTAAAACTACTGGATATTGAACTTTTTATTACCAACTCCAGCTGTATCACAGACTTGCTGTCTGTCATCTTTCCACAGCCCTTAGCCTTAATAGAGGCTCTCCATAAGGTTGTATGCTAAGTCTATACACATATGATTTTGTCAGTACCCTCCCAAACAATGTTGTTTAATTATGTTGGTGACATAACCATGGTATGGCTCATCTCTGAGCTCTGGACGAGACAGTATGAGGTCCAGAGACTAGTAGACTAGTGGAGTGGTGTGTGGAAAACAGCTTGGTCCTTAACACCTCTAAGATAAAAGAACTGATCACTGATTTCAGGAAGATGGAGTCTGACCTGCAGCCCACCTGCATCAACTTTGTGCAGAAGTGCCCA
This sequence comes from Neolamprologus brichardi, assembly GCF_056152115.1. Taxonomy (NCBI): domain Eukaryota; kingdom Metazoa; phylum Chordata; class Actinopteri; order Cichliformes; family Cichlidae; genus Neolamprologus; species Neolamprologus brichardi. The sequence continues at coordinate 7,347,413 of NC_142112.1, forward strand.
GCTTTAAGTTCCTGAGTGTGCAAATGGATGCAGACCTAACACCCAGCAGCATCTTTGCTGTCTTAGGATCCTCAGGAGGATCAGGATGTCCATCGTAAACATATTGTACATATTGCATCTCTATGTGGTTTCCAAACTGCAGGATGGCACACAAGAAGGCACTTCAAAAGGGTCATTAACAAATACTTTTCCTGTAGAAATAACATTCATTACACTCCAGCTCTAGAGTGCTTAATGGAACACACAACACAGGACCAAGAACTTAGAGGGATTGGGAAGGAAGAACTCCTTTTATAACAGGAACAAACCTCTGACAGGCTTGGGGTGAGGGGTAAGAGAAAAGAATAAAAGGAGAACACAAGGAGACGAGATGCAAACATCCATTAGGGGAGTTAATGATATGCAGCAGTTAAACGCACAGCGAGTAAAAAGACAGTAGAGAAGAACAACTAGTCATTCCTGGGATCCTGAGATCTCCTGGAGCCACTCACCCAGTTTGAGGGTCACTGCCCCAATTACCACAAGGACAACTGTTACCGTCACCTTCCACATCTTCTTCCAGCTCCTCTCGCTTGGTATTCCTCAAGGTTGTGTTCCTTCTTTCTTATGTTGTTATCACTTTATCCTTGCAGTCGTGGGTCTGCAGTCGTGGGTGAAGCGGGAGTAGAGGAAAGGGCTCATCACACAGCCTTGTGGTACACTGGTGTTCATTGTGATTGTAGATGAGCAGTGGTTATCCAGCCGGACATGTTGGGGCGGTTGGTCAGGAAGTCCAGTAACCATTTGCACATGAGGGAACTGATGCCCAGGTCTGTCAGTTTCCTGATGAGTTGTGAGGGGTGGATTGTATTGAATGCTGAACTGAAGTCTATAAACAGCATTCTGGCGTAGGTGTTGTTGTTGTCCAGGTGTGAGAGGACAGAGTGCAGTGCGATGGAGACTGCATCCTCTGTGCTCCTGTTCTGGCGGTATGCGAATTGGTGGGGGTCCAGGGTGGGGGGGAGATAGGATTTGAAGTGTGCTAGGACCAGCTGCTCTAAGCACTTAGTGATGATGGGGGTGAGTGCTCCTGGGCGGTAGTCATTCAGGCTAGATGGGTTGGAGTTTTTGGGTATCGGGACGATGGAGGTGGATTTGAAGCAGGCCGGTACCACAGCGTGGGCCAAGGACAGATTGAATATGTCTGTGAGCACTCCTGCAAGCTCCCCAGAACACACTCTGAGAACACGCCCGGGGATGCAATCAGGGCCTGCAGCCTTGTGGACATTGATCCTGCTCAGCACCGCTCCTACATCGGTGGGGGAGAGACTCAGAGGTTGGTGGTCTGGTGTCATGTCTGTTTTGGTTGTGGTTGTGGGGTTCCCTTGCTCAAAACGAGCATTAAAGTTGTTGAGCTCGTTGAGGAAGGAGACATCAGAAGATGCGGGGGAGGGTTTGGTGGTCCTGTAGTCTATAATGGTCTGGAGTCCTTGCCACATGCGTCGGGGGTTGGAGTTGGAGAAGTGGTCTTCTACCTTCTTTTTGTAATGGTGTTTGGCTTTTTTGATGCCCTTCTTTAGATTAGCCCTGGCTGTACTGTAGGCGTGTGCATCTCCTGAGCTAAAGGCAGTGTTGCCTATATAGTTAGTCTTTTAACATTTGACAAAAACTATTAACCACCGTCATTCCCTGACACTGTTAAATAGTTAACCCTCTGTTAACTATGTTAAGCCCCCACACTTTGTAAGTTTACTATTGACCAAAACATTGGCTGATTAATAGTCAATGGTCAATGGATGCAAACCCCCCCCCCCCCCCCCCCCCCCCAAAAAAAAAACCCCAACAACAACATCAAAAAACAAACCCAATAAAAAGCCAATGAAAAAGACAATTAAGAAATATTATATAATAATAAAATACACATTATTTTTGCATGCACAGACCAACATGAGGTAGAAGCCAAGTAAGAACAATAGCTTTAGTTAATTTAGTTTGTTTTAGTTTAATGTTGTTTCATTATGTTATATATTTTAACTGACCTCTGCGACTTTGCACCAAGAAACATTATACACAGAAGTGTTACCTATTTACATAACCACACGTACTACTGTGATATGGTCAGGCAGATATTAACATTGAAAAAATAGAAGTCAATATAGTGCATTTGCTTAGTTTAAGAAAAGTTAATAGTTAAACACAATCTGATTAATTTACTCAAAAAGGGAATAAAGCACATTTTATAAACTTAACTATTTAGGTTAGTAAAAATCGAAATAGTGGTTTATTATTTTATTTACTTTGTTGCTGAAATAAATAAGAGAAAATAATGCACTGCATATACTTTGACACATGCACACGAATACCCACAAACACACCTTTGCTCAGTATGATGATGCTGGCAACAGAGCTCTAAATCTCATTTTCTTGTTCTAGACACCAGGTCTAAAAATTCACCAGATTATTACACACAGACACACACACACAGGCTAAAGAGAGGAAACCTAAACAACGTCACAAGCTCACACAAGAACACACATACACACACATTTGGCTAAAAATATTCATGGCTATAGAACCTCCGCTCTAATGGAATCACTGTCTGATCTAATTGTGGATTTTGTGGTCATTTTTGAATTTTTTCTCACAAGTTGTTTCTCTTTTTGTCCCTTTTTCTCCATCTCATGTTCTCCCCCTCTCTCTCTTCTCTTTGTGCAGTATTGAAAATGCTGACTTGTTTTTGTGATAGATGAAATGTCCACAGATGCTTCTGAATATTTCATGTATTATGCTTAAAAATCAATGCCCTTAGTATAGGTATATGTGTTCAAATAAAATATGCACTTGGCACATGCTTCTTCCTGCCTGCTATAGATCTATAGATGCTGTGAGGCAACACCTGCTGATATCTGTATTTGTCACATCTTATATATACAGTTGAAATCAGATATTTACATACACTTCAGAAAAATAAAATCTTTACCATCAAACATCAAATCAGAGTAAAATTTGTTTGTTTTACATCAACAAGTATTAGCATTTTTTTTAGAATTTAATCAAAGTCAGAGGTATGCATACACTTCCTTAGTGTTTGGTAGAATAGCCCTAAACTGTTTCACTTGTCTAAACATTTTGGGGTATCCTTCCACAAGCTTTCTACAATAGTTTGCTGGAATTTTCGCCCACTTCTCTTGACAGAAATGGTGTAACTGGGTCAGGTTTGTAGGCCTTCTTGCTCGCACTCACCTTTTCAGTGCCACCCACACATTTTCTATGGGATTTAGATCAGGGCTTCATGATGGCCACTCCAATACCTTGACTTTGTTATCTTTAAACTACTTTGACCACAAGCATACCTCCAAATTAGTTACATTGTCCATTTGGAACACCCATTTGCACCCAAGCTTCAACTTCCTGGCTGATGTCCTCAGATTTTTCTTCAATATCTCAACATAATTTTCTGAGGCTTCAACACTTCCCCTTTTTTTCTTCAAATATACAGTTTATTATTATGGCCAAACAATTAAATTTTAGTTTTGTCAGACCATAGGACATGCCTCCAGAAATTAAGACTTTGGTTCCCATGCGCAGTTGCAAACTGTAGTCTGGCTTTTTATGGTGGTTTTGAAGTAATGACTTTCTTCTCCAAGAGTAACCTTTCAGCTCATGGTGGTACAGGACTTGTTTTACTGTGGGTAGTAACACTGTCTTGTTGTATTGTTTTTTCCTGTTCTCCTGTTGTGCTGTTGATTTGCATATTTCACACCAAAAAATGTTCCTCTCTGGGAATCCACCTCCTTCTCAAGCAATTTGATGGTTGTACATTCCCATGTTTTTAAACTTGCGTATTATTGTCTCAACGGATGAACACGGGGCCTTCAAGCAACAGGAAATTGCACCAAAGGATGAGGCACACAATTATTTTCCTGATATTTTAGTTGATTTCTCTTGATTATTCTAATGATACCAAAGAAACAGGCTCTGTGCTTGGGTTGTGCCTTTATATGTATCCACAAGTGTTCCACCAATTGACTGAAATGGACTCAGTTAACCTATCAGAAGTTTCTCGAGCTCAGAATGGAATCATCTGGAGTTCTTTTTGTTTAAAGACACAATGAACTTGGTGTATGTACACTTCTGACTTTGATGACCGGTCGCAGCAGATGGCCGCCCCTCCCTGAGCCTGGTTCTGCCGGAGGTTTCTTCCTGTTAAAAGGGAGTTTTTCCTTCCCACTGTCGCCAAAGTGCTTGCTCATAGGGGGTCATATGATTGTTGGGGTTTTCTCTGTATCTATGAAGCGCCTTGAGGCGACATTTGTTGTGATTTGGCGCTATATAAATAAAATTGAATTGAATTGAATTGAATTGATGAAAGTAATAAAAAAATACATAACAATTTTCTCTCTCTCTTTATTCTGACATTTCAAAAATACAAAAAATATGTTAATATTTATTGATCTAAAACAAAAAGGTTTACTCTTGCAAACAGGGCATCTGTATCCAGTAAGTGTCCCTAGGCTAGACCACCCATGCTAACCAAGCCTACCTCGGATATGAGCAAGAGACAGAAAACTGAAGCCATACATGAATAGAATGAGGGACCTATGGATACTTCGATACCTGGCATCCAGATTGACGGCAGAACAACTAGTAGTTCAGTGTTCCAACATTCGGAAGAAGGAACTGCTCCCAACAACACAAGTCAACACAAGGTACAACAAAAATGCTGCAGCCAAGGGGAACCAGGATGATAGGTCAGGGAAGATATCATCATCCCCACTATAGATTGGATACCAAGCCCCAAGTGCAATAGAAGAAGGATTCTTGAGTGCGAGAGGAAATAACCTGAAAGATAGGATCATGGCGAAGCTTGAAACCTGGACCCTCCATAGCTGGTTACATTGCATGAAGTACCCTCTGAAGGTGTACTAGATTATCTACACTACAGCAGCAGTGATCAGTGAGATGCTTGGCTACAAGATGAAGAGCCACAAGAAGCATTATCCTCCATGAAGAAGAAGACGAGAGACCAAGATCAAGGTAGCCTAAGAAATACACCAAGCTGTCTATATCTGAGCCCCTGGAAACTGCTAAGCAAAGACTCATAGCCTTGGCTAGCCACTTGAAGAGGTATACCAGAGAAATAGAGGGCAGGGGAATAAACCAGCTGTTCTCCACAGAACCATCCAATGTATATTCATAGTGGCAGGGAAACAATGTGAGAACAGCACCACCAAGGCTGGAGATGGAGCAATACTGGAAGAGTATATGGGAGAAGGATGCAACTAATAACGGCAATGCACAGTTGCTACTGGATCTAAGAGCAGACCACAGCAACCTCTCTGAACAGGAACCAGTAACCAGCACAAGGGGCAGACATCCAGTAATGGGTCTCCAGTATAAAGAATTGGACAGAGTTGGTAAGAACGAGATCCGGGCAATCTGCCCGTGATCGGGGACCCTGCTGGGGTAATAAGCTGGATAGCTGGAGCTGGAGGAGATACAAGCCACTGACATCCAGACAAGAAGGCTCCTGACCATGCATGGAGGTTTTCACTCTAAGTCCAGCACCCTGAGATTGTACACTAAGTGGAAGGGAGGGGGCTGGGGACTGGTAAGTGTCAGTACCACAGTCCAGGATGAGACAACGACATCCACGAGTACATCAGGATGATGGTAACGACCAACCATGAGCTCAGTAATTACCTCAGGCAGCACAAACCCAAGACAGAGGAGCAAGACGAGGAACCATCATGGAAGGACAGGCCCCTGCACGTTATGTACCAGTGGTACAGTGGTACATAACATGATAGAGGAATTGACATCCAGAAATCCTACTAGTGGCTGGACAAAACTGGACTGAAAGATAGCAAAGACGCACTAATCATGGCAGCACCGGAACAACCTCTGAGTAAAGACCCATAGAGGCTGGGGTCTATCACACAAGGCAAGACCCCAGGTCCAGGCTGTGTAAAGATGCCCCTGAGACAATCCAGCACATAACAGCAGGGTGCAAGATGCTAGCAGGCAGGGCATACATGGAACGCCATAACCAAGTGGCCAGCATAGTATACAGAAACATCTGTGCTGAATATGGCCTGGAAGCCCCGAGGTCAAAATGGGAGACACCCACTAGGGTGGTGAAGAATAACCGAGCTAAGATCCTGTGGGACTTCCAGATGCAGATGGCCAAAATGGTGGTGGCTAACCAACCGGGCATAGTGGTTGTAGACTAACTGAAGAAGATGGATAGTGATAGATGTAGTGGTTCTGAATGACAGCAACATAAGGAAGAAGGAACACGAGAAGCTTGAGAAATACCAAGGGCTCAGAGAAAAGCTTGAGAAGATGTGGAGAGTGAAGGTAACAATGGTCCCAGTGGTAATCAGAGCACTAGGGGTTTAAGTCTGGAGACTGTGCTGGACACTCCATGTTTTCAAGCTTACCATCTTGTTAATTTTTCCTGACTTAGTTCCGGTAAGGCTTGGACGTATGTTTTGGGTGATTATCTTGCTGTAGGATGAACCCTTGACCAACTAGGTGCATACCAGAGGGTACTGCATGGCGCTGCAGAATGCTGTGGTAGCTGTTTTGGTTCAGGGTGCTTCACTCTGTACAAGTCACCGAACCTGGATTCAGCAAAACAGCCCCAGACCATCACACTTCCTCCTTTGTGTTTGACAGTTGATGCCACACACTGTGGAACCATCCTTTCCCTGCATAATACCTTCTTTCAGCCTTCAGTAGTTCCGTGCTGGTGTTTCATGGCCCAGGCAAGTCTCTTTGTCTTATTCTGACATCTTAGCAATGGCAAGACTGCAGCCAGAAGTCTTTTCTTCACAAATGAAACTGAGACTTGCTTACTGCAGCCACTATTAAACTGTGCTTGAAGCTGTTGTCCTGTGAGCTAACTATCACTCAAGCTGTTAACTCTCAGAAACTTGTCCTCTGACAGGAAGAAGTCTGGTAGACCCAAAGACACAACTGAATCAGAGTTTGTTTCTGAGTGCCTTTTGATGGTGAAGGAAACTGTACTCACTGACACCTTGACTTTCTTTGTAATTGCTATGTAGGAAAGACATACATTTTTAAGTGCTATAATGGTCTGCCTCTCTTCCATTGTTAATTTTCTTTTTCTCACCATTTTTGTAGATACACACTTCTTTCTGCAGCACAATATTGTTCAACTGATGCTCACGAGGCTATGGTACCACATAACACAATAAACATGCTTTTCAGTTAATAAATGCAAAACTGAATGCAGAAACTGAAGGTAGCGGCAGTAAAAGCCTAGGAGAGCGTCTTACTGAAAGAAATTGGTGATGTCACTCAATTCTATATATCAAACAATCACTTTATTGTAAAATATTTATAAAATTAGGTAATTTTGTCAAATTTTCTGACTTGGAAAAAATTGGAGACTATCTACAAAATGTCTGTAATTTATTAAGTAAGTGCTGATAAAGTAGTAAGTAATGTTTGCCTTTATTCTAACTAAACCTACCATAAACTTAACTATATGTATCTTATGTTATGGTACTCTGTGGCTGATAAGGATGCTGTTGTAATGGTCCCCTGACTGTGGATAGTGACATCAGTCCTTCTTTGGCTATGAAAGCGTGTGAGCCAGTGCTGATTTTAACTTCAGGTTAAGTTCATGTGTTGATACGCTGAGCTCACTAGTATTGTAGAGCAGAACAAGGACTGCTGCTCCAAAATGCAAGATAATGGAGTCGAGTACATCGACAAGATGAAAATTTGTATGGTATGATTTTCTAATGTGTTTATGAAACTGTGGGTGTACCAGTTGCTGCCCTTTGGCCATATTTTACCTTTGTGTGCTCTTAGGGGACAAGTGCACTAAAGGCACGGCAGAAAAATGGCACACACCTGATCCCCTCACTGTAGAGGCCAAACAAGCCTCTATAGTGAGGTTTTTCTTCAAGTTTTTCTTATCATTTATCAGCCATCTGTGTGTTGTTATACCCACAGCAAAGTTTACAGAATCAGGGATTTTATAAAGGTTATTCCCAATTGATACTGACTCCTTTTATGCCATACGTCCAGTGTTTAATATTTTTCCAGCATAGAAGAAAACTAAATATTATTATTTTTAGTCTGGCTCTTCTGTTACATCTCTATCATGATATTTCTCTCCAGGTAGATTACGCTGTGGGACTGAATTTTTAAAAAAAAAAGTGCAGTGAGAGTTTTTTAAACCTCAAATATCATGTCCAATAATCTTTTCCCACAGGTGCAGTGCTGCTGCTCTTGAATTGCACTGATTTCTCAAGGTTTCTAATGATAGAAGTTAAGCTTTTCTTTCTCATTTTGCTCTGCCCAACCTCTCTTCACTGATGTTACTGTTTTTCTCCCTGAGCTAGAAGTCTTCCTGGCTTCTGGGAGTGTGAGAAGGCCTAATGGCTCCAATGGGAATGACACCAAACTGTCTTTGATAAATTGTTTTTAAATTACAACATAATTTCATTTAGCTAGCAATTTCCACAAGACTCCTGCAGAGAAGAGATTCAGGCTATGTCAGGATTGGCTTACAAACACACATGCATGCAGGCATTCTCTCGCACACACTCATGCAAATGTGCACGTGCACATAAACCCAGAGTCATCTGCTTTGGCACAGATAGTGTTACATGACCTGCAGCCCGGAGGCTAAGTAAATTACCGCCTCCAAACTACTAAAGTGGTCATTAAGGACACTCTCTCTCTTTCTGTCTCTTTGTGTCTGTCTGTTGCTCCCTCTGTCTTTTTCATCATCCTCTCTAACTGTTTTCCATCATTATTCTTAATTATTTCTCTTAATCTATTTGCTCCCCCTTACATGTTTTTACCCACTCACTTCGGGCTTATCATGCCTGCTCCAACGTTTTCATTTTTCCCTTTCCCCCCTTTTTTTTTGAGTGCTCTTCATCCCTGTCTTTTCCTTTTTTTAAATTTTCTGCTATCTCTGTCTCGCTTTCTGTCTTTGCTGGTAAAAGCTTTATGATTGTGGCCCATCTCTATTATTGTTCAGACTGTCAGCTGTACATCATTACACAAACACACACAGAGCATTACCAGCCTTCATTACACAGACAGTATGAGGTAATGCACACATTCACACAAGCTGTGTAATACCAAAGGTGAATGTCTAAATGATCCATAATGATCCAGAGCCCTAAACCTTGTTAGCCTTGCCCTGCCCTGAGAAAGCCCACACACATTAGAGGCAAGGTAACTTTTAGTGCATTAAAGTATCCAAAAAACTACTTTCAAATTTATATTCATTCGAATAAATCCCGAGGAATGCTACAGTTACTTTTGATATCCATTTGAAAATCCATAGTCATATGTGTCTTGCCTGGAACACCATAATCACCATAGAAAAGAGAAGATAGTCATATTTGCTTTTATTTATTTACTTTTAAAAAAGACACCGTCTGTCTGTTTGACTCATTAGGCAGCATTTCCACTGGTGTCTCTTCTCACTATCACTACTGTGATCTTCTTCAGTTTGATTAGTTACAAATATGTTCATTATTTTGAATTACTGAGCCATTATCAAATGATTATCCTTGTCAAAATACAATTTTAAATTCTGTCTTACTACAAACTGTGTTTCTAATTGCACAAAACCTAAACAGAATATGGAGGCAGTGAGGTTTTAAATGAAGCAAGTTGGAGTGTGAGAGTGTCAAGGGTTTTGAGTCTTTGACCAAGTATTGATTTGATTTCGGCTTTGGACATGCAATTCCGTCTTTTGGAATTTGGATATTTTCCTGTTCTAGTTTTGTATTAGTTAACCTTGACTTCAGTAATACCCAGTGACTCAGACTTTTTATTGTTTCTATTTCTAGTTCTTGATTTCTTGTTTTGTTATGTCAGTTCCTCTTTCGTGCCCAGTCTGTCCTAGTCTTCTCTCCATGCTCCATCGTCATTGTCTTTGTGTTGACGCTCCTTCAGCACAGTAGATCAATTCTTCACAGTCAGTTGAATCTCAGCTGAAAGCTCACAAAAATATTTCAACAACCGCCAAAGAGTTAAAACACCAAATGATTAAAAATTAAGTAAATGGATTCCACAGAAAGACATAAACACAGCGTGACCTGGCAGCACGGACACGCTATCGGCTGCTGAACGCAGCCATCTCACAGATTCTGAGGCTGCAGGTTTCATCACTCCGACCAAAATTCACTGAACCAGCGGCAAAAGAAGATCAAAACTACGCCTCATCTTTGATAAACATTGTCATTAACTCTTTCTTACTTTGTCTTTTTTGCTCCCACCATGATAAAATCACACTTCTACCCAGCTATTTCTCTCTCTCTCTCTGTACTCAGAGACCAGTTTCCCATGAAAAATCTGTTTTCTGCATTATTCGCTTGCTTATTGCGCACCAGTCTATTGCTGTGTTCAGTGTCATTGCCTGCTGGATTGTTTTTTTTAAATGACTAAATGAATTGACTCTGATTGTTCATATACTCTGACACTGCTTATTTGACACTCTGGATTTTACAGTGTATGATAAACTGGACCACGCCCCTTTTAGATTGGTGTGATGCTGTAATACCCCTTTTGTGTGACTGCACAGGGGAAACCCTTAGTGAGCTGATAACCTTCTTCACGTGGCAGTTTTTCCTATTTACCAGTGTTAGGGTAAGTGTAGCCTGGGTATATTGAACAAGTTCGTATTATAGGGCTCACAACTAAGGCTTTTAAGATAGGCCTACACAACTATATAGTTCTATCAGTACCACTCAGCACTAACGTTCTCAGCTAGTTCTCTTCATTCAAACACCAGAATGACTCAGAGACTCTTTTACACTGCAATGAATTACTTCACATTACCTCTATCTGGGAGCTCTCTGTATGTGTGGGATACTTACAAAATACACACACATGCAATAAGCCACGAGTGGAGTACTCAAGTGAAAATTAATCAACACATTGCTATTGGTAATTAGGAAAGTACTGAATGAAAATACGTTATTTGTAGGCTTAAAGCTGTGAAACCACCATGGGCACCAGAAAGTTCATTAAATATAATGTAAACAATATCACAGCAATTAATGTTTAAAGAAAATGACTGTGGGTTGTTTGCTCTATCGAAGAAATATATAGGAGGTCAATAACCAGTCTATACAAGTGGTGTACACTGTCGCAGCAATGCTCTACCCAGATTCACACTAAATTCGAGAGGTGTAGTGCTGGCAGAGCACTAATGAGGAAATCAAATATTCACCATTAGCTTAATTGGTTGAAATGTAATTGTAACTTTAAGAGTATTTCATGAAAGAAAATTAAAGACAAAATGAGTTAAAGCAGTCATTATGATATTTATGAGCAGACGTAGAACAGTCTGCACCAACACAAAAGCCTCATTTGCCATCGAAAAGCTACTGTTGAGCTTTATCAATGAAGTACAGTGTCAGTTTTGTAAGTAAAAGCCACAGAGTAATAACATGGTGATTTGCAAAATTCAATGGAGTGTCAAGTTTTGAATGTAATCTACTAACAGTATTCTAATTAATATACAAAGACGCAGTCAGTTTATTTGAATAATTACCTGCCACCAGCAGCACAAATTAATGGCTCAGAAACGAGCACACATGATGAGGGCGCCATTGATGTCTTAACAAAACTAAAATGGTCTAAGCAAAGGATTTGCACCAATTTCTTTCTGAAAACATAGCAGCAGCTAAAATAAATGCAAGAGAAGTGAAGAATCTATATGGTTTTCTAGCTTGTCTGTTCAACCTGATACTTTTGAGAGGCAAAGTGTGAAATGGACACGGTGAACCAGCGTGACTATTACACACTTTGCCGTGATGCTGGGTTGGTCTGTTGGACTGTCTAAGGACTAAAAATCAGGTGGAGCAGGCAAGAGACAGGTAAGTTTGCTCACTTACAAAGAAATTAACAGTCTAGAAATTATAGTAGTTTCATTTAATAGAGAGAGACAAAATTTTAGTCAAAAAATCAAAAATAATACATAAAAGATAAATAGGGTCATTGAGACTATATTGAAAATCCTAACACTAAAACAGCACGTGCTTTTTTAAGCGTTAAACTTACCTTACTAAACCCGATGGGCACCAGTTCTATCCCTCAACCTCCTAGTTCATGGACCAATGGTGTGAATTTGAAAATCACCTTGCTCTTGAGTAATCACATTTATAAGGTTTTCAGAATACTTTACCTCAGATCTTGTCCTTCAAGACCACAGAGATTTGAACACAGAGATTTTTAGTACTGTAGCTACATCTATGGTATCTACCTGAAAATCTTATGTTGCATCACTTTCCAGTTATTGTACAGTATTCATAAACTTGGGGGTCCATGCTGTCCATCTAGGTGGGGTGATGATAATACCCTATCAGCCCTTTAGAGCTGATGGTCAGACTGATGACTTTATGTTCTTATTCAGTTTGACATTTGATCGCTTACTCACTTATAGCTAAACAACGTAAACTTTCCACTGTATTGAAATTGCACTGTGCCTTAGAAACAAACAGCATAAATGTGCACATGAATGTGAATATGCACCTAACCAGTGTGCTCTGTTACTGAACCAAACAGCACAACACCTATAACAATTCATTTACTTCAGTTTCTTACAGAATATATTATACCAAGGTCAGTGTATTTACATTGTTCTTAACTTGAGTTATATTTTATATAAATCCATTCATTCCAGGATCAATGCAATCCATGAGAGAACTATACCTATAATGACAACAACAGTCAAAGCAACATCATCTCAGTACCATCACCATCATCACCAATAACGCAAGATCTATCAGACAGCAGTATGTGTTTGTTTATTGATGACAGTTGACCAGTTTTTATTGACCTGAGCTGACATTGTTCCTAAGGATCTGTGATCTAATAGAAGGCTCTTCCACTGTAAGATCTTTAAGTTTTTTTTGTATTTCCAGTTTAGGAGGATGACCTTCTTTGCAATAGTTAAGGTTGTGAAAAGAATAATTGCAATGGAGGTTTGTAGTTGGAATAGTGATAGCAATGCCAAATAGCATGTATATAGTTGTCAGCGGTGTTCTGTGTGCAGTGTGTGCATGTATCACATTGTCTAAATCCCATTATATATAGTGTTTCAGCTGTGTAGTGTGTTCTATGGAAAACCTGGTACTGTATGAGCTGGAAGTTCATACTCGTATTTTTACTAAAATTATTAATACACATCTCGTTCCAGGATTCAATATTTGAATGAATACCGTTTTGATACAGGGACATATATTGATGTATACGAGTTGCACAGAGATATGTAAATTTTAGATAGGATTTTCTTAGAACTGCTGAGATTCAGCAGCTCCTGTACTGGGTTTGGAAGAGTTAAGTTAATAGGAGTTTTCTTGAATTTACATAATATAACTGATTTTAACTGAAAGTACTCAAGAATAGAATAGCCTTTATTGTCATTGTACAAAGTACAACAAAATTGGAGTGCCACTCCCTTGGTGCAAAATGCAATAATAAATATAAATGTAAAATATAAAACGTACAATAAAACAACCAAAGTACTCAGACAATAATAAGTACGATATATACAGGATATATACAGGATATATACAGGATAGCAGCATAACATAATTATAGTATGAATAGTGACAATGGCAAGTATAGTTAAGCAGGTTCAATAGTTTTGTGCTTATTTACTGCGGTGATAGCTCTGGGAAGGAAGCTATCCCTGAATCTGTTTGTCCTGGTTTTATGTGACCTGTACCGTCGGCCTGACGGTAATAGTTCAAACAGTTTATTACTGGGGTGAGAGTAGTCCTTAATGATATTGCCAGCTCTGCTGAGGTATCGGGAGTTTGCAATGGCCTCCAGACTGGGCAGAGAGCAGCCAGTGATCTTCTGGGCTGTGTTGATGACCCTCTGCAGTACTTTCCTGTCTGCAACTGAGCACCCTGCATACCATGTTGTTATGCCGTACGTTAGGATGCTCTCTATGGTGGCTCTATAGAATGTCACCAGCAGCCTCTCCTCCAGGTTGTTCCTCCTGAGCACTCTCAAAAAATGGAGACGCTGCTGGGCCTTTTTTACCACCGCCGTGGTATTTGCAGTCCAGGAGAGATCATCAGAGATCTGCACGCCCAGAAACCTCATGGAGTGTACCCTCTCCACACAGTTCCCGTGAATGTAGAGTGGGGCCGGGTCTGCTCTGCCCTTCCTGAAGTTCAAAATAAGTTCTTTAGTTTCCGTGGTGTTCAGTTGGAGGTTGTTAACTGAACACCACTCAGTCAATCTGTTAACCTCATCTCTGTAGTCCGACTCATCCCCCCTTGAGATGAGTCCAACCACTGTGGTGTCATCCGCGAACTTTATGATGGTGTTTGAGAGATGGGTAGGGGAGCAGTCGGATGTGTAGAGCGTAAACAAGAGGGGACTCAGAACACATCCTTGTGGAGACCCGGTGCTGAGTGTGATGGTGCTGGACAGGTGGGGGCCGAGTCTGACAGACTGTGGTCTATTTGTCAGGAAGTCCTTAATCCAGAGGCAGATGGGGGTGGAGAGTCCCAGGTGAGATAGTTTCTGGACCAGGATCTCCGGGATGATGTGATTGAATGCTGAGCTGAAGTCCAGGAAGAGCATTCTCACATAGTTTCCTCGGTGCTCCAGGTGACTTGGCGCAGTGTGGAGCGCTATGGTGATGGCGTCCTCGGTGGATCGATTTGTCCTGTAGGCAAATTGATGGGGGTCCAGAGTGGAAGGCAGACCGGCCCTGATGTGCTGACAGACCAGTCTCTCAAAGCACTTCATCACTACAGGCGTAAGTGCAACAGGCCTGTAGTCATTTGGGCTGTCTACAGCCGTCTTCTTAGCGATGGGGATGATGATTGAGGTTTTGAGGCAGGGTGGGACGGTGTTTAATGACAAGGAAAGGTTGAAGATTTTCACCAGGCGGGTGTACCACTTTCACCCGCCTCCAGCACTGGCACACAAACATTTGGAGAGCATCAAGTGAGTTGTGTTCTAAGTTCAGTGAATCCCAGGAAGGCGGCAGGTCCTGATGGAATACATGGAAAGGTTCTCAGAGCATGTGCTGACGAACTGACCCACAATGTCATTGTGCATGTACAATAATAGTAAAGGGCTATTCTATTCTATTCTATTCTATTCTATTCTGTTCTAAAATGAATGCGTACTTTGCTCATGAGGCACTCCTAATAGATAAAGTGTAGCTCTTAATTGTCACAGTGCAACTAAGAAGTAACCCAACATCATGCATCATGCATATACATATATATATATATATATATATATATATATGTATATGCGATTTATGCGATATAGTGCTCAGTGAATACCTCAGGCAGCAGAAACCCAAGAAAGAGGAGGGAGACGAGGAACCATCATGGAAGGACAGGCCCCTGCACGGTATGTACCACCGGCAGATAGAGGAGGTGGCTGATATCCAGAAATCCTACCAGTGGCTGGACAAAGCTGGACTGAAAGACAGCACAGAGGCACTAATCATGGCAGCACAAGAACAAGCTCTGAGTACAAGATCCATAGAGGCTGGGGTCTATCACACCAGGCAAGACCCCAGGTGCAGGCTGTGTAAAGATGCCCCAGAGACAATCCAGCACATAACAGCAGGGTGCAAGATGCTAGCAGGCAGGGCATACATGGAACGCCATAACCAAGTGGCCGGCATAGTGTACAGGAACATCTATTCAATTCAATTCAATTTTATTTATATAGCGCCAAATCACAACAAATGTCGCCTCAAGGCGCTTCATAGATACAGAGAAAAGCCCAACAATCATATGACCCCCTATGAGCAAGCACTTTGGCGACAGTGGGAAGGAAAAACTCCCTTTTAACAGGAAGAAACCTCCGGCAGAACCAGGCTCAGGGAGGGGCGGCCATCTGCTGCGACCGGTTGGGGTGAGAGAAGGAAGACAGGATAAAAGACATGCTGTGGAAGAGAGACAGAGATTAATAACAGATATGATTCAATACAGAGAGGTCTATTAACACATAGTGAGTGAGAAAGGTGACTGGAAAGGAAAAACTCAATGCATCATGGGAATCCCCCGGCAGCCTACATCTATTGCAGCATAACTAAGGGAGGATTCAGGGTCACCTGGTCCAGCCCTAACTATATGCTTTAGCAAAAAGGAAAGTTTTAAGCCTAATCTTAAAAGTAGAGATAGTGTCTGTCTCCCGAATCCAAACTGGAAGCTGGTTCCACAGAAGAGGGGCCTGAAAACTGAAGGCTCTCCCTCCCATTCTACTTTTAAATACTCTAGGAACAACAAGTAGGCCTGCAGAGTGGGAGCGAAGTGCTCTAATAGGGTGATATGGTACTACAAGGTCATTAAGATAAGATGGGGCCTGATTATTTAAGACCTTGTATGTGAGGAGCAGGATTTTGAATTCAATTCTGGATTTAACAGGAAGCCAATGAAGGGAAGCCAAAACAGGAGAAATATGCTCTCTCTTTCTAGTCCCTCTCAGTACTCTTGCTGCATCTGTGCTGAGTATAACCTGGAAGTCCCGAGATCAAAATGGGAGAAGCCCCCAGGGGTGGTGGAGAATCCTGTGGGACTTCCAGATACAGACGGACAAAATGGTGGTGGCTAACCAACCGGACATAGTGGTGGTAGACAAACAGAAGAAGACGGCCGTAGTGATCGATGTAGCGGTCCCGAATGACAGCAACATCAGGAAGAAGGAACACGAGAAGCTGGAGAAATACCAAGGGCTCAGAGAAGAGCTCGAGAGGATGTGGAGGGTGAAGGTAATGGTGGTCCCCGTGGTAATCGGAGCACTAGGTGCGGTGACTCCCAAGCTAGGCGAGTGGCTCCAGCAGATCCCGGGAACAACATCGGAGATCTCTGTCCAGAAGAGCGCAGTCCTGGGAACAGCTAAGATACTGCGCAGGACCCTCAAGCTCCCAGGCCTCTGGTAGAGGAGCCGAGCTTGAAGGATAAACCGCCCGCAGGGGCGTGCTGGGTGTATATATATATATATATATATATATATATATATATGTATATATATATACATATGTAGACACTTTATATATATATATATATATATATATACATATGTAGACACTTTGCATATATATATATATATATACATATGCAAAGTGTTTAGTGTCTAATGATGTAATTTGTCTTTTTAATTCCCTTTTAATGCTTGAATGATCAAACAAATAAACAAGACAGAAGCAAAGAAACATATACCTCTAAAAATTGTCAAGTACAAGGACTGTTGAAAAATGAATGAAAATGTTGCAAATGTCTAAAGAAAATACCAATAGAATTGTAGAAGGGTTCAAGTTTGTTGTATTTGTCATTTAAGAATGGTCATAGTTACTGGAAGCAGCCCATGATTTATACTGTGAGAAAAAAAAGTGGAAAAAAAAAGGTGAAAAAAGGAAAGAAATTGGGGACAATTTTCTTTGTTTTTCTTTTCCTCTTTTTCTTCCTGTGTCTTTGGAATGTGTATTTGATCTAAAGGCCACAGCTAAGGGTTGATTCCTGCTGTGTGTGTTTGTGAGTGTGTGTGACTGGTTGCCATGTCCAGCCAAATGACCTCTCCTGGGGCACTGGCTGATGTCTTTGTTTTATGACTTGTCATAAAAGTGCCATCTGCACACACACACACACAGCAGGACTACTTAGTGGCCTTTACTTTTGGGGGGGCACTGTGTGTCTTTGTATATACCTACAGTGAAGTGAGGCCTATTGTTTCATCTTGGTGTTTTAACAGTTTCAACTGGAATGTGTCCTGAACAGCAGCCAGCTGCAGAATGATTTCACAAACATGTTAAACCTATTGCCAAAGCGTACAATTTGCAAGTTTGTATAACTTTTTTTTCTGAACACAAACAGCAGTAAATATCTTCCTAATCATTAGGTTGCTCCCTTCATGGGTTGCCACATCATCCTATCCCTAGGATCCTATTATATGGTTAATTCATATTCCTCTACTAAAAACAGTAGAAGATAATCTCACATGTTAGAAAATATTATCCAAATCACTCATGAGAAGAGCTGCCATCATTAAAATTAATTAAAAATTAATATATATATATATATATATATATATATATATATATATATATATATATATATATATATATATATATATATATATATATATATATATATATATATATATATATATATATATAGGCAGCACGGTGGTTAGCACTGTTGGCGCACAGCAAGAAGGTCCTGAGTTCAATTCCACCATCAGGTCTTTCTGTGTGGAGTTTGTATGTTCTCTGCCACGAGGTGTGTGTGTGAATGGTTGTCTGTCCCTGTGTGTTGGCCCTGCCACGGACTGGCGACCTGTCCAGGGTGTACCCCGCCTCTCGCCCTATGACAGCTGGGATAGGCTCCAGCGCCCCCCGCGACCCTGAAAAGGATAAGCGGAAGTGGATGGATGGATATATATATATATATATATAATTTTTTTTTCCCATTTCCAAGAAGTTTTGAAACCAAATTCAGTGGTTAGATACTGATCTTAGACAATACTATTATCTATCCAATAACACTACCAGCGCTGGTATCAATACTATCGATATTTGTATTGATCCACCCACCTATGCCTTACATTTGCGTAATTATTGTAGTGATTGGTTCAGGGGTTTAAAACAGTATTAAAAATTTCTCCAGCACTATGTTTTACATTTGCAGTGAGATGAGATATTTGGATCTGGATGAATATCTGTGAAAGAACTACTTGCTTGTGGGGAGCTACTGTACAAACTGTGAGGTGTTGGGCTATAGATACTGGGGTATTAACAAGGGATACACACAAATTAAAACAAGACAAAGTAGAACACAACATATACAGAGTGTCTGTGTGTGAGGGGATGAGATGTGTGAATGAGAAGGAGAGGAAACGGGAGGAAACGTTTGGGAAGGAGAGCATCACAAACCTCTTTTTCTCCCCGTTTGACCCAGTGTGATGTTAATGTGTTACTCGTGATTTTTATGTACTTCTTAGGTTTTAAGGATATTCTTTGATTACATATGCATTCAAATTACCTCCATTTTAAAGGTGGTCGTGGGATCCCAGAACAACTGCCCATCAGGGTAAAACTTATCAAAATGGAGGGAGGGCCTTTTGCCCTTCTGTCTTAGGAAACTGATCATTTATTCTATTTGATGGTCCTTTTGATTTGATTTATGCTCATTGCTTTTAACCAATTCTTTTGCTGGAAATGTTCAGTTTAGCTACGATGTGATGTGGTCTGTGTCCTCCTCAAACTCAGTCAGTGTACGTGGAGGAAGGAGATGTTATCTGGAATATTTTCAGGTATTTCTGAGAAATCAAGTTGTCTCATGAATTTCTTTGACAGTTTCTATCCAGGATTTATTCTTATATTTTTTGACTGTCTGTTAAATTATTATTACATTAATATTACAGAGGACACATCTGAGCTCCTCCCACGGTATCCCTTTGGAGCTATTTGCTAGTGTGTGAATTCTAGGCTTGATTTTAAATGTTTGACCTCATGATGGAGCATGGATAGGATATCCAATTTTTTGTTTATGGGCTCTAGTACCTGAATCCCAGCTGTGAGCAGGTCCTTGGTGTCAGCTGTTGAGTCAGTTTTCTGCTTCTTGGTTGGGTTATCCAGTTGTTTGTGGGATTACTCCATGACACACTGGTAAACGTGTCAACATATGAAATCTTTTAGTTCCTCTGCCCTGGATAGTGTTGCCACACATTCTAATGTGTGTTTTAAATGGATTTTAAGTTTTAGTTTAAGTGTAAATAGAAGCTTAACTAGTTTTGCTAGTCTGAGCCAATTGCTGCACATTTGAATCTCTGGCACTTGGACTCTAGTGACCTCACAGCATCTCACATTCTTCCTCTGATTATTTAAATGACTTTTAAAAAGTGCCACACAAAGCCGTAGGAGTTTATATCTCACATCAATGATCTTTGTGAACAGCATTAACAATGAAGATGCTGCAATAAATGCTGCTAATCTTTCATTTCTACTGAGCTAAATTAGTCTACATTATTTATTAACAGCACATGGTGCAGTTTTAAACTATGTAATTTTCCTGTGGGTAAAGCAGTAAACTATAGATTTTCCACGCAGAGCAGACATGAAAGTGTGTGGACAGAGATTGCATGAGGAGAGATGAGGATTATTTAGCTTCAATTACCACTAAGGATTAGCAATGTTAATTAGTGCAACTGTGATATTTAAATCTGTTTACAGTAGGTTTATGTTTTACCTAAATATAAATGAAATAGAGTCCAACAACCTGAAGAAAACTCAAATCTATTTTAGAGAAACCTGGCTACAAGTATGGGCTGCAAACACTGCATTCGTCTTAACAGTTTTAGATTCATTAGATTTATTCAGCTTTGTTATTTTGTTGCTTTCTCTCTAAAACAAACATTTCCTGCAGGACTGTAGTGGGAGACTGAGGCCTTCTTATAGTCATTTCTTCTCATCAAATACATGACATGTATTCTTGAGTTCTAAGAGAAATACAAATGTTTCATGAATTATTTGCAAAGCAGAGTTGTTAATGTTAAAAGTTATGTATCTACATCAGTGTTCAAACAGTACTCTATCTGATATTTCATGTTTGTAACAGTGTTATTAAAGCTTGTTTCAAATGCTCCAGTGCCATCATGGTCCTGGGGTTTTTGGTGATCTGAGATTTGAGATTTCACTTGTTCTATTCTCTGTTTAAGGCTTCGATTTCCGTGTTTCTTATATTCTCTGAGACCTTGCGTGCACATGTCTTGCATTGCCTTTCCTTTCCTTCTGGACTTTGCATTTTGTGGACTTTCCAAATACACTAAATTGCCAAAAGTATTCACGCTGTCAAGAATTTGCAGAATTCCTCCAGGCTGAAAAAATGTAGATTCAGGCATTTGGAACCCAACTAAAACCAAAATACAAACCTCACAGGAGAAGAGCAGAGTTCAGCGCCAGCTGTTTTATTAAACATGCAAGTTCATTTATTAATTTTGCTCCTATTTCTCTCCTTTTTTTTTCTGACTGTCAGCTTAGACATTTCCGTATTACACATATACTGAATTTACATCATCTTGGAAAAGCAAAATGTGTTTGGCACTACATTACATTCAAATCATAATTCTGAATGCAAAAGACAAGACAGGTTAAAAAGAAGAAGAAGAACAAGAAAGCTCAATGAACACACGCAGGCAAAAATTGAGCAAAGACAAACAAGGATGAAGACTCCCTCAGGCTCTGCTTGGCCCCTTTTATTGCAGAGAAGCTGTTGGCTTCTCCCTTTTTGCATTTCCTCTTTAAATGTGTTTCATTTATACTTCAAACCGAATAATTTTCCAGGTCCAAATGTTTTTCTTTACAAATTAGACTGAAATATTTTCTACCAGAGACATTATGTGATAGGTCAAACATTTGAAGCAGCTGCCTTTAACCACTGATGTAGTTACATGATTTTCCAGAATGTAGCCACATCAGTGATTCTCTTCCTGTCAAATTATATCACAGCTAGTTGTCACATGCAACTAGCAAGTGTGGCCAGAGAGGTGCCTGAAACTTAAGTGAATCTTAATTTGATGCCAAATTAATTTTTTGTTTAATATCTATTTAATCTGTAACACACAGTTTCTCATTTATATTTCGATATCCAAACACACACCATCTCTACGCTACATCTCAGCAGTTGCAGCTGTAAAAACTTGCAGGAGACCAGATCATCATGACCTGACATGTGAGGTATTAAAGCAAACCTGTTTTTCATAGAAGGCTTGTTTTTCTGTTCTTTTAGTACTGAGGCTGGGAAAAGGTTTTTTTTTTTTTTTCTGAAACCATTTTCTTTTCCTCAACCTAATCTATTATATGTGGTGTCAGAACACTGGCAGAAAATAATAATAAAAATACCCTAACCCTTGAAAGTAACACTAGAGCAGGGGTCGGCAACCCTTCTGATGATGAGTGCCATTTAAAATTTCCTCAGAAGTCAATGTGCCATATGATGCATTAGCAATAAATTTAATAACGCTCTATATCAACAGTTACACACTATATAGAACCACTTTATAGGATTATATTTGTTTGCAGATGGTGGCAGCTATCAGCGAATAGTTATCAGCTATTTTGAAACAAAAAAAGACTTTTTATCCATAACAGCAAATGAACTGTACAACAGAAAATACAAATGCTATTTATGGTCTCCTCACAACAGTGATAAGAAAAATAAACTGGGCCAACATGGCATGTTTGTTAATACAGAGATACACATGTTAATGTGATCTCTGGTCTCCCACTCAGAGACACAGGTCTCCCAGTGTCCAGCATTCAGACCTGAGGACTCATGTGAGAGAAAATCTGCTCACACAGACATGTAGAGCCAAATACTGTCAATAAGGCCTCTGCAATGTTCTGAAGACAGTTAAACCTGTCAGGTAGTGATGTCCAGCAGGTGAACATGCAGCTCCATGAACAGCTGTGGATTCCAGCTGCGTTCGTAGTACTGCAACCTTTGACCCCCACATAGTTGAACTTTTCAGTTCAATCAGCTGCTTCGATGTTGCATTAACTGGCATTAACTCAGCCAGTTAATGCAAGACAAATCCAGCTGCTCATTAAAGCTTTATGGTTTGATCAGTCTTGATGTATGTTGAGTATTTCCGCAGTGCTGATGCTGTGCTGAGCGGAGAGCTACTGAAGCATTTGAAGTGTCGGAATGTGGAAATTTCAACATCGCTTGAAAAAAACTGACAGCTAACAACGACCCTCTCACCAGTAGGCGAAGTTATTTTTAGCCAATTACAAATTGAATCTGGTAGTTGGGGTTGTTAGCTAAGATACCGTCATTAAGAAGCGGCACAACTAATGTGTCTCTGCGAGCTAATTTGCGATGTGCACCGCTGGCCCGGCCATTTATTTTTTAATGCACCTTCTCAGATTAATTCACTGCGTGTCGTGCCCAGAGCTGGACTGGGACAAAAAATCAGCCCGGGCATTTTGACTAGAGACCGGCCCCCCAGGTATTAAAGCCATAAAGCCTTTGAATGAAAACAGATGCTGTGGTGACAGTGATGTACAGTCTTGTTGGTATATGTGTGATTTCTATACATTTTACATCAGATAAAAACTTTGGTTGTAAGATTCAGATAATTATTTAATAAAAGCGAGACATTTTAAATGAGAATAAGAAAGTATTTCTTTGTGCCCCCTTCTCCCTGTTAATGCCCTACCTGCCCCCCTGGCAAAGCTTTGCTAGACCCGCCCCTGCACAGTTACCAGCTGTCAGCTACTTAGAAAAGGATCCTGGTGTTATTTGTCTCTCAGAAACAGTTCATAACTTCAACTCATTCATGTCACCTAAAAGGTAAACCTGTTTCTCCATCACCTGTTCAGCTCTGATGATTCAGTAAGGACATCTCCTGGTTTCATCTTCATGTTTCCCTCTCACCACATATCAAAATCGATATCATGACCAGCAGCTTTACAGCTGTGGCTCCAGCAAACATCAACTGATACTAGAAATTAATATTAAATAAATTCTAACAACAGCTGATCAAGCTTAAACGTGCTGCTGTTGTTTAGCGCGGCATCAGCTGGTTTCCTCTTTCTGGCGCAAAGTGGGCGATAAACAAACAAGAGAGAAAAGCCAATCAGCTGATCATTGATCAGTTTCATGATTGAATGAGAGAAGAAGAGGCAGCTGCAGCGTAAAGACGCAGAATAACTCCAGCTTTGTGTCTTTTTCAATTGTAGCTGAAGTCCGGGACAAACTGTTCCTTTTCAGCTCAATACGAAACGCGTAATATTTTTTCTGAATACAAGACGACTCCGTTTTTTACGGGAGGGTTGGAAACTCTAATAATTAACCTTATAAATAAAGTTCAACATCAGTAACATCATAGCACCACCCAGCTGTATAGAAACTCCGTCATGCTAGCTAGCACGCAGTATGAGTTATTGTAACTGACTGTAAAAACTCAGCACAACGTAAATAAACTCCACCTAAACTTGGTTTATATCTGATCCAGATAGACTGCAGGTCATAACTTCTTACCTGAGGTTCAGTTCACCTGATACTCGGACCGGCGGCCGCCTCGGGTCTCTCCTCTTCCTGCCTCCCCTTTCCCTCATCCACCATAACCACCACCCGACAACTGAGTTATTTTTACACATCTGCCAGCATCTGGCCAATCCACCACCTTTTATTGTTTATACCGTTACAAAAAATAAATAAATAAATAAAATGAAAAAAAAAAACGAAAAATCAAAATTGGCCCACTGGGCAAATGCCTGGTATCCCAGATGGCCAGTCCAGCGATGGTCGTGCCATCAGTTAACCCTTTGCGTGCCACAGCTGGCACGCGTGCCCAGGGTGGCCGACCCCTGCACTATACAAAGGGGTAACTGTTGCCTGCAAAGAGCATCAGAAACATCTGAATGCGATCAAATGAAACAGTACATTGCATTCCATGCAAGCAGCAGCAATCTTGGTTATTTGCTTTATAGCACTTTTATATCCCATAATTTGATCAGATGCATCCCATAATATATGAAAGCCACTTTGAATGGGAGAGAGGCCAGAAAAATTTTTGTCTGAACAAATGAAACATCTTTCTTTCACTGCCTCAGTCTGGATATGAGTGTATCAAAGTCACTTTATGCTCTTGCTGTGTGTCTTGCCAACGTTTGAGACCCCTGCTATCAGTCTTAATAATCACTGTGGATGGCCGTAGTTCTTAATATGTATTGTGTACTCAGAGGATGTTTTCTCTGTTCTGCATTCCCTCTGTAATCTACAAACTGACCTTCAAAACACAGAAAACAGGAGGAAACAAACAGGAATGATCGAAATGTCTTCACTGTAATAACAAATAGAGAAAAAGTGAGGACATGCATATTCACAATCGGCTACAACAAAGGCTTTGCTCCAAACCTCACAGCCCACAGTGAAACTGTAAACCACAATGAGACAGTTCCACCCTGTTGTTTTTATTTAGCGCTTCTGCTCTCCGGTTATGCATATTTCATGGATGGGATGTTCTTCTTTATATCATTAATGTCTTCTGCAATATTGTGTGTGTGTGTGTGTGTGTGTGTGTGTGTGTGTGTGTGTGTGTGTGTGTGTGTGTGTGTGTGTGTGTGTGATATAAATGTTTATCCTTAAATTTCAGACTTCTGTTTTAGTGCTCAGCTATAGTGGGTGATCTTAACATCCATGTAGATGCTAACAATGACAGCCTCAACACTGCATTTACATTTTTATTAGACTCAATTTTGCTTCTCTCAAAATATAAAGAGCCCTCCCACCACTTTCACCTCATTCTAGATCTTGTTCTGACACATGACAGAAACTGAACATTTAACAGTGTTTCCTCTTTTGTCTGATCATTTATTATTATTAATTAATTCGTTACAGTTGATGTCTTCCTGAAAGTGCTTTAATATGTCTAACGGTATAATTCCTCAGCTGTCCTTGTCTTCAATGCCATTTGCCTAAATTCTCTCAAAGGGGTCACAGTTATCTTGTTAGTAGTGTTACATCCTCCGTGTGCACACCTCTGGCTCCTTTGAAAGAGAAATGTACATCTCAAAGCAGAAAACCCATAAGCTGGAAAGAAAATGTTGTTGCACTAATTTACAATTGTTTCAGTCAGGTTTCAGAGCTCATCACAGAAACAGTGTTAGTGATGGTTACAAATGATCTTCTTATGGTCTCTAACAGTGGTTTCGTCTCAGTGTTTGTCCCACCAGACCTCTGTGCAGTGTTTAATACTGTTGGGCATAATGCCTCCCATGATGCCCCCCAAATGTACTTTCTTTTTCTCCACAATTTTTAACTATTTTCTGCACAGGTTTAGAGGAATACACGTCATCTGTCCTGGGCTTTGTCCACTTCTTTCCTGGTACAGTCTTACCCACACAGACTGTGACATCTGAAGCCGCTGCTAGAAAGTACAGAGCGGTCTATGATTAAGACCTTCCTGTCAGTCGAGTGATAGGCAGGTGTCAGGGACCAAGCAGTAAAGCATAAAGGACACAGGTGTTTTAATTCAAAAAGGGGGTTTTATTGACCCAGAAATATGAAAATATATTTAACAAAGCCAAAACTTAAACAGGCAGACCAATAAAAGAGGTCAACTCAATAGACTAAACTCAAGATAATAATTAACAAAACCTCAAACAAACATAAGATAAACTGACCTGCTGAAATGACACACGGGGGAACTTAAATACTGGTTTAGCTAAACCAAATGACACACGGGGAAAAACAAAATGTCTGCCATATAACCAATAATACAAAACAATTAAACAAACATGAAACACCCCCCAGGCAATGAAGCATGTGGTGCTATCCAATTAGGCTGTCAGTGGTACTTCAGGTCTCCCAGCCCTTTGCCAGACAGGAGGAGAAGCCAACCCCCAGGTAACTCAAACAAAGAAAGATGTATTAATATAACATAAAACAGAACTTTGACCTTGCAGGGTTAATATGTGTGCACGCCATATAAACATTGGAAGGTGTGATGAAAAAACACATACATTTAATAAAGAAAGAATATTGAACAATAAGTAGAATATTTTAAAGTAGTGACTGTAAATTAAACTAAAGTGAACAGCTACAGCTGTTCAAAATCCCACAAGGCTGGCCAACATGATAGACGATGGCAGGGCTGTGAGTACTCAGACTGTGTTTACTGAACGCAATATGGATGAGATGTTGAAGAAGAAGAGGAATTGAGAGACTTGCTGACCAGTGACGGACATTAGACCAACTGTAAAACTGGAAGCAGTTTGTTCGCACTAATCGAAACAACTACCATCTTTATCTCATGCGGCCCCCTGGCGCCAGCGGGATGCTTAAGGCAAAAGCTGACGGGAATAACAATTCTCCTTTAGATTAGGGCTGGGTATCGTCACTGATTTCTAGAATCAATTCGATTCCGATTCACAAGGTCCCGAATCGATTCGATCCACAATTCGATTCAATTCGATTTGAATCTGGGAAATTTTGACAGTCAGAAATATTATAATTCAGATCAGTACATTTACATATTTTTGTATCTATAAAAAGGAAGCTGACACATGCAAGACTTTATCAAAGGTGTGAGCATCACAGCAGAGGCCTTTGTGTCAAAGTAGCTGAAGATAAAACACAGAAAAACATGAAGGTGATTTTCCTGTTCTGGGATTTTATAAAAATATTCTGCAGTAGATCAAAAACGAAAGAAACCCATTAATCAACATATGAACATTACCTCTGAAGTTACAGCGGTTTTATTAGAGACACGGCGTTTTGCATTTTGTATAATTTTAAAAAGTTTAAATTTGTTCAGTATTGAACGGCAGAAATTAGGTTTTCTTTTCGGAAGTAAGTAAAAGGAAAAAAAGACAGCGGCCGACAGCCTGTAAACAACGGTAGACTTGTGCGTAACAAGCAAGCGAATAATGCAGAAAACAGATTTTTAGATGGGAAACTGTTCGAGAGAGAGAGAGAGAGAGCTGTGCATGAAGTGTGATTTTATTCTGGTGGAAGCAAAACAACAAAAGTCAGAGTGAGTTCATGACGATGTTTATGTGAAGCGTAGTTTGGATCTTCTTTTGCTGCTGGTTTGGTCAATATTGTTTGGAGAGAGATCAAACTAACAGCTTTAGAATCAGCACAAAAAGGACGTAAACACAAAGCGCGGACCCGCAGAAACATCAGAATCAGCAAGCTGTCGGCTTTCAGCCCCGACCGTGTCCGTGCAGTCAGCTGAGAAAGTCGCATCTCACTGATTCTGATGCGTCGGCGGGTCCGCGCTGTGTGTTTACGTCTTTGTGCAGAATCCGTGTTCCTGCTCTCAGTTACTGTCTTAGCTGTTTGGTGGTTGTTGAAATTTTGTGAGGTTTAACCTGAGATTCTGGCATTTCGGGGAAAATAAATTTATATTAAAAAATCGATTCAGGATTTTAATGAATCGATTTCACATTATCCAAGCCAGAATCGATTTTAATCGATAAATCGATTATAAAAACCCACCCCTACTTTAGATAATAAGACTGTTGTGACTCTCTCCCTCCTCATTCAAGGTCACCCGCGTCGATCTAAGATTGTTGACTTTGCTTAACCGGGTCAAGGGACACTTTATCTCGGCTGAACACACACACTCTCCCCAATGTGATGTTTGTGTATTGTATGTATGGTCGGCAAGGTATCATAATTGCTCCTTGGGGATAAATAAAGTTTTTTTGACTTGACTTTGACCTTGACTTGATAATGGACTACAAGGATGGCTACCAGCCATGAGTAGCCTACATCCTGACAGCCTAAACCATTTCTTTGCACACTTGATCAGAGATGATCCACCTTCCCCAGCCTGGGAAGCAACAGCAGCTTTATACTGCAGTTTTACCAGGTGAGCTTTACACTGAGAAAAATCAACACCAAGAATTTTGCAGGACAAAACAAGTTTTCGTATTGACTGGAGTCGTGTTAGCCAACCAGCAGTCTTTTTTGGATGTATATATTTAACAATGACTGCAGTGTTTTTATTTTTCTGTTATTGTTAGGAACCTTTTAGCAAACCTAAAGTGAAATGTTTGTATCATGAAAGTACTTCCTGTAAACTGATCTTAGCTCCTACACTGTAATTTTCCTTCCTCCAGGTGTTGTAACCTGTGACCTCCAGGGACGTGCAATACGACTGATTTCCTTTTTGATCTGATATCAATACTTTGTAAAGAAACTTCATGTGTTTGGAAAATCAAAATCAAACTACATCTCTATAATGAATATGAATATGACTTTTTCTTATTATTTAAATATAAAACATCATCATACAATGAATAAAAAACCTGAAAAGTCAATATTTTAAAATATTAATATGACTGATTGAAAGTAATAGTGAAGTTGAGAAACATTTTATTATCCAGCTATCTCATTCATTAAATATTTAAAGTCATATTATTATTATTTTTTTAATGCTACAATGGCATTTTTTTTACTGCAAGTACGCTGTATAATTTAAAGATCTCTAGTCTGAATAATCAAAGCATTAAATGGGATTCCATCGTTTTAAGGATGCAGTGAATTCCTGTTGTTTAAACATTAATACAAAAACCCAAGCAGATGTAAGTCACATTCCCAAATTCATCAACAGCTCCACATTTCACCCTCCGTACCTGGATAGAGCCTGCCTGCAGCGCCAAAGCACCGCGAGCGATGTCTGTCTTGCCCTAGCAGCTCCTGCCCCTCTCCTCCTCTTCACTTCACCTCATCATAAACGCATCATCACATTCTGTGTTATGCTTTACTTTTGTTTGTGTTTGACATGCTTCGTGGACCTACCACATGTGGCACAAACTGTGTCTTGGCTGTTTGTGGAGCTGAGATAGCTCCACACATGACTCTGCTTACGATCATGAACTGAGTGAGTGAGCACACGTGATGCATTTATACAGCTGTACTTCGGATATCACTGCTACAGGCGAAGGAAGTAGTTCCTACCCATCATTTAGACACAAAACCCTGAGCCTAGACCAATCAGGAACTACGAATTTACCTCAAATTGCTAAAATATATATATTATAATATTTTAATATGAGAATTGATTCTAGAACATAAATATCTGATATCACAAGAATCAATATTTCAGTATCGATGCACACACCTTTAGTGACCTCAGTTTTCTTTGGTATGTTAGAGGCAGAGTGTGTTGTGGTGTATTCTCCTTTAGTATTGTCAAAGGGAAGTTATAAATTCTAACTGTTGTCAGTGTTGAATCAAAGGGCACTACAACATTGACGTTTAATACACAAGCCAGTGTCTTATTCAATCTTTTATTGTGTGTCCATCTGTGTATTTGTACTAAAATGTGGTAAAAAAAAAAACAGAGAAAGAAGAGTTAAAGGATGCAAACAAGGAGGAAAAACTACAAACAGAAACATTTGGGGCTTCACTTTTGAATCACTGCTATCTGTTTTACTAACAAGACAAGAAAGGAAGTGAAAGGACTTGGCAGGTTCTCATTTAAACACAAACCTGCACATGTTTTCATGAAGACATTTTAAGGGTTTTCAAACTGATTTATTTATTCACTTGTTCTTCACAGGGATAAGTAGAAAACGAGGAGCTGGCTGTGTATTTATTTACACCCACATATGGTTTCACACTCTGTAATGCACCCACTGTGCACAATTATGCATGTATGTGCATTAGTCATTCACTGGTACACGGTGTATATAGTGACACTGAGTGATGATTGCCTAGACACTCACAGACACACACACACACACACGCACGCACGCACGCACACACACACGCACGCACACACACACACACAAACGCACACACACACACGCATGCACACACGCATGCACGCACGCACACACACACACACACACACACACACACACACACACACCCTCTACAGGTTTGGTTCCGTGTACGTTTAGAGGGTGTCAGTCGCTGCTTTCAAGTGTGCAGCCTGTTTTGTTGCTACAGTGTGGACGAAAGGAGGCGGATTCCAAATAAAAGAGCAAAATGTTTTGTTTTTGCCTATTAGTCTATAAGCAAAAAGAAAACACTAATCAGGGAAACCATTTGGAACAGGCAGAGAAACCCAGAAACACAATAACCACACAAGCAAACTGAGAATTTAAATAGACGCATGAGGTAATTAGGGAGTGAAAACACAGGTGGGGAAAATGAGAGATATAAAATAAATCAATACAATACAAAACTAAATACAGAGCACAAGAGACTACCAAAATAAAACAGGAAGCAATCAAAACCTGAGATGAAATACGGGAATTAACAACAGGACACACAAAGCATGAATAGACCAACCCGTCTTGCAGGCAGTTGTAACAAGAATCATGCTTTGTTGTACCAAACAGGTGTGCTTTCCCTGAGAGGAGCACTGCAGGCTCTCGGCAGGCTCCTCTTGTTGATCTTTTATTTAATTATGATTATTTTTAAGTGAATGTTTACATTTGATAAATTAACGTATATTGCTCAAAATAATTCAAACATCTATTATCATTATGCAGAAGAAAAATCTGGATGTTTTTTTAATTACTAAAAATTGCAAAAACGGTCAAATCTAAACAAAAAGCTGAATGAGACCAAGAGCTCACAGCATTATTTCTCTGCAGCTTAAAAACGCTCACCTGAAAATTTCAGTGGAGCTATTATCACGTCAATGCAAAGTATGATTTTGTGCAGTTAGCATGTAAGATCAATGTAAGTGCATTCACACAGCAGTACGTAAACCCAGTATACTGTGTGTTGTACATGCAGGACAGTGTAACCTGTATACTGCATGCTGAGTGAAGGTGTGTTGCACTGAGGTAACTGCAGCCTTGTTGAACTGTCATTTTTCCTCACTTTATATTACACTGATCATAGAGACAGCGAGAGGGGCGAGACACAGCCACGGTTAAATGTAAGAGGATAGGAGATCTGAGGAGGTTTGAAAGGCAGAAAGAGCCTCTTGCTGCAGGTCAGCCTGTGTACATGTGCCTTAGTGTGTACTAGCTGCTTGGTTCTATGTGTGTTTGCAGGTGTTTGTACATTTTTGTGTATTTATCCACAAATGAGCACTTTTCACCCCGTTTTGCTGAGTATATGCTGTTTTGTGTTCTTGTCATGTTTGTCTGAGCATGCTGTGAGTGTGGTCTTCTCTAAGAACAGGTAATGACTGTGAGCAAAAGCAAGAAACAGAAACATAATATCAAGATATCAGGTGAACGGAGCTATATTTGAGTTTTCTGTCTAATGATTTTTTACAACAATAGTCATTTCACGGCTCTTCTTACTGTAAGAAAAAGACCCAGCAGTAACTATTCGTAGAGCAAGGAAAAACATGGGCTTACTTTCACTGAAGCATTTAAATACATTTTTATTTGTATTTATCATTTGTGTGTAGCCATTTATTGTTACTAATATATGCTGCATTTGTTTGCTATATTTTATATTACAAAGTTAGCAAATCAATTCAAGCCTTGTCTTGTCATTGGTGCTCAGCTAAAAATCTGTTCTGTATGTTATTGTTGCCATTCTTGCTCCCCTTTTATACTTTCATACTTGCTTTTTATTTTTCATTTACCTTATATTTTTATTTTTTGTACCAATGTAAGGTGACTTTGAGGGTCTTTAAAGGTGTAAACAAAATGTATCATTATTATTACTATAATGTGTAAAACACTTTTCATTTAAACTAATAAAGAAGTAAATGAAAGAAATCTGAAAGTCTAAAAAATATTTTATTGAGTTTCCTTTTTTTCCCCTTTTTTCAATTGGAAGAACAATGTCTCCAGGTAACGCACCTTAAAGTAGAAGAAAGTATCCAAATATCAGCTTGTTACTGGGTGGTAACATTAACCCAACAAACAACAAAATAAAGGTAAAAATAGCGACCTTGAGATCCAATAATTAGTCCTACGAGGTGGTTTTATGTATGTTGTGTCTGTAGGGACAGAAATGGACTTTTTCCTAACCCTTTTGTTTCTGAGAGTTTACAGTTTTTAAATTTAGCAAATCCATAAAAATGTAATTTATTGTTTCCTTCTTTTAACCTCCTAAGACACGAACTCTTTCATGGCATGCATTTTTTTTATTTCTCCTTGCTATTCGGGCTGATTGGGACCTGATGAATGTAAAAACAAAGAATTATCTGATTTTTCTTTTTTTTTTTTACCTGATTTTGTTTCTGAGGCAAATAAGATCCACATGTGAGGACATTCGTTTTCATTTTCGATAGAACAGTGGCAGTATAATGTCCTCATAAGTAGATATCAGGCCCTTGTTGAGCAAAATTTAGTATTTTGGTCTAGACCAGGGGTCGTCAACCCTTGGCACGCGTGCCACAGTTGTCATGCGAAGCGTTAACTGATGGCACGACCATAGCTGGACTGGCCATCGGGCGTACTGGGCATTTGCAATATTAAAATCTGTAACATAATGTATTGTTTGGAGTTTAGTCTGTTACTGTTGCTATTTTTACCATTTCTTCTTGGAGCAACTGTAACCCACATAATTTCCTTAGGAATTAATAAAGTATTCTGATTCTGATTGTTTCAGGATGACCTGCCATTATCCAATCACACATCTGCTTACCTGCATCTTTGGCTCGTTTCTCCTCCTCCTCTTTTCTCTTTTTTCTAAACTGAGGACCTGATGGCTTTGAACTTTTCTTGTCCATCTTACATTGGTTTTAATTTTGCACTCCAGTATGAACACAAATCCCTCAACCCGAGGATCACCACAACATGATCTAACAGACCTACACCTTAGTTCACAGATTCACTTTGTCTTAGGTGTATTTCTGAGATTTCACACAACCCAAGGTTTAAATCATGAATACATAATGGGCTTGGATTTAAAACATTATAAATGAAATGTGCTCTATTTGGAAGCAGCAGGTCTTCCTCCCCTTTCGACGGCTTGTGTGAGACTTTAAATCATCAAACTGTAAATTTTAAATTGTTATTGATCCCTTTACCCCGAGTCCTAAAGTGTATATTTATTTTCTTACTCTTCTTATATTTATTGTTTGTTTGCTTGCACTGCTGTAACTGGAGCCTCGTCGTCTCGTCTCTCTATAAACTGGACTGTATGTAGCGGAGATTATAAAGTTTACTTTGACTTCAGCAGCAAGCAGGCGCACTGAGGGCTCTCGCGCTCACTTTTTGTGTATAGAATTTCGAAAAAACATCGGTGCAAATTATAAGTCTGTATCATGATGTCTGGTGTTTTCGTGTTTGTTGGTTTGTTTTTATTTTGTTTTACTTTGCGAAATGGTTATTAGATGCTGCTCCAGCCGGTCAGTGAATCCCCCGCTGCCCCTCCCTCTCCTCTCTGCGCCGCAAGCAGCAGGCGCACCTCGCAAACGAAGGGCGCTCTTACTCCCAGGAAATGGATGATAGAAAACCGATCAGTGCCTATGGCATTCCCTGGCTGACGTGATGAGCATGAGTACGAGCATTTTTTTTTTTTTTTTTTGCCGATTCCCGTGATGCCGCCCCCCACCACGATGCCGCCCCGGGCAACTGCCCGTGTCACCCGTATCTAAAACCGCTATGTGTGTGTGCGTGTGTGTGTGTGTGTGTGTGTGTGTGTGTGTGTGTGAGTACACAGTCTGGTTAAGTTGCAGGCCCCTAGACTAGATAACTGCAAGGAAAAGCAAATCAAAGGCACCCTGAATCAACCGATTACATGCTTTTATCAATCAGAGCCTGATGTTTCTTGGACCCGTCCGGACGAGCAACACTGTGGAAAAATAGGTGTAAAGTCAAATATGTATAAAAGACAGTCACATAACAAAATTTAGAGGTTCCTTTAAGAGGTTCATTACGTGTTATTTGTAAATACTTTGGATGTAGTGCAGGACTGCAGTATGATTTATGCATGAAGGCTAAGAAACACACAACAACGGGTTGTCAACATGGATTCAGTAATAATCTGATTATTACTGAAGGTTGCACAGTTTGGTATACAGTTTTAAAGGTGAGGAATTAAGCATTGCTGTGTTCTAATACCACTGCTTTCAAATTTAATCTGAGCCAACAAACAGAATTAAGAAGAGGAAATCATTTCCAGCCACATCAGTGAGATGTTAGCTAATAGCCGAGCTCAGCAGTAGCATTTGGCCGATACCCAGGACTCATTTTCTTTCCTGTTTTCTGAGCCGATGGTGAAAAGCCACCGACACCCTGTGCTGCTGCACAGAGCTACAGTAACAAGCTGATACACATGTTTTCCTGTTTGAACCATCTTCATGGCTTTGACACCCCTTTCTATCATTTCCAGCTCCTGCCTGTGCCTCTCATCACATCTATGTTTCCTCTTCTTCTTCATTCTCACTGCAGTCTTTTTTTTGCAGGCCAATAACTCAAAATCAAAAGTAGAAAAACAAACAAACAAAATCCCAGCTGTTTAATTTATATTACAAATCTGACTGTTTCAGCTTTTTTTTTTTTTTTTTTTTTTACACATTTTGTCGTTTAAAGCAGTTGAACAGCTGTGGGTTTGATTTGGACAATATCTTTTCCTTTTATTTAAAAATCACATAGCAGCTAATTTTAAAATCCAAAATTAAGAACCTTAATGGGGGTGACTGTAGCTCAGGTGGTAGAGCAGGTCATCTACTGATCGGAAGGTTGGTGGTTCGATTCCTGGCTTCGCCTAGTCTGCATGCCAACTATCCTTGGGCAAGATACTAACCCCAAATTGCTCTCCGATGCATCCATCGGAGTATGAATGTGTGTGAATGTTAGCTATAAAGCACTTAGAGAGATGTGCTTGTGCGAATGGGTGTGAATGGTGAATGCACAAGTTGTGTAAAGCGCTTTGAGTGCTCAGATGAGTAGAAAAGCGCTATATAAGAACCAGTCCATTTACCATTTACTTAATCATTTAATCTGATTGTTTAATACAATGGCATATTGTTTTCCTTTTTTATTTCTGCTTTTTAGGAATATCAGCATATCTTTAGTCCATAGAAACCCAAACAGCCAGTTCAGTCTTTCTACTTTTAGTAGAAGCAATTATGTATTGAATTCATAATTATTTTCACTTAGTAATGAGGCTTTATAAACTATCAGGGTGTGCAGTTTGTGTGCGAAACAAAATCAGCTGTCACATATATGTGCTCTGTGGCTATAAATGCCCCCCAAACCCCTGAAAGTTAATTCCATTGATTGATAAATAAAAATAATAATAACAATAATAATACATTTTTATAGGCGCCTTTCAAAATACTCAAAGACACCATACAAGCACAGTATAGGTAAAACAGTTGAATTCAATTCAATTCTATTTTGTTGAAGGAAGTATTGCCTCAAGGAACTATGCTGTAAGGTAAAGACCAGAGAATGATACAGAGAAAATGGAGAAGGCCCCAAAAATCACATGACCCCCTGTGAGCAAGTGTTTTGGCAAGAGTGGGAAGGAAAATTCCTAACAGGAAGAAACCTCCTGCAGAACCAGGCTCAGGGCTATCTGCTGGAACCGGTTGGGATGAGAAGAGGAACACAGGACAAAGACAAATTCAATTCAATCCTGGATTTAACAGGAAGCCAATGAAGGGAAGCCAGTATAGGAGAAATCTGCTCTCTCTTTCTAGTCCCTGTCAGGACTCTTGCTGCAGCATTTTGGATTAACTGAAGGTTTTTTGGGGAGTTTTTAGGACTTCCTGATAATAATGAATTACAGTTCAGTTTCAGTTTTATTTGTCATATGCAAGTTAGCACAGGGTCAACATTACAATCAAATGTACAGGGTGGGCCATTTATATGGATACACCGTAATAACATGGGAATGGTTGGTGATATTAAAGTCCTGTTTGTGGCACATTAGTATATTTGAGGGGCAAACTCCTCAAGATGGGTGGTTCTAAAATGGCGCTGGTGAGGTCGGCTGCCGTGCTGGATGCTCTGCCCCAACTTCTCCACTTTCTGCAGTTTTTCGTCACTTTTTGCTATATCTGCCATAATCTTGCATGGGCATCATGCAAAACACACAAATTCGCTACAGTAGAGACACTTTGGTTTCTTTGTAAATTTTGTAGTAAATTGTAAATACTGTAATACTGTAAAACTTTTTTTCTGTCATTTAATGGTCGGGCATTGCGCAGCTACAAGCATTTCACCCCCATGTCATACTGTGTATGGTTGTGTGTGTGTGA
The DNA here is from genome assembly GCF_056152115.1 of Neolamprologus brichardi. Lineage (NCBI taxonomy): Eukaryota > Metazoa > Chordata > Actinopteri > Cichliformes > Cichlidae > Neolamprologus > Neolamprologus brichardi. The sequence goes on from NC_142112.1 coordinate 7,384,040, forward strand.
CAAATAAAATTTGAATTTGAATTTGATTTGACCATGGTGGCCATTTAGAAGTCGGCCATCTTGGATACAACTTTTGTTTTTTCAATAGGAAGAGGGCCATGTGACACATCAAACTTATTGGTAATGTCACAAGAAAAACAATGGTGTGCTTGGTTTCAACGTAACTTTATTCTTTCATGAGTTATTTACAAGTTTCTGACCACTTATAACATGTGTTCAATGTGCTGCCCATTGTGTTGGATTGTCAATGCAACCCTCTTCTCCCACTCTTCACACACTGATAGCAACACCGCAGGAGAAATGCCAGCACAGGCATCTAGTATCCGTAGTTTCAGGTGCTGCACATCTGTGGGCTCTTGCTGAATGAAGCTAGGACAGCCACTGATGTTTCTTCATTAGAGACAGTTTTCTTGCATCCACATTTTGGCAAATCCAACACTGAACCAGTTTCACGAAACTTAGCAAGCAGTGTGCTAACTGTAGCATGGGAGATGGGTGGTCTCGTAGGGTGTCTTGCATTGAAATCTGCTGCAATGACCCGGTTGCTGTGTTCACCAAATATCAACACAATTTCGATCCGCTCCTCACATGTTAACCTCTTCGACATGTCAATGGCTGTGAACAAAGAGAAACTTGTAAATAACTCATGAAAGAATAAAGTTACGTTGAAACCAAGCACACCATTGTTTTTCTTGTGACGTTACCAATAAGTTTGATGTGTCACATGGCCCTCTTCCTATTGAAAAAACAAAAGTTGTATCCAAGATGGCCGACTTCTAAATGGCCACCATGGTCACCACCCATCTTGAGGAGTTTGCCCCCTCACATATACTAATGTGCCACAAACAGGACTTTAATATCACCAACCATTCCCATTTTATTACGGTGTACTCCAGTGGAGTACTGCTGGACTCCACTTTGTCCCTGTAGTCCCTTCTGGCCTTTTTAAGGACTTTCGGAGGTCATACCTGGCTGCTTTATATGCATCAGCATCCCCAGAGTTAAAGGCAGCGATCCACACTTATAGCTTGGCACGAAAGTCTTTATTTACCCAGGGTTTCTGATTTGGATATATGCGGACGGTGGTTTTAGTGATGGTATCGTCCTTTGTCTATATGCAGGCAGCAGCAGTATGGAATAATTGTCTGCCTTCCCAAAAGCTGGGTGGGGGAGGCGTTTGTAGCACTCTTTGAATTGAGTGTAACAGTGGTCGAGTGTTTGATCATCTCTTGTGGGGAAGGAGATGTGTTGGAAGTATTTGGGGAGAGAGAACTTTCTTCACGTTGGCTCTGTTGAAGTCTCCCAGCACAATAAAGGCAGCATCAGGATTTTTGTTCTCAAGTCCAATAATGATGTTGTACAGTTCGTCCATAGCCATAGCTTTATCAGCAGGTGGAGGAATGCAAGCAGCTGAAAGGAGAACTGAACTGAACTCCCTCAGGAGGTAAAAAAGTCTAACTTCACGGTCAGCAGCTCGAGGCTCTGAGAGCAGTAAGTTTTTAAGATACATAAATCTCTAGCCCACAGAGAGTTAACCATAAAGCACACCCCTCAGTGTGAGGCCAGTTCGGACTTTACAGCACAAACCTGCTGTAAAGTCCGAACTGGCTGATGAACGTAGCTCCAAAAGTGTTTGTCTGTCATACCGAGTATATGATAGCGCTGTCTGCACAGAAATAACAAGCAGTACAAAATAAATTAAAAAAATATTTGCTGAGATGACTCAGAGCTCTCGTCGGTGTGGGCATCTTTCGACGCACCCGGATGCAGAAACCGATGTAAAAACAGTCGTCCAGCCTAGAAGCCATGAACTAGTTTTTCAGTGTCACTCTGAGACAGGATATTTCTAACTTTAGAAATGTTGCACAAATAAAAGAACACAGTCTTACATATTTGTTTAATATGTGCGTTGAAGGACATGTCCTGGTCAAAAATGACTCCAAGGTTCCTCACAGCGTTACTGGAGGCCAAGGTAATGCCATCCAGAGTAAGAATCTGGTTAGATACCATATTTCTAAGATTTTCAGGGCCGAGTACAATAACCTCAGTTTGATCTGAATTAAGAAGCAGAAAGTTAGCGGCCATCCAGGTCTTTATGTCTTTAAGACATTCCTGCAGTTGGACGAATTGGTGTGTGTTATCTGGCTTCATGGGTAGATAATGTGTTTTCTATGCCTTCTAATGATACTGCTACTACTGGATTTATGGTCCCACAAATATGTTCCTCCGTGTAGTTTTTGGTCAGACAGAAGGGATTTACACTGTTTTCACACAGATGACCAGGAGAGAAAGTTCCATTCAGCTGAAGCAACAAGCACTGATTTAGAGTCTTTTTTGTTATTCATGAAAAATATGGGGTGAGAGAGGGTTTTTACCCACGCATGCATGCTGCCATGCATCCTCCAAGATCCTGACTGCCTTACTGGAAGCGTTTGACTGTTGATTGATTAGTGGATAGGGGAGTTCACTGGGAATGGGAGAACTGGAAAACATTACAAGATCAAAAATGAAGCGCAGTGCACACTGTTCATTGTATTTAACACCTGGTTTCACTTCAGCTCTTTGTATGTTATAACTTGGCTCACGGACCAGCAACAACACGAGCAATTAAATCCACAGCAGGTGACGAGACTGATGAAGACAAGTGTGCAGGAAGAAAAGTGAGAACTGTGGGCTCTTCCCCTAAGTGGAGCCCAAATTAGGCCATGAACTCCCTCACTGAAAAGTCAGTGCTAGTGTACAATAAAATGTACAATGTTATCATCACATCGTCTGCTTAGAGTCTTTGGCTCTGAAGCTTTTATAAGCTTTTCTGTGCAAAGCTGAAACATGCATGTTACATTTTTTACCATCAGCCACGATGAATAAATATCCAAAACTGCTGCGCATTTATCTTTTGCAACGTTACTATTTATTTATTTATAATTTAGAATGTTTTCCAGAGAACAAAGTGGCGTCTTAGTGTCAGTGCATTATACTGACCGTATAATTATAACATGCCCACATATGCAAACACACAATATAAACCTAACAAACCATAACCAATTATTACCATGACAAGTGTAATTACAGCCTCGACTGTGTTCATAGATGTGCTTTCAGCCCATTTCAGTCTTTGTGCATGTTTGGGTGCATTTATGTTTGCCAGTGAAGCCAAAATAATACGTGACATAATGGCTCATTCTTTCTCAATATCAAAGAACATTTAAAACAGCCAAAGAAAGCTGAAGTTGGACAACCAGGGCAAAATGAAAACACCATGAATAATACATACACCAAATTACATATTTTTCATGAATAACAAAAAAAGACTGATTCAAAGTCAGTGCTTCTTGCTTCAGCTGGATGGGACTTTCTCTCCTGGTCATCTGTGTGAAAACAGTGGAAATGCCATCAATAGTAAGATGTGAGGGCCACACATCTTACTAACCTGTCTGTATTTGTTTTTCACTTCATAAAAAACGTAGACAGTAAATAAATATGGTGAGTTTTGTGATTTTTTTGTTATTTCAGTTCCAAATTTCCAAATAAAAAATATATTCTTTAGATCCTCATTTGGAAAATTGCCACCTCAGTATTATAAATCTAAAGAGCCGGATTATAACATAAACACCGTAAATAATCCAGTTTTCACTGGATTTTGTTTGTACGGGAATCAGTTGAGGGGAGGGCAGTCCGTTTGCTTTTAAGACACAGAAGTAGAAAAAAAGTTGTGTGGAGACACTAACACGATTGTTTGGTCACAGTCAGCACAGTTGTTGTTGTGTTTAGAAGCCATGAAAAGTGAACAGACAGGCAGGGACAACATTTTGTACTTACTGGATACAGAAGTTTAGGTCTTTCTTCCTACCAACGAGAAGCGGTGACGGTAAGGCTGTTTGTCATAACAATTAAGGTCAGGGTTATATAGACAGTGACTGAATGGAATGAATGCCCTCGTCACAGTGGGCCATTGAATGTTTGTGTCTGTGGATTTGCATGCCTCTTACCGTGGCGGTAGCCATGAATTCCACGTCTCACTCGCTTCACTTTTCCTTTAGAAAGTCTCGTCATGTTCTATTTGTCATTAACGTTAAGTTCAGGCCTGTGGAGTGTTCACTTCACATTTGACAACCACTGAAGTTAAAAGTAAAATGAATTTATGTTTGTGTTCGCTGTTTCGAGCCTGGATGTGATAAGCGAGTGATCGAGGCACATATAGGCTAGTCCTATCAGACTGGTTACACTGTAAAATATGGGGAAAATAACCATCATGTAAAAATACAGAAAATGTCCAAATTTTTACAGGATAATAACATAAGACACAACTGCTTTAGCTTTAACTTTACATGAAAGTTTCTGTTTTTTAATTGTAATGTATAGTTTTTTGTGACTGCTGTGAATGATACTTTTTCCTCCCTCAAAATTAGTTTTTGATGTTTTTACAGTAATTTTCGAGTGTTCCTGTGTCCGCAGTGTTTGTCCAAAAGTAAACACTGGTTGGTCTTATAAGGTCCATTTTTCCATCATTCACCTGGTACAAACTTAGAAATATTTAATTTTCCTCCGCTGAATTTTCTCTTGCTGCTGGATATTTGAAAAAAAAAAGCTTCACCTTCTCCTCCAAAGGGTGGAAATTCGCATAACATGCCCACATATGCAAACACACAATACAAACCTAACAAATCAACCAATTACATAATAACATAATAAAAAATGTCCCATAATCCACAATGGCTCCATGTGCTAATGTGAGTGATAGCTGCTGTTGATGTTGCTGTACCTTTGTTTCTGTTTAAAATAATGATTGATCGCTAAAATAATTAACCGTTTCACTTTTTGCTAATTTATCTGTATTATGAAAACAGAATATTAAGTACTAAGTATTTACAAAACTATTTTGACATTGTGTAACAAACTATTTTTAAAGTTATATAAAACAATGTACAATAATACTAACTACATTTGTAATGACAGAATCATGTCATTTTCAGAGGCATTTTTGGATATAAGAATATGAATAATATATATTATGTTATATTATATATATTATATTATTTCTATTTTTATTCTTTTTCTGTAAATTACTGTAAGCATACATTTTGACACAATACTTGAAGGTTATATATAAAAAAGAAAAAAAAAATCTTACTATATTTTTCCATCACTTATGTAGTGACTTCTATAATTACACACCATCATTGAATTAATAAACAAACCCATGTAAATTTACAGAAAATGTGTCTTTTACTGTCATTTTACACTCAGTGCGACAATTTTATATATATATATTTATAGCTAAATATATATCTAAAAATAAAACTAGAATTTATTCTGTATAATTAATTAATTATTATTAATAATACTTTTAAAAATGATTAATAATTAGTTAACTTAGACATTTTGTCATTTGATTGATGTTCCATGTATGTAAAAATAACAGGAAAACTTTGTAAAATTTATATATATTTATATGTTTAATTACACAGAAAAGATGGATAGTGATTTGTCACTCACGTAGAAAACCCTGCTTTATCCTCTTTTTTGACTTCTAATTTACAAACAATTTGTAAATTGAACAATGTGTTAAATTTACAATTTAAAAATGTTCAGTAAGACCTGAAACTCGCACTTGAGGTCATAAACTATGGAGTGCCTTGAGGTGACTGTTCTTCTGTTTTGGTGCTACATAAGTAAAATTAAACTGAAGCCGAATTGAACAAACTAATCATAAAGTGTTAAATGAGATTACTTTAAATCCAACTTTTAGAAAATAAAAAAATACTCACAGAACGATCAGCTTGAATAAAGGTTGGAGTACTTGTTGTGCTTTGTCAAAGTATGTTCCAATAAGTTAGGCATTTCTGTTTTTCCAGTATTTACTAGGACAGGAGTACTGGCATATAAATTGGCAGAGGATCATAAATATTCCTTACTTTCCTTACTTTAGGTGAAGGGTGGATTATGTCTGGGGATATTTTGCTTTAGAATTTTGTGGTCATGGGCAGCACTTTCTACATCTACTGCTGTCAGTGTAGATCTGTTCAGCACAGAGCTCACTGTAGGCTCACACACACACACACACACACACACACACACACACACAAACAGACACAGAAACACACACACACACACGTATGCATACTCTCTTTAGACATATGTGATCTCTCCAACCTTCTTGTTCCCTTGCCTGCTGTTTTATTCCTACTTGTTCTTGTTCCATGGACAGCCTTTCTTCCTGGACATAGGAAGATTGATTACTGTTCCTGTCAGATGTGTGAGTGTGTGTGTGTGTGTGTGTGTATGTGTGAGTGTGTGTGTGTGTGTGTGGCCATATTTTTGCTGTGATAACTGGTCAAAGGAGAATTCAAGGACATCAGTTCTTCTAGAGGTAATAAGGTTTGTGTTACGAGGACACTATTTTCCAAATATCAAATTAATGAAATGAATACATACGATGCCATATAAAAAAGAATAAGATAAGATAAGATTAACAATATGATTTAAATCTGAGCTATTTAGTGACTTTATTCAACAAGTTATAGAACTCTGATGCTGACTGTTCCAACCTCCACCAGCGTGGTTTCATAGTGTCAGTTTGTGATACTGGAAAGATTTTTTATTACATTTTCTTCCAGTATTTATTAGAGTTTCTTACAAGAATTAGCATGGACCAATTTACTAGTTTACTAATTAGGTTGGCGAATGCATCACATTCTCCTCTTGTGGTTGTAAGTGCTTTGAGTGGTGAAATAGAGTAGAAATCATTATCGATATTATCAAGATATATATATATCGATAGATAGATAGATAGATAGATAGACACTATATTGCCAAAAGTATTTGCTTGTCTGCTTTAAACGTATATGAACACAGACATATCACTGTCTGTAAGGTTAGACACTGATGATGGATAAGAAGACCTGGCCCGGAGTCTCTGCACAAATTCATCCCAAAGATGTTCTGTTGGGTTGAGGTCAGGATTCTGTGCAGGCCAGACAAGATCTTCCACACCAGACTCGCTCATGTCTTTATGGACCTTGCTTTGTGCACTGGTGTTGGAAGAGAAAGAGGCTGTTCCCACACAGTTGGGAGAGTGAAATCCCCCTGCACCAAACTTTACACTTAGCACAATGCAGTCAGACAAGTTTGATACTCCTACCAACCACTAAACCCGGACTCGTCTATTGGATTACCCGACGGAAAAGCATGATTTGTCACTCCAGGGAACAGGTCTCCACTGCACTAGAGTCCAGTGGCGGTGTGGTTTACACCACTGGATCTAACACTTTGCATTGTACTTGGTGATGTAAGGCTTGGATGCAGCTGCTTGGCCATGAAAACCCACCTGCCTTTATACACCAATTGCCAGGGAAGTGATTCCAATGCCTGAATTCAATGATAGGGATGGATTAGTAAATATTTTTTAGCAATATAGTCTACATACTCAATTTACTTAGAATATGTTATGTCTCTGCTGGTGACATTTCAGCTTTTGCATCTGGACGAGTGCCCAGGGATCCTCCCATGACCAGTCCTTTCTTGCAGCTTTCACAGTTTGCTGTGTTTTACTTTTTATGCATCACATGTTTTCTTCTCTTTTTTTGACTGTTTAGTGGGCTGACATCAGCCTGGCATAATCACAACGTTTAATTCCAGAGACCCAGTTTTAACTGTCAGCAGTAAGAGCTAAGCTCGTGTCTGACTGCCTGGGCTACATATATTAAACAGTAAACAGTTATAAAATCAATGTATCTTATCTGGAAATGTATCTTAATTGGAAATAATAATTTGAATATGAAACTACATAAGTTAATACATGTGCATGCAATTAATCCATCTAAGAGTACTTGATGGACTGCAGCAGTTTCCATAAGAATGCTTAAACATACACTGTTTATATATAATTATTGAAAACCTGTATAGAATCTGTATTTAGCATTACACCAAGACACAAACAAGATGTGTATAATATTGACAGTATCTCTATTAGCAGCAGATTGCAATATGAAAATGCTTGAAAATTCAAATTGTGTTGTCCAGAACATTTTGGTTTCAGCCCTCAGATAGAAAATATGAATCCTACCTGAAGGACACCACAGACACTGCTGGGCTATCTCAGCTTCTTGGAAAAATGTCTCATGTCCTTCAAGGGGCAATCTGAAGGCTTATCAAGGCATTTGACAGACTTCTTTGTGTGATGGATGGAAGTGTAGTCCCTCCTAAGAAGAAACCAAAATTGTCAGCCCTCCTTCACTTTCACCCTCATTGCTTGTGACTCATATATCTGCAGCCTGAAGCACATCTGGGGACTGGCTATGAGCTCCTTGAGGCCCTGGAGGAACTATCAGACTGGTAGTACTAATGTACTTCACATCCATGGGAGTACTTCTGTCAGGGAGAAATACACCTAAATCAGGGGGTCATTGAATCCAGGGGCGCATCTGAGTCAGAAACACTCTGATAAAATTAAAGGAGGTAAAGACTGTCAAAGTATAACCCTTGGGAGTGTGTTCGTTTGCCCCATAATCTTAAAAAATCAGGAATCATCTTTCAGTCACAGAGTTGAAATATGTTCATAATTACCTAAGGGAAATGTAGTCACACTAATGACTGGAAGCAATGGCCAGCTATCACAGAGCCAATTATAATTAGAGAATTTCATCTTCTTATTAATAGGTAGGTGTGTGTGTGTGTGTGTGTGTGTGTGTGTGTGTGTGTGTGTGTGTGTGCGCGCGTACATGTAAATGTGACTGTCAGGATCCATCTGTATGTAGGTGCCTGCTGTATGTTGGCTTTCTATACTCATATAGAAGAATGTGTGTGTGTGTGTGTGTGTGTGTGTGTGTGTGTGTGTGTTGTCTATTATACCTAATAATTACCAGCCCCATTAACATTTAAATGGAAATGTATGTAAAAATAATTACATCATAAGTCCTGATTTTTATTACCATGACCCCTGGCAAAATGCTGATGGAGGTGGAAAGGACAGATTGATGGATGGATGTAAAGAGTTTTTAGGGAAAAAAAGAAGAGAAGATAATGTGAGTCAAGATGAAATAGGACCAGGTTAATGGCAATACCCTCAGCAAAACCTTTACAAGCAATGACACCCATAAGGATATAAACAATAATTTACAAACATAATGTATGAAAAGGAAAAAAAACAGTTTAAGAAAAGTCCAGACTAAAAAAACAATGAATCATTAAACATTATTTTAAATTGATTAAAACATTATGTCCATTAAAGTAAATCCTTTCAAATCAAGATGTCAAACATCACAACATTTTTGTATTTTAGCCTGCAGTTTTGATATTGTGGCTTCAATTACTGGGTCCTACATAGACAGATGTATGCCTTTTCTAATCACGTCCACACCAATAACTTTACCACAGGTAGATTCCAGTCAAGCTGTAGAAACATGACAGACGATCAGTGAAAACAGGACGCACCTGCTGAGATTAATTTATTTTATTTTAATGGCAAAACCTTAGTTTTTATAAGCTGACAAATATTGTAAATATGGATTGAGATCAAGATGTGGTTAAATAAGACATAGTAAATATATAATATTATTAATGATGTTTAGAGTATTCACCACTCCAGTTTCAATGGTTTATGCCACGGCTTAGACTTTTATCTGGGGTAATCTGAAGGCAATTGTCTATGGTGTGAAGATACGAGATGTGCAGCACCTGAAACTACGGATACTAGATGCCTGTGCTGGCATTTCACCTGCGGTGTTGCTATCAGTGTGTGAAGAGTGGGAGAAGAGGGTTGCATTGACAATCCAACACAATGGGCAGCACATTGAACACATTTTATAAGTGGTCAGAAACTTGTAAATAATTCATGAAAGAATAAAGTTACGTTGAAACCAAGCACACCATTGTTTTTCTTGTGACATTACCAATAAGTTTGATGTGTCACATGGCCCTCTTCCTATTGAAAAAACAAAAGTTGTATCCAAGATGGCCGACTTCTAAATGGCCACCATGGTCACCACCCATCTTGAGGAGTTTGCCCCCTCACATATACTAATGTGCCACAAACAGGACTTTAATATCACCAACCATTCCCATGTTATTACGCTGTATCCATATAAATGGCCCACCCCGTAGAATAAAGCACAAGGTGAAAAATGGCAAAACGGAACAAAACTAATCTATACTGGGACAACCTAAACAATTAAACAGCAAACATGAAAACGAACATAAGGGAGGATGAGAGGAGGCATAAGAAGGTGGACGGCAGGGAAAACACAAGAAGAATACACAGTACATTCGCATTTGATTCACAGACAGACCAGAAAAGAATCAGAACATAAATCATAATACAGAAGAATACCAAAACATAAGAAACTGAAAATGCTGGTCAAAATGACCCAGAATCGTGACAGTTTAGGTGAGGAGGTTTGAGGTTTGATCGGGATTAAAAATTCCAATGTGTTTCAATGCGTTACCTTTGGAAGAGAAGGAAAAATATTAATTCATTATTTTACTTTATATACAAATTATAATGGTGGATTTTCTTTAAATAGGACAGTCGGTGTGAAATTGTTACATCATGCTTTCTTTAAAATTGTTCTTCTTCAAAACTTTGAATTTTTTAGTATCCAAGGCTTGGTGCTACTGGCTGCAGGCGAGACTGGATCTTTGATGGTTAGAGGTCAATCAGTGATGAAGGCGGTGCAGGATGGTGCTGTTGTGCCCCCCACAAGCCTGAATATGACAAGAATGTGACATTTTAAACATGTACTCCACGTTCTTCCCTAGCTGAAATATTTTTACCATATTATAAATTATGTATTATGTAGTCATCTACACACACAGGATTTTGCAGTCCTGTTTCCTACTTATTACACAGAAACTACCACAGGTAACTGAGTGGTAATAACATATTTGTTTCTGTACTTGTTTCTTGTATTAAGTAGTCATTACTTTCCTAATTGAATGGTAATAACCATGCACACCTTGTTTCCCTACTATTACTACTTTATTACCAAGCTGTAATAGAAAGTGCAACCCTTTTTATTATTTTTGTCATATTATAATCATATTATAATGATAATAACTACCGGTGCTGGAAAAGGTTCTAACACCAATAGTTTCTGGAACACAAATGATTACAGAATCATACTTTTCTGTCTTTTACACAAATAATGTTCTTTGTGACTGTGAAAGAGAAAGAACGAGACACAGGGGGAAAAAGATTTGTGTGAGAAAACTGAAGAGGTAATTTCTTGCCCTGCCCCTGGTTTTGCTCTTTGCTTTATAATGGCAGCCTGTGGAGCCATACAAAACTTCATTCAAGGAGCATTAGATGAGAGGAAAATGTCAGGGTCATCCCACTTTGGGTCAAACTGAGTGAGCTGTTTGTGAGTGAGAGACAGACCTGCAGCTTTTGCTTCAGTTTAATTACTTCAGCATCAATAGAGGGAGGCAAAACAGAGGAAATCAGTTTCATTACAACCTTTTAGTTGGTAATAGAGGTACTGAAAACAACTCACTAATAAGAGAGAGCTACACTGGGTTAAACACTAGAATTTTCTCAGGTTTCTATTAACAACAACCAGATGCAGAGGATGCTGATCACTGCAGTGTCATTACTACAAGGATCATTTCGTTTCAAATCAACCACGTCTTCTGCTCGAGCATCTCTTATTTGCATAAAGGTTTTATGGTAGAGAATTTCAACATGATTGCTGTAAAATTGGGATGGCTGTAGCTCAGGAGGTAGAGCAGGTCACCTACTATTCAGAAGTATGGTGGTTCGATCTCTGACTCCTCCAATCTACATTTCAAGTAACCTTGGGCAAGATACTAACCCCAAGTTGCTCTCCGATGCATCCATTGGAGTGTGAATGTAGGTAGAAAGTGCTTCTGAGAATGGGTGTGACTGGGTGCATGTTGTATAGAGCGCTTTGAGTACTCTGGGAGAGTAGAAAAGCGCTATAAAAGAATCAGTCCATTTACCATGAAATTTCAGCTACTTACTTTTGGACAGATGCATCAATAAATGTCTGATAACTGACCAGTTGACATATGAAAAACAAAACAACGTAAAAAAAAAAGAAAACATCAAACACTCCTTTGCCATAGTTGAGCACACATCATTAAAAAATGTAATTGGAAACGACAACAAATGACAATTGTTATTTAGTTGGATTACAATCCTATAAAATAAAGCATTTAGAATTCTGTTCAATGTCCTTAAAAACATGATAATGTAACAATAAAAATCCTACATGAAGTCACAAAAATGAAGAAAATGCCATTTTCATTCAACTTTCGTCTTAGATTCAGCAAATATAACAAGTTGTAACACAAAAGCAAGACAATAGCTTGTTTCCACTCAATACTCTAATTATAACTCAGAAATAATTTAATAAGCCTTTGATCAATGATCAGTCAGTGGTTGGTGATCAATGGTCATGACAATTTGCATATTAATGATCAAGGATCTGACCTCTCAGCCCATTGTTCATTCAGTGGTGCTGGTTTCAGTCATTGTGCAGATGTACTGTTTATAAGGTTGGAAACCTGCAGTCAGCTGAGACTGAAGAAGTCACCTGGATGATTGTCCACTGAAAATGTCCAGATGGACAGAATTAACGTTGCCGCCTGGAACTACAGAACGTAGCTGTCAAACAAAACCCAAACAGGCCTGACCCGCCACAATATGAAACAGGGAAGTACCGCCGTGTAATCCATTTATTTCAACAAAGTAACTGTATTCTAAATACCACCTTTTTAAACGGTAACTTTAACGGAATACAGTTACTCATATTTTGTATTTTAAATACGTAACGGCGGTACATGTATTCCGTTACTCCCCAACACTGTGTACAAATAACTCAGTTGTTTGGTGGTGGCTGTGGCGGAGCTACCATAAAGGCCAGCAGGTGGATGAGGGAAAGGGGAGGTAGGAGGAGGAGAGGCCCGAGGCGGCCGTTAGTCCGAGTGTCAGGTGAACTAAACTTCAGGTAAGAAGTTATGACCTGCAGTCTATCTGGGTCAGATATAAACCAAGTTTAGGTGGAGTTTCATATTGAGTTGAAAAGGAACACAGTTTGTTCCGTACTTCAGCTAGAATGAACAAGACACAAAGCTGAAGTTATTCTGCGTCTTTACGCTGCAGCTGCCTCTTCTTCTCTCATTCAATCATGAAGCTGATCAGTGATCAGCTGATCAGCTTCTCTCTTGTTTGTTTATCGCCCACTTTGTGCCAGAAAGAGGAAACCAGCGGATGTCGTGCTAAACAACAGCAGCACGTTTAAGCTTGATCAGCTGTTGTTAGAATTTATTTAATATTAATTTCTAGTATCAGCTGATGTTTCCTGGAGCCACAGCTGTAAAGTTGCTGGTCATGATATCGGTTTGGATATGTGGTGAGAGGGAAACATGAAGATGAAACCAGGAGATGTCCTTACTGAATCATCAGAGCTGAGCAGGTGATGGAGAAACAGGTTTACCTTTTAGGTGACATGAATGAGTTGAAGTTATGAACTGTTTCTGAGAGACAAATAACACCAGGATCCTTTTCTAAGTAGCTGACAGCTGGTAACTGTGCAGGGGCGGGTCTAGCAAAGTTTTGCCAGGGGGGCAGGTAGGGCATTAACAGGGAGAGGGGGGCACAAAGAAATACTTTTCTTTCTTATTCTCATTTAAAATGTCTCGCTTTTATGAAATAATTATGTGAATCTCACAACCAACGTTTTTATCTGATGTACAACGTATAGAAATCACACATATACCAACAAGACTGTACATCACTGTCACCACAGTGTTTGTTTTCATTCAAAGGCTTTATGGCTTTAATACCTGGGGGGCCGGTCTCTGGTCAAAATGCCTAGGCCGATTTTTTGTCCCAGTCCAGCTCTGGGCACGACACGCAGTGAATTAATCTTAGAGGGTGCATTAAAAAATAAATGGCTGGGCCAGCGGTGCACATCGCAAATTAGCTCGCATAGACACATTAGTTGTACCGCTTCTTAATGAGTATCTTAGCTAACAACCCCAACTACCAGATTCAATTTGTATTTGGCTAAAAATCACTTAAACGCCTACTGATGAGAGGGACGTTGTTAGCTGTCAGTTTTTTCAAGCGATGTTGAAATTTCCACGTTCCGACACTTCAAATGCTTCAGTAGCTCTCCGCTCAGCGCAGCAACTGTTAACATAGAGCGTTATTAAATTTAATGCTAATGCAATTATATGGGACATTGACTTCTGAGGAAATTTTAGATGGCACTCGTCATCAAAAAGGTGGCCTACCCCTGGTCTAGAGCATACCTCCACCTCTTCAGGCTGCTCCCTACTCTCACTAACAATCACAGTGTCGTCACCCTTTTGTGGAGCGTCCACGGAAACTCATGACATCATCAGTCAACCTGTCTGGGGCTCAGATCCCTGATGTAATCACATCCTCACCTTGAACCCATTTGTAACACACACCACTGTCTGCCTTATACATCTCCTTCACCACTCTCATGTACTTCTTTAACACTTTTGACATAAATAAAAAAAATTAAAGTCAGGAGTGGCAAAGCTGAGTTCAAATACACTTGTCAAACAGACTTTATTATCAGACCTGTTGAATAAAGAAATCAGAACTAGAAATAGAACCTGTCCGACAAAGCAAAGTAGGCTAAAAGATCTCAAACAGCAACACGGCATGGCACAAAAAAAAATCAGCTGAGAAACAAAGAGAGCAAAGTTTATGAGTGTAGAAAGGGTTACAAAGCCATATCTAAGGCTTTGTGCTATGAAACCAAGTCTGACCCATGAGTGGATGTCATGTGGCATCAGCTGCATATGCTGGATAGAGGCAGCTGCTGTTGGGAAATGTCATCCTATTATGTGGCTAGTGTCCAAGTGTTTGGGTTAGAGAAACTATCAAAAATCTTATCCACATAAAGTGTAGTTATAGTATGTAACTAAGAGTATAAGCATGGTACTGGTTTAGCTCAGTGGGTGAGCAGGCTATCATAGGCTGTCTGGGTGGAGACCAGTTGGCCTGGGTTTGTCTGACCCGCAGCCCTTTGCTGCACGTCTCTCTCTCTCCTGTCTCTCCACACTGTCTCTATCCAATAAAGGCCAAAAATGAAATACAATAACTGTGAGCAACAATCTCCTAAAAGTATGCTGCATTGTAAAGATTTAATTAATGTTCTTCACCTGCAGTAGTTTCAATGTTGTGTCCACATATTAATTATGAGACTGTGAATCTAACGATGGTCCTGAAGCTTGACTGCCTCCTAACCAAAACAAGAACGTCCCAAATGCCTCATCCTATATTTGGTCTCATATTAAAAGCCGCTGTGGATGGCCAGTGGGACAAGTGCAAACGTCTGATTTCCTTTGGGGGACATGTCATTGTCAAATGCATTGGTCCCTGTCTGTATACATGACAAATTATTAAATAACCAAACAAATAAATACATTGGCTAGTTCAAGTTATTTCAATGTGTCAGCACAAAAGAGCCAAAGTGGTCATGGAGTAACAATGTTTAGATGTCCCAAAATAAGAACAAAGAAGACTGTTTGCTGTATTTATCATCTGCCTTGAAAGTACCAGATGCTCATAAACCCATAATGAAATGTCTGACAACAACAATATGTAATAGGGCAGCTATGGAGGTTAAGTGAGTCATCTACCAATTGGACGGTTGGTGAATTGATTACCCAGCAACTCCAGCCTGCATGCTGAAGTACATTGGAGCAGGATAGTGAACCCTGATTTGCTTCCAATACATCCATCAGAGTGTGAGTTTGCATGTTAATGTTAAACAAGTCGCTTGTATGAAAGTATATGTGTCACTGGGTTAATGAGACTTGTAGTAAGACTGCTTTGAGTGTTCAGCATGGAAAAGCATGGTACCAGTCAATTTATTATAATACATAATTCACACACTAAGACCTATGTAGTTAAGAAAAGAGCATTGTTATGTTATAGGAAACCACGACCGAGTTTTGTAAGAGACGCTATTGTTAACAGCCTTGAACATTCATTCCACCCAATCACTTGTATTAGTAAGAGTCAATAAGACTCAAGTGATCATAGAGAGGAAAAAAGTTAAGGATCTGTTGTTTGACAGGGTACAAGTAACACAGACTGTTTACTGTCATATAAATGAGCTGTTAGTGTGAATGATGAGGGATAGACAATGTAGCATCACAGCCCAGTTGACAAATAAAGCATAACAAAGCATAACAGGTTTAAATCTGGGACTCCCCACCATTTGACCTTAGAACTGAAGAAGCTTCTCGGATGAGAGGTGAAACGTCTTCAAGTAACTTAAAGAAGTCCAGACGCTTTTCTTTGCAAGCTCCTTTGACTACAATGACCTGGATGACTGAGAACCTTCACAGACAAAGCATAACAAAGTAAACTGTCAATCAAAATGATCAGTTAACAGTATTACCCTTTTTATTATTTAGCTTTTCAGTATATAGATTGTATATAGACATTTCATACGTTTCAATTTATATATTTTTTATTTCATAAAAAATATGAAATAGTGTCACTCTGAGACAGGATATTTCTAACTTTGGAGATGTTGCGCAAATGGAGGAATGCAGTCTTACATATTTATTTAATATGCGCATTGAAGGACATGTCCTGGTCAAAAATGACTCCAAGGTTCCTCACAGTGTTACTGGAGGCCAAGGTAATCCCATCCATTGTAAGAATCTGCTTAGATACCATTTTTCTAAGCTTTTCAGGGCCTCAGTTTGATCTGAATTAAGAAGCAGAAAGTTAGCGGCCATCCAGGTCTTTATGTCTTTAAGACATTCCTGCAGTTTAACTAATTGGTGTGTGTTATCTGGCTTCATGGACAGATAGAGCTGGGTGTCATCTGCATAGCAGTGAAAATGTATGCTATGTCTTCTAATGATGCTGCCTAAGGGAAGCATGTATAATGTAAACAGAATTGGTCCTAGCACTGAACCCTGTGGAACTCCATAATTAACCTCAGTGTGTGAAGAGGACTCTCCATTTACATGCACAAACTGGAGTCTATTAGATAGATATGATACAAACCACTGCAGCACAGTACCTGTAATACCTACAGCATGTTCTAATCGCTCTAATAGGATATTATGGTCGACAGTATCGATCGCTGCACTGAGGTCTAGCAGGACAAGCACAGAGATGAGTCCACTGTCAGAGGCCATAAGAAGATCATTTGTAACCTTCACTAAAGCTGTTTCTGTGCTGTGATGAACTCTGAAACCTGACTGAAACTCTTCAAATAAACCATTCCTCTGCAGATGATCTGTTAGCTGTTTGACAACTACTCTTTCAAGGATGTTTGATATGAAAGAAATGTTGTAGACTGGCCTATAATTAGCTAAGACTGCTGGGTCTAGAGATGCTTTTTGAGTAAAGGTTTAACTACAGCCAGCTTGAAGGCCTGTGGTACATAGCCGATTATTAGAGATAGGTTGATCATATTTAAGATCGAAGCTTTAATTAATGGCAGGACTTCTTTGAGCAGTTTTGTAGGAATGGGGTCTAAAAGACACGTTGATGGTTTGGAGCAGCGGTCCCCAACCTTTTTTTCACCGCGGACCGGTTTATGCCCAACAATATTTTCACGGACCAGCCTTTAAGGTGTTGCGGATAAATACAACAAAATAAAACTAGTACCGGTACCGAAAAAAGAAGATTTATTCATAACACACGTGAAAAGACCCAGGAAAACTGAGTTAACGATAAAAGCGCTAACAAAATAACGCTGAAAACCCATAAAAACCCTGAAAACTATACATTTCACACCTGAGCCTCAACTCTCGCGGCCCGGTACCAAACGACTCACGGACTGGTACCGGTCCGAGGCCCAGGGGTTGGGGACCAGTGGTTTGGAGGAAGTAATTATTGAAGTTAACTCAGAAAGATCAATTGGAGAAAAAGAGTCTAACTTAACATCAATGGTACTAAGAGTAGCTGTAGATAATATTACATCTGTGGGATGATTATTGGTAATTTTTTCTACTGATTAAAATTTTATTTGTGAAGAAGTTCATGAAGTCATCACTAGTTAACGTTAAAGGGATGGTTGGCTCAACTGAGCTCTGACTGTTTGTCAGCCTGGCTACAGAGCTGAAGAGAAACCTGGGATTGTTCTTATTTTCTTCAATCAGTGACAAATAGTAAGATGTTCTGGCTTTGTGGAGGGCTTTCTTATAAAGCAACAAACTATTTCTCCAGGCTAAATGATGATCTTCTAAATTTGTGACGCGCCATTTCCTCTCCACCTCACGAGTCATCTGCTTTAGGGTACGTGTTTGAGAATTATACCACGGAGTCAGGTACTTCTGATTAGAGACCTTAGTTTTCACAGGAGCTACAGTATCCAGAGTCGTACGTAGTGAGGAGGTGAAATTATTAACAAGATAATCAACCTCTGTTGGAGCAGCGTTCAGATAGCTGCTCTGCTCTGTGTTGGTACAGGGTATTGAAGATGATAACAGTGGGTGGATTATATTCTTAAACTTAGTTACAGCGTTTTCAGAAAGACATCTACTGTGATAAAGTCTACTCTCCACTGCTGTGTAATCAATTATTGTAAATGTAAATGTTATCAGGAAATGATCAGGGTTGAGGCTCATAGGCTGGATTTCCTCTGTGTGTTGATATTTTAACTTACCAGTGACTGGTCGAGGGCGGGTGGGGGCCACAGTTTCTCAAAATACATTTAACTGTTGTCACCTATCATGTATCTCTAGTTTTAAACTGAATATGTTTTAGCTTGGAAGCAACTGCTTTTGTCTGTGTGCCTTGATTTGCCGTCCACCTAAATATATCAGAGTTTATTAAGGATGAGTTCTTAGCTGAAACAATTCCAGTATGACAAAGTTTTAATTATTAGCAATATGAATGTGTTGTCCTGTGTGACTCCTGCTGTATTTAGCCAGTTTTAATCTCTCTCTCTCCTTTTAGCTATTGGAAAGTTATTACTCAAATCAAATCTGGCTCTCCCAATTTTATCCTCCCCTCTAAGTTATCTTTAAATAAGTTTATGACACTAAATAAACACTTATAAACAGCACTAACACTAATACAGAAAACAAAACCAAAAACTAGAAACTAGAAATAAAACCTAGGAAACAAGGAAACTGCACTGGAAACAGAGAACTAAGAAAGACCAGGAGCTCGGAGGAATCACACACAGCACAGAGTGGGTACATGAGGGTTAACAACATGACAACAGACAGGAAAACACAGGGATTAAATACACAAGGGAGTAATGAAGGACTCAGACACAGGAGGAGCACAGCTGGGAATAATCAAGCATAAAGAGACAACGAGAAGCAAAACTCAGCATACTGAACACAGGACACGGACTATCAGAATAAAACCTGAAGCATGAAACAGACTTGACACTGAGACGTGGAAACGTGACAGACTCGGGACCAGAGGAAACATGAAACACAGAGACAAAAGTAACTAGATGTGGAACACAGGGAAGACACTGACAGAGAACTAAGACTCAGGACTAAGCATATAATACACTGAGAAAAATAAGGAGAACAAGAATACAGAATTGCACCTTCACTAGAGACATGACACCAGGAACACAGGGGAGGCACAGAAACAGAACAAAACACTAGAAACTAACTACACTGAAGAATATTAATAATAAAAAAACACAAACATGGAGTCGCCAGACCACGACAGCCTTACCTCAGCTAATAGGGACACGCAGACGTGTGCACATTACTTTTGTCAGATTTACTTAACCATTAAAATACAATGACCCTAACCCCCTTGGCCCTACGTCAGGATGTCCCAAGGACATCAGAGCATGGCTGTCTCTGAATTTTTTAAATTTGAATTACATTTGAATTAAATTTTAATAAACAGAGATCATTATGTTTGGACAGAATGGCCGACCGTCTGACTAGTCCTCTCATATCCTGTGTCAAACCAGTTGTTACCAACCTTGCAGTGAAAATGGACACAGCTCTTAAAATAGACAAAGAAATAAATACAGTAGTGAAAGCTGGGGCAGCTCTCTACAGTTAAGCTTTTTATTTCTTTTCGTGGCTGTAGTAGCCCCCGAATTCTGGAATGAGTTATATCTGTATTATGTCAGCCCCAGCATTTTAAGTGCAGCCAGTAATACACAACAGTGTGTTAATATGTCTTATGTTAAAAAATTCTCTGATTGTACAGTTTGATTCAATTCAGTTCAACTTTTTTATATATACAGCATAAAATCACAACACCAGTCACCTCAAGGCACTTTATATCTTAAGGTAGACCCTACAATAATACATACAGGGAAACCCCAACAATCATATGACCCCCTATGAGCAAGCACTTTGGCAACAACTGCTGTGGGGGAGGGGAGGAAGACAGTACAAAAGACATGCTGTGGAACAGAGCCAGAGATTAATATTAAGTAATGATTAAATGCAGAGAGCTGTAGAAACACATAGTGAGTGGAAAAGGTGACTAAAGAAAAGAGAAAACCACTCAGCTCATCATCCCCCAGCAGCCTACACCTACTGCACTGTAAACCAAGGGAGGATTCAGGGTCACCTGGTCCAGCCCTAACTATATGCTTTAGCAAAAAGGAAAGTTTGAAGCCTAATCTTAAAAGTAGAGATAGTGTCTGTCTCCGAAATCTGTCTGCAGGGGATGTTGAAGGGATCATGAATTTAAATTAATTATTCAAATCAAAGTCACCTACAAAATTATCTTGTCAAATTTAACAACAGATGAGGGCTAATTAGAAAATTACTTAAGAAAATCATTGTAGGATTTTTAAAGAATTGTTAAGAATAAATAATTTATCAGATAAAACTTTCTACGATTGCAAAGGGCGATGACTACAGGAGAGGCAGAGGCTTACACTGCACAGCAATTCGATTATTAAGTCTAGTTGAAGAAATATCAGTATTTTTCTCCGGAAATGGTAGAGTGGTTTTCTAGGCATTAAGCTGTAGAAATCCTAGAGGAGTGAAGGATGAGTTTACTATTTGTGGACAGAATATTTGAATCCCAGTGGTTTGGGCGAAGGTGATCTGTCTTTAAAAAGTTCAGGGTGGTTGAGGAATGATGTGAATTTGTCCACAAAAGGAATTTTATTCATAGTCCTATACCCAGATGGGCAGTTGACGAAGAATAAGCACTTTATCATCTCCAATCCGGTGTCATGCCTCTGTTTGGCTGTCAACAAGGTGCACAAAGTCTTGCTTGAGGTTGACTACCTTTTAATTCATTAGTGGTGCAGTTGCAGGAGCTTTGTGGTGTTTTATTTTCAACAGCTGCAGAGCATTTGGAATAATGTATTTCTCAAAGGCACCTGGATAGCAGAAGGTACAGCTATCATGCACTTCATTTGTCAGACCATAGAGGTGCCAACAACTAGCACCATTGGTAAACGCGGCCTTAAGATAGTGATAGATGATGAGCAGTTAGTGAGGATTGTAGCAAGTGAGCGCTGAGGTGCAACAGTTGGGGCAGTGACAGCAGGATCAGCAGTGGCGGCAGCAGTACCCAAACAAGAAAAGTGCCAACTGCTGCTTCTGCAGGAGCGAGCTGTGTAGCTGTCTCTGCTAAAGAAAGGCAGTCTGGAGGAGAATTGTTGAAGGACCCAAGTAGGGGACACAGCAGTGTCCGGTGGAGAGTGGGCCATTATGAGAAGTGTCTTGGTGAGATCAGTTTTGGTGTCCAGTAGCTGTTGCTTCTTTGGTGAAACAACAGTCCTCAGTGTCACTGAGCTGACCGAGTAGCATCTCTCTGGTAGCGGCCGAGGCAGTGCCCTAAACATCGTCTTGCACAGGAGCACATGGTCAGGAGAACTGAACTGGTCACTCGAGTGGTCCCACACCAGAAATGATACGTTTCTGTATCCGTGTTTTTTTACAGTAAATAAAATTTGTTGACCAGCCAAATCGCCTCTGCTTGTAGACAAAGAGTGTGTCTAGCACTAACCTTGCTGCTCTTTACCAGGACCCAGGGCATGTGCCACACTTGGGACTTTGGCTTAGCCCCAAGAATGGGCTACCTCTCATTGGCCAGAGGCTCCTCCAGTGGCTAAATCGGAGCAGGGGAGTGTGGTGTCGCAGTAAGAAAAAGCCTGGACTGAGCACTGAGTGGAGGGGCAGTAACTGCTGTTACCACAGCAGGAGGCCCACAGAGAAGCCATGTGCTCAGTTGGTCCACTCTGATAAAACTCCATGATAAGCTTTTTCTTGCTCCTATGGTCCGGTTTCAGGTGTCAGATATCATCCTGTAACAGTGAATATGCCAGCAGGCAACATACTCATCCATAGCTTGAAGATGTTCTGTTGCTGGAATAAGTCATTGATTAGGTGCAAAACGGTACTGCTTTTATAATTTGACTTATTGCCCTGCTTAATCGACTTGAAGATGTGTGGCTGTAGTATACACTGACCGAAAAAAACCTTAAAGATTCCTGACTGTTATTTTTAAATGTTTTTTTTTTAAAAAAACAACTCTGTATTAGGGCCTTGGCACAGGAGCTTCTGGGTCTTCTGGGTCTGTCAGGCAGTCGGAGATCGGCTGCAGATCCTTTTTTTTTAACCCTTTAAAGCCGGTCAGAGCGGGCACGCTCTGCTTTGCTAACTATTTTTAAATCCTGGTAGCTCTGCAACCAGGTAAGCTAGTGCAATATTTTTTTTTGCATATGAAACCGGAGGAGTTGTACTTACATCTTATGCCATCAGCTTGTCCTCGGTCACAGTTTCCTTCCACATATGGCTTTGCAAAAACTGCATAAAAAGCACTTGCAGCAACAAAAACATAATGTGTGAAACATAGCGTGTTTCTGGAATAATAATTCCAGAAACAAGCTTTGCCGATCCGATCAGCTGTTCATAACACTTCCTACGTCCATCAGCGCAAACTATCGCATGTCCTCCATGACCTGTCCGAAACCGGAAGTGACGTCATTTTCGCGGAAATGTAGTTTTTTACCATCAGGGCCTCATGAGCCTATACTGGTGTTTCTAAAAGTTATGTTTGACTTTATGACTTTCTGTGTGGTTTCTGGGATGCTTAGGACTCATATTGCACTGCTGGAAATAGTTTATTTTGATGCATATGCTGCTTTTTTTGCAAATTTGCACTATAATATTTATTTTTGTTTTTCCTGCAGTGTATAAAAATTGGTGTATTTCAAAAATAAAACTATGAAGACATTCTAAATAAATTTCCTGTGGTGGGAAACTATTTTGTGCAACTTTTTTGTATTTACAGTTTTGAGGGATAAGCCTCTTAAATTTCTCTAACTAGAAATAAATAGTTAAAAAAACAAAAATGATTTTCAATTTTTTTGTAGTTTATTGCACTTTCTTGCAATTTATGTAATTACTATGCACTTAATGCAGACATATTATTAAGATTTGGGCTATAATGGTTGTATTGATGTATAGCAACTTGAAATGCTCCCAAAAATGGCTCCACAGCATGTAAAAATATAATATAAGCTCTGGTGGACTTGGTCCTATGGTAGGTCTTAAAGGGTTAAAGAGTGTGGATCCATGGGCAGCAGTCGCACCTGTCATTTGGAGGATTGTGGAAGAACCCCATGACACATTGGCGTTTGCTGTTTCAGCACGAGTGTTTAGGTTGTGTAGATGTCTTAAAATAGCATATATAAAAATGCCAGGAGGACATTTTATTGTAATGAAGTTGACTGGTTAATATCCAAATATTTGCTGCACACAGATTGTGCAGGATGTTACAGTAAAGAAGTGCCAGACAGACTAACATAAACAGACAAGCTGAGCTGGGTGACCAAGCAGAGATAATGTGAATGTCTCCAAAGAAATCCTTTTGTCAGTGATCACTTATGACTGTTTCTCCCCTGAGAAATTAAGCAGAGTCATTAAACAGTGCTCAAACACAGAATGATGGAGAAAGAGAGGAATCATGTTGATTATCAACAGCTACTCCATGACTGCATTATGTCTCTGTCATGTGACCTTGGCTAAGAGAGACGGGAGGTGGAAGGGTGATTGAGGAAAATCATTTGTGAATATTTATATATCGACATGTATGTATGTATATCCTGGATGTCTTATCTGCAGTGTGGGTTTACTTCAGTTTATTAAATCTAAAGCTAAAGTGGTTTGAAAATGGCGACACAAATGAAACAGACGGAGTTTACGATGGGAGTTTTTAACCTGCTCTTTTAGGAATTATAATCTGTAACATAGTCAGTGTTGTGTCATCACACAGACGAACTGACTAGTGTTAGTCCCAGTATTCTACAGTTCTGAACACTTCCAACCATTTTCTGAGGCCCAGCATCATGACCATGTCGAGCGTTTCCTTCATTGTGTATCACTTAAGGAACGTATCCTCCCAGTGTGCCTCTAGGTGGCAGTATGCTCACAACCATAGAAGGCCAAACGTCCAACCTCAGGCTGTGCTCACACTGTGCGAGAGGAAGCCACGCCTGTGTGGCTGTCACTGACGTTTCTTTTGTATTTTCTTTCTAGAATAAGCAGGACAGTAAAAGAAAATAAAGCTGTGAATTTTTCATTAGTGTGTGTGTTTTCATTTCAGTCCAGTCTCATGTACTTGATCTGTTCTTTTCAGGTTTGTTTTTATTTATATAATAGGTGGTAGTGATAATGTCATATGAAGGATATTGCTTTGTAACTTCTCTG
This sequence comes from Neolamprologus brichardi, assembly GCF_056152115.1. Classification (NCBI taxonomy): domain Eukaryota; kingdom Metazoa; phylum Chordata; class Actinopteri; order Cichliformes; family Cichlidae; genus Neolamprologus; species Neolamprologus brichardi. Next base: position 7,408,676 of record NC_142112.1, read on the forward strand.
AACTGCTGATTGGCTAGGTTCTTTTTCTAAATGTAAAACCTCTTTAAAAACATTTCTTTTTAAGGGAAGCTGTTGTTAAAGCAACCTCTGTTTGCATTAATTTGCATAAGTACATTCATTCGCTCTTCTGTCTCTAATCTTTCATACCTGTATGTTTATTATTACCTTTCTTCTTGAACTGTACTGAAGACAAACAGGCAAACAGGACAACTGCCCAGAATTTCATCATCCTTACAGCTTGCTGTACTGCATCAGAAAATGGAAAATATTCTGCTGAGAAGATATGAAGCATTCAAACTGTATTGTAATGAAATATTCTTGTAGAACTGCTGACTCTAACAGCTCAGCATTGTTTTATATATATGTAACATTTGGACTCTCTCAGTTCTGAAATGTTCACGTACTGTGTTCACGGTGTGTCCCTGCTAGCTTTAAAAACTCACTCCCTGTGGGTGTATGAGTGACAGATGCTTCTTAATATCCATACGTGTCAAACTGTTCCACTGTCATCCATCAACCGACTACCACAGAACAGCAGTCTCTACATGTTTGCAGCATCACTTAACATTAGTATTGGTTGTGCAACGCTCTATCATTCAGTATGAATATAATTCCTGGGAAATTGGATTGGGGAAAAGAATTGATCGACAGAAGGAGGCAGGTTTCACACCGGGATGTGGATTTAAATTCCATACAGCGGTGAAATGATTAGTTTTCTTGCCACAATATCTTATATAAAAATAATAAGAATGAAAGCACAAGCTATGGTCAGGCAGAAACCTCCATCATATCAGAGACGAACGACAGCAGCTGGACCCGACTGATTTTTTATCAAAGGCCAATATCAGCAGAGGGCTTACGCTGCTGCCTCTTAAAAACTTTCACAGCGGGGGAAAGCTGGTGCCAGAGGCTTTCTTCCTCCGTAGTATTTATTGGACAGAGGTTTTTATTTGACAGAAGTTCCAGTTGGGTAAAGACTTGAAAGAGTGGGTGTACTATGCTTCGACTCGCTTTCTTGTTTAAACTCAAACCCAGAAATCCAGAGGGATTAAACTTCTGTCATTGCAGCCATGTCCTGCTCTGAGGGACTCACACACGCACACTTAGAACACACAACCCTTGCAAATACAATCTGTTTTTCTCAAAGGAACTAAAACTCATACAGCTCTTCCAGTTGTGCTTCACAAGAGGTGGCAGTCCCATGCATGTATAAACGTACGTGTTGTCTTTCTTTGGGCTCAAACCGGCATTCCTGCACCGGTTTAGCAGAGTGGAACTGAGAATAGGACATGACTCCTGACTCTCTTCCTGTAGTTTTGATGCTTAGAGAGCAGTAGGAGTGAAGGGGCTGCTCCACACCATTAGGCCTGGGTTGGGGTGAGGGGAGCTCAGTGAAGCTCCCCCGACTCTGTCTCTTGCTTCTGTACAAGTCCAACCCCTCCCTCGTGATATCTAGGAGCTCACTAACAGGCCATACACTGAGCTGCCAGCTGCCAACAGCAAACTCTTAGTGGGCAGCGAAGAGTGTGGAAGACTGGTATTATAGGAGGAAGAGGAAATGTCAGGTTTTTGCTCTGACATTTTTTTCTTTAATGAGAAAAAATGCAGTAGATAGACATCGCACTGGTGCATGTGCTCGCTCCTATCACGATTAATATTAATCTGCTTGTTCTTTGGTTCATTTTGTTCTTTCTTTATGATACATTTCACAGATAAGATGGTGAAGAAAGGTTAATGAATGAGTTATTGGTAAATATGCTGAGACACCTATCTAAACGTATGTTTTTATTCATCGATCACCTTAGAAGCTGATGCAATCTGCTTTAGATCAGAACAGATTACTCAGTGGGATTTTATAACAAGTGCTTTTTCTCCTGGGGCTCCGTACTCTCTGATCCATAATCATTCTCAGGAATTGATTAATACAAGGTGCATTTTTTTTACTTAATATGTCATCAAGATTTGCCCCAAAAAAGGCAAAACTGTATTTTTTTAAAATAAATAAATAAATAGGGTGAAAAATAGAATGAATTCAGGATGTTCTTTCTCTCTTGTCATGATACCAAAAGCTCCTTCTGTCAGTACTTCCAGTCATTTATCTGAACTTGGACAGCTGATCTGAAGATAAGTCATGGGGACCTTGCTGCTTCAAATATTTGTAAATATTTGTAAAGACTGTCCTAATTCATAAGAAGATGTAACTTTGGTAGTGATTTTAATTTCATTGCCTACGAATCACAACTGTGCATTTATCTGGGTGGAACATGCATCCACCTGCTCAGCGTGGGATTTATTGATTTACCATGTGAATGGGTGATTATTTATTCCATGATCTCAAGCACTTCTGTAAAAATTGAGCTGAAATCTGAGAGCTGTACTGTGTGTGAGCCTTGCTTTTCTAAGGTTAAGCTTCACGTTGAGAAGACAGGCAGTAGATAGACAGCACTGGTGCATCTGCTCCGTCCTATTAATATTAATCTGCTTGTTTTTTGGTTCATTTTGTTCTTTCTTTTTTATACATCTCAGTATAAAAAAAGGACTCTGCCATTAAGGGAAAAGTTCTCAACCAAACAGATTGGAGTGTGATATGTCCGACATGTGGAACATTGTGATGTTTGGATGTGAAGATTTTGTGGAAATTCTGGACAGCTGATGAGCATTTTGGACATGCACAGGTGCAAAGTAAATGTTTTCTAAAAATGCTGCATAAATAATGAACAGTGGTTCTAATTTTCATCAAAGTGCTGTGCAGCATGACAAGACAATTAATAGTGAAACTCTATATCGTAGAAAACACATGTAAGCCAGCAGTGTAAAAGCTGTGTGCAAAGGACTAGAACAAAAATCAGTACCCGTGATCTCTGCGCCCTCGGGCAGCACTGCATAAAAAATAGGCATGATGCTGTCATGGAAATCAGTGCAGAGGCTCCGAAACATCACAAGATCACTGGCTGTGAGCACAGATACCATCGACAAATACGTGTTACAGCTCTATCATCCAAAGAAACAGCTGTATGTAAATATAACTCAGTGTTGCCTCATTCTAGGAGCAAAAACTCATTTAAAATGGAAAACACTGGAATCCTCAGTTCCCAGATGTTTACTCCCTGTTGTTAAAAGAAAGTTTTTTAAAATGTTGCTGCCCCAACTTATTATATATATATATATATATATATATATATATATATATATATATATATATATATATATATATATATATATATATATATATACCTGTATGTTTTTATATTTTCTATGTTCCATAGAGAGTATTTTGTGTTTATGAGAATCATTTTATTATTTTATTTATTTTATTTCATAAGTTCATGAGATTTGCAAATTGCATTTGGTTTCTATGTAGAATGCTAAAAAAAATGTATAAAACCACTTGTTACAAAAACAAAAAGACACAAATACTTTAGAAATCTGTCAAAAACTTCTTTAGAACGAGACATGATATTCTTATTTATTAAACTAAAGTATATTCACATTTGAGCATGAACACTGGGCATAACATTCAAACACTAAAACACATTTATATTCATGAATCTACATAAATGGCAATAATTTGAACTTTTAATAAAAAACTTGTGTTTTTTTCCTTTACTATTTTTTACAGTTTTTTTGTAAAACTGTAAATTTGCAAAATAATGAGAATAATAATATTTCAACATTAAAAATGTGATTTCAATTTAAGAGCTCGTGCATGACGATTTAATCATTTCATAAAAATGATTTTGGTGATTATGGATACTATTAAATTATTTTATTTATTTATTAAATTATTTCTTAAGCATTTTACATTTTACACTCACAGTTAGAGGTGTGTTTGTGTGTGTTTTTTCTTTGTCCTCTAAATTAAATCACGTGTGTGACAATCACTAAACATTATAATTTCTATACTGCTGAATGCTACAGATGTTATTAAAGGCATCTTCTATCTTTAAACTGTCATTTAATGATAAAGATATATTTTATGGGTGCAGTGGGTCATTTCTGAATCATTAACTTTATGAATGTTCAAAATGTTATAAATTTTTTTTATAAAATCCTTCATAATCAGTTCAATATATGTCATCCTCTATCTTTAAACTGTCATTCCTAATAAGAAATATGTTTGATGAAAAAAATGAAACTAAATAAAATATAAAAATCAAAGAAAAGAATAGAGTGTAAAGAACAATATACTCGTGTTGATTGTTGTTCAGCGGCTCAGTTTTGACCCTCGTACGCTGAGCACAGGCAGCTCGTGGTGATCTGGAGACGTGAATGCGTGTGGGTGACAGACAGATCCTTTTTTCCTCATTTCTTTTTTTTTTGCGTCTCCATATTTTTCCATGAAACACACAGATTTTTCCACTGGTGCCCTCCTTCCTTACATGATCCATGGAAACAAAGAACTCTATTTACTTGTTTTCTGTACATTTAAATAACACACTGGCAGTGTTTGATAGGATTGGATTATTATTTACTTATTATTACTTTTTATTGCCTCGTATTTTGTACAAAAACCCCATTTAACCATTTCATAATGCACACTTCTGATAACGCAGAAACCTCCTCACACAGACATGACTCCTCGTTACCTCTCCTCTTCCCCTGCCCCGTGTCTTTTCCTCTATCTTAACTAAAGCACCACTGAATTATTTGCTGAAGATCATTAGTTAGTTGTAATAACTATATTATGTTAGCTATAATGTTACTTCATGTTCACATTTTTTAAACTGCTCCATCTCAGTATGTCGTTATGGAGCGGGTGGAGGTCTGTTAAGGTCGTGTCCCAGCACATGTATCTTAGTGTCCCTGTCAACAGATGGTGCTAGAGAGCTTTTATTTTGGAGGTGGATCATCGGTTTAATGTAATCCAAACTCACGCTTACAGTGTCATTATATGTGGTCATATACAGTTGAACAGCATATAGACACACTGCTGAAAACTGTGACAGCACGAGATTATAATGACAGAGTGTGTGCGTGTGTGTGTGTGTATTCAGTACTTGTGCGAACAAATATGTTAGTGTCTATGTTGGCTGTGACGTTTTCTTTTGTAATTCTTGTTTTTTAGAGCTCCACTGCCCTTCAGCACATTTGTTTATCCTTGAATTATTAAATTATCTATTGCTATTTCACAGGCATTGCTACACTACAAAATAAAAAATGGAAAAGTAAATAAATGATGTATGTATGTTTGCATTAATTCTATTTTATATTTCCTTTCCAGTTTTACCTTGAGAAACTAGTGACCTCAGCTGACTCCCCTCTCTCTCTCCCGCTCTCTTCTTCCCTGCAGCCACTTCCAGCTTTCAGTCAGTCGCTTTTAAAGGAGTGGAAAAACAGCACCTGTAAGTCTACTTGATTTTAATCCTTCCTTTCCCCCCTCTCTCTGTTCTCTTCCTGCTCAGCCTCTTGTTCTCCTGTGCTTTGTTTCTCTGCTCTGCCTTTTTCCTCGTCTCTTACACGTCTTTCTGGAGCCCTGTTCTCATATTCTAACTTTTTTGTTCTCCACTTCTACCTCTTCCTTGATTATTTGCTTCCTATTCAACTTCATTTTTTTTCTTGTAAAGTGAAAAGTGAAAGCATTATTTGTTTTCATTTGTTTTCTCTTTCCATTTTTTGTTATTTTATTATATTTTTATTTTATATTTTCTTTCTTCTTATTTGTTTCCTTGAATCTCTCCCACCAGCCTCTCTTTTTTTCTTATTGCTATCCCATAATCCAAAGCTCCACAGAGGGGTTTGGCTCCCTACCCTCTGTAGCCACTCTCCTGTTGTGTGCATCAAAGGCTGTGTGTGCTTGTGTATGTGAAATTCTGTGTACTTGTGTGAAGCAGTGTGTGTGTATTCATGTCCGAGTTTCCAGCAGAGGATAGTAGTGTTATTTAGCAAAAGAATGTCATGACTGCTTCCCTCTGAGGCGTGCAGGAGTGTGTGCGAGTCATCCACAGAGGACTGACAGCACAGATGTGACTGAAAGATGGTTTAGAACTGCCTGTGCAGGAGAGCGTTGGTTAGCAAATTACTTTACTAAACACAATCCATCAGTGATTGACTGCACAATACATAAAAGTGACTGCAGGCACTCATCAGTCCAATTACAACTCCAGATTATTACTATGTAGTCTGTAAAAGACGCCATAACATCCCTTCATCAGCACTTTAAAGGGACAAAGAACAATTCTGCAGCACATGTAACTCTGGCAATAATCTGAATCACCACATACATGTGTGAGCATTCATTAGCAGTGAGCTGGATCAGTTTTCCTCTGCTTTAAACCTGTGCATGGATAATATCTGAGAATAGTACTCAGAATGTGTCCATACTGATCTTTAAAATATTGTGCAGTTGGTATTTTCTATGGTTTGATAACAAAGAAAGAATAAATGTTTGTGTGATTTAAACTGTGACGTACGTTCATGTAACTGATGTAGGATGTACATTGGTCATTTTATGTCTCCTGTGTGTGTGTGTGTGTGTGTGTGTGTGTGTGTGTGTGTGTGTGTGTGTGTGTGTGTGTGTGTGTGTGTGAAATAGTTGTAAGAAGCATGTAAAGGGAGGGAGCGTAGAATTTTTGTGCCAGTCACCCCAGGGTGAGGGGATTAAGTGTGAGCCAATTCAGTAAAGGTTAGCGCTTGGTCTCTCACTGAGGCCTCTATCACACACACAAATCACACAAACGTGTGAGTGGGGGGGGGGGGGGGGGGGCTCCGTGATACTATTACAGGCCCACAGTCGCGCAACCCGAGGGATGAGTTTCCACAAAGCTCATCAAGTCACCAAGGAAATCTGATCAAATCACCAGACAAATCCCAAAAAGACGGAAAGAAGTGTATCAATGAAAATGTGCCAGGGAACGTTTGTTAAACAAGGTGCTGGATTTGAACTGTTTTTACTGATCACGGACTGCGCTGGTGAACTGTCGAGTTCATTTTGTGTGGCGACGTTTCAGGATATATTTTCTCCTGTTCTGACATGTCACAAAATGGCGGATGGCATCGAGATGAGGTATGAGCATCTTACAAGTGTGTGTTTGTGTGTAGTTGTCTGTTCTGAGCACAGCACCTGGCTGTGTGCGTGCATGTAAAGAGAAAAGTTTCAGCTATATCTGCAGACTCTGAACTGTGATCAGACTTTGGCTCGCTGAACGCACGCCGAGGACTCCAGCACATCTTTATCGTTTCCATTCATAGAGGAATCGTACACAGAGCAGGGCCTCACACTTCTTCAGCAGCTTCTTTCCAGTCCTCCATGTTGAAATGTTGCGAGTCATTCTGTTTTCTTATTTGAAATCTCCTGTTTTTAAAGTGTCAGACTTTCAGAGCCTTTTAAAAACTGGTACATAAAAAAAGCTCACACAGGCTTTAACTGACGCCAGTGATTAACAGCCACCTGGATGATTTGTTGTATGGAGTGACATTACATTAAAGATCACAAATCAAATTGTAGATCCAGCAAAGGTCCACATTCAATCAAAGCAGCAACACTGTGCTTGTGTTGCTTTGGACGGGAAATTAAAGCAAATTAGGTAAATGAACCCATTTAATCCCACCGTTTGAACCCCCTGTGACATTAACAACAGTAAACACATTGTGTGTACAGACGTCTAAGGTGTAAAATGCATGCATTCATTTTGCAGGTTTATTAAATGAGTTTGATTTTAAGGTTTTATTGTTTCCTTTAACTTGAATGAAACACTGAATTAATTCGGATGATGTTTTACATGGTATCTGTTGTGTATCTGGAGCACAGTGGTGTAGAGATTAGCAGGGTGGTCCTATAGTAGGACGGCTCTCTGTGTGCATGCTGGCTGCAGATGTGACCCTTGAAAAGCCTTGAGAGGCGTTGCACCGACGTTTCCAAGACTGTGATTCTAAATGAATACAAATGGGTAACTAGTCTGGTATTCTTTTAACGGTCCAGCTTGTTTTCCTGTATGAAGCTGCAAAATTGTCATCAGAGTTGCAGGACTTCTCTGTACAAACCACCACCTTTGTGCTTCTAAAGATACTAAAGTGTCCAGTGATGATTGAACGCTCGATGCTCAGTGCTTTGCCTTTTCTTGTTGCAACCCTGATCATGTGACAAAACCTTAACACTTCAGATGCATCTTAAACAGCTGTTCTTGTCTAGTTTTTGAGCTCACACCAGATTTGTGATAAATTCCCAATGGTAAGACAAACTACAAAGGGTTTCCTGACGCCTAAAGAAAGTTGAAGAGTTGCTACAATTATCTAGTCCATAGGGTCACAAATGTACCTGCTTGCCAGAGTTGGCCCTGATTTGATGCTCTGGTGCCAAGTATGCCAACATCCAACTATAACTGGTCCCAGTGGCTTAGCCTGCTGCATTCCTTTTGGTAAGATTTACTTTAACCAGGCCACAATCATCAGCTGTTCAGCAGGTCTGAGTGCCAAAACAGAACCAAAGTGTTTAATGATTCGAAGATAATTTGATGTTTCACAAAATCTTCCATGAACAGAAGTGTGGAGGAAAAATCTTGGTCTGAATTCTTACTGTAGAAATCAGTTTCACACAAAAACTGATGGACTCAGTCTGAACCTGCTCGTAGTGACCATCGTCTATGGCGTTATTTTTGTGCCACTCTTCTGAGTGCACGTAAAAAAAAATTCAGCGCACGTAAAAGAAATTTGCAGGTGCAAGTGTTGCATTTTGAGGAGAAATTTATTTTCAGCGAAGACAAACTGAATTTGAGTGAACAAAATTCATTGCTGCGTGCAAAAAATGTATTTCAGTGTTTGCTATTATCCACACACACACAACAGCAGCCCCTTTCGCTCAGTGTTTGCATTTGCGCTTGCTTGCATGTGTTGCTTGTGCTCTCAACATTTCTGCCCGTGCGCGTTCAACTTTCTGTACACCGTTATATTTGTGCCACAAAACCAGCCAATCACAGACTTGGATGCAAAAATATCTGATTGGCTATTTTTTTCTCCAATCAGCTCAAAATGACAAAATGCAATATCCCAGAATGCATTTTGTCCAAAACTCAAACGAGGTAGTGGCAGAGCAAAGCAGAGTGGCGGAGTTTGAAATGTTACTCTTTCTGGGTCACAAAATAAACTTTTAAGATATTTTCATGCGAGTATGGTGCTGTGTAAGCTTCAAATATCTGCTCGATTTATCAAGATGTCACATATTTGCAGAAGTGCTCTAACGTTTTCGGAGTTGCCTGTTCCTTTCAGCAATACTAAGAGCTGACAGAGGAGCTCAAGAAGTCAACAGGGCTCCCCGTGGTAATCGGAGCACTTGGGGCAATGACCCCCAAACCTGAGATTGAAGGATAAAGGATAAAAGTGGGGTAACATATATACATATATATGTATATACATCTATATATATATATATATATATATATATATATATAGATGTATATATTAGAGATGGCACGATACCACTTTTTTATGTCCGATACCGATATCATAAATTTGGATATCTGCCGATACCGACATGAATCCGATATAGTTTTTTTTAATCAGTAAAACTGTTTTTTAAAATATTTTGCTGCATTTTGTATAAGTTCATACTCAAGTTTAAATAAACAACAACACTAAAGCTATTCTATTATACCTGTATTCAAAAAATACACCGCACCCAAAATGTTTCATAGTTCAGCAATACTGAGCTAATAAGCATAAACCTGCTCCATCCTCCCTATTCTGGTATTTTAAAGAGTACTTAGCAGAAATACTAAACAACCTAACTAATATGGTTGCCAACTCCCAGCAAATGAATAAATAAAAAATAGGGAATCACCCTGCGCCTCATGATGCTAAATCGATGTGATCAACTTTAATTTAATGCAGGATAAAAAAAAATGCACAGAAATCAATAATTTTTCTACAATAATTAAATAGATTCAACATCTTTCTTCAACAGAAATGCAGACTGCACAGATGGTTCCCAAAGGAAAAAGTACTACAGCTTACTAGGGTATTAGACTTAATAGTTCCGATATACAATAATGGACTTCTATATATTTCACATCACATTAAAACTTTGGTTTAAGATGCAGAGAGCAAAACTTTGCTAGATCCGCCCCTGCACAGTTACCAGCCGTCAGTTACGTAGAAAAAGATCCTGGTGTAGAACAACAGTTTATCAAGGTTAAACGTGCTGCTTTTGTTCAGCCGCTGGTTTCCTCTTTCTGGTGCAAAGTGAGACAAAAACAAACAAGAGAGACGGACTCGCGACAGAAAAGCCGATCAGCTGATCATTGATCAGTTTCATGACTGAAGTAGCAGCAGGAGAGAGAGAGAGAGAGAGAGAGGCAGTCGCTCCATATATCTGTTGTTAAGCTTAACGCGGGAATGCTTTACAAACATTCAGAGATGAACTTATACACTTGCTTAACTTCTCTCTGGGATAACTTTGTCGGAGATGAAATGCCGGGTTGGTAGCGAGGCTCCAAATGCTCAATCAGACCGCCAACAGGTCTTGCACGCCACAGCCGCTCTATCACGTGACCACAGTGCTTTATGAGCTGAGTTACACCATGTCGCAAGTTTTGTGGGGTGCTTTAGTGATATTTAATGGATCGATTAAATTTTTTATTTCTCTCCGATATCCGATCCAGTAATTTAGGTCAGTATCGGACCGATACGTGATATCGGATCTATGTATATATATATTCTACATTAAATGAGAGAGAGCATGACAGAAGAATAAAATGCAGATTGTAAAGCATGTTGTTTCAAATGCTGCTGCTCTGCTTCACCTCCAGCTTTCATTATGAAGTCTTTGTCTAAAAATGTCACTTTTGTTGGTCGAGTCATTAACACGGTGTCAGTGTGGCACAGCAGCAACTGGACTGGATTTGTGACCTTTGCCAATGTTAAACATGGTTTAAGTACTCTTAAAGGCTGCATGGAGTCTTTTAAGGCCTCCACATATAATGAGACAAAACACACACACACACACACACAAAGAGGATTTATTGTTATGAAAGTCTCTGAAAAAGGGAAAGATCAAATCTGTGCTTTTTGTGTTTACCAACCCTGGAGCTTGAATACAACTCACATATGCTGGTGTGTGTGTGTGTGTGTGTGTGTGTGTGTGTGTGTGTGTGTGAGAGAAAGAGAGAGAGAGAGAGAGAGAGAGTCCACCTGCCCATGTATCTTTGACCACTATGTAAGTGAGCCAGTGGGTGAGAGACTCACAGCCAAAAGGCCATTTGGCTCCACACATTGAATTCCCTCTTCATTAGCAGCTACATTACTTTAGATTAGACTAAAGTGGACATTTTACAGGCAATACTGACGCCTGTAATTAAAATTAATTTAAAAAGAAAGACACAAAGAGAAGTAATTACTCCAAGTGTTAAAGGTTTTCTCCCCAGCAACTTCTGTTATCGTTTTATTGCTCCATTCTTACCAAAGGAAATAAAAATGCAAAAGAGAGAATGGACTTAGTGGGGGGAGGAATTAAGAGCTAGCGGTCGCTCATTAATGACTTCACCTGATTATTGGGAATGGGAAGTCGCCTGCAAAGGTTGATTGGTTTACAATGAAATTTTTTAATTAGAGTGGATTTGCTCTGATTGAAATGAAATATAAATGGCTTCTTAAATAGCTTATCACAACCTCGGGGACTCGCCAAACTCCCTCGGCTGGCTGGAAAGTTTTTTACATTGGACGGGGAGGTTGAAATTCCCAAAAACACGATTTTCCAAAATTTGAAAATAGGAGCTGGTGCTGTGTTTCAGTGCTGATCCTTGTTATTCCATCCAACGGTTTGGTACTCTGGGAGCTGTGTGTTGTTTGCCTTTGTCATGCTTTGAAAGAAAAGAAAGTACCTGAACCGATGTCCTCAAGGATCCAAGTACAGTTTAAAATAAATATTCTACAGTTTATCAGCAACCAATTAATAATGCAGTCCCTTCACACAAAGAAACACAAGCGAGTCAAAGTGCATACTCTTTCATAGCAGGACAACAGCCTTGGAGCTCACTGTTAATGTCTAAGGACAATTAAATATCGCACTCAGCCCTGGATTGGAATTCGACCATTTCCAGTTTTTCTATCATGCCAGCATTTCCACAGAGAAAACTGACTTGCAGCTGAGCTGGACAGTGTGGGCACATAAAGACATGCCAATATGGTTTAAGTGCTTTCCAACCATGGGAAACATTTGGAATCATGTGTAGTGGGGTTTGTTGCAGGATAGAGAATGTGTAAGCTGCACTGAAAATGAAAAACCAGAGTGAGTCTTTTAGTCTTTTTACTTACAGATACAACAAAAGAACGATAAGAGACTCAAACCTTCGGCAGAGCCACTTATCAACCAGACGAGTGATATTAAATGGTTTAGTAAAAACTCAGCAATCACAGTTTTTGTTTGCTGAAGGAGACTTTTGTTTGTGGAATCAACATCATCATCAGACTCAAGCATTTGAAAAAGCACAATTCAGTTGGTTGGCAGAGCAAGGAATGCACTTGGACCAGGGCAACATCATTACGGTAACGTGAACCATGTACTCACACGTTTAGCCTGACAATGCAGGGTGCGTTCATATTTGACATACATTTCAAAATGAGAAGGAAAAAAAGGCCTTTGTACGTGAAACTGAATTGACACTGTTAATTATTTTAAAAGAAAAAAATGTGGAACATTAAGGGAAATATTGGACAATTATATCAGATAAATATTTCTTTCAGTATCTTTTATTAGTTTGAAGGGTCTTGGTGGTTTGTGGGAGTTGCTCACAGTAAGATTGGCTGCAGTTACAGGACACATACGTGCTGTTGTAAGCCTTCCTGTGAGGTGACAGCTTTTACATTGTTCTGTGCAGAATAAATACAATACAAAATATAAATGTATATTTTTATAAATATGACATTTCATCAGCATAAGCTTTCATTAGTTGAGTTGCTGACTGACCATGCTTCAGTCTATCTGGAGCCCAGAGCGTCCCTCCAGGATCAAAACAAGTATCCGTAAACATGTTTACACAGAAAATACCTTTACTATAAAAATGCCGACCATAAACAGTATTCAGCATATTGAATGTCGCCAACAAAGGTTTTCCTGTTCCTGTTATTCTAAAATAACGCCCAGTCACTGTGTTGGATCATAGCCTTTCTTATTTGCAGCAGGTGTATTACGGTAGAGAAGGCACTCCAACTTCATATTTGCATGCCAATTTTTACTTACATTTTCTTTTCTTATCAACAAAATAACTTTAAACACACACACACACACACACACACACACACACAAAGCCCTTGTAAGCAGGTATCTGGAGTTTGGGAGGCCTTCAGCTACAGACTATCATGAGGAAATTGTGCTTGAACGGCACTCTGGGGCTCTTATTTGATCATTTTTATATTATTTCCTGAGCTTTAAAGTTTTTAATTTCTCTTTGCTTCTAATTTCAAAAAACAAACGGAAGTCACAAGATTCCCAAGGTTTCCTATTTTAATTAAAAACATGCACTGTGTTGACTACAAATTTACAGAAAATGAATATATTCCAAAATGATATAATGGAGAATTATATTTAGTTTTATGGCCCAATCATTTTTAGGAGACTTAATAATACAGTAATACAATAATACAGATAATAATTATCTGTATTTGTAAGTAAATAATTGCAGGTATAGAAAAAATGATTTTTGTATTTACTTGTGTCGCATTTTCAATTTTACAGCTGCAAAAGATCCTGCAAATACTTGAAATATGACATGCAAATTCTTTTCTGCATTTGAAATACAATTTGACTTTTTTTAACTACAGCATCTGCATTGCTCAGTCGATAACTATGTCCTTAACTTCCGAGTGTTTGTAACTGCAGTACTTTGTAGTCATTTTTTTTATCTTCTTGTATGTTTGTTCACAGTCGATGAAAATTCATTGACATACGTCGGACGTCAAGTCTGTGCTTTTGTGAATTTTAGTAGACATGCTCACCCACCATTTAATACATAAGAGAGAATGATCTTCAAACAAAAATACATATATTATAACTGGAACTGTACATTCATCCCTACACATACTAACCCTTTAGCCAGTGATATAGCTCCATCTTTCATGAGGGGAACTTTTTTAAGTTGAAAATTGTAGATAAAAATCTGTTTAGTGCTGGTGCCAAACCTTAACCAACCAGCAGCATCCTCTGCACCACTGTTATGTACCACTACTGTACATACACTTTGTCTGTTTCATTTGCATGCGAGGGGATAGACCAGTGTTTCCCAAAAAACAAAGTTATCAAACCTTGCTGCCCAAAAGCTGCTGCTCTCGCTGTATCTGCTAACACATACACACATGCACACAGAGAGTGACTGACTATGCAGCCTGCTCTGTGAAGATAAGCAGTTCACTTCTGTAGTCAGTGAAGTATAAATAAAAGCAGAAAGAGAGCACGAGGGAGAGATTGATATAAGCATGTATATTTACCCAGAGAGAATAAAGAGAGGGACTAGCAAGGGAGAAAGAGGCAAAAGAAAAAGAGGAAGGTGCTTATGATGTTATCTATGAGTGAATATTTACCTCTCAGTGTGAAATAGTCACCCGTTGCCTCCGACTTTGACAGCACACATACAACTCACTTTCTGCCAGTAATACTTGAACGTGGGTGCAGCTGATTTCACACCCTTTCTACTTGATCAAAGTCCGAAACGGTCGTGGTGAAATGTTTTGCGATCATTAATAAATGGTGATGATTTTCTTTATCAGGAAGTGACCATCAAATATGAATATGGGGTCTTTGTAGATGAAGCCAAAGGTGAAAAGCAGCAGCTTAAACACACATTTTTATTTCACATTACAGAGATGTCTGCATTCAAGTGATAATGATCTAAGATCATTATTTTAATATCTAACTGGCATTCACTGGGTTGTGCAGAAGTTGGATTTCTAGAAGTAATTTCCCTTGTTAAGTAGGTCATATGATTGGCTTGGCTGTGTGTTATAATAACAGTTAACCCTAACACAGTTTAAATGGAACTTCAAAATGATTGTGTGTGTGTGTGTGTGTGTGTGTGTGTGTGTGTGTGTGTGTGTCTGTATGAATGTTTAATGTAATGTACCAATTGTGACTTTGCACGTTAAACTCCCAAACTTCTTCTATTAACTTTTTTTATTTGTGAAGGTCAGATCGAAAACATCTCCTCTGGTGGGTGTGACATTGAAAAAAATTATTTTTTTAACTGGATGCCAGTTGGAAAGTTTCCCAAACAAGTTACAGACTGTCTCTAACAAAGACAAGTATTTCTATTTTATGTTTCCTTTCTTAAGGAATGTCAGTAAAAATTGTGGATTCTTTTTTCTTTTACTATCACTGTCACAAATTGAAATATTTTTTGGAAAAACTGTTTAGTTCAGGAAAATTTTCTCACCATAAATATTTGTTTTCCTAATAAAAGAAAACATTAGATTTATCATATAGCGCAGACATACGTGTTTAGATGGTTTCCACTGGGTTTTTTGTAGATTATATCATTTGTGTCATATCCTATCTGATAGTAACAGTAACACATTTCTCTAAGTTGGATGTTTTGTCAGTCGAACTTTGCCTTCTTTAAGGCAGGTCTCCTATTTTTGTACTTTATGTTAGTAAGTAAGTAAGAAAGACACATGATATTTCCATTTCATCAGTGACGGCACGTTGTTGATTTTGCAAAACCAGTGTGCTAACTACATGAATGGAACAATGTGAACACAGCAAAGTTGTCTTTGATGCTGGAATTAGCTTTAAAGGGTTGACATCTTTGTGGTTATATATCACCAAATCAACAGGTTCCAGAGCAGCCTATTTGTACTACAAAGGTGGTTCACTTGTCTTCGTGTTTCCCAGTATTTCTATTAAATATATAGGTCATTAGATCATTATGAGAAGACGTTATACTTCATTCTAATCTGCCGCTATGTTTCTTTCTGCTGAAACATAGCAGCAGACCTGGCTACTACACACATCAAGAACCTGTCAATTATTAAATAATTAATTACAGTTCACCCATCCATCTGCATATCATTATCAGGGTCACTGGGGGCTGGAGACTATCCCAGCTACCACAGGGCGAGAGGCAGGGTACACCCTGTTGCCAATCTGTCATAGGGCTAACAGAGAGACACAAAAAACATTCACACCTATGGGCAATTTAGATTCACCAATTTACCTAACAGTCCATGTCCTAGGACTGTGGGGGAAAGCCAGACTACCTGGAGAGAACCCACGCAGACACGGGGAGAACATGCAAACTCCACACCATAAATTCAATTTGTTCATTTTAGTTTGATCTGCCACAAAGTGACTTCCACATCTGCTTCATTAGGGTGTGAGACAGAAAACTTTAATGTTTAAAATGATCCAGTTTAAATTTTAGCTCTAACCTGTATCAATCACCTTAGGAATAACAGCAGCACTGAGAGCACAGTCAGCATAAAATAATTAACTGGAATTAAAATGCTTATCTTACCTCTCTGTGCACTAAATCCCCAGATTAAAAAAATTGCTGCAGTGTTAACTAAGTGTCCTTTTTACAACAGTCTTGCTTGTTTTATTTTTATGTTCTTTACAGATTTTTATTCACCATTTGACAAAAGGTCTGGAGTAGGTGGCACTCATAGGGATCGCTTTCTAACCCCAAACCTAACCCGAACTCTATCTATTGATTTTCTGAAGGAGTAATTACGTGAGAAGAAACCTTGATGATGCTTTCATATGCTAGATTGTATGTTACCAATGAATGTTTGCCCATTACTAACAATAACCCTGGGCTCCATGCTACAAATGAACTTTAGTACAATACTGTGCAAAAGTCTCAAATCTGTGAGTCACCCGATATTACTTCGTATTTTTCATCCAGCCAAACTTGACTTTATGGAGAGGATATAGCTGACGAGGTAGTGCCGGCCACTTACTAATCAGGAAAAAAGTGTCTTTCTACAGCTATCTGTATAGTGAAGGACCTGCCATGGTTTGGGGCTGGATTTGACCCAGTGATTTTGGGGATCTTGTCAAAACTGATGAAATTATGAACACAGAAAAATACTGTCAGATTTTGATCCATCACAGAATACCATCTGTGAATCATCTGATTGGCAATGTCTTCATTTTTAAGCATGACAATGATCCCAAACACACTGGCAATCACTCAAAGCATACGTGGATGTGTTAGTAGCCTTTAATCTTGTATACTCTAGAAGCAAAGCTGTTCTTCAGTATATCTTTGTTACTAGACATATATGATTTTAGGATTTCCAACAATAGCAACATGGAAGTAAAATATACAAATATACCAAATATACAAACATCAAAGAACCAACTTCCTCATACTTAGCGCAGTACGCTTTAAATCCAATTATGTAACATAGCCGTTCTATCACTTGTCAGATTTCCCAAAATGTGTCATGGTAGACCTCTCCTGAATCTATCAAAGATTTCTGCCATTTATTCCAGTACAGCTGTTCACTTCAAAGCTCTGATTGCACTGTATCTCACGTTCCTCCCTCAAGGGTTGATGAATTCATTACATATAGGCTCCATCAGGATCAAAATACTACATTTAAAAGTGGCTGCATTAATTTTAGTTCAGTGGAATAAAATGTAGAAAACAAAACATGTCTGCACTAGAGAGATCTTAACTTTTTTTCTGTCTATTGGTATTCAGGACAGTTGATGCCGCAAAATAGGGATCTGAGAGAGTGAGGCATCACTTATATGGACCTGAATTGCACATAACTTGTCAAGGCTCGGAGTGCGGGCAGGCAGAGATGAGGATCCAAACGCAGGACTCAAGAGACTGAATACAACTCAAAACAGGATAAGTAAAGAATCAGAATGCAAACCATAATACAATGGAATATAAGAAACTTAAATTTGTTTAGAACCGTGAGAGTACCCCCCATCTAAGGGCTGGCTCCCGACAGTCCTAAATAAAAACAGAAGGACAAAAACAAGATCACCAGACCAGGGCGGGTGGAGGGGGTCCAGGATGGGTGGACAGAAACAAAACAAAAGACAAGGAGCAGGATTCCAGACACACATGAAAACAGTTCAAAACAAAACAAAACTGGGTCTAACATGAGTCCATGAAAAGTTCAGGGGCTCAACCCGGAGGTCAACAGCACATGAGCCACATCCAAAACAGTTCAGGGGGCCGGCCGTGCAGCAGCGGAGGTTCAGCAGCGGCAGAGGTGATGCAGGCGAAGCAAATCAGGAGGCCGGCCACGCTGAAGGCAGTAGCGGCGACGAAATCGTTCAGGAGGCCGCACTTGATGATAATGACGTCCAGCTAGGGGCCTGGAGAGCAGCCAGCGAAGGCGAGATGGTACAGGCCAAGCTGGATCTGACAGCGGTGTAGCAACCGCGGGAGCAGATGAGGCGGGACCAGACGAGGAGGGGACCAGACGAGGCGGGGACCAGACGAGGCGGGACGAGATGGGACCAGCGTGGCAGCTGCGGAACCAGATGGTGCAGGCGACTTGTGGAAGCTGCAGGTGATGATGCTTCAGGCGACGGTGTGGGAGCTGCAGGTGGTGATGCTGCAGGCGATGGTGTGGAAGCTGCAGGTGGTGATGCTGCAGGTGGTGATGCTGCAGGCGACGGTGTGGAAGCTGCAGGTGGTGATGCTGCAGGCGACGGTGTGGAAGCTGCAGATGGTGATGCAGGTGGCGGCTGAATGGGCTCCCCAGAGACATCACGAGGATGTGCTGGCTGGTTCCTCTAGGACCCCCAGCTGACGAAGCTTGATGCTGGCCAGGCTCTCCAGAACCCCCAGCTAACTTGACACAAGGCTGGCTGGGTTCTCCTGAATCCTAAACACACTATCAGCAATTATAGCAAATTTGAGTGTTATGCAAATTTGCCTTTGGCCATAGTGCCTGTGACAGGAGGAACAAACAGTTGATATACTTCTGTCTTTGTTTTGGGAGCAAAAATAACACCTTTTTCCCCAACCCGATTTTCTAGCCAAGTGTTGTACAATCACATCAGCAGGTGGAGTTTTCATCACTCACAAGAGGGTTGGATTAGGTAGTTAGCGCTTGAAATGTAGAAGTATCCTTTCTCCTTTCCATGTGTAGTATGACCAGGGCATGCCCCAACTGTCTCAGGTAGATCTAATGGCATCACCAACATTGTAATAACTTCCATTCTGGAAAATGCAGATGATGAATGCAGAAACAGTCTTTCTCCTTTAAAGTCACTGAGAGAGTAACCCCAGCACCTTTGATACTGTATGATATCCACCTCTGATCTAAAACTTTGTTAATGTCCCTTATACGTCACTGTGTTAATCAGGTTGATGGTCATCAGAAACAAAGCCAGACAAAATAAAGCATACAAGATAGGATATTTAAATCTCACTCCCACATGTTCGAGTCTCTCTATCATCCCCTGCCATATCTCTGTCATCCCCTTCATGAAGTCACTGGCTGGTATGGCAGGGCTGAATGACTGATTACAGTAGAGGACAGAGGTGGCTATTCATCATATCACCATCTCTTATATTCAGTCAACTCAGCAGTGCCCAATTTTACTTGCTTCCTTCCTTTCCTCTAAGTCTCAATATTAAATATCTCCAGCAGTAATACAGACCCAACAGTGCAGAATGAATACCTTTATTTTGATATTTTAAGATAACTTTGATAAAATAAATTAAAATAAATTCCATCTTCTTCTTTCTTTATTCTGTTTTGTAGTTTAATAGTTTAAGTAGAAGAAGAGTACAAAGTTACAGGCTGTCAATTTAAATCAAGAAAGGGACAAATGAATAAATGAAATTCTGTGTCAGATAATGTTGATAGGAAAAATCATCCCATCAAAAGAAAAAAAACCTAATGGGTTAACTGAAAAAGTTATGATTTTCAGTTGCAAGGAACAGGATCCAACTATTTAAAAAAATAGCATCATAAATAATATTATTAGGGAACTAGGCTTTATAGATCCATGGAGAGATTATACATATATGTTGTAGGATAGAATTTAACCAAGCGACAATGGCACTGTTTAATGAACTGTGGATTTGAACAAAGATTGCCTTTTTAAAATACTGGTGACTAACAAATAATCCCCTAAATGATTAGGGATATAAGACAAAATGTAAAGGAATATTTTTAAAGAAATTACAGTGGAGAAGTATCACCATGAGTTGTATTGTAGGGTAGGAAAGCAGTTATAAGAAGGAAAATAATACAAGTATCAGACAGGATAAGGATTGTTCTGAACAAAGAATGTTAGAAAAGAAAATTAAAGAATTGGAATTAAAGAAAAAAGAAATTTTTTTAGCTAATTCTGCATTACTTCAATTGAAAAAGGCAGATAGAAACTGGACTGCACTAAATTATT
This sequence comes from Neolamprologus brichardi, assembly GCF_056152115.1. NCBI lineage: Eukaryota > Metazoa > Chordata > Actinopteri > Cichliformes > Cichlidae > Neolamprologus > Neolamprologus brichardi. The sequence continues at coordinate 7,428,981 of NC_142112.1, forward strand.
CACCAATGAAGCAGAAGCAGCCTTACATTTAACAAAATACAGATTTAGGATAGGAACTCGTCCCTGACTCAGAGCACTCCACCTTTTTCTTTTTGAGGACCATGGCCTCAGTTTTGGAGGTGCTGATTCTCATTCCTGCTTCTTCACACTCGGCTCTGAACCGCTCTAGTGCAAGCCTGAACCATCACCTGATGAACCCAGTGGAACCACATCATCTGCGAAAAGCGGAGATGAGATTCTGAGACCACCCAAGTGGAAACTTTCCCGCACCCTGGCTAAGCATAAAAATTCTGTCCAAAAAATTTTTGGACAGAATTGGTGACAAAAGGCAGACCTGGCGGAGTCCAACACCCATCAGAAATAAGTCAGACTTATTGCTGGCTATGTAGACCAAGTTCTTCCTTCTGATTAGCATATAGTCTCAGGCTGCTGGACTTGGGGTGAGACCCTCCATGCTATCAGGAGCTTCCTTGTCTTAATGTCGGTGGCTTCTATCTCCTCCTTTGGCCCGCTTATTATTCCAGCAGGGTACCTGATCACAGGCCAAGAGTGATCCGGTGTTGATAGCCTGGATCTTGTTCTTCCCATTCACCATTGCCATTTCCATTCTTCAGGACTTGCCTGACCCTCTGCAGTACTTGGTGGTTGCAGTTTACCTAGTGGCTTCTTCGTGATTCCCATTTGCCTGTGGGATTCCCAGGTGTGAATCAGTGAATCAATGCCGTTGTTCACTCTTGGCATATAGCTTGATGTCATCCATGTAGAGGAGGTAGCTGATGATTCCGTAGTCGGTATCCGTACCTACGCTTGTCAGTGATCTCACTGAGGGGGTTTAGGCCTATGCAGAACAGCAGTGATAACAGAGCATCTCCATGGTAGATTCCGCACTTAATGGCGACCTGTGCTATTGACTTGAAGTTGGCCTCTAGTGTTTTGATGCACGCTCAATCATCCAGGTAAGTAAATCCCCAAAAGTTGATTCTGTTCATCTGGACGTTTTCATTGGGAGAAACGTTTCGTCATTCATCGAAGTGACTTCTTCAGTCTCAGCAGACTGCAGGTTTCCCCAATCTTATAAACAGTGCATTTGCATAATGACTGAAACCAGCACCACTGATGGAACAATAGGCTGGGAGGTCAGTTCCTTCATAATTCTTCATAATTATGCAAATTCTCATGACCATTGATCAACAACCACTGATCAATGGCCATGAATACTCACAGAGAGTTAGGGAATGGCTGCAACCACAGCACGTCCAGGATGTGTATATCCTCATCCTTGAAAGAGTGTCCACTGACCTGTAGGTGTGAATAGAATAGTCTGGCCTGACGAGGTAGCTCTTCTGTGTGGTGCAATCCACTTTGCCAGAGGTTGTTTGGTTTCCCCAATGTATAAATCCTGGAAATCCTCGTGGCACATAATCAGGACTTGGATTGGATTGATGGATAAGTTCTGTGACCAACTAGCGACCTGCCCAGGGCATACCCTGCCTCTCACCCGAAGACAGCTGGGATAGGGTCCAGCCCCCCCATGACCCTGAATTGCATAAGTGGAATGGATGGACATTTTATGATTTATTACATCAAAACTGGTTGGGATGCTAAACTTTCCCAATCACTTAGCTATTATCTATACAAGTAGGAGTTTTGCCATTGAGTAAATCACTAAGATGAAATATTCTTTATAAACTTTGAAGCAGAAGCGCTGCTTCATCATCAGTCCATCACCTCATTTCCAACATTTCAACGTGTTCAGTGCTCTTGGGAGATCATGGAAATGAAGCGCAAGAAGAGTGAAAGTTTTGAGCTGAAACGGAGGTCAGAGATGTTTCACCGTCAGTCAGTTACTGCTGCTTAGCTTTGCCATTTTACCAAAGCACTTTAGAGCGAAATACTATGAAAAACTATAATTTAATAGAGTGGATACTGTCAGTTTCTTTAACACCAGTTCAGCAATAGTCATTTTTTTTGTTCCTTCAAGGCTACAGTCAACTTACTGCTATCTGATGATAAATTTTGATTTGTGCCTTTTCGAATGTTTTTTTTAACTGTTTAATTTTTTTAATGGAAAGCTTTGCTGATGAGGCAGCTGTGGCAGCTGCTTATACTGCATTTATATTTGTTCACACACATTTTAATGACAGACATATATATATTCCTTCTATGTTAGATTCTATTGTAAGACGGAAGTTCAGCCTGCCACTCTTGGGACAAACAGAGGTGCTTTTATTAAATAACATCCTATGCCTTTGTCATGATACACAAGTAATTTAAATTATAGGAAGTTAGATCAAGTTATATAAATTCTTCACAAAAGCACATAAGAAAGAAGCCTGAGTGCAACAGTGTTTGTCTTTGCCACTATTTTATATTTTATATGAAGATTCTAGTCATTACATGGACTAGGCCTGAATTGGCATTAACTAATGTCCTAATAAATAGAAAAGTCAACACTATGAGTGGAAATATAGACCGCGGACACATGAACAACACATATATATATAATTTGATGTTTTCCTTTTTTCTCCTATGAATTAACAAGTAATTGGTATTGAGTGAAACAGAGATGTAGCTTGGACTTGGGCTGCTTAACACCTGGGAAAACCTACACAAAAGAGGGGTAATGTCCCACTTTACTTGTATATTTTAAATAGCAAAAATTCATTTTGAACCTAATGGGAGGTGCCGCCCATGCTGCTCTATTATTGAAGAATTATTATTATTATTTTAGAAAAAAAAATGGAAATCAAAGAACTAGTTGTTTAAAAATCTTTATGGGTTAAATTGCATTTTGTAAGGTGTAGCTAGGAGTGCAAGGAGGTTAAGCATGTTGCTGAACGTAGTGATTTATAATGTTGGAACTGTATCGTTCAAGTCATCATATTACCTTCTAGCCTGCTCTTATTAGTCTGTTTTTCCTGCAATTTGAAACAGTATATAATGTGTTTTTCAACCCTAATCCTACAGGAAACCTGAAGCATGTGTCCCATTGTGTATGCAGGCCTATGTTATGTGTTCACCCATGTTTCCAGTGCAGTCCTGTCAGCATTCCACTCGGTGCTGGCAGGACAGCTGCAGTTTCAGTGTGTTGGGGTTTTTTCCAACACTAACCTAAAGCACGTTGAGCCCAGAGGGATGTAGATTTGATGTTGCTATATATAAAATAAATAGATAAAACTGCCAGTTTGATGGTTTTACTTGAATCTACCCTGCATGATCCATAAAAGCTTGAGCTGAAGATTTTGAAGTATTTCAAAACAGTTTGTTTATGTGACATTATTTTTATTGCTATATTTTATAGATATTAAAGTGTGCAATATCATTTAGATGATGGATCTTTTTGATTCAAAATGTAGAACTTGGTATCTTCAGTGTTTAATATGTGCCTGGTAGGCGATGCTGTGGATAGCGCCAAGCAATGCAATGATGCACCTGAAACTGGAATTTGGCACACAGATTTGCTAATTATTCACAGATGGAAATTGACATACACATGGCCTAATTTGCAACTGCTTTTAGCCATAGTGCTATCAGAGAATTAGCATAATGTCTCCCTAGTGGCCATTTTCAAAATGGCTGCCAAACTGCTGTAGGGTTGGACTCGTCTAGATTAAAATGACCATAATTAAACTGCACATGAAGTAATCGCCACAATAGATTTGAAAATGAGGAGATTTACTGAAAGTATTTTATTATCAACATAATTGCTAAGAAGAAATAAAAAGACTTACTAACTACTGCCATCTTATATAAAGCGCATGTCTCATACACACTGCATGTCCACCATGATATTGAGACAATCAAAGCCACAAATGAGTTAAAACTTTAATTCACAACAGGAAAAAAGCTGATTATATGTACCTTCATTAAGCAGGCAATCAGATTCTTGACCATTTCCAATTAAGTGGTACAAGAGGGTGATATTTTGGATAATTTCATACATATTTCATATAGAAAAAACAAAGGTAATTATAGAATAATAGGGAAATTTAGGTTTGATTAAAATTCTGTCCCCTGTCGTTTATCATTCTGTGATTTCTTTCAGGCCTGTAAGGGATGAAAATGTGACCATATGCTAATAATTCTGAACCTGTTTAAACATTTAAATACTCAATTATTTCCATGTAAATATTGTAACAAAATAAATATAAATTGAGTGGAATTTTTAGGCTACTGCTATTAAGTGAGTCAGATCAGATGTCTGCAGTAACCCTGTATCATTCATTAGGTGGTGGGCAGTGATGAACAGATAGCAGCTAGCAAACACAATCTGTTCATTAAAGACACGAAACAGGATCTAAGGACAGTCTTATGTTTTTCAATACTTCAATACATCAGTACTAGTCAATACTTTTCAACAGTGGCAAGTGTATATTTGAAGATTATGACTGATTCCCTGATACGTTCACATTCCCTGATTTGTGAGCTGTGCAGAGGTGAGGATCTGTTGTGTGTACAATACACTCTCTAAATATTTGCCATTAAATCTAGTTTAGATGGGCAGCTTTGGATTCAGGCTTCTGTCCTGACCGACTGCAAGCACATTAGCAGCATGTTTCTGTGAGATCATAAACTAGTATTTCAAAGTATGATCTTTTTATTCCAATTGTGAAAAGCCGACATGACAGCCTCCACTGTATGTATCTGTGTGTGCTGTTGTATCTCTGGTGTCGTCAGTTTCACACGACGGACAGTGAGTCTGGAAGACCTGCTCAAGCTTCTGATGTTCAAACTGAGACTTCTTTACGGGCAGCTGATCAGACATAACAGATGTCTATTATACAGTGTGTCCTTAGCTCCTGAAATCTTTCAATAGCTTTAAAATTGTGGGAATTTCAGTAAACTGAAAGCCACTGTAAAATTCATAGTTTCATTTAGTGAGTACTGTGGAGAATTTAAAGGTTTTATTTATCACATTTCAGTAATGTCAAAAGTGGTTTTAATTGTGGTATTGGTAAACATTATGACTGAACCGCACTAATTGTGAAGCACTTGTTTTCATTCCAGTCTGACAAAAACATTATATCTGAGTTCCCAACCTGTGGAGGTACACAGGTGAAGTGGATGTGGGAAGTACAGACAGCATTAAAGACAAGCAGGGCTTTTCTCTTCCAGTATAATTCTCATTGACAACTGAAAAACCAGTAAATGTCTGGTATTAAGGCCTGCTGGTACATTTACATCCTAACATATTATTAAGGCTGATCAGCTTAATTATATTTTTTACTTTGGCCTTTTTGTGAAAGGATTTATTAAGTAATAACGCTTTAAGATTAAAAGTTCCATCAATCAGTGAAAGAAATGTCATCACGCATAGTGTGTGGGGACTGTGTTTTAGGGTGGGTTTTGTGTGGTTTACATACACAGTGCTTTTCTTCTAATAACTTTTATTTTTAAATTAGTAAGACTACACCATCAACTCTCTCCTATGTCAGCTTAAGTTCAGTAAAAAGCTGTGCACGCATTAACAGATTAGAAATGACAGAAAGAACAACGGACAAAAAAAATCCTTCCAAAATTAAACTGAGAGCCAAATAGAGCCAAACCCCAACCGAACGATGACAGGACTCAAAATAAAGACTTTAAATACAAAATATTAAAAGAAGATTGTTCATCTCATGTGACCAGCAGATAATGATGGTGATGGAATAAAGAGCTAGCTGGAATGAGGGTGCAGGAGATGTGTATCATCACACCTAAGAAAACATCTGCTCTCAGCCAAGTATTCAAAGCCAAAATAATTACCCTTAAACACCAAAGAAGAAAGTTTAACTTCCTCCCTCCAGGAGCTCCTAGAATGACTACATGATATGGTAATTAAAAGATGATTAAAGATTAGGAGTTTCAGTAATTACACCTTTAACTGAGCTAATGGAGCAATCAGAGAAAATTTGAGATTGGGTTTTTTTTTTTCCTTCAGCTCACTATTTTATCTTCTAGGCAGAATATTTGTTCTTTTTTCATATCATTTTTACATGTTCTGAAGAAAAATCAAAAATATATGAAGAGTCGCTTTAATCAGAAGTAAAATTCCCTCGGCAGAGAATTTCACTTCTCTGCACATGTAAAAGCTCAGGTGTAACAAAGTATTTTTTTCTTAATTTTTTAAAAACGTTTTTCTATTTCTGGACACATGCACTCACACAAATGATTTCTAGAAGGCAAAGATGAACAAAGATGTCAAAATTAGACTGTAGATGGAAGTGAGCCACTCTTGCTCAAACACACACAAAGATATGTTGTGTCCTTTGGACGTGGATTAGTGTTTGTTCAGTTTAACCTCGTAAAGCTCCATGACATCGTGGTAAAAGTGTCACATCAGGGTCGTGCCTGTAAAACTCTACTTGACAACACACAAACACACAGAGAGCAAGAAAAGGAGTTGTGCACACAAAGACACTAATTACCGTAGAAGACACAGTTTCTTCCACATACACATGCACTGACACACTTACAGACCGCTGCTGACATTATAGGATGTGACACTGTTGAGTGTGAGTTTCACAAAAGCAGGTTGAAATTTATGGAGCGCCGCCTATAATGGGCTCGGGACTGATACTGATGTCGTTGTTAAATGTTCTGATGTGGTCTCCATGGTTTCACCGGCAGCGGTTTCGACCATAATAATGGGATCAAGTTCAGCCATTAAAGTTTCAGATGGACTGTAGCTATGCGTCCTGTCATTTGAACAAAAGCCGTCCAGTCACAGCTGAAAAGAAAGCACAGGATTATCCAGTAAAAGCCGGCCTTCCAACATAAGATGGTGTGGTGGTCAGTCAGATACGTTTGGATACATGTTAAACTTTGTAATTCTACAATACGGACAAAATACAGATAGCTGGATAAAGAAGTATGTTTTTGTTTATCATAGGATGTAGAAAATCCTTTGTCAGAAGTCAAAAGTCAAGTGTAATCTGAGACTGAGAAGACAAATATGGCAAACATGTTAAATAGCGATTTATCATAAGATGATTAAATACACTCAGCATAAAAAAAGCTTAAACATAAACAAACATGTTGTGCTATTTTAAAATGAGATAAGTGTAAGACTGTTTTCTGTGTTGTAACTACACAACTTTTATCAGTTATTTTTATGTCATTCATTCATGCAAAGGTTTACTTATTCTGGAAAACCAATGTGCACATTGATTTTTGTCAGTGGTTCATTCAATATATGTGCACTGTTAGTGCCGAGCTCACGCAGGTGTCTGAGGTGAAAAGTCATTTTTCTCAACAATCACTGGTCAGGTTTCTCTATTTTAAGCTGTCAGTCAGAGTTTTTGTAGCTGAGATGAGCATGAAATTACAATTCAGCGTTTCACCATCTTCTACACACGTGCGCTGCTGAATACAGAATCTTGTATGGTCACAAAATGTGTTTGCTGTCAAAGATTTAACATTACACAATTGCATTTATATGGATATTCTTGTGTCTTTGTTGATATTATTACTAACAGTAGTAGTTATAACTGTAATATCACATATATGATCACATTACTGATGATCATTTCTCGTTTGTATCACATGTTAACTTGAATACATGAATACATTCAAACCAGATGAAAACAGAAGCTTTGTTGCACATTTCTGCACAAACACACTGTCTGACAGTATCTCTCTCTCTCTCTCTCTATATATATATATATATATATATATATATATATATATATATATTTATGTGTATATATATATATATATATATATATATATATATATATATATATATATATATATATATATATATATAGATAGATAGATAGATAGATAGATAGATATATGCTGTCCCTTCTCTGCCTAATAAATACCTTGCATAATAGCTAAGTGCTAGAAAATAAATAGCAACATATAAGATGTAAAGTTAAAGTTAAAACATCAGTTATTTGCTCCACGATCCACAGTCATGAACTATGAAGTCATTTCTTTTTAAGCCCTTATCACTGATGTTTTCAGTACATGCATTTCATGGCTGTCATTGTTTTTAATCATTACTGTCATGTTGTCAGGCAGCACATTTTATCTGATGAATATGTTCAAACCCAAGAGAAAAAAATGTTAATGGATTAAAAAGTGCACTTACTGTATAAATAACAGATATTTTGCTTTCTTTCATTGTAAAGTGTACATCTTTAAGGTGTACACATATGAACTGAACAGACCATTGCGTGTGTGACTGCAAACCCCATATGCTTTAGTTGGGATTGTAACAAACAGGGTCAGCAACATTACAAGACCTGGACAAACAAAGATTTCTTTCCATAATTTGAAAAAGAAAATCTGCTTAGGTCATGAAATGTATTGCTCGAAAATGAAGAGCATATTTAAAACACATTGGATATTTAAGAATGAAATATTCAAATGATAATCTTTACCGTCTCGTGGGTGAAGAAATAATGATGCTACAAAGGTCAGTGACAACCAGCATCATCCACACTCTGAGGGTTAAAAAGTACATCAAAGTATAAAAAATATATAAATATAAAACAAATAATAATAATTGTAAATGTGTAACAATGAAAACTGTTTGTAGTTGTATTTTGATCATTTCTCAAATCTATTCTAATGCAACTGTGATTTTTTTAAATGTCTTTGATTATTTTGTTTAGACGATGCCGTTTGGAGGAAAATGAAGATAATGAAATAATTTGCTGTCATTTTCTGGGTTACGAGAATTTGCATTAAGCCTGAATTGTTCCTTAACAGAAATGTTAACTGTTTACAAAGGAAAAAAATCATTTCTTCTTAAACATAATTGCAGTTTAATTGTACGGGAAGGTCAGTTTGAGGGATAAAGACATCGTGTTTTTCTGTAGTAGCTGATAACACAGTGGTGTGTGTTTCTGAATCTGTGTTTGCATAGCTGCTATTGATAAATAAAAAAAAACCCCTTTATATTCATGTCAGATTTATCACATCATCACTGATAGTTTAAAATGACAGTTTATACTACTGGTCATTTTCTGCGATGCTGCTTTAAATCTGGGGTGGATTCACTGCCTTTTGTTTTTCTGTTTTGGCATCTGTTTTGGATCCACCTCCAGTTTATAACCGTGTTACAACATCCAGCTAAGGGAAGATTGCATTGAATCTGCAGAATGTTGTAGAATCAGTTAGACATTTAAAATATTTAAGGTTGGAGTAGTAATACAGTAATAAGTAATAAGTTAATATGCTTTGCCAACAGGCTCCAAATGGAATTTGCAGTCTTCTTCAGTGAAACCAATTGGAATTCAGTTGGTCTCCCTTACATTCAGTCTTGATTTTAACTTTCCAGAACCAGCTGGATACACTGTCTTTTTCCTTTCCTGACATGGATCTATGCAGTGGAGCGAGGAAACCACTCCAACCACATTACAAGATTGAATTTCATGCTTTAGCATGCTGTTGCAGATGTTCTTTGTGTAGTGTACAGGTAGGAGACGTGCAAATGAACTCTGAGTGTCAGCATTTTCTTTCTGTTCACTTTCTAGGATGGAACAACAGGCAGAACATACTCTATGAGTGAACTCTGTGAACTCTGTTAGCAACCATATTTCCATGTGTGTCATTGCTGAAAAATATATCTTTGTGTGGCATTGATCTGTGTGTGTGTGTGTGTGTGTGTGTGTGTGTGTGTGTGTGTGTGTGTGTGTGTTGGTTTTCCTCTCTTGGTGGGGACCAAAATCTGAAATTTACTATACTTGTGGGACCAACAGCCCTCATGGGGACCAAAATCAATTTTTCACACTTAAAATGTGGTTTTAATGTCAGGGTTACAGTTAGGTTTATGGTTAGGTTTAGTTTAGGTACTCATTTCTGATACTTAGGGGGAAGGTAAGCAGCTAGGGACAGCATTATGTCAGTGGGATGTCCCCACTAGGGTAGCAACACTTGACGTGTGTGTGTGTGTGTGTGATTGCTGAGAGATACAGATTTTTATTTTCTCGTCTTCCCTTCACCTCTTTTAGTTTTGTGTGTGTTCTGACCACCAGGGACATGTAAGTTAACAGGTTCTAAGGAGTGGCGAACCCCAGCTAAAGCATTAACGTGAGAACTTAATTAAGGCGACAGTAAGGAAAGCTATTATAGGTAAGCTGTTACAAATTAACCAGTCAATCTAAAAGCGTCTAAATTGAAATTTTCCTGAAGCGTCCGGCCTTCAACTCATCAAATCTCATTTTCTCTTGCTACCCCTGAACCCCTGGGTTCAATTTAGGTGTGAGTCCATGTGTGTGTGCATGTGTGCGCATGCACCTGTGTGTATTAGCAGAATGGGACATAAAGATGTTCACTTTTATATTACCAAGAATACAAAACTCAATTAAGAAAGCACTTTAGCAATCCAATTAAAAGTCTTTGGACAATTCTTGCTCTTTACCCAGCTCCCTCCTCTACTAATAACCAAATAACACACATATCTGTTCTCACTCTCTACACGTTGGCTTCATAATGAAGCAACTTAAAAACACACCAGGGTTTTAAATGAAGGGTTTAAAGGTTGCAGCCTGTTTTCTTTCTCTCACTTTTATTCTCTGTTGATTTAATAGTCTTCTTATTAAAAAGGCCAAACGATTGACTGTGTTGACTTGTTGATTGAAATGAAGTGATATTTGAACAGCTGTCTGACTTGTGATAATTCAGTTAAAGACTAAATTTGCCAAATTGTCCTTTCTATAGTCTGTGTTTTCCATGTTGACACTATTGCAAGCATGCATGTTGTTAATATGCTCATTTTCCTTCTGTTTCCACGGCCACGAGACACTTTGCTTGGCCATCAGTCTCCCGTGGCAACCTCCCTGCAAACTCAGATTATTTTTGTATCCCATAATAACATGTGCATGCAGGCTAGAATGCGGGGTATAATTACTTGACATGTCTCCGTGGTAACATCAGAAAGGCTTTTATTAAATTAGCCCAGTGGGTCAGCATTTGTAGAGAAGTGTTTGGAGAGGCAGAGGGCTGGTTATGCAGCAGGGCATTGGGGCAACTTGGCCAACATTCATCATTCAACATGGAGAAAAGCCAATGCTAGCTGAGAGTCACTTCTTGTGGGGAAACGTTTTTTGTAATGCAAACATAAACTCACTGGTCACCTCTGCAAAATATATGCATTGCATATATTGTCAAAACATCACTCCTCCATGCCTTGGATATCGTTAGATATTGTTTTCTGGGCTGAGTCTGTTCAGTAATGAAAAGTCATCTTTGTATGCATTAGCTGTTAAATATAAAGTAAAGTTTGGTTACATTTGGTCTAATATGGCAAATGAAACTGCAGTTTCATTATTTGTGTAATATAATTAAAGAACGTCTGGGTCTCAGGTCAGGAGGCAGGTTGATCCAAAAACACAGAACCACACTAACTGAAAGCACATTCATCACACTTAGATCTAAGTTTAGCTGAAAGATCTGCACCCAATGACCTGAGAGATCTGACTAGGTTGAGCAAGTCAGAGACGTACTTGTGAGCCAAACCTTGAGATGTTTATAAACTAGTAAAAGTATTCTAAATGTAATTCTGTGTTGCACTTGGAGCCAATAAAGTTCCTTCAGCGCCGGGGTAATGTGGTCAAATGTCCACAAACCTGTAAGGATGCTGGAGCTGTATTTTGAATGAGTTGAAATCACCCTACTGATGATTTTGCTAAGCATATAGAGCTTAACATGAATGCATGCACCATTTTCTACCAATACAGTTTTTCCAAACTTGTATTTTTAAGTGATAGAAAGCAGTTCTGGTCACCTTATTAATGTGATTAAACTGATTCTTACCGATGTCCAGAATGATACCAAGATTCCTGACTTGGTCACTGTGGATCAGGAATAATACATTTTCTGTCCCTGATTGTTTGGACACCAACATATATTTCTCTCTTGTCTCTGTTTAGTTCTAAAAACATTTTGAGACATTCAACAGTATTATCGCAATGCAGCTTATTAGTTTATGAACAGACGTGAGTTCACATTATAAGGACATCAAATAAATACCAAGAATGTGCTTCCACATGTGTGTAATACTCAATTCATTTGAATTGAATTTATATAGCATCATATCACAGCAACATTTACCTCAAGGCAATGTATACTGTTAGAGAGAAAACCCCAACAATCCAAAGAGCTCTTTGGGCAAGCACTTGGTAACAGTGGGTAGAAAAACTTGAGTTTAACTATAAGGAACCTCCAGCAGAACCAGGCTCAGGGAGGGACAGCCATCTGCCACCACCAGTTTGTGGTGATGGAAGGAAGACAGGACAAAAGACGCACTGTGAAAGAAGGACAGGGAATAATAATGGGACCTGATTACTCAAGACCTTGTATTTGAGTAGAAGGACTTAAGAGGGAGCCAATGAAGCGAAGCCGGTATGGGAGAAATATGTGCTGGAAATCTTATGAAGTGTGGCGGACCACCAGGTGGCTCCACTCACACCCAAGTTGAAGGGAAGTGCTGGGGTGGAGATTTTGGCGCTTACTGTATGTGATGTTCTGAGAGTCAGTTAATAAAGTTGGAGTGAGACACTGAGACCTCTCCTGTCATTATCACATACCTCCACATTGGTGACCCCTGTAGCGAACATGCTAAGGCTCGACGACGAAGCCAGCTCCGGCCTGGAAGCATCGGCTGCCGCCGGACTTTCGATGGCTGCGTTTGCTGTGGGGCTTAAATTACCGGATTTTTGGCTTCACGATCCTCCTTCATGGTTTGTGCATGTAGAAGCTCAGTTTGCTCTTTTTCTATATCAGCTGACTTGGTCCCAGTATCTTAGCAGCCACACCTGTTAACAGCAGCTCCCCTCTCAATCAGTGCTTTTGGTAACAAACTGAATTAAATTTAGTAGCCTGAACAGTAGGCCCCAACGGTCTGGTACTTTTACAGTACTGGACTAACCTGTGAGAGCTATTCACACTAAAATGAATTAAAACTCAAATTTTTACTTTTACTGTTACACAAAGGGTTCTAAAGGCAATGTATCTAATTTAGACTTTTTAGCACAGCACATATTTTTAGCAATTGATTCTGGGAACAGTCTTTTACTTGTGCTTTTAGATCTAACAGCTGCTTTTGACGCGTTGGACCACAACATTCTCATCTCCAGACTGGAGCAGTGAGTGGGCCTGGCTCAGCTCTGATAGGATTTCTGTGTCATGATTGATGATTTTACCTCTGCGTCTGCTGCCGATCCCCGAGGGGTACCTTAGGGTTCCTTTCTTAGTCCTCTACTGTTCTCTCTGTATTTGCTGCTATTTTTAGAAAGCATTGTGTTCTGTTGCATGTATATGCTGATGACTGTCAAGTCTATTTCCCTTTAAAACTAGTGGTTCTGTTCAGCCTCTCCTTGATGGTCTCATTGAGATCAGGGGGTGCATGGCACTAAATGTTTTTAATTTTAATGAAAAAAAGACTGAAGCTATGCTTTTTAAATCCAGTGTCTCCAGCTGTGTCCCTGCCTTTGACCTTTCTTATTTGGCCCAGCATTACTAATTTAGGTGTGTAAAATGACTCACTATCAATACTGTAGTTAAGTCCTCCTTTTTTCAGTAGAGGCGGCTGTCAGAAAATAAGCCCATCCTGTCTAGATGCCACCTAGAGACTCTGATCCATGCATTTATCAGCTCTCGTCTGGATTATTGTAATTCTATGTTGATTGGAATTAGCCAGGCCTCCCTCTCACGTCTACAGATGGTACAAAATGCTGCAGGATGATTTTTAACTGGCACAAGCAAACAAGATCACATAACCACGGATTTAGTTTTAGTGTCCCTTCATTGGCTTTCGTTAAGTTTCGAATCCTCTTTAAAATTCAATTTAAAAAAAAAAGGTCTTTTAATGGTCCTGTCCTTTCTTACTCGTCTGAGCTGCATCACCCTTACATGCCGTCACATGCTCTTAGATCAGCTAACCAGGTGTTTTTGACTGTCCCAAAGACATGTTATAAATCCCGAGGAGACAGAGCCTTTGCAGCTTTGGCTCCCAAAATGTGGAATGAGCTGAAGATCAGGCAGGCTCCATCCCTCGCTGTTAAAACCCGTTTAAAAACACATGTTCTCTCCTTGGCTTTTAACCCAGTGTGAGATGTTGTCTGTGTTGAACATTTTACCCTTTGTAAGCAATGGAGCATGGAGCAAAACAGAAGCAGACTCAAATAACAATAATGAGAGTATAATAATCAAATCACTTGAATTACACTTATCTAATGAATCTACTCTGCTGATTTTGCTCTAATCTTTGGAAGGAGAGAGATTAGAGAGGAGAACGTGCACATCCGGGCCTGAAAATGCACTTATCTCTTCATAGAGGTACAAGCCAATAGGAGAGGGGCCGAGTCCGGCAGGAAGCAATGAAAATCCAAATCCTGCAGTCAGCTGAGACTGAAGAAGTCACTTGGATGCAGTGTTGGGCAATTTACTTTGAAAAAGTAATTAATTATAGTTACTAGTTACTTCTTCAAAAAAGTAACTGAGCACTGTAGGGACTAACGTGTTATTAAGTAACGCATTACAGTAACTACATTATTATTGTGGTAACGAGCACGGTAACTAGTTATTATGCCAAAATCAGGAACGCATTAATCATTACTAGGATTTAGATAGGGTCGTTATTCATTACTTTGTGTGTTGCGTTCGACTTACCTAGGAAATCGGAACACAGACCTGGGAATGATGCCACACTCGAGTAAACGGCGTTCTGGTTAGCCTCGTCAGAGAAGTCAGCATTCCAATATGGCAATGCCCTCGAAAACGGTTGTTTTGCTAAAACAAATTACTACTTACTATTATTACTATTACTTTGGGTTTCAGCTAAGTCTGGCAAACCAGATCTGGGCCACCAAAGGGCCGTCATTCTTTGCAGTATGTGGGCCATGTGTAAGCATATTGTGTGGGCCAGATCCGGGCCATACCAATTTTCCTATGTGGGAAGAGGCAAGAGAGAGAATAGCATGGTATAGTATAAAAGAGAATAGAGAAAATGGAGAGCGAGGCAGAGAGGACAAAAGAAAAAGAAGACAAGGTTAAAAAAGAAGATTAAGCAATGGACAGGAAAGGGAAGAGAGAGGAAAGGGCAGAAGATGGCAAAAAAAAGATGGAGGAAAGGAAAGGAAACAATGATAATGTGAAAATGGAGAGTACACTGATGCAGACAAGTCAACACAGCTTAGTCTTGTTCCAGCTTAAAACTGACCAGTAAGGCCTCTCTTTTTCCTAAAACTGGTCCATCAGGTTTTGGGAAGCAACAGTAAAGTGCATCAGAGACGTCCTCTTAGAGATTTTCCCTCCATCCTGCTGAACTCGCAACAAACCTGAAACACACAGCATAGCAAATCATTTATAAACCAGTCGTCTGTGTTAAACACTCCCAAATAATTATATATGTATATATAAATAATGTAGCTTCTTGTGTATATGTTTATGGTCAACGTGGATGCTAAACTCAAGACACAGTGTGTGTCTGCTTTACTATGGGATTTTAGACTATCCCTCTGTTCTCTTATCGCTTCACCGTGATGTTCATGTATCAAAGTGCAGCAAAGAACAGAGCGGAGTCATCTTTTAAAATTACATCCTCAAACAAAACTTCACATTTAGAACAAGACCATGAAATCATTTTTGTTTTCAGAACAGTCATAAAAATCGAGCTCAGTCTGACATAGGTCAGGCTTGTCTTTCACAACTTATGTCCTCCAAAGAGCAAACATCACATCCATCTGTTTCTTAACAAGGGATCCATTTGGCGTTGCTTTAATTATTCCTTTGAACAGTATCTGATGAGCTGTTTCCAGGTCGCGACACCAGGGAACACCCAATCAGCAGCACCACAGTCGCCATAGCACCCAAACCACACCCGCAGGCTGGAAATCCCAGGCCTCAACAAGATTTCCTTATTTTAATTTGATTGTCTAAAAATAAAAGTAATATACATATACAGTATTTTTTTTTAAATATCTATCAGTAGCTATACATATGCTTTGTAGCTCCATAGTGTTGTAGTAACACATTTGCCTGTGTGGACACGATTCCTCTTGGTTTGCATCAGCGAGGGCATCCAGCATAAAAAATGTGTAAAGTTAAACGTGGAGCTGTAGGAACAGCTTGTGAATAAGAACGCAGAAACTTCATCTATGAATATGTCTGCTTATTCATGACATGATACATCTTCCTTTCAACACCTTAAAGCAGTGTGTCTTAAACTGATGCTTGCTGGAATATTTATATAAAAAGATCAAAATAAATTCCAAATTGTGTTTTTGTCATCAGAAACACAATATTGGGGTGATTCTTAATAACTACTCACGCTCACTAAAACATTTACAGCGCTGTGTTTTTTCACTTTTAATATAAAACCTTGATGATAAAATTAGTATTCACCTTGAAGTGTAGTACAACTGGCTCTAGCGAGGGAGAGAGTGGGCGAGTTTACAACAACAGATCAGCAGCCTTGGCCAAGTCAATTTGCTGAGCTATCCCAACAATTTATCTACTCCATTCTGACATGCTCATAATTCCCTCTGACAACTTTGAGAGTCATCAGGGTGAGTCACTCTCCTAGCGTTTGTGCGCACACATGTAACCTAGTGCATTTCTGTCAGCGTGTGATGTGTGATGGGTTTAATGGCCCGTGCAAGTTATTTATATGCATCACAGTCGCCGATTGAGATGTACAAATGGACTCTGTGTTGATTTTCAAACAGTGAGCACTCCTGCCACACACTTATTGCCTTGATTAAGGCTGTCATGTCTACTGGTTGACTGATTACCGCTGGCACCACTCCTCAGTTTGGAACACACGTGCCTTTCCTCATGCTAAACAGGTACGATTTTGGAAAGATTAAGCTTGTTTTTTTAAATACAGTCGATTCTGCTGACTTTATTCTTTGGTGCCACGTATAACAGGGATTTGTGAAGTTTGCAGTAAACAGTCAGTCGTACTTTCACACGTCCATATCTAAAATATACGTTTGTCTTACAGTATGTTGGGATGTGGCACTGTAAGTACAACTGAATGGATGGTCTCCCAAAAATAAAGATTTAATCTGTATAGTGTCTGTTTGTGAGGCTTTTCCAGAATATTTGTCACGAACATTTTGTTGCCTGTATTTTTTGTCATCTTGTTTTTTTAAACCGTTGCTCCCTATTCATTTCTCCTAGACAAGGAATATGTTTTTCAGGATTGTTATAGAGGCTAATGTTAATGCTGTTAAAGGATCTGTTTAAAACAAAACCATGTTCTGTTCCTACACCTGATCAGCTAGCTTCCGTGCCTTTGTTAGCCTGTTAGCGTAACCTAACACTGAGTGAAAACAGAATGACAAGTTAAAAATGAAATATAAATAAATAACAAGAATAACTGCTCTGTATGCTGCTCAAATACAGATTTTATTTGATTTTAGTTAACTACAAAACTTGGTCACAGTATATTTCCTTCTGTCAGTGTCAGTGTGATTATAACAACGTGTCAGTGTTTCCAGTCTC
Organism: Neolamprologus brichardi; assembly: GCF_056152115.1. Classification (NCBI taxonomy): domain Eukaryota; kingdom Metazoa; phylum Chordata; class Actinopteri; order Cichliformes; family Cichlidae; genus Neolamprologus; species Neolamprologus brichardi. Next base: position 7,446,423 of record NC_142112.1, read on the forward strand.
AACATGGGCATATCCTGGCTATTCAAGCTTGAGTACTTCTGCCTGTGTGCAACAAATGATATTGGTCCTGTTCCCAAGGATAAGGAAAATCAGGATTTTCAGTCCCAGAAAGAGCTTACTTAATCTCCGAGTCAGTTTCCATGGTAACAGGTTATGTGAACCTTACCTGCTTTTTGGAAGGTTTTTTCTCTCTGACTCCTCCCCTCCCACTACCCAAACCAGCTTTCAGACACTCACACTCTCATGGTCAAGATCAATCTGCTTAACAAATCACATCCATTTTTAAAGGTTTACAACTCTAAAAACATTCAAATCCCATTTGGATGTTAGTCCATTCTTCTTATATTTAACTGTGCTTTTGTAGTCCATCTATAAGGAGAAAAATGGTAATTACTGGATATTGTGGATTTATTATCAGTTTTAAATAAAGTCTATAGATTGCATCATCAGTGGCTCTGTGGGACACAAATAAGAATTCAAAAAAGTGTCCAAAAAAGTCTGTACCATTCTGTCCCTACATAAGCTGTCCTTTCAGTTTCATCCGTATCTGAAGTTGCTGCTTTTTAGCTTTATCTTATAAGGAAAATGCCACCCAGGTAAATGTGACAGAGTGGCTGTCTTTTCACTCTTTTCACCTGTTTTTTAAGATAATTGTCAAAAACATTCATGTTCCTTGATCCAATGCATTGAAATGGGGGGAGTGCTCCTTATTTACCCATTTCTATATGATATCAAGGTGTCTGAGCTTTACTGACAGTCACTCATCAGCCTTTTAGCAGCTTGAAAACCCAGAGTTTATGGTTATATTCAGAGTATTTTAAGCTGCTTTCTGAAACACGGCTCTTACTGTCATGTTGAGGAGAGTAATTGAGTAAAGTTCTTTTTCTTAGCTGACTCTATACATCACCTTGCTTGCTTAGCCTTTCTGTTATAATTGAGCATTCCAGAATGTGTTGCCATTCCACTCAGCGCTCACTTAACATAACCTGCCCTAACTGCATCTATCATGCTATCACCATGACAACTGTTGTCAAGGAAAAACATTTTTTCTACCTTGAGTGCCAGTGTGTCCTAAAATTTCACAAGTAGAACTTAAAAACAAACAATCATTAATCTCCTGTACAGACTAATAGATATGAAGCCATAATAGATGGCAGATGGCAGTACTGGAAGAAGAGTTAAGTCTTCATCCATCATTTATTAATGTGATTTAACACAAAGCCAAAGCAAGTTTGTTTATTTGTTTGTTATTTACTTGCAGCACTACTGCGGTTCAAGGGAAGCTATGCTCAACCCTCCTGACAACAAACTCCAAAACTCCTCTGTACCTGTCTAAGGAGTGATTTATGTATCGCCTACAAGCCAAATGCAGGAAAAGCTAGAATGCTATGTAAAATAAACACAGAATGCAACTGTCTTATTAATTAATCTCATTATCGTTATTATTCAGAATAGAACATAGAAAACATATCAAACATCTGAACTAAGAAAATGAATCTATGTAAGAGAAATCTTGGCTAAATTCAAATTTGTACCAAAGACGTCGGGATGGAAGCAACAAAACATGGACCTTAAAGAACCAGCTGAAGGAACATTAGGTCCATTTCTGACTGGTTGCACCAGCATTATGATGTAAAAAAAAAAATGAGAAAGAAGAGCCATGACTATTGATTAGCAAGAATCCTTCAGCACATAAAAATGTAACAACATTCCTTTTCCCAAAATCCAGCAGGGAGTTTCCAGATGTTCACGGAGTTTTTTTGAAAGGAGAGGAGATGGTCTGGCACAACCATCAACGTCAAAATGAGCATTTCCTCAGTTTTAAACTTTGATATGTTTTCACTCGCCTGTTGTCAACACAATATGAGTATGTGAGATTTTCACATACTTGCATCCTGTTGTTATTTACACATCACAGTGTCCCAGCTATTTAAAATTGGCTTTGTTTGTTATTGCTGTTATTACCTCACACTAGTCAGGAACAATGAATAGCAAGGTTTTTAAAGCCCTTTATGTATTTTAAATTTCTTAATATGGTGTAAGCCACAGCTTTCAAGACACAACGCACAAGTTTGCCACTGGTTTCACCCAGCAACAGTCAGACGCCTCCAGCAGCCTCTGATTGGGGGCAGGAATGCACATTTTTCATTGGTAGCTGGAAGTTCGCAAGTCATCACCGATCAGTCTCTAGGCCTGTGTGACTGAAGTCTAAATAAAATAGACAAATAGACAAATGAAAGATGAATTATGGAAACCACTTTATCACCCTGACAACATATGGGTTAGAAATACAACACAATGAAATGGAGAAGCATGCTGCAAATAGTACAACAAGGGAAGTGTTTCCAAGCTTAACAAAAAAGCTATGTTACTCCAGCTAGGTGATGTCGTGTGTCCAGCAGATATTTGCATTTTGCTTATTTGGTTATGCTTTAAGTATTTGTAGCCCATGTGTGTTTGGTTGTGTGTGTATTTGGAGCTTAGATGTTATTTTTTGTTTAGTACCCAGTTTATTTAATGGAAGAGATTAACTGGAGAATGAATTCTTTTAGCCTTCATCCAGTCAAGAATGTGAAATTAAAGGAAAGCAGATGAAAAGTCACCAAAATCGGGAAAATATGTAAATATGTCACATAAGACCATATAATGTTACAATCATACAGCGGAAAAATGTCATACTCTTGGGAAATTGAAAAATTAGCGTTGACCTGCAGGCTTAAACGTGGCAAAAACAGCCGAGTTGGATAATTAACACAGAGACCTGAGTAGCCGCATTTCCCTGCTCTGCACTTTTTTAAATTATGCATTATTTTGCATGCTTCTCCTCGTTCCCTGTTAGACAGAATCAAAAATAGTGCATCACAGGTTCAAAGAATCAGTGGATGCCCTGGGGTGATTTAATAGTAAACTGGTTACTATGCATCCATATTTGGGCAAAGATATTGAACTGGATGATTCACTGTCGAGATGGCCTATGAAATTTTCATACTGCTTTCACCAAGTGCAGTGATTGGTTACTTTTCCTCCACCAATTACACAGAAATGGAAGCATTGGATGGAGCAGATGCATACTGTTTTGTCTCTCTCTCCCTCCCTCTCTCCTGAATCCTAAAATTGTACATGCAGGATCTTTCTCGAACCACACGCGAGCATACACATGAATATGTAAATTTGAATGAATGTGCATTAGTACCCTACAAACAGAATTCTGATAATAGAGCACAAATATCAGACTATAAATGTCTGAAAATTAATGAAATGAAAGGTAAATGAAACGCTTTTGTTAAACTTATGATGAATGGGTGACCTTTCCAAGTTGTATCCCTCCTCTTTCCTAATGATAACCATGTCATTCATGGATGGAGAGAAGTTTAATTAACTTGTTTTTTCCCCACACGTGGATCATACTTTTATTGATAACACCAAGCGTCATGCCATGGGTGCAATGGTAGTGCAGTAGTTGGCAACGTAGCCATGAAGCAAGTTTGCTAACCATTTGGATCTCATGTTGCTTTAAGCCGCTCCGTGTGAAGTTTGCATGTTATCCCTGTGTCGGTGGTCGGGCTTCTCCCTACAATCCAGAGATGCCCATTAGGTTTATTGGATGCATCAATGTAAGGTAAATAAAGCACTTAAGTGCACAGAAAACAAAGATGAACATCCTTGTTGCATGATATTCTTTGAGTGCACAATAAGATTAGAAAAAATCACTAATAAAGCCAATCCAGTGCATAAGAAGGATCATATGATATAAGGTATAAAGACTAAAGACACAGTCAGTGGTCAAAGTGGGTCTAAAGTAAGTCTTGGATTACTCAGAGCTGGTACCTGAAGGTATGGTAGCTATGTGATGGAGCCAAAGCAGCACACAGTAACGTCTTTCATTCTCATGCAAGAAGACCACTGGTAAAGTCATAATTATTTATAGAGCTAGGATTCAGTATATTTTTAAATTCAGTTCTGCTGCAGATCAGATCTCAGTCCTCAAAATGTATTAACAAATTTAAAGACTAAAACAAGAAATATAAGCCATGCATATGTACATGCTCTTGGTCATTTGTAAAGTAGTTGGTCTAAAATGTTTCCCTCTCCTATGTTAGTGAATTATATTCACAATACATGTTATATAACATAGAAGCAGCAGATATGGGTACATTCACTCTGCATTAACTCCACATTGGAGAACATATCACATTCTGGTTGTCACTGTTGTCACTGGCTCAGCAGAATGAGAGAAGACAAGAATAGTGTCACTTCTTGCTTTTTATTCTCTAAGGTAAATTTTCAAAATAGATTGTTGTCTTATGAAGATCCTTCTAATCTGGTTCCTACACTGAAACACAGTATATGTAATACTGTGTGTGGGAAACTGTTGGTGCTACCATTATATCATACAGGAAGCAGACATGGATTAGTGTGAGGTGTGAGAGACAAATAAATCCTATGTTAAAATCAAACTCCTGCTCTGGAGAGACACTGGGGACTATTTCATCAGTGTCAGCGTCAGATGAGCTAGGATGGTAAATGGTAAATGGACTGATTCTTATATAGCGCTTTTCTACTCTCTCGGAGCACTCAAAGCGCTCTATACAACATGCCACATTCACCCAATCACACCCATTCTCACAAGCACTTTATCTATACTTAGTGCAATTTAACTACATTCACACACATTCATACTCCGATGGACGCATCGGAGAGCAACTTGGGGTTAGTATCTTGCCCAAGGATACTTGACATGCAGACTGGAGGAGCCAAGGATCGAACCACCAACCTTCCGATCAGTAGGTGACCTGCTCTACCTCCTGAGCTACAGCCACCCCATACTAAATGGATACTAAATGTTTGTGAGGACAGTTTTTTGTATGTGTTTTTCACTGGACTCATGTCCATGTATTGTATACCTGCGCTGCCAGTGAATCTAAAATCGAAAGTGGACACCGTGATGCCAAGAAGTGGCTCCTCCCTTTCGGGGCTAAAGCCTTACTTGGCTTTTCATTAAATATCTCTGAACCATCAAATAGAATTGAGCCATTTCCTTTTTTGTGTTCTTGTTGTCCTAAAACAAGGCAGAACAAACTAACTCACAGTGTTATCTCGCCCTGAATCACCTGTTGTACATTTGCTTGAAGAAATTGGTTTCCTCAGGGGATAAACTTGGTGATGGACAAGAACATTGCAACCAAATCATCAAAGCACCATAGCAAAGAGTGCAGCACTTTTAACATGAAGGAAGGCTTTATAAAGGCTCATCAAGTGAAAATATATTCTTCCTAATCCAGCTCCAACTGGGTTAAGGAAGGTGTGCAGTCAATAGAGGGCCCTCAGAAGTGTAGTTATCCACCAATGTGAGTACGTATCCAACTGTGTTACCTCTGCTGGTCTGTAGAATATTGATGAACAATGCAATGCCATTAAAAAGGTGCTAATACGTTTGAAAAATATATATCCGTATTTCAATTATTGTCACAATACGTCTTTATGTATTTATTTATTTTCAAATCAATTTTGTCTTTGGTGTGATCCTTTGATCCATTACTCACCAGAACACACACACACACACACACACACACACACCTACACACACACACACACACACACACACACACACACACACAAACAAACACACACACACACACACAAACACACACACACACACACACACACACACACACACACACACACACACACAAACACACACACACACACACACACTATTTGAAAATGGTCACATTGTGGACCACACAAAAAGTACTTGGAAGTCAAACGTTTAGACACACTTTCCCATTTACAGTTTTTTCTGATTGCTTAAGCACATTTTTTGTAACTATTGGCTATTTTTGCAAAACTCTACACACAAATAAGAAAACCTGTCACCCAATTATCAAAACATTGTAGTTCTCTTGCAAAAGCGAACACAGCTAGATTAACTCTTCACACCTTCGTAAAAATGGTGTTTTCGTATCAAACAGTACACACAAGCCATCATCTACTAAGCACACAATGCGCCAACTGCACACTGATAGTATGAATACAAAACACATCTGGCTTTTGCTTTTTCTGTGCACAAGGTAGGCCATGTCAGTTTGAGCTCATACTTTTGTCATAGATCTGTAAACATGGAGGGATCCAAACTTCAAGTACTGGTGTTTATTCACACACATCAAAACAAACACAAGTGTTTATTTCCAAGTATAGGATTATTTGCAATCGCCATGTTGACTATATGGGTTTCTTGGTCTGCAGTGAACATGCTTCCTCTGCCCCCAGCATCTGGTTGTCTAGCAATTCTGTAAAGTAACAATTTCAGTATTTTTACATCTATGGTATTGTTGTGTTTCTCATCAGCATATGGCAGTGCTACAAATCTTAGTGCAAAGTGACTGTACTCACCGATTCTCATTTCAAAATATCCTTATGATGCTTGCTACAGTGTAGCGGCTTGAGTTAGGCTGGACCCGTCGGCCAGCTCCCCTCAGGGTCATTCCACAGTTGATTACATGGTCCACTATTGTAGCTCTGATGTCATCAGCAATTCTATTTCTTACTCTTCTTACCCTTCCTCTCCCCCCTCCTCGTCCTCCTCTCCCCCCTCCTCGTCCTCATCTTGCTCCTCCTTGTCCTTGTCGTCCTCTTCTTCCTACTTCTTCACCTCCACGTCCTCTTCCTCGGCCTCCTCTACTTCTCACTCTTCCTGCTCCCTCCATTGTACTCCACACACAGAGCTTACCTGTATTAGTGCTTAGGCTGATTGCAAAGTGAACTAATTATCTAAAAAAGTTTTCACATGTGACAGTGTGCCAGACAGTTGGCAAAATAGTGTAAATAATGGCCTTAAATGTGTAAAGTTTTGCTAGGAGTGCATTGATCATTTGGAAATTGAGTGTAAAGCAGTGAGTTGTGTTTACAGTTCTGCAAAAAGAGTGCTGTGCAGTGGATTGTAGCTACAGGTTTGCAAAGTGTGTGTTACAAAATGGCAAACTAAGTGCAAAGCAGTGTTTGTGCTTTTAGTTTTGCAAACTCAGTGAGTGGTTTTGCTATAAGTATTAATAGTTTTAGAAATTGTGCTATAAGAATCACAGTTAGGGTTTAAGCATTCAGAAAAAACTGTAATTCTTCGGAGGAGCCCCAAATAACTTTGCATATTTATGGCATTTTTGTTCATGCAGCTTCAGGTCATGTTGTGCTTTTCTAAACAGAGACGACCTAAAAACAGAATTAAGCCCAGAAACTTGAACCCCTCCTATTATCCTTGGTTCACTGAAACCAGTGGACCATTTCAAATGTAAATCCAACGATAATTGTTATTTACAGCAATTATTTCCTATTATTATTATTATTATTATTATTATTATTATTATTATTATTATTATTATTATTATTATTATTATTATTATTTCTTATGTTATTATTGTGGTCTAACTTTATGACCACAATAACATAATTATTAATTAATAACTTAAAATCTTAAAAAGAGGAAAACAAAACAACAAAGATATTAGTGGTCATTTATAAGAGTGAAGGGAAGTGAGAGAGTCAGAATCCATAATGCCACACAAGCTGTAAAAAAAAAGAACAATAACATGTGTTTAGGATATCTCCAAAGTGTCACAGTCACACACAATGATGGGCTGACCCTGTTGCACTAATCAAACACAAATGAACAAAACCTAAAAGTTCTTTATTATGATATCAAGTTTTCATTTTCCATCTGGTTTCTAAATACTGACAGATTTTGTTTTAGTTACTCTGCTGGGGGTGAAAATAAAGAGCTCACGAAGGACACAGAGAGAGGGAAATCCAAGAAAATTAAGAGAAATTAAAGGTGAGACTACTGCAGCCCAGAGGCCCGCCCTCCTGTGAATAAGATTATGACATTAGAAAGGTCTGTAGGTTTGCACTGTCCACACAGGAAGCTAAGGTACCTTCATCACCCTCAGCCAGTATTCTGCATCTAAAAATACTGTGAATATCAGAATCTGTGTTACACAGTTTCTCCTTATAATGAAACCAGTGGTGTGTGACATTTACAGACAGGACTAGCAAACAGAATTTAAAATCCAAATAAGGATGGGTGGTTCTTTCCATTTGTACTCTTCTTTCTTTTTCCCTCTGTGTTATTTTACCTCCAAGCAAACATTATCCTTGGTTGACCGTGAGCTCGTGTGTGTGCATGTGTGTGTAATGCAGTTCAAAAGCAGTAGCAGTCAAAGCCCTCCTGCTGAGTGTGTCAAACTAAAAAAATCTCTCTGAACTGCGAATTAAGAGCATCTCCATATCGTTCCTCTTTCGTCTGCTCTGTATCACCACTCCTCCTATTCTCCTTTCTCATAATTATCTTGTCTTTTCTTCTGACCCGTCTCCCTCGCTGGTTATCATCTCCTCACTTCTGTACCTGCTTTTTTTGTCTCATCTCGTGTCATTGCTGCTCGCCTTTCTTCTTTGTCTGCCTTCTCCTTGTTGATTACTTTTCTTCATTTCAACCTTCACCCAGCTCTTTTTTCCTTAATCATCAACTCTGTCCTCTGTTTTCATCAATTTATCTTTTCTCTTTGGTTTTCAAAAGGACCAACCTTTGGTTCGCTCTTACAACATCTTCCATTTTTTGCTGGCTCAGGCAAAAGTTGGTCCTTGTGAGAGGATTGCGGTGACTTCTCTGTTAGCCTTAAAGGATACTGTGAGACACAAGTATTGTGTCATGTTTCACGGCTGTGACACAGGAACCACCACAGCAAACCAGAATTAGATACTGAGCATCAGTCCACAGATCGTTGGACCTTCTCCACTACATGCGGAGTTGGCTAACAGGCTGAGAAATGACTTCTTTTGCTTTCTATATCTGCTGTTTCAAAGTCCGAGGACCCATTTCCTCCACCAATCAGATGCTTCACCACTACCCTCCACTGCTCAGCTTTCGAATTTAAAAAAAATATTTATTTAATTAGAGCCTTGCAACACGACCTAGTGACCTAGAAAGGATGTACTCTCCCTGTAGCCCTATAACAATTAGGATGGGGTTCAGCTCCTCATGGGTCTGCACAGTGTTAGCAGAGATGGATGGCTGGAGTGATGTTTACTTAAACCAAGACCAACAACGTGCAGATCCGTCTCATGCATGAGTCTGTGACCCTAAATGAAACCAGTGTATTTGTGGTGTCAAGAAAACAACAAAATATCTCAGTGTTTTAACAGCTCAGTCGAACAGTGAAAAAGTCACCAATAAATGCAATCTAGTTTCCTTTTTTCCATTCATGGGCACAAATTGTTATGTCTGTTGTGCGTCAGTGAGCACATTTGTAAGTGATCTATTTCAATAGGAACTGTTTTTGGAGTTAGAAGCATGAATTTTGTCCAAAAAAGTTGTTTTTAATAAACCTAACCAAATGACACATTTTACATTACAGTTTTTTACAGCCGCTAGGACACATTTCTCAATACTTAGGTCACTTTTGCAAAACTCTTCACACAATTCTCCTAACTGACCTTCAGCTTGGCAAAGCAGTTCATTTCACATTCAAAATGCTCTACAACTACCAAAACACTTTATTCAGGTCTCAAATAAACTCATTCTTCCAGAACACTAGCAAAGGTTGACAGCCGACAAACACACTTTGTCACCCACAAAACAATGACCTAAAAAACACTAACAACATGTAGCATTACACAGTGTTTTCTTGTGTAAAACAAGGACACATCTCTGTTTATAATTTCAATATATGTTACTGGAATGAATCAGACATCATGCAGAAGTCGTTAATATTTGTTTATGTATTTTTCTTTTTTTGCACTAAGTAATCCCAAAATACAAGAATTTGTATACACACCATCCACTGATACACATACAATAGTAATGCTAATCTACTCGGTCTTCTCCATTTGGCCACAGGTTCTCATCCACATCACATCTTATGTCATCTAGGGCAATACACCTAGGAAAGAATAGAGTAACACCTGTGTAGATGTTCATCTACACTGAGAATCAGCTGGTTAAACTGCATTTTTAGATTTAAAATATTTTTCAATAAAATATTGCTGTTGAATTTTGCTGTCTTATTCAGTTTTGCATTATGTTATTGTTTTGACCATAAGTTTAACAGTTTTGCATGTACTTACTGTATGTAAGTACATGCAAAATGTCCTGTACGTACAAAGATTTTTGGCAGTTGTTGTGTCTGAGTGAGAAAATAATTCATGAAATTTGAGAGATGTAGTCATTGAATGCATTTTGTGCCAAAACAATGATAACTGATCCTCAGTTTAGCCCACATAGACTTCTGTTGTGCTCACTGTGTGAGGAGTTTTGCAAAAGTGACCTAAGTATTGAGAAATGTGTCCTAGCGTCTGTAAAAAACTGTAATAGCATATTTACAAGAGACACGAATGATGTGTGAAAATCTGATATGTGTCACTTAAACTAGTGTCTGTTGTGGCAACATGATGTGCTGCACCACCAACCCCTTCATGCTCTGAATCCTTATTTTTGACTTTTAAAAGTTGTGCTCAGACACCTGAAAAATGTGTTTTAATGTTGTGCGACTGGGTCAAGTCAAGTCAACCATGTGCAGTGGTACAGTACAGAGTGAAAGGAGACAACGTCCCTCCAAGATCATGGTGCTACCTGTGACAGACGCAAGTGTGCAAAACACCAAAACAAAGACAGACAGAACGATACAGACACACAACAGTGTAAAAGGCTGAGCATTGTGCAAAAAGTGACTTGGTGTATGAAGGGGTGTGTGTGTGTGTGTGTGTGTGTGTGTGTGTTTGTGTGTGTGTCAGAAGCAATGGCAACTAGGATGCGCTGTGGGAACGTGAATAAATGGAGGTAACACGGTGCACAATTTTAGAACAAACTGCAGTGAGACACAAGGAGAGACGTTAGTGTGACCGGTGGCAGCCAGCTAACAGTGACATCTTTCAGTTGTGACAATTTGGCCTCCTCACCCACTTTCTTCCATTCAATTGGAAGATCGTGAGGAGCGCTGCAAAAGATCCCGTGTGATTGTCTGTATAACAGAATATGTCGAATACATTTTACAGAATATTGCTGTTATTTTTAAATACAGAAAATCGTTCAATAAAATTATAGAATAAACATTTCTAATGTAGAATAACATGAAAAACCTGCAAATGTAAATAATCAATTCAATCAGATAACTTTTTTTACGTAAAATGATTATATCTGTAACTATTCATTTCTACTTTGTAGAAAGCAAACATGTAAAATGTGAGGCAATTGTTTTTGTTAAGAAATGTAGAATAAATCTTTTTCTAATGTCTTTTCTTTTGAAACTGTTTTTTCTGTCTTCTTGATGTATCTGCAGACTCAGGGAGGTTTAATGTACAGTACTGTGTGAAGTTTATTTTTTAGATGTTTTCCATTTTAGTTCAGCTTTATTTGTACAGTGCCTAAAATTCCATTTGGCACAACAAATTGTTTAAATGAAAATAATTCTCTTTGTTGGTTTACAGAATCAAATCTTGAGAACAGGAAGTAACAGAGTTATCATTATAAAGCTAAATCTCATTTATCCTCAAATGTATTCCATTTAACCGCAGTGTGAGGGGGTAAATGTTTATATATTGTAAAGACGAACATTTATATAAAGGAGCAGACATTTTAAATTTGACAATATTTGTAAAGATGTATATTGCCAATTTAGTAATGCTGTATTATAGCACTGTTATCATAATGTCAAAAAAGTCATGGTTATTTTTTAATATTAAGTGTAACTCATTTAAGGTTAATATCCATGAAATACAAATGACTTTGCGTAAAGTCACATCTGCATAATATGTTTGTAATGGATGTGATTTATAATTAACAGATCATTGCAATTGCAAAAATAACAACATAAATCTTTTACGTTATATGTAGTAAAACCTTTTTCAACAGGACAGATGTTTTTAATACACAAAATATGAATAGTTATTCTATTTAACTGTAAACTCATATATTAATTTTACAGCAATATTATGACTTTTTTTGAGTGGTATTTCACTAATATTACATTTTCACATAAATTTCCAAAAATAAAATCCAAATAATAACAGTAATCTTCTGGGTACTAACAGAAAAGGGGCTAAAGTGTCCCCACTAGTCTTTGGAAGCTTTGATGAGCCTAAAAATAATGTCATGTCGTTCAATTGTGCTTCTTCAATTTGGTAGCTAAGTTGTGGGAGACATTCATGCATTACAGCTTTAAATGAAGTCATCTTATACTAGATAACAACTGGAGAATTTTGTCATAGGGATGAAATATTATCTTTTTACAGAAACTTCACCTTCTGCTTTTTTCACCTGACATTTTACTTCCTATTTCTGATAGTAAGGAAATTAAAGTCGAATCAAATGAAAGTCTTTGGTATGTGATCAACTTCATGCATATAAACCAAAGATACTAGCCTTTTTGGACATGTTCCTGCAGCGTTTACAGGCTTACTATCATTCTAAAATATGTGCAAGACAGTAAAAGTACAACAAGAGCTTTGCAGAGCTTACTGTCAGCATAACTGTCTGCTTTTCAGGATATGCTTCATGTCACTAGTCTACTTGTCAGGCTAAAAGAACATAAGGACATGTTTCAGGTTGGCTTGTGGCTCTGAAGTCTTAGAAAATCATCAGAAGGAACACGTGTGATTATCTTGGTTTCATATGGAAACTCACAATAACAACTCCAACAAGCCTAAAACTGAAAAAAACATCAAAAAAGTTGTGTCTGATATTGTCCTAACTGTTAATTTCATTTTATATGGAAGTTAAAATTCCTTTGTGAACATGAGTCTCTTTGTGGTAATTTTGCTTCTTTCTTTTGTTACTTTATTGTGCATGCTTTCAGTAATCTGATATTGTACTGCTTATTGATACAGTATGCTAATGCTATATTTGAACAAGAAATATGTACAAATTTTTAACATTGCAATATGAAATATTTGACTTTGTATTGATCACTTTATGGATTAATGTTAGTGAACTGAGGGAGAGGGAAAAAAAGTGCAGCATCTTAACATAAACACTCCTATTTTATTTATTTATGTTTCAGGGTTAATATAGCTAACTTAATTCAGTTCAATTCAGTTTTATTTATACAGCACCAAATCACAACAATAGTCGACATATTTTAAAGTAGACCCTATAATAATACATACAGAGAAAAACCCAACAATCATATGACCTCCTATGAACAAGCACTTTGGCGACAGTGGGAAGGAAAAACTCCCTTTTAACAGGAAGAAACCTCCAGCAGAACCAGGCTCAGGGAGGGGCGGGGCCATCTGCTGTGATTGGTTGGGGTGAGAGAAGGAAGACAGGATAAAGACATGCTTGCATTCCCATGACATGCATCGTGGGAATCCCCCAGCAGTCTACACCTATTGCAGCATAACTAAGGGAGGATTCAGGGTCACCTGGTCCAGCCCTAACTATATGCTTTAGCAAAAAGGAAAGTTTGAAGCCTAATCTTAAAAGTAGAGATAGTGTCTGTCTCCTGAATCCAAACTGGAAGCTGGTTCCACAGAAGAGGGGCCTGAAAACTGAAGGCTCTGCCTCCCATTCTACTTTTAAATAGTTAGTTACAGTGGGTAACTAACGCACTTAGTTAAAGTAAGTGTGTTACCAAACACTAAATACTCATTTGGTCCACTTTCCATTTTTCCCTCTTTAAAATGGAAGAATTTGCTCTCAGGATCCAAAACTGGGTCTAACATTGGTGCAAAAGAAAAGTGTCTGGACTTCTTTAAAGAAGTCCAGACACTTTTCTTTTGCAAGCTCCTTTGACTACAATGACCTGGATGACTGAGAACCTTCACAGACATAAATGGCAAAAATAACATTTTAAAAGACATTTTGTGACATTAAGCTCCTCAAATCTTGTCTCTATGGTTAAGGTGAACTGTATATAAAAAGAATGTCTTCAAGTTTGATTTCACATTTAAATTGATAGAAAAAGGCTTAATGGAGCAACAAAAAGTTATATTAAGGTAAAACAGTGTGCCATACAGCAGCATATTCACAGTCGCTATCACTATGGGTGTCTTTACAACCAAAAAGATGGGCAAAGTAAATGCAGAGGTTTGAAAACATTAAGGTGCTGAGTAGAAATGATTCAAATGTCATTGGAGCCTCAGTATTTACACTTTGTAATCTCCCTGGTAATTCACACGCTTTCATGAAAAGCAGGCTCTATGAATGATGAGAGAAACAACCATAAACTAAAACCATCACAGCCTCTGTTTCTGTCTGTAAATCTATCAGAGCAGTCAAATTGAACTCAGTTTGGAGTTTTATCTGCTCGACTTGTGTGCAGTCCTTAGTTTGATTATTACATATATCTTACATCATGTGTGTGTCTCCATGTGTCTAGTTGCCTTGAGAATATGACAAATAGAGCACCTCCATGCAATAGCTCTCTGCACAGAAGAAGCTGGTAGTTCAGAGATTCTCCATAAAATATGAATATTTCATGGTAAAACATTCAAGTCAAACACTGCATCTTCAGTGTGTATGTATGTTTCCATGCACAGTAATGCCCAAACCACAGTCCTCTTATTGAAACCAGTGAGTTTCACTACTCTGCTTTGTCCTCCTATCTTTAAAATGTTTTCCAAGCTTAAATGTCAGAGGAGGAAATTCATTTCTACAGGCAGATACAGATATATCCATCCAGAAACAACTTTACACTGACCGACAAATCATGGCCGAAGAGTAAGGTCAGTTGTAGAGGCCGATGTAGACTCTTAGTTAGTAGAGTCAGTGTCCACATCTCCTGAGACCTGACATGTTCTGCCCACATTCAGGTCCAGACCAAAAAGGCTAGGCAGCGCCTGTATTACCTCCGACAACTGAGGGAGTTCAGGGTCTCGCCAGAAATCCTCAGGATTTTCTATGCAGGTACTGTGGAGAGCATCCTCACACAGAACATCCTGGATGCTCTTCAGAGAGTGATCCGTTTCAAAAAACGTCGAGTCAAGAGTGGTGCTAGGGGAGACATTTATGACACATTTGGCTGTAATAAGATTTTTATACAGTAATCAAAGTGAACCTAAAAGTTATGATTAGTTTTAAATCTAATATGCTATAATTCACTACATTTTCTCACAATTACAGAAGGGTGGTGGTTGGTGCTGTTGCCTCATGGCAAGAAAGTTCAGGTATTCGGAGACACCATTTGGCCAAACAGCTCACTGGTGGGGAAGGAACATGAAAGCAGGAGGTGAAGCTGTACTTACTACATATAGTTGATGTTATTTGATTGAGCGGTTTTGGAATCAGTGTCTATCTATCTATCTATCTATCTATCTATCTATCTATCTATCTATGTGTGTGTGTGTGTGTAATACAAAAGGTAACGTTTGATACAATTTAATATGTTTAGATGCCAAATAGCAACAAAATAAAATATTGCGTAGTGTCTATACTGAGATATATCAGACTGGACTGTGTGCACATGTGTATGCACATGCAGTGTATACACTGCTGTTGGTAACTGTAGAGTCTGACAACAGCTGGAAGGAACGACTATCTGAATTTCTTCTTCACATAGTGAGTATAACAGACTGTAACTGAAGGAGCTGCCCGGTGCTGTGCAGGGAGGTGTTATCTAAAAGGGGCCAAAGCTTATCTCCAATCACTGCTGCCTCTACTGGGTCAAAGGGCTATCCCAGAAAAAGCTGCTTGTCTTGATGAATCTGTTCAGTTTTTTTCTGTCCCCAGTGGATGTACTGCATCTCAACAATATCATACTATAAAAGATGGTTGATGCCACCACAGAGTAATAAAAGGTCTTCAAGTGCTTCCCCTGCACTTTAAAAGGCCTACCCCTCCCTAGCACACATCCTGCTGTGTCCTTTCTTCTAAATAATATTTGTGTTGTTAGTCCAGACCAGTTTATTGAGCAGATTAACACCCAGGTACTTGCACAACTCCACCGTCTCAATGTCCATTTACTGAATGTTCACTTGTGCAAGTGTTTGTTCCTGCTAATGTCCATTTCCTAATCATTTTATTTCACGGGCGCAATTAAATTCCTCACACGGAAATTCAAGTACTTGCACTTGTAGAACTCAGCAGCCACATACACAAAGGAACCATCGCACACGTGAGCGTGTCTGCTGTGAAAGCGCTGCTGCAGTTTCACGCTCGTGCGGGGAGCTCTTTGTGCTTGCAGAGGAATCCTGGTCGTGCAAATCAGCTGACTTTTCAGCGTTTGGCGACGAAGCCCAAAGGAAGAGGGGCTGGTCATTTTGATGGAGAGTTTAGGTTACTGCGTTAACCCAAGTTACACTGTTGCAGCAAGCGCAGTTTTAAACCGTATGTGTTCACAGTGTGCAGGACCAAATTTGAGAAGTTATTGTTTTATGTGTGTTTGTGTGTGCGACAGCTGCTGAGTTCTATGCATGCACTATGCTGAATTTATCAGTCAGTATTTTAATTGTGGACGTGGGAATAGGTACCTGCAATAAAATGATTTGCTCAGATTATGTTTTTTTCTCACATGCAACTTATGACATAAAATAAATCCATGAAGGACCAGCCTTCACAGCTTCCCCATGATGTGTGAAGTCAGACTGTAGCTGCTGAGGTTAAGGCTTGTTGGTCGCTGCAATAATTGAGAATCCTGAAGCTGAGGCCATCTAGACCCACTGCCTTCCTTATATAGCAGAGGTTAGGGATAACTACGAATCATCGCTGGAATATATAACTGCCATTTAAGTGAACGGTGTTTTAAGTGTCTTTATCTAGTGTTTGTAGCTTAATTGATAACATATCGTCCAGGCCTTGTATTTTGTATTTTTTTTTTAGTTTTATCTAAGATATTAACAGCTTATTTAACACTACAAAATATGGGAGTGCTGTATATAATTTACATCATTTATGTTACTTTCATCACAAATAAAATGCATAAAAACATGTTTTCAAGGTAAGTATTTTCCTTAAATATTTGCACTGTTCAATAAACAAAAAAATGAGTCTGTTGTCTCATGCTGTAAATCTCTTAGAGAAAGATTTTTCTATCACAATCACTATGAAACAAAAACAGGAAACAGTAAAAAGAGTTAAATCCCTCAGTATTTAACAACACACTTTGTCCTTGCTTAGTTTTCCAGTGCTGGATCACAGCAACTGAAACTTCTCTATGTAGAAACTTAAACAGATGCTAACCGACAGCGGTTATTTGTTTCTTTGTCATGTGAGCTCTGATTCATTTTTCATGTCACAGCCATAAAAGTCAACTTCAGAAAAGTACAGTAGTTGTCACATTTATATTTTATTTTTAGTTTTCATTTTATGATCTAAAACATTTGATAAAAATTGTAATGAATCAACAGAATCTACACTGAGGCTTTCTTAAAGGGCCACACAGCTTTACTCTTAGTATCGCAGTTTGAATCTAAATCTTGAGAGAGAATACAAGCTTGTCTTGTCATGTTGGTGAGGTTGTTATACGTGTCCCTCTGCTTATCTGTCTGGTTGTCCTGGGAGATGTGTAAGCTTGAGAGGCTGTCATTATCTCCCATATCTTGTGTCTCTCCTTCCCATCTTCCCCTTTGTCTAAATCCCAAGTATGGACAGAGCTAGACGTGTCAGCTACATAAAGTCACTTGTTAGGTTCCTGTTTAATCTTACCCCCCAGTCTGCGAGCCTGTGGTGTTTGTTTGTACTGACTGACAGCTTTTCATGGATCAATAACCTAGCTGTTGGCTTCAGGGTGGTACCAAGTTGAGTTTATCTCAGACCAGTTATAA
The DNA here is from genome assembly GCF_056152115.1 of Neolamprologus brichardi. Lineage (NCBI taxonomy): Eukaryota > Metazoa > Chordata > Actinopteri > Cichliformes > Cichlidae > Neolamprologus > Neolamprologus brichardi. The sequence continues at coordinate 7,464,168 of NC_142112.1, forward strand.
TAACTCTGAAAAATGACTACAGCAACTAACTTATTGTCTCTCTCCTGGCATCACATGACCCTTCACCCTATGGTAGCTGGGAGGAGGCTCCAGCCCTTCGTGACCCTAGATTAGTCTTTTCTGTGTTTTTCTGAACACAGACCTCTGATGTTATGCAATCCACCGGAACGACTCTTCCACTTCCAGGTTGGGTTACAGCTCCCGCTGCTTCCATTATCACTGGGACCACTTTGGACTTTTTCTTTTACTTCCAGTCACCTTGTTTGTGTGCTCCTTCTTTTCCAGTGCTCCTTCTTTTCCAGTGCTCCTTCTTTTCCAGTGCTCCTTCTTCTTGATGAGTCTGTCTACTGGGATGGCTACATCTATCATAACTGGAGTCTTCTGCTCCTTGTCAACCATGACTCCGTCTGGTTGGTTGTCCAGCAGATGCTTCTCTGTGTGGAACTCGTAGTCCCACAAGATGTTAGCTTTGTTCTTTTCAACCACCTTTGGTCATGTCTTCCATTGGGACTTAGAGACTTAGGCTACGTTCACACTGCAAGCAAAACCACATCAAATCCGATTTTTCTGACCCTATGCGACCCATATCCGATCATGGTCTGACAGTGTGAATGGCACAAGTCCGATATTTCCAAATCCGATCTGGGTCACTTTCGTATGTGGTACTGAATCCGATACATATCTGATGTTTCAGAAAGCTGCTGTTTGATGGTCATGTCACATTAAATCCGTCTTTTACGTCACTGACACAAGACAGACGCCAATTATCAGGGCTGGAGAAGACATCGTGAACGCTTCCTGGCCATCCAGTGAAGATGTCCATGAAACTGTTGGGAAGACAACGTGAACATTTTATTTGTACTGTATAATCTGCAGATTCTGACAGAAATCTGCAGCTATCCTTTAAAGCGCCGGTCCTCTAAAACAGCAATAAGGATCATTATTAGGTTATTTACATTATTATGTAAATAACGAAATAACTTAAAGCAAAAATTGGGAAACATAAAATCCAAAGTCTTTATATTAAGGTCCATGAGTCAAACAATACGGTTTGCTCTGGGTCTAAACAGAGCGCGTTGTGTGTGACGTCTTCTTTTGCGCATGCGGCCGCTTTGAGCGTTCACACTAGAGCGCGTTTGCTGTTGCATTTTATTTGTAGTGTGAACAAGCAGACAAAAAAATCATATTTGATCAAAAAATCGGAATTGAGCATCAAGACCTGCAGTGTGAACGTAGCCTTAGAGTCCATATGAGCACAAATGTACACTATACCGGCCACTTGGATGTGCCTTTCAGTGCATGCTGTACCAGTTTGCATCTTGGCTAGTCTTGGAACACATTTCTCACAGTTTCGCAGTAAATACTATTGTTGTGTTTTGTTCTTTAATAAAAATTAATCACAGAATATTTTCCTGATTTATATATTACTGTTAAAATGCCTTTTTTATGCAATTGTGAAACCCAGAGTGTATTAATAAAACTGATGTTAAGACCTCAGCAAATTTCCTGACGTCGTGTTGAATTAACAACAGAATTAAAGTATAACTTAAAAATATGGAGAAGTGATTTTGACTTGATAGAAAGACAGAATTTGCTGCTTTAGTTACTTATACGCTCAATAAAAGAAATCAGAATATCAGTCTTGTTATAGCAATAGATCTCCAGGCTTCCTGAAGGACATTCAGAGTCACTATGAAGATTTCTGCTTTTTGCTACATTCTCTGTCAAAATGATCCCACACTGCTTTAGTAACGTTTTGGTCTGTACTCTGGGGCGGCCAGTCCATGACTGATACCGCTTCATTGTGTGTTTTTCTATCTGCGTATGCTTTTGCTGTGTTGGAATCATAGTCATGCTGAAAAATGAAGCTGCTAGCAATCAGAGTCTTTCTAGAAGGAAAGAGCATCTGATGCTACTTTTTTTTTTTATTTCATGAACAAAATCTTTAGCTCCACTGCCTGAAATTGATCCTTAAACAATGACAGCTTACAGTGTGTTTTACAGATAGCTGTAGAACTCAGTGTTGTACCTCTCTCCTGACCTTCTTCGTATATAATAATGACAATTTGAAGAGAAATTTCAAATTTGAATTGATTACTCCATAAAACCTGTAGAAATGTCCCTTTTTAAATGAACCATAGTTCATTGTTTGCTGGTCACTTGCTGCTGGGTGTCGTCCAGCTGCACGTGGCAAATTTTAGTGGCTGCATCAGTATCTCCTCCTTTGCCCAGCTTACTATTCCAGCTTGCTATATGATGCCTTTTAGAGTGTATGTATTGATGGCTTGGATCTTTCCAACCATTCAGCTGGCTTGTCAATACCTGTCTTACCAGTGGAGGTATTTGGCTGTGGCTAGCCTTCTTGAATCCTTATGACCTGTGGATACCCATGTACTTGCAGCTGATCTGTATAACTGCTATTCTGCCTTCTGGCAACTCCAACCCTTCAGTCTGGGCACACTTATTCTATCCAAATGAGATCCGAATGTCCTCACTGTAGACCCAGGTGAGATGGATAGCAGCTGAGACATTGCTTCCCCTTGGTAATAGTCAACACTCAATGGGAACTTGTGCAGTTAGCTTCAAGTTGGCCTCCAGTATTGTTGTCCACAGTCCCACTGATTTCCTATGGATAGTACATGTGCTCTATCAGTCTTGTAAAGTCCCAAGCACGTCAGTGTCGATGTATGGGCATTGAGTTGGAGGCTTTCTTGTAATCAGTTCAGGTGATGGTCAGGTTGGTCTGACCGTGGTATAGTTCTGGTGTGCTGCTCTGTCAACAAGGTGCTGGTGCTTTGAGCCGTTGGTGTTATTTCCATTGTCTTTCTGAGTAGTGCTCATCTATTGATTAGTGTACCTACTCAATGTCTACGTGAAGCTTCCATGCTGTGTAATCTCCCCTAATTTTCACCAACAATCTGATTACCTGTCTTTCTACCAGGTAATTGGCCTCTACCTGTGGGGAGGCATGTTGTCACCTGGTACTTTGAAGTTTCAAGTTGTTGACTGTGTGTTGACTGTTGTTCTGGGAAGTTGTTGTGATCTGCTTTTAGGTCCACCAGATGCTTGGCATTGGTGTTGTGTGATGCCTCTTTCTCCCAGATGTTCTAGTATTGCTAGGTCTGCCCTTGTATTATTATTTCCTCATAGGTGAGAGTACACCCTTGATGGATCCATGAGGAATAGGCCATTTATTCTAATAGCCTCAGCTTCTCTGGAATATCTCGTCAACCTGGTGGCCAGACCTGCAAGCCTATGTTTGTCTGTTTTTAGAAGCATCAGTTATGAATATCTGATATTTATAATCATCGAGGACCCGTCTCTCATAACGCCCTTCCACATTTCAGTTAACTGACTAAACGTCCCTCTGGACTACCCTGATTTTGGCTTCCAGCCTTCTTTACTAGTCTTTATCAATAGTATAATATTATTAATACACTACAACTTAACTTTAAAATAATCACTGCATCAGATGGAATCAGGCAGAGATACACAGACGTTGTTGTTATGATCATCATGTTATCATCATCATCATCATCATCATCATTACCATCATCTCTATCATCATCTTCAATCTTTTCAGATCTGTTTTTGTAATGAGCTCATAACAGCATGAAGATGATTGCATGTACCCTCTCTCTCTCACACACACTCACACATGTACAGATATACCCAGTGAACAGCTGGCATCTGTTCGGGTATGACATCTTCATCGAAAGGGCCTCATCATCTGCTCTCCGTCTCTTCTTTCATCTCTCTCTTTGTCGCTCTGGCTTTTCCCCAGCATTTATCTCTTAGACTGTCCCTCTTGCCTCATTTCTTTATTTTATGTCTTTTATCCTCTTTTATCTTCCTCTTCATCATCATCTCTCACAGCTTTGCAGTGTCTAATATACACATCATGACACATCATCAAAAGTCTACTTGTATTAATTACATTACAAATAGCACACACACACACACACACCAATCATTTGCTGTATTTCTTTCAGGAATATTACATGTTTCTTCTCATGTCTGGCTTCAAAAAGGTGACTTGAGGAATATCTTTCCCACTGCATAACAATTCACTTTTTTGAAGTACAACAATTTATAAATATGTTTGTGGATGTGGACAAGAATTTACACACAAGTTAGTCAGGTTATATTGTGAGAAAGCTGACATGTCAAACAAACACTGCTGAGGAAACAAACAAGCCTTAAGTGATCATGTGATATACATATCGAGGAGCAGTACCCTCCATGGAGAAGCAAACGAGAGGCCAAGATCAAGCACGGAGGGAGGTTAGCCAACAGGCCTTGGGAACTGCCAAGCACAGACTTACAGCCTTGGCCAGCCACTTGAAGAGGTACACCAGAGAGATAGAAGGCAGGAAAATACAACCAACTGTTCTCCACAGAATTTCAATCCAACAGCACAAGTCACCATCAAGTGCAGGATTTATCGCTGCTGTTCTGCATAGCTCTAAACTCCCTCAGCCAGGTCGTCACCAAACCTTGCTATGGATGCGGACTAACGAGTCACTCAAAGCATAGAAGAAAGATTTTGTGTAAATGGGTGTGAATGGGTGAATTTGGCATGTTATATAGCAAAGTGCTATATAAGAATCAGTCCATTTATCAAGTGATAGCGACATCAGGAAGAAGGAACATGAGAAGCCTGAGGAATAGCAAGGGCTGAGACAGGAGAAGATGTGGAGGGTGAAGTCAACAGGGGTCCCCGTGGTAATCAGAGCAAACTGAGCATTTGGTTCCCGCAAATCCCAGGAATGCCAGCCAAGATCCCACTGGGATTTGCACAGAAAGTGCTTGTGTTATGAACAATTATTTATTAGGATAGAGAAGAAATTTCATTTCTTTGATGTCACTTCTTACTAATTAATTCCCAGTGTTGGGAAGGTTACTTTTAAAATGTACTCCACTACAGAGTACAGATTACATGCCCCAAAATGTATTCTGTAACGTATTCTATTACATTACTCAATGAGAGTAATGTATTCTGAATACTTTGGATTACTTAATATATTATAATGCTTTTTACAACCACATGAATGTACTATTACTGTGTGACTTATTACTATTACTGAAGGTTACTCGCCATACCAATACCGACTAGATTTTTACATCTTAATATAAAATGAGTAACAGTAGGTGGACAGTAGGTAAGGCTGCACTTTTTGAGTCGGGCTGCACTGGGCTACACCGCCATGAGGCTCCATTCTTTAGGGATATTCCTGTAACACTCTGCCTATTGCCTTCAGATTAAGTAATTTTTTGAATAATAATTTTTAAAAATATTTCTTCACGTCATTCTGCAGGCCACAAGTAGAGGTGACATGGGCCACGAGATTGAGACACAGACATTAGAGCCTCTTAATGCGTGTTTGTTTGGGTTTCCACCAGCGTGGAATCACTCAAAACAGAGAGGGGACAGCCTAACATATGAAACAGGAAAAGACCGCTGTGTAATCCATTTATTTCAACAAAGTAACTGTATACTGAATACACCTTTTAAAACGGTAATTGTAACAGAATACAGTTACTCATATTTTGTATTTTAAATACATAACACCGGTACATGTATTCCATTACTCCCCAACACTGCTAATTCCTAACACATTTCTAATTTCTGGCCATACAATAAATTGTTCTCTCATGTCCGTTATAGTCCTTCAACTCTTCATCATTCCACGGCACGCTTTATCAATCCCTGAAATCAGAGACATGTTATATGAAGCCCTTAATTTGTAATAATTTGAGCAAGGAGATATCTAAACGTAATTAACATCATTAATAGTTAAATGAAAATTGGCAAACCTGCATGCACATGTCACTAATGGGTTTATTAGGCTGTGATGCAATAGCATCTCAGCTGTACAAGTTTGATATTGGCCTCTTTTTATATAAACTTGGACATTTCTATTTGGCTTTTGAAGGTATGTTGACTAACTTAAAAAGAATAATGAAGGCAGATATTTTTAATAGCTGAGAAAATAATGTGTTCAATAATAAATGCAGTGATTATATTACCAACTCTGCAAATAAATAACTCTCACACTCTGTTCTCCATCAAAAGGCAACATACTGATTAGCTCATGTGTTTCTGTGTGTGTCTTATTCATTGCTCTTTAATCTTTTCTTTACTGTAGTTATTGTCTTTACATTCAATTTTCTCCTTGCCTGTGGAAATTATTCTGACCCTAATCTTTCTAAGTGTCTCTAGTCTCTGGCTGACCCTTTTATATTGTCAGTAGCGTCTGACGCCAAGCTTTACAAAAGATGCTGTCACATACAAAGCAACGAGCCGATGGGGAGATGTCTCTGTCTATTTCACACAGTCAAGCAAACAACAGATTTTAATCTTCACTGAACACAAAGTTTAATACATTTATCTGCAGCTGTCGGCCCTGGTACTTAAAATTGTGTGAGGTGAGGAGGTTCATGATAGTGTCGGTTTGTCCCCTTTTTGCTTTGGTTTAACTGTAGCTCAGGAACATTTGGGTTATTGGTTATTTGGTTTCTAATAAATTATTAACTAACTTTAGTTGCAGTCTACTTGCACAATCTGAATCAACATCAATATTTACAGAATTTCTCCCTTGATGAAAATTTAATTTTACTTCATATCTTTATATTTGTAGTAAGAGTTCAATGACATTCATTCCATCTATAATTTTTAACTGATTACAGAATTTGGCCTAAAAATATGAAATTCTGTATGTATCAATAGCTCATGCTGCTGCCAGTGATGCAACGATGTCCTGGCACACTTTGGATTCCTTTAATATAAACTGAACATTATATGAACACTGCAGCCCTTCCCGAGTTGTGTTGCTGATTATGTCCAGCTCTTTATGGCCACGGTGTTCCCATCTTCTGATGGCTGCTTTTAGCAGGATAATGTGCTGTGTCAGAAAGCTGAAATAATTTCAAACCCATTTCTTGATCATGAAAATGAGGTCAGTATACTCACTGGTCTCGACAGTCACCAAATTTCAACCAATAATGTAACTGTGGTGGAATGACAGATTCACATCATATGTGCAGCCAACAAATCTGCAGCACATGTAAGATGTTATTTTGTCAGTATAGACCAAACACACCTTATTAAATCTATACCATGAAGAATTAAGGCACACCTGAACAACACAAAATTATCTGGTGACTGTATATTAACAACTATAAGATCTAGTTATTCATTATTTTTATCTTTAAAAAATGCTCTTGGCCAGAATTTGATATTTTAAAGATTTTTCATAATATCTTTGAACACTGTCCTTTTACTGTTCAGTCATAAACCAGACGAATAAAGCTCTGTGGGAAGCCTGGGAGACTAAACCATTTTATTGAAATCAGAGTCCCTGTTTCTCTGTTTGACAGGCCATATGGCAATGCTTAAGAGGAAGACCTGAAACAAATGTGCTAATCTCCAGTTAATAAAAACGATACTGACTGAAAAAAACAGAAAAATGTTGACAAAATGTGGCAGAATTCAAATGAAGAAATCAAAGTTTAACTGAATTATAGAATTGTGAATTGTCGTGTTATTTAAAGAGTTTTACAAAAATACTACAGTACAGTCAGTCAGTCTGAACTTTTCAGATCTGCTGTCCTGTCTGTGGTTTCGGTCCATTATTAGTCTAACTGTTCTCATTTACTGAGCTTCTGTTGAAGAACACACTATAAAAACAAGGTTTGAATGTAAAGTCAAGTGATGCAGCTTGAGTTCAGCTTTCAACAAAACAATCATATTTCAGTCCTTCGGCTTGTTTAGTGAACAAAATCCAAATTCAGTGAATTCTAGCATAGGAAACAAGCTTAGTCGTAAAATTCCCTGGCTACTTAATATTCCACAATCAAATGTTACTGATATTATAAGTAAATATAAACTGTATAACAACTCTCTGAAGTGTCAGTTGCTACAGACCTCCAAAGCCTTCAGATTAGCTCAAGAACAATGCACAGAGAGCTTCATGCTTAATGCTTTAGCATACTGTGACATATTGGACAATTTCATGCTCTCAACTTTGTGGGAATTTGAAAGGGAGAGTTTGGGGATGACTCCTTCCTTTTCCAACTTGACTGCGCACTAGTGCATACCAGGTCCATAAAGACATGGATGAGTGAGCTTTGTGTGGAAGAACTTGACTGGCCTGCACATTTCTGACCTCCACCCACGGGATGAATTAGAGTCTGCAAGCCAGGCGTTCTTGTCCAACATCAATGTTTGACCTCACACATGTACTTTCTTAAATGCTTTGTACTAGAAGAATGGTCAAAAATAAATATACTCCCTAACCTTGTGGAAAGCCGCCACAGAGGAACTGAAGCTGTTATAGCAATAACGTCATATTAAACCTTATGGATTAAAAATGGGGTGTCATTCAAGGTCATGTGCATGTGAAGACAGATGAGTAAATACTTTAAATGAGCAGTGTGTAATCAGAGTATTGCACCCAGTCAGTTCAGACCTACTGAAACACACTTCATGAGGATCATCCTCTACTAGGTCCTGTGCTGATTGCCTGCACTGTGGAACCAAATTGGCATTTGCCAGAGAATACCAGAATTGGCAGGTCTACCACTGGTGCCATGTGCTTTTCACATGAGAGCAGGTTAATGCTGAGCCTGTAAAATCATTTATGACATTTGGTGTTGGTACACTGATGGTCTGGGGAGATATATCCAAGAAGGGATGCACAGATCTCTACAGGCTAGGCAACGGCACCCTGACTGTCATTAGGTATTTGGTGGGATGTGTTAACAGACTCTACACTGGTGCAGTGGGTCCTGGGCTCCTCTGGGCCACAGAAATTTCTGGTCTCATGGGATGAAAGTATCCAAGAATTTACAGAAGGATTGAGGAATTGAGACCATTCAATGGCCCCTGTGCTTGCCTGATGTAAATTCGATAGAGCACCTCTGGGACGTCACGTTTTAGTCAATTTTTTCAGTCTATCCCCAGATTACGCTTCAGACTGTTCAGGACCTCAGTGATGCCCTGGTCCAGATATGGGAGGAGATCCCAAAGACACTATCTGTCATCTCAATAGGAGGATGCTCTGGTGTTGTCAGGCATGCATAAAAGTAACTGGGGGCCATACAAGCTACTGAGCACCAATGAAATTTCTGCAAATGGACTAGTCTTTAAATTCAAAACTCTGTAGGCTGATCATTTTCATTTCCATCAAACAGTTTGGCATCTTTTTGTTCCAAGCACATCACCCTGCCCATATCACCAGGCATGTGGCATGGTTTTTATTGTTTTTTCCCCATTGAGATCTGATGTGCTTCTTTAATTTTTTTTGAGCAGTGTACATAATTTTGTGTTTTATTGTGTACTTTGCCAGATTCCATGGTGTTCAGTGGTGTGTTTAAAGGTAAAGGCATAATATCTGTTATCATGGTTGTGTGCTATCCTTATCTCCTCTTGCACACTTTATCCCCAGGCTACTTAGACTGGTATCCTGCTGCTGGAGTGCACACACGCTGCCACATAAGCAGGTGTATGCACACGCGCGCACACACACACACACACATACAATTCTGTCAGATTTAACAGTACATGAAAATCCAACACTAGCCTATAGATGGAAAGAAACTGGTTGAAGCAAATTTAAACACACATGGTCTGCACCATAACACATTTTTACAATAATATTACCTTTAATCGCCTTCAAAGGCAATTTCCCCAGCCACCAACTTCTAACCTTGTCCTTGTTAGGACAGTTTTAAAGACTTGTTATGAGACTTTTCTTGCTTGTGGTCCATCGTGATGAGGAAATAGTTGATGTGATTTAGGAAATATGTTTCTTTATGGTTTTGTTTGGATAGAAAAAAATCTATAGACTGTCCTTCAAAGAAACACATTTAGCTTTTTCATCCTACGATCTACCCAAGCATTACTGAAATTAAATATGTAGTTTATATACATATTTGAATTTTTTTCATTTTTATTTTGTCATTTTATTTTTACAGTTTGCACCTTTGATCCAGGTGGACAATTTTTCATCCCACTGTATACTCAAGTGTATATTGCTGGGTTGACAATAAAACTATACTTGACTTGATTAGTGACCAAATCCAAGGCCAAAGACAAAGAAATGTAATTTTGGGTGATTTTTAAACTTTTTGGTAGAACATGTTGGAAAGCTCTTTTTCTATAATTACAGCTTGTACAGCTTCATGGGGTGGTTTCATTTCTCAATCTCAAGAGTCTTGATGCATGCTCAATCATCCAGGTAAGAAAATCCCATGAGGTTGATTCTGTTCATCTGGACGTAGCGTTTTCATCACTCATCCAAGTGACTTCTTCAGCCGTCACTAATGTCGTCCCAACGTCTACCCAACAAAACACCTTTGAGGTGAATTAAAGCAGAGACAGTCAGGCCTTCTCATCCAACATCAGCGTGTGATCTCATAAATGCACTTTTGGAAGAATGTTCATAATTTCCCATAATCACACTCCTAAAGCTTGTGGAAAACCTTCCCAGAAGCCGTTATAGTTGCTAAGGGTATGCTGACATCATATTAAACCCTGTGGGTTAAGAATGGGATATCATTTAAGGACATATATGTGTGAAGGTAGACAAGCTACTACTTTTGGCAAAACGTCCTTAATATGAATTGGAACTTCGGATAATTTGCTCCCAGCTATGAAGATTAGGCTGCTTTAATAATATTGGTAGTGTGAAACACATTTTGGGTATTTCAAGCCAAGCTTTCATGATAAGCCTATTATTAATGCATTTTACTTACATTAAAACTATTGATAAGCTTTAGCATTTCCACCTTAGCTTATCAACTGAAATGTTTTGCTGGGTTGTCAAAGTGTATAGTTTGTATAAAACATCACTTATTGTCAGTGTTGGGGAGTAACGGAATACATGTTCCGCCGTTACGTATTTAAAATACAAAATATGAGTAACTGTATTCTGTTACAGTTACCGTTTAAAAAGGTGGTATTTAGAATACAGTTACTTTGTTGAAATAAATGGATTACACGGCGGTACTTCCCTGTTTCATATTGTGGCGGGTCAGGACTGTTTGGGTTTTGTTTAACAGCTACGTTCTGTTGTTCCAGGCGGCGGCGTTACGGTTGCCATGGTTACAGGGTGACGCTCTCTCTCTCTCTGTGTTTCCTGGGTGAGAGAGGCCTTTTTGTTGTTGATGTTGTGCTAAGCTAATAGGCAGGATGCAGAATGTAGCTTCATGGGCAGTGTAGTCCGTGCTGCAGGGAGAATGGACCGCCATACTCGTTATGTGTCTGTGAGCGAGGGAGGGGGAAAAAGGCGAGTGGAAAAATACGAGCTGTCATCGAGCAGAAAAGCTTGAAGGAGCTGGAAGCATGTAAATATAATAATAACCACTGCAGCCAAGAAGAGAGCCTGACGAGCCCAGTTGTAAGTAAGCTATTAAGACTCGACTGTACACCGTGTTCGTGTTTTCCTCCAAAAACAATAAGTTCTGTTGGAGCAGCCTTTCAACGCCTCTCTCTGTCTCTCGCTAGCAAAGTTGACTCAGACAGCAAAGTAAAGCTAGTTTTCAGCTACGAGCCCGACACAGAACCCACCGTATTAGCCAGAGGTCCCTTTACTACGGTTTGGAGCCGCGGACCTTCAGTAACACTAATAAATCACAGCAATAGTACATTCATGTAGTTGTAAACAGCATGATAATATATTAAGTAATCCAAAGTATTCAGTTACGTTACTCTCATTGAGTAACGTAACGGAATACGTTACAGAATACATTTTGTGGCATATAATCTGTAATCTGTAATGGAATACATTTTAAAAGTAACCTTCCCAACACTGCTTATTGTACAGGTTATTGTATTTTCAGCATGACAGAGAGCAAGAACGTCCCTGCAATTCATTAAGAAACATGAAACAATCTTTATGAATTATCATCACAATTTCACTACAATTGCAAAACATGCTACAGCTCTTGGTCCTGTGTCCACACACACACACACACACACACACACACACACACACACACACACACACACACACACACAGTACTGTGATTCTAGAGTGTGTGTAGTATGTCAGTTTGACAATGCAGTGGTAAAGCTAAGCCCAGCTGACTCTCGCTCCTCCACTCTGTCCTCTACAATTCAGAAATCCATAATTCAGCTGTCACTGTTGTACCCCACAGCAAGCCCTACTGCTGGATCTCTGTGTTCATTGTTTTCTAACAACATTTTCTCACTTGCTGTCTCTCCCCACCTTGTAAATCCCTGCCTACCTTCTCACCTATACTAAAAGTAAAAAAAATCAATACTTGTGATCTCTCTTTCCCTTTACTGTTTCCACAGCCTTGTGCTGTGCTTTTTTCTTTGAGCACATGTGTCTGTGTGAAACCACAAACACATTCCCACACATCTGTCTTCATTGGGGTTTGAAGATCCATTCATGGTTCAAACAGCAAATTAGTGCAGTAAAATACTTCTTTGTTGTGCTTTTTAAACCTATAATGCCAAGGAGCTTGTGTGATTAGTTTGAATTGCCTGTGTGCCTCATTTGTTTTTCAACAGGATTACTTGAGAAGTTATGGATGGATTTTTACCACTGGTAAGATTTACCTTACCTTTGAGTTAACCTTTTGAGTCAATTCAGACATGGATCATGATTTTTTTGGAAGGTTTCTTTAAAATTTTTGAGATTTGACCACATCCGGACATTTAGCATTGTATCTTCAAACATAAGTTCAAAGACAGAAAATTCCATGGACCAGCATAAAGAGTGTCAAGATGTTTTATTCCTTCTCCACTTGGATTGTGTAAAAAAGAAGGCTTTTGTTTTCACTTGGATCAACTCGCAACTTGTCTGATTCTTTTTAATGCAAAGCAGCAAAAATCTAGCGAGTTAACTTTTAATTCACTTGGCTGAACCTGAACAGCGGACTAGTGAGAGTGGAATGGCATAAAGAGAAATTAGATTAGGCTTATTGAGGCAGTTAAAATTATGCCTTATATTTCCAGAATCATTATATGTTTTGGATTTGATATATGCAATAGCCTTTATGTCAGTATGAATGACCAGTGTAATCCCACGTTGTCCTGGGATGATAAATTTGGGGAGTGAAAGACGGGTAATTCCTCTATACCAGCCCGAGGTTTAAGGGTGGAGCTTCCTGCATACAGACAAAAAGAAAGAGGAAACGATTTAAAGAAGAAGAAAAAGAATAGAAGGACAAAATTAAACCATCCTGGGCTTGTTGGCTTAATCCACCTTGGCTGGATGTTGAAAGAGAAAAGAATAAAGAGATGTTCATTAAAACAATAAAGACAGAAATGGATGGTAAGAGGACAGAAATGAAGGATATTCAATTTTAGTAAACCAGAGAGAAGTGTGACCAAAAGGGAGGCTTTTAATCTCAGTTGTCCTTCACACCTGCACAACTTGGCTTTAATGGTCTAACTTGGGTTTTACATAAAACTTTATTAATTCATGCAACACCTTAATTCAAAACTTTTGTAATCTAGTAAGGTATTTTATAAATTTTTCACTGATGCAGCAATACATATCAACACATAACACTGAACTGAATTGAAACTGAATTAAATATCAATGAATCAAATCAAAGAAAATCACAATGTTGCCACTGTATAACAGATTGAAAGCATTATCAAAGTCTAGATTTGATCAAAATCTGGCTGGAAGCTGCTCTGATGCCTTGACAACTATTTTGAAATGTTATTTTGAAGTGATATTTACTTTCAGTTCAGTGGTCATAGGCACACAACACAAATTGTCAAATTTGAGGAGGCAGAAACGCTGCGTTTGATGTCCCAGGATGTTCCCACACATATTATTTATCTATTAATTTACTGATTTATTTAAACAACTATAGTTTAAAATAAATATGCTTTATAAACATATTAAGATGCTTACATAGTGTACCACAGATTGTATTTCTGTTGTGTATGCAAAACCTTGACAGTAGTGTATATGGGAACACACTGAATGAAACTGTTATTGGACTAATCACTGTTTTTCTTATTTTTCTTACAACATTTGATGATAAAGATGAGAGATGGTAGGAGATACTCAGTCAGTTTGGAAAGTATGGCGTCCATGTAACTTACACACATATACGCACATACATGTTACAGCCTGGCATTTAAGTTAATGACTTGGAAATAAATTAGAAATAGAGCAGCATAATGACACTTGACATTTTGATACTGATGTGGGGGGTTTTTGATGCTGTGAAGGGCTGGGGGTTCTTTCGGTCAGGCTGGCACCGCAGCCATGTTACTTTGAAGCTGTCCATGTCTTCACCACAGTAGCTCTGACGCGCTGAGTTCAGTTCAGTTCTTTTTCGAAGATGTAGGTTGTTATATTCATAAATGCTGCTTTTGTGTTGTAACAGTCAAAATAATAAATAATGATCTAATAATAATTCAGTTCAATTCAATTTTATTTAAATCGCACCAATTCCCACCAGCAGGTACTTTATATTATACGATCGAGACCCTACAATAATCTGTTCTTAAAATCTATTCTTCCCAAAATATTGTATTATTATAAATTAGGATTTTTTATTTTAGTTATTTACTCTTTAAAGCTGGACAGAATTATTACAAAAAATCTTGAATACATTTCTGCTGTGGAATCTATTGTAATACACAAGCACTGATCAATGGTTGTTGAGCAATGATCATGAGAATTTGCATATTAATGATCAAGGAACTGACCTCCCAGCCCAGTGGTGCCAATTTCAGTCATTATGCAAACGTACTGTTTATAAGGATGGAGAAACCTGCAGTCAGCTGAGACTGGAGAAGTCACTTGGATGAGTGACGAAACGTTTCTCCCATTGAAAACGCTACATCTAGATGAACAGAATCACCTTTTGGAGATTTACTTACCAGGATGATTGAGCATGCATCAAGACAAAGAGCTATAGAGTTGTGTGCTGGGACCAGTACATGCTTTTCCTAGACACTATTAGAAAACATTGCATACATTTTCATTGCTATGTAGTTAATATCCATTGGGGGTTTTTTTCATGACGCTAACAAAATCAATTATTTAAACTACAGGCATTCTTAAAGACAGAAAATCTTTATTGACCTCTAATTTTGTCCTTCTAAATTCAGACAAAACTGCGATTATTGTACTCGGTCCTAAAAATATCAGAGACATGTTGCCTAATCAGATACTTAGTCTTAAAGGTGTTGTGAGGAATACTGGAGCCAGTTTTGAGCAGTATATGTCCTTGTGAAATGATTAGGACCCCAAGGAACATTCAGGTGACAGTTTTCAGGGTTTTTATTTATATAATAACATTGTTTCTTGGTTTGGCAGCGATGTCTTGGCAAGTCAGTCAACTTTCCAGCTGCTTCCCCACTCCACATTCCTCTCTCTCATCTCCAGTCCTCAGCGTCACTAAAAGGAAGGAGACCTTATCAGCACATCACCTTCACCTGCCCCATCAGTCTTCCTGGCACTGCCCCTTGAGCCCACTGTACTACCCCTCCACTGCAGCAGAGCCAGAGTCAACAGCCCTGCCAAACACCCCCATCTGTCAGGCCAGCTCATTGAGTACTGTTCTACTCACAGAATAACTGCTCATTGGTAAAGCACCATGTTGCTGCATGTCTTGGACATTGCAACAACAAATTCATTCATCTTGTATCGTGACATGTGCAGCCTGTGACACACAAGGAGTTCATGGTGAAACTGTGTCAAGTTTGTGGCAGGGATATCTTAGATGCTGTTCCTAATATCTGCTGGAGCTACTCAATCAGTTTGGGGGTGAGTGCTCAGATTAGTACGAGGAACACTTTTGCCTTCCACCTCCATATCTTTTCGAGCTCCTTTCTCAACCCTTGGTATTGCTCCAGCTTCTTGCATTCCTTCTTCCCGATGTTGCTATCACTCGGTATAGCTACATCTCTCACTATGGCCTTCTTCCTCTACTTGATCACCACTGCTATGTCCACTTGTTTAGCCATCACCAGCATATCCATTAGCAGCGTATCTAGATGTCCCACCTGATCTTCGACTGGTCATTGTTTAAAAACCTAGTGGGTAAATCTCATTCTGACCTTGGGATTTCCAGTTTATTTTTGGCTCAGCTCAGCTGCCAACCACTTATGGCAGCCACTTGGTTATGGCATTCTATGTATGCCCTGATTACTAGCATCTTGCACCCTGCTGTTATGTGTTGGATTGCCTCAGGGTCATCTTTACACAGCCTAGACCTGGGGTCTTGCCTCGTGTGATAGACCCCAGCCATAATTGATCATATGTTAAGGGCTTGCTTAGGGCAAACTTTAATTTCAGCCAAACCGATTTACTCAGGAACAAATAAAAAACTGAAAAAAGAATAATAAGAGTAATATTAAAACGAACTAGCTGCTGCCACTGTTGGAAACTGAGCTGGGCCGCGCTATGAATTCTGGGACACAGCTTCTTCTTCTTCGGGGTTTAACGGCAGCTGGCATTCTTGTACATGCAGTGCTGCCATCTTCTGTTTCAGTCTGTTATTACACTGTTAAATCCTACTACTTATTCCTGCGTCTTTTGGGATCTTACAAAACTTCAAACGACGCGTCAGCTGTTAAATTAGTCGTCGATGATTTTGATAGTCGACGTAATCGTGACTAGTCGACTAATCGTGGCAGCCCTACCCTCTATTCATATTTGGTTTCTGCAGCTTTACTAGCAGCTTCTTCATGAGTCCCATTTGCTTTGTAATTATGTTCCGTGTCTGCAGTGTTTCCTTCTGGTAGTACAGTCCCCTCAGTTCTGACTGATAACATTGCAATGCCCTTTTATTGATTGATTGATTTGATTGGTAATTTATTTCAACATATGAACAATATACAGGTACATTTAGAAAAGAAAATAAGACTATACAAAAAATACTATACAAATTACATACAAAAAACGTTCTGATTAATTTACATGTTGAAAGGGAAGAAGTAAACACTTATTTAATCCGACCCCTTTGCCATAAATTATCAGTTAATATTTAGTCAGCTTCCTTACTGATATAATCTGTAATAAAAAATAGTGAACAGACTTCTGATATACTATATACTATAATATCACATCATGAATTTTTTTTTTAAAATAGAGACATTCACTTAATTTCAATATTTTGCTTTTCTTTATATTAGTTTGAGTTTGTATGTTCCCTATAACCTGCACTGTGGATGATTTGAATTGCTTTTTTTTTTTTTGAAGAGTAAAAAGTGAATGTAATGTGGTTTTATAGTTATTGCCCCAGACCTCTGCACAATAGCTTAAGCATGGTGAAACCAGTGAACAGTATAGAATATGAAGTGATGTTCTGTCGAATACCTGTTTTGCCTTGTTTAGTGCTGCAATGCTACGTGATACTTTGGCATGAATATATCTTACGTGAGCTCTCCAGTTAAGTTTTTCATCTATTATTACCCCCAGAAATTTATTTTCACTGACTCTTTCAATATCAACACCATTTATTTGAATCTTTGCATTTGTATTTAAACTACTATTTCCAAATAACATAAATTTAGATTTATTCAAATTTAATGATAATTTGTTTTTATCAAGCCAGAACTTCACTTTACTTATTTCATATCCTCCAATACAGTGGGGCAAAAAAGTATTTAGTCAGCCACCGATTGTGCAAGTTCCCCCACTTAAAATGATGACAGAGGTCAGTAATTTGCACCAGAGGTACACTTCAACTGTGAGAGACAGAATGTGAAAAAAAAATCCATGAATTCACATGGTAGGATTTGTAAAGAATTTATTCGTAAATCAGGGTGGAAAATAAGTATTTGGTCAATAACAAAAATACAACTCAATACTTTGTAACATAACCTTTGTTGGCAATAACAGAGGTCAAACGTTTACTATAGGTCTTTACCAGGTTTGCACACACAGTAGCTGGTATTTTGGCCCATTCCTCCATGCAGATCTTCTCAAGAGCAGTGATGTTTTAGGGCTGTCGCCGAGCAACACGGACTTTCAACTCCCACCACAGATTTTCTATGGGGTTGAGGTCTGGAGACTGGCTAGGCCACTCCAGGACTTTCAAATGCTTCTTACAGAGCCACTCCTTTGTTGCCCGGGCGGTGTGTTTTGGATCATTGTCATGTTGGAAGACCCAGCCTCGTTTCATCTTCAAAGTTCTCACTGATGGAAGGAGGTTTTGGCTCAAAATCTCACGATACTTGGCCCCATTCATTCTGTCCTTAACACGGATCAGTCGTCCTGTCCCCTTGGCAGAAAAACAGCCCCATAGCATGATGTTTCCACCCCCATGCTTCACAGTAGGTATGGTGTTCTTGGGATGCAACTCAGTATTCTTCTTCCTCCAAACACGACGAGTTGAGTTTATACCAAAAAGTTCTACTTTGGTTTCATCTGACCACATGACATTCTCCCAATCCTCTGCTGTATCATCCATGTGCTCTCTGGCAAACTTCAGACGGGCCTGGACATGCACTGGCTTCAGCAGCGGAACACGTCTGGCACTGCGGGATTTGATTCCCTGCCGTTGTAGTGTGTTACTGATGGTGACCTTTGTTACTTTGGTCCCAGCTCTCTGCAGGTCATTCACCAGGTCCCCCCGTGTGGTTCTGGGATCTTTGCTCACCGTTCTCATGATCATTTTGACCCCACGGGATGAGATCTTGCGTGGAGCCCCAGATCGAGGGAGATTATCAGTGGTCTTGTATGTCTTCCATTTTCTGATGATTGCTCCCACAGTTGATTTTTTCACACCAAGCTGCTTGCCTATTGTAGATTCACTCTTCCCAGTCTGGTGCAGGTCTACAATTCTTTTCCTGGTGTCCTTCAAAAGCTCTTTGGTCTTGGCCATGGCGGAGTTTGGAGTCTGACTGGTTGAGGCTGTGGACAGGTGTCTTTTATACAGATGATGAGGTCAAACAGGTGCCATTCATACAGGTAACGAGTGGGGGACAGAAAAGCGTTACAGGTCTGTGAGAGCCAGGGATTTTCCTTGTTTGAGGTGACCAAATACTTATTTTCCACCCTGATTTACGAATAAATTCTTTACAAATCCTACCATGTGAATTCATGGATTTTTTTTTCACATTCTGTCTCTCACAGTTGAAGTGTACCTCTGGTGCAAATTACTGACCTCTGTCATCATTTTAAGTGGGGGAACTTGCACAATCGGTGGCTGACTAAATACTTTTTTGCCCCACTGTAAATTCTGCAGATCATCACCAGAGTAGAAGATGTTTGTATCGTCAGCAAAGAGAACCATTTTTAATACTTTGGACACTTTACAGATGTTGTTAATGTACAAGTTGAAGAATTTTGGACCCAAAACTGACCCTTGGGGTACACCACAAGCAATGTCCATACATAAGGAGCAACCACCATTTAATTTCACAAACTGCTTCCTGTCACCTAAATAACTCTGGACCCAATCTAAAACTACCCCTCTGACACCATAACTTTCCAGTTTTCTTATTATATATATTATGATCTATAGTGTCAAATGCCTTTGTCAAGTCTATGAATAACCCAGCCACATATTGCTTTTTGTCTATGGTATTTGTGATGTATTCTATTGAATCTAATAGTGCCAATGATGTTGATCTGCTTGATCTGAATCCGTACTGACTCTCGGTGAGTAGTTTATGTTTATCTATAAATTTTTCCAGTCGGTTTTTAAACAGTTTTTCAAGAACTTTTGAGAATTGAGGCAGTAAAGAGACTGGCCTGTAGATTATGAAATGGTGTTTGTTTCCAGATTTTTATAGAGGTATAACTTATGCTATTTTCATTCTGTCTGGAAATCGACCAGTTTGAAATGATAAATTACAGATGTATGTAAACGGTTTTATAATAGCCTCAATGACTCTTTTAACCACTATCATATCGATATCATTACAGTCCAAAGATTTCTGATTTTTACATTTTTTGACCATTTCAAAAACTTCATTTTCATCAACGGCTGTGAGAAACATAGAATATGGATTTCTGTCAATCAGCGTATCCGGTTTTTCCTGTGCTTTCCCAGGATGAGTGATTGTTCTTGCTAATGGTCCAGCAGTTACAAATAATTCATTGACACTATTTGCCACAACATCCATGTTGTATTCTTCATGGTCATTACAAGTGAAATACTTGGGATAGTTCTTTTGTCCAGTCCCACGTTTTATAACACTGTTCAGGATTTCCCATAATCTTTTATTATTATTTCTATTTATATCTAATTGCTTCATATAGTATTCCTTTTTACTAAATCTAAGTATATTAGTTAACCTATTTTTATATCTTTTGTATCTGATTTCAGCATCTTTAGTTCTCGTTCTTAAGAACTCTCTGTATAGAGCATTTTGCAGACCTTTTGTTATCCATGGACAGTCCATATATTTATGTTTCCTACTATATTGCTTTATTGGACAGTTGGTATTGTACAGTAATGTAAATATTCTAAGGAATTCATTATACGCACTATGAACGTCCTGTTCCTGATATTCTTCACCCCAGTTCTCTTTCAGTAAATCTTTTTTAAATGCATTCATTCTTTCTTCTGTTCTTACTCGTCTGTACTCTTTTTTACTGTCCATTTTATTGATCTTGTAATTCCAATCATAGATTGTAAAAATTGGAAGATGGTCACTTATGTCATTAATCAGGAGTCCACTTACAGTCTTATTTTCAATGTCATTTGTAAAAATCTTGTCTATGAGAGTTGCACAATGTGATGTGATCCTGGTAATTTTAGGGAATAGGTTCATACAGTGCATTGTGTTTATAAATTCCTCAGTGGTTATATGTTTATTTGGGTTTAGCAAATCAATGTTGAAGTCTCCACAAATGAAAACCTTTTTGTGAGCTATTTCAATAAATGTTTCTTCTATCCAGTCTTTAAATGTCTCAATACTACTACCTGGAACTCTGTATATACAGCTAATGATTACATTTTTACTTTTTTCTTTACAAATTTCAACTGTAATACATTCTAGTACATTATCAATCACCATCGTCATCTTTTCCACCACATTAAATTTCAAGGATTTGTCCACATACAAGGCCACTCCTCCTCCTCCTTTGTTTTGCCTAGTTATTTGAATTCATAACCCTCCAGTTCAAAGTCTGTTCCTTTTTCCATATTGATCCAAGTTTCTGATAAGGCAATGACACTAAATGGATGTGAAAACTGGTTAAGATATTCTTTGATATGATTAAAATTAGCATAGAGACTTTTTCAGTTAAAGTGGATAATTGATCATTTATTCTCAGTTTTAATCCTCTGATTGTAGTCTTTATTTGTATAGTAGCAGCAATTGTTATTGTTAGATGAAAAGAAGTTGTTGTCTGGATCTATTTCATATTCCAAATCCTGTGTATTGTGATCCATATAGTTAAATGTTTTCAGTTCCAATTGATCAAATTCTGCAACTGTCTGACTGATGCAGCTGTTTCTTCCAGATGTATCTAAGTTCTTCCTTCCAGTGTGTGTCATAAGTGAGTGTGTGGTTGTCTGTTACCTTGTTTGCCGTCCTGATCGTGTTGCTCACTGATATTTTTCGAGATCCACCATGTTTTTAATGGTCAGAACTTTGGCTTCCTCTGGTGATCCATTTAGTTTAATGAATATTTGAATGAATTTAATGAATATTTTACAGTTCGTTATCCAAGTGCTTTGGATTTTTCCCAGCTTCTTAAGGTGTTGCGCTTTTTTGGCTATTTCAGCGTTGTGTTTGGTTTGATGTTCATTGATAAAGACATTAGATTCTTTTAATTTTCTTCCTTGTTTCAGCAGCGTAATCTTTTGCTTTTGATTTACAAACCTTAATATAATAGCCAGTATGTTGCCGTTCCTCCTGGGAAGAGGGTGGCATGCTTTGACAGAGTTACAGTCCAGGTCAATCCTTTTGGATCGCAGCTGTCAGCGGTCACCGCCTGAGCGTATGACCGGGGTTTAATATGGAGCCACGTGATGATGACGTTGTTTATCCTGGAGTATTGTTCCAGGTCAGCGACCTTACTTTCCAGGTATGCAATCTTTTTATCTTTTTTGGCATTTTGGATGCGGAGGAGCTTTACCTCCTCCACAATTTCAATGATATTTTTCTGCTGCAACCTGATAGTGGAAATTTCCTCCATTATGAAGTCAAGAGACTTTTTAATATCCTCGACTTCCTCAGCTGTCAGTGTCCTCTTCGGCCCCATTTTATCTGGTTACCCTGGTAGCAGGTTCAGTCAGCTGATTCCTCAGTCAGCTGTTAGCCTGGTAACTGTTGGCTAACCTGCAATTACCTCGTTAACTCCATTAGTCCAGTCCAATATCCTGTGTCAAAGTCGTAATCCAGACAGGGTTGTATCAAAAGTTCCAACAATTGTAGTAGTCTTTGCTCCAGAAATTGATGGCAAAGTTTCAAAAATCCACAGGACATGATCAAAACACAACTTTCAAACAAAATAACTACAGCCCTTGCTGTAGTTATTAGTGGTGTGGATTAGTGAACTGATATTTCTTTTACTCCTGGCATTCTTCTTGAAGTCATCCATCCAGATCTTCCATTTCTATATCAGTCCTTTCCATACTTGGGATATGTAGCCAGTTTTGTTAATGATATGACTGAGGGTGTTCAGGTCTATGCAGAACAGCAATGAGGACTAAGCATGTCCTTGGTAATTCCCACACTTGATGGCAATTGTGCTATTTGCTTGAATCTTAAGTCTGTTGTTTTCCACATTCAAATTCCTGATGAAGACTTGTAGGGTCTTGTTGATCTTGTACAGTTCTAGGCATTCCAGGATCCATGTGTTAGGCATCGTGCCCTATGCTTTTCCGTAGTAAATCCAGGTGGTGAACAGGTTGGTCAGTCTGGTCTTGAGTGACTGCTCAATCTAGGCCTAAATGCTGGTGTTCTGCAGGTTTTAGATCTCACCCTGGGTCCACATACCTGAATTAAATGATTAGTTCATTATCAGGCCTCTGGAGAACTTCAAGACATGTTGAGGAGGTCATCTAGCCATTTAAATTCAATTCAATTCAATTCAATTTTATTTATGTAGCGCCAAATCACAACAAAAGTCGCCTCAAGGCGCTTCATAGATACAGAGAAAAACCCAACAATCATATGACCCCCTATGAGCAGTGTTGGGAAGTTTACTTTTAAAATGTATTCCATTACAGATTACAGAATACATGCCCCAAAATGTATTCTGTAACGTATTCCGTTACGTTACTCAATGAGAGTAACGTATTCTGAATACTTTGGATTACTTAATATATTATCATGCTGTTTACAACTACATGAATGTACTATTGCTGTGATTTATTACTGTTACTGAAGGTCCGCGGCTCCGAACCGTAGTAAAGGGACCTCTGGCTAATACGGTGGGTTCTGGCTCGTAGCCGAAAACTAGCTTTACTTTGTTGTCTGGGTCAACTTTGCTTGCCAGAGACAGAGAGAGGCGTTGAAAGGCTGCTCCAACAGAACTTATTGTTTTTGGAGGAAAACACGAACACGGTGTACAGTCGAGTCTTAATAGCTTACTTACAACTGGGCTCGTCAGGCTCTCTTCTTGGCTGCAGTGGTTATTATTATATTTACATGCTTCCAGCTCCCGTTTTTGCTCGATGACAGCTCGTACTTTTCCTTTTTCTCCCTCGCTCACAGACACATAACGTGTATGGCAGTCCATTCTCCCTGCAGCACGGACTACACTGCCTATGATGCTACATTCTTCAGAGCTATACTGGTAGCATTCTGCCTATTAGCTTAGCACAACAACAACAGGCGCTCTCTCACCCAGGAAACACGCAGAGAGAGAGCGTCCAAACAGTCCTGACCCGCCACAATATGAAACAGGGAAGTACCGCCGTGTAATCCATTTATTTCAACAAAGTAACTGTATTCTAAATACCACATTTTTAAACGGTAACTGTAACGGAATACAGTTACTCATATTTGTATTTTAAATACGTAACGGCGGTACATGTATTCCGTTACTCCCCAACACTGCCTATGAGCAAGCACTTTGGCGACAGTGGGATGGAAAAACTCCCTTTTAACAGGAAGAAACCTCCGGCAGAACCAGGCTCAGGGAGGGCCGGCCATCTGCTGCGACCGGTTGGGGTGAGAGAAGGAAGACAGGATAAAGACATGCTGTGGAAGAGAGACAGAGGTTAATAACAGATATGATTCAATACAGAGAGGTCTGTTAATACATAGTGAGCGAGAAAGGTGACTGGAAAGGAAAAACTCAATGCATCATGGGAATCCCCCGGCAGCCTACATCTATTGCAGCATAACTAAGGGAGGATTCAGGGTCACCTGGTCCAGCCCTAACTATATGCTTTAGCAAAAAGGAAAGTTTGAAGCCTAATCTTAAAAGTAGAGATAGTGTCTGTCTCCTGAATCCAAACTGGAAGCTGGTTCCACAGAAGAGGGGCCTGAAAACTGAAGGCTCTGCCTCCCATTCTACTTTTAAATACTCTAGGAACAACAAGTAGGCCTGCAGAGCGGGAGCGAAGTGCTCTAATAGGGTAATATGGTACTGCAAGGTCATTAAGATAAGATGGGGCCTGATTATTTAAGACCTTGTATGTGAGGAGAAGGATTTTGAATTCAATTCTGGATTTAACAGGAAGCCAATGAAGGGAAGCCAAAACAGGAGAAATCTGCTCTCTCTTTCTAGTCCCTGTCAGTACTCTTGCTGCAGCATTTTGGATTAACTGAAGGCTTTTCAGTGAGTTTTTTGGACATCCTGATAATAATGAATTGCAGTAGTCCAGCCTGGAAGTAATAAATGCATGAACTAGTTTTTCAGCGTCACTCTGAGACAGGATATTTCTAATTTTAGAGATGTTGCGTAAATGGAAGAACGCAGTCTTACATATTTGTTTAATATGTGCGTTGAAGGACATATCCTGGTCAAAAATGACTCCAAGGTTCAGCTGTGTTGGGTCAAGGACACATCTAAAACGTGCAGGACACCGGCCCTTGAGGCCTGGAGTTCCCCACCCCTGGTGTAGATCATCTGGTATGTTCCAGGTCACAGTAGGGATTGTACATAATGTTGCATTTACAGTACCTAGTAGATTTTCAGGGGTTACATCACGTAGTCTTCGTAATTGGGCACCGTGTAGCCAATTTGTATGTGGTTGTCACCTGTTCGTACAACTTTTTACATTAAAACTTGTGTGAACACTACCACATTTCTCATCCAAGGTGTCCTAAATAAATAGTATTGGCAATTATAAAAAAAAAACAACAATTATGTTTAGGTTTTTATTTTTTTTCTATTTTATTTTTTAATAAACAACCTATAAGAACACAAATAAACCAAAATAAACAAACATGAGGTAATTCTTTCCATTTTAAACATCCCATGAACAATCTCATACCAGTCATTTAGTGATGGAATTTTCACACTAAGCCATTTCTTGGTAATAGTCTTACGGGCAGCCAGACTCAAAATACCATACAACAGCTTGGACGTTTTATCAACATTCACTGAGTATAAATATCCAAACAATATCCCAATTAAAGGGAAGTTGCATACTAAAAATGATCTGTAACTCAGAATGAATCGATACCCAAAAAGTGTTGATCAATGGGCAAGACCAAAACAAGTGGAAGTGTTTTAGTCCTTGGGCCTCACAGTTTCTCCAGCAGCTAGAGTGATTAGAATAATGTTTACTTTGTGCAGGAGTAATAAAAAACCTACAGAGACAATGTTTACATTTTTAATTAGAAAATTTTAATGTTTAAATATGATTATTATTGTTATACGTGCATTTTATAATTTAATACTAATGTACATTAATATTTTTTAGTAAGATACCCACTTCCTAAGCTATAACACAGCATGATGTCTAATCAGGTCATTTTCTCCTATATTTAACATGTAACAAGTCAGTCCATTGATCTGCTTTATTTGCTTCACTTCATCAAAGACCTATAAAACTCCCACACACCGCTCATATAAATGATAACTGAAAAACCAAAACAGGCTCTCACACACACTTAACTTCATGGTATCATGAATAGCCTTAGAAGTTATGACAATGCTAACGGAGAGTACATTGATTAAATCATTATACCACTAATTGACTGCAGGCACTGGTCTGAGTTCAGTGCACACAAACCTTTATACGCAGCCCAAACCAGCCAAATGTTACACTTGTTCTATGTCGTTCTCACTATCAGTGTTTAACAGGGCATACATACTATTCTGTCAACCATATTTTCTCTCACCTATATGTATCACACACATATGTATGACCACCACACAGATGCAGAAAAACAGACTTGAACCTTGAGATGCACCAGTTTAAACATTCATTAATGCTTAATGAAGTCATGGAAAATGATTGATTAGGTTTTATTAGCTTCTCTGTGGGATGGTGAGAATGGCATTTTGTTAACTGATTAGACTGCAGTAAATAAGTAATTGGATCAGGGAGTATATACAACTTTCTCACCCTACGATATCAATCTGATTAAATAGCTTCTCTTAAAAGCATCAAACTTCATTTCAGTGTTGTGTCGCATATATCATAAAAGGGTGGCTCATTTGCTTTTGTCAGTAGAGTGCATGACACCAAACCATACTAGTTTGTTCCAGATAATTCATAAATGAATAAACAAATCAATAAATAAGATACTACAATTAAGCAGTTTATTATTAATTATTCATTACAAATAATAATTAATCTCTAAAATAATATTCAAAAATATTCCATGCACATAAAAGGCTTCTCCCAGAAACAAAACAAATTGTATTACACTGAAGTAACATCTTCAATCACAGCCAAAATGTGCTCACATTTCTTTTTTTTATACAAGGTGGTTGATGCCACCGTGTTTATCTTTTTAAAATTTTAAACTAGATTTGATTGCATTTCGACAAGAGCATGGAGTGCTAAGTTACCAGCTACAATAAGCAGTGTTGGGAAGGTTACTTTTATATCATACCGTTCACGGTAATACCGGTATAATGTCGGGCAACGATAAGAAAATGAAATATTGTGATAGAATATGGGTAAAACATGCATGCGCAGTGCCTTTGTTTACATACGCACACGGCGGAAAAAGCATGGCGGCGACAGAGAACGAGAAGGATCGTTGGATGAAACTGGTTTAGCTTTTGTCCGTCAGATACACAACAAAGCACTATTTTTGGTAGCGCGTGCTAGCGGGCTGTCGTGTGTTTTTTGGTAAATACGGCACACTTAAAATCAATCCTTTGATTTTTCGAAAAGTCGACAGTGTGCCTTATGTATGAACTCTGGTTGTGTTTACTGACCTCGAAACGATTTTATGTACACGGCGCTCGAAAAAAAGTGATACGTACTGTGCTTCAGCATAATATTACCGTATTGTGTGTGTATCACCTCTTTTTACGTGTTGTGGATATTACACATGGTTATGCTGAGGATATGTCGGCCAGTTTCCACTGGAAATGCCTTTTGGTTAAACTGTCCGACAGGAATTTGCATTTGCATTGTTAAATTTTTATACAACTTTAATGCAGATAAAAAACAGCTGCTTGTTTAAGTGAAAATACATTGATTTTTTTTTTTGCACTAATAAAGTTGTGGAGTTGTAAAGTATTTTGTCTAGTGTCAATTATATCGTCAGTTATATCGTTATTGCAAATTTTCAAATATATATTGTGATAAATTTTTTTTGGTCATATCACCCTGCTCTAATACAGATTACAGATTACATGTCCCAAAATGTATTTTGTAATGTATTCCGTTACGTTACTCAATGAGAGTAACATATTCTGAATACTTTGGATTACTTAATATATTATCACGCTTTTTACAACTACATGAATGTACTATTGCTGTGTGATTTATTACTATTACTTGAAGTTACTCACCATACCAATAGCAAGTAGATGTTTAAATCTTAATATAAAATGAGTAACAGTTAGTGATGTGTCGGTCACAAATGAAACGGCTCTTAGAGCCGGATCTTTGAAGTGAACGATGCGAGCCGGCTTCTTATTGGGAGCCATGGGGTTTTTTTTCTTTCTCTCACCCTCTCTCTTGCACTTTTTTCCACTTCACTCCGCACACCAGCCGTGTGCTTTGCACTGGGAAGAGGGGGGAGGGGCGGTAGTTACACTCGCAGTAGCACAGGAACAGAGCGGGAGGGAGAGAGAGAAAGAGAGCCACGGACAACAACGTCACATTAGAAAGGTATAGTAATCATCCACAACTATTTTCAGTTGCAGATGATAAAAGATTCAGAAAGTTTATTCATGCAGGTCCATATGACAGAGAATGTGCATGTTCTTTTTGTTTTCATATTTTAATTTATATTTAATTGTGTTGTGGTTTGCAGTGTTTTGTGTTGTTTCACTTTAAATTTGTTTAAATTTGTTTAAGAAGCTGAAAATTTTAATAGTTAAAAGTTGAAATGTAAATAGTTGGTTTTTGTATTATATGATTTATTTATTACATTTTATGTGGAGTGAATAAATAAAAGCATATTTACGGTGGCCCCTAGAGACAAAGAACGTACAAACTCCAAAGCACATACAAAACACAACAGAAGTCCTCCAGGATGCTAGGGGGCAGTGTTGAGCAGCTTGTGTTACCTAGTGGCTACACAAGCCAGGAAGTACCAATGACCGGATTTGGTGTGTGGTAGTAACAGGTAAATGAAGATTTTTTTTATTATTTTATTATATATATGTATGAGTGCTTGTGTATAAATACAGAAACAATACACATATGCTTTCAATTGTGTAATTTAAGTGATCTAGTAGCTCTGTTTTGGAAGTTCAGTTAACGCTAGAAATGTGTTTTGGAGTTTGTACGTGATTTGTCTCTAGGGGCCACCGCATATATTTATATATAAACATATATAAATAAAACCACTTTTTTTTTACATTAGTAATTCCTTTTGTGCATAATTTTATATTGTTGTTAATAATAAATTAATTAAAGCAACAAAACAACCTGAAGAGCCAGTTGGGAGTCGAAAGAGCCGGTTCTCTAAAAAGAGCAGTAAATCCCATCACTAGTAACAGTAGGGTGGATATTAGGTAAGGCTGCACTTTCTGCAACGATCTCGTGTAGAAAACTATTCCGCGCGTATATAAAACAGGTCCGCGGCTCCAAACTGTAGTAAAGGGACCTCTGACTAATACGGTGGGTTCTGTGTCGGCTCGTAGATGAAAACTAGCTTTACTTTGTTGTCTGGGTCAACTTTGCTAGCGAGGGACAGAGAGAGGTGTTGAAAGGCTGCTCCAACAGAACTTATTGTTTCGGAGGAAAACACGAACACGGTGTACAGTCGAGTCTTAATAGCTTACTTACAACTGGGCTCGTCAGGCTCTCTTCTTGGCTGCAGTGGTTATTATTATATTTACATGCTTCCAGCTCCCGTTTCTGCTGAATGACAACTTGTACTTTTCCTTTCTCTCCTTTCTCTCCCTCCCTCACTCACAGACACATAACGGGTATAGCAGTCCATTCTGCCTATTGCCTTCATATTAAATCATATTTGTGAATGATTTTTAAAAATATTTTTTATTTTCATTATGCAGCTGCAAGTATAGGTGACATGGACCGGAGATTAGAGCCTCTTAAAATGTGTTTTGTTTGGGTTTCCACCAGTGTGGAATTACCAAAAATAGAGAGGCCATAGCCTAACATATGAAACAGGAAAAGACCGCTGTGTAATCAATTTATTTCAACAAAGTAACTGTATTCTGAATACCACCTTTTTAAACGGTAACTGTAACGGAATACAGTTATTTATATTCTGTATTTTAAATATGTAACGGCGGTACATGTACTCTGTTACTCCCCAACACTGACAAGTATATTGGAGCAACATGTAAAGATAGATTTCTGCTAATTAGTGCTAAGTAAAAAAGTAAAAACAAAAACAAAAGATTTGGATTTGGCTCAATGACACTGAAGCACAAACCTAAACCTCATTAAATAATTAACTAAATTCATTTAAAAATGTTCCAAAGGCACCAGCAGCACAAACACAGTGGAGAGGATCAGCTGAGTGACTGAAATAAGCCTCAAGTGACCATTAAGGAACGGCGGTTTTCATTTTTGGCACTCTGTTAAAGAACACTGCTCTATTCCATGAGAAACAAGGACACATAATCCACTCTTGCATAAACGAGATATGAAGATATGGAAAATTGTTGTTTTTATACAACACCAGCATGCACACTTGTTGACTCTCTGACATTGACCGACTTCTAGTTTGGACTAACCATGCTCCACATGTCGAGGCAGGTGGCCAATTAGCAGTAGCCTGAGGAGGGACCTCCTGCTAGGGTTATAGCTTCTGACCAATTAGAGGGCTAGATTTATCCCAGCAATAACTCTCTGTGCTCCCAGTGGTGCACACACATGATGTGAAAGTCAGCTGTACATGCCAAACAAGAGACACAAACAGCAAATAAATGAATACACGCATGCTAATACACACACAGTGTATTCAGCCCTGTATGTGTTATGATAATCAGCAATTAAAGCATTTAGCAGAATTGTTTATACTTCAGTTTTGTTAAGTAAAAGCAAAGCTAAAGTTTTTTTTAACCTTGCATACTTTCATGTCATTTCTTCACAGTATGGTTCGTTCAGTTTTGATCCAGGTGAAGAATTCCTAAGTGTCTATACCGAATTTTAAACAACAGATCTATCTTGAAAGTAAAACAGCTTATCTCACATTAACAATGTATGATTAATCCTTAATTACTGTTTCAAAGACCCAGGAGAGAATATTTTATGACACTGGTGTTTGTAACTACGAAGGAGGATTGCGGCCACAATATAATACAAAAAAAAAGATCATTTTGTGACTAAAGTTAAAATACTATGTTGAGAGTCAAGTCAGAATAAGTTTTCTGACTTGACTCTACTACTACTACTACTACTACTACTACTTTGGGGGAAAAAAAGTCTAATATAACACAGAACAGTGTCAGTTTGCTAAATTTAGTAGCACCTGTACACCTGTGCGATCTAAAATATTTATTGCGTATTTTGGTTCAGCTTTTGGAAAAGTCATCAAATGTCTGAACAATGACATTTATGGTACTTTTACTGCTGTCAAATTCAATTTGAATAATATTTAAGGGTTAAATATGTACTTATATGTGCACGCACAAACAAATTAAGTATTCACATTTCCTATTAACATATTAAGAGAAGAAAGTTGTAGATTTTAACAAATACTGAAAACCTTTCATTTGAAACTAGATTCTTATTAAATATATTATTGCATTGTAATTAAGGGCAGCTTTAAAAAATCAATTGCCCCATTCAAATCGATTTTAGTTTGAATAACTAATGAATCAATATAACTGATATTGATTCATTAAATCCTGAATCGATTCTTAAAGATGTATTTTGCCAGAAATGCCAGAATCTCAGGTTAAAGCTCATAAAACTCTTTCAACAACTGCCAAACAGCTAAAACAGCAAACTATCAAAGAGCAGGTAAACATCACTCACTCATCTGTGAAAAAACACTGAAAACGTTACGTCCAGATGAACAGAATCAACTTTTTGGGCCTTATTTCTGCTGTTTAATACAGAAGAAATTTCAGCTTTTGCAATTTACGCCAAATTGCAAAACCCTTAGCTACGTCCCCGTAACTCTGCTCTGCTTCAACTTCAACATAATCAGGTAATGTTCATCTGTTGATTCATGGCCTTCTTTCGTTTTATATCTACTGCAGAATATTTTTCATGGGGTTATAAAAATCTCCTGCATATTTTTCTGTGTTCTGTTCTCAGTTACTTTGACACAAAGGCATCTGCTCTGATGCTTACACATCTGATTATGTCTCACAAGAGCCAACTGAAGAGAAATAGTCCAATAATTTGGAATTAAATATTTTTAATTTACAAGGTTTAGAGGGATCTTTCAACAGTGCATATCCAAAATAAATGGTCATAATTATAATATTTCTGAGTCAAATTCCAATTGAATCAGTGATGACACCCAGGCCTAGTTCTTATGCTAATTTTGTATATTACATCAAAGCCTCCACCCAAATAATTTTTTTCACTTGACGAAATAAGACTTAAAACTTACTGGCACTTGGGTTTCATTTATTTCTTTATTTTTGTAAGGATCACTAACAGGTGGAATATTCACAGCATTTAGTTCAAGGACATTACACATGTTGGACAATAAGAGAGTTTGACCTTATTTGTTATAAAAAGAAGCATCATCAAGCAGACGGAGGAAATCAGAGATGCAGATGCCATTGAAAATTTCACAACAGGCTGACCAGTGTTGCGCAATCAAAGCCAAAATTGAAAGTAAAAAAACCAAGCAAACAAAGTAATTAAAAAATTAACCAACTAAAAAGCAACAATAATAATGTGTAAATGTCATTTTTAATGCAATCAGCAAAAGCAGTCGGTGTCTAAGGCCATTGTTAGGAAAGTGGTTTATTTGAGCCCACAGCAGCCTTGTTATGTCTCAAAGCAGAGCTAAGACAAGTGTCTCGTTAGGACTCAGAAGGCTGTCGTGCCATAATGTTTACCCTCGGTAATTATGTTCCATTTGTGTAGAACTGATCTTTTAAAAAAACAACAAAAGAAATTTGACTTGAAAGAATAAAATGAAAGAGCAATGAATTATTTCACATACACAGTAATTTTACAAGGTTTAACTGGTCAACAGCTCCTGAATTCAAACTGGATGTTTCTAGTGGCAGGAAAATGTAAAGTTATGTTAAATGGCCTATATTTGTAAAGCGCTTTACTAGTCCCTAAGGACCCCAAAGCGCTTTACACATCCAGTCATCCACCCATTCACACACTTGCCATCACCAGGCAAGCTACAATGCCAGCCAACTAATTGACAAAGTTTAGCACAAAATGAAATTGTGTGATTTATTTGTACTAAGGTACTGCCACTGGCACATTTCCCAAGATAGTTTCTGCTCAGACAGCTCAAGTATTTGTGAATCAGTATGTCTGTGAAGGTTCTCAGTCATCCAGGTCATCGTAGTCAAAGGAGCTTGCAAAGAAAAGCGTCTGGACTTCTTTAGTTGCTTGAAGACGTTTCACCTCTCATCCGAGAAGCTTCTTCAGTTCTAAGGTCAAATGGTATCCCCTCACAGAGGGAGGGAGTATCCCCCCTCTGTGGGGTCCCAGCTATAAACCTTCCACTAGGTTTAAATCTGGGACTCCCCACCATTTGACCTTAGAACTGAAGAAGCAACTTAAAGAAGTCCAGACGCTTTTCTTTGCAAGCTCCTTTGACTATTTGTGAATCAGATTTGATACTACTGAAAAACATTTTAATAATGTCTCAGGGACAAATCATTGCCCTCTCAATGAAATAATGGCCATTTTGTCTCAGATCAACCAAGCTTGCTCTCTGATTTGCATAAAAAGATTTATGGTAGAAAATCTGAATTTTTGCTATAAAATTTTAGCTTCATATATCAAATACTTTTCAAAATACAGTATTTCAAAAAATACAAACCAGATCAATGTCTGAATAAAAAAATGTTATGCAAATGGTCAAGCAGGTAACTGTACTAAAAATAATAATTCAGAAATAAATCAGAATCACTCACAGACATATACAGTTATACTATCAGAGCAATGTTTCTGCCTCCTGCACATATAGTTGTTAAATTTTGAGTATTAAGAACTACACTTGGGTGGAACAAATCACTTAAGAAATATTGCTAAGTTTAGTCCCATTATGTCATGCTCTGAACTATACATTGTTCTTCATTCATTTATTTCACATTTGGATTACTGTATTTCATTCTTCATTTGTCTAAGCAAAACGTCTGCAGGCTGTTCAGGCTGCTGCGAGGCTTTTGACTAAATCATGATGAAAGAGCGTGAACAATACAACAGTACAGCGATATCTGCAAGTGTATTTTGCTCTCGGTTTGATTGGATATATAACAATGCAAACTAACACAATTATGGGTAGAAAGGGTTAAATTCCATACTTGACATCGGCAATGGGAAATAGTCAGTAAATAGGACTCAATTTAAACAAGTGATTATATTCTATAAAGCTAGAAGATTATGTGACAAGTGGGGAGGGAATGAGACTGGGACTTGAGGGGGGCTGTCAGAAAGGAGGGTGTGTAAATATAGAACCGAGGTGGTAGTGATTGCAAAAAGTCTTGCAGATGACTGAGTTAGTCGTACTTGCTTTGTGACGAGTATGAGTTTTGGGGGTTCTTTGCCCAGCAGATGGATGTCCAGTGAGAAGTGACATACGCTGACTTTTACAAGAAGGCAAAAATAGGTGGGTGTGAGGGGCCGTCGTCTTGTTCAGCAGTTCGAGATAAATTGAAATGCTAATTGTAAAACATAGCATTATACTCTCTGTCTGCACTGCGGTCTACATGGACATCTTCACCTTTCTGTAGTCCTGCATGAATATAAAAATGATTATTGTGCAGAAAAATATTCCCCGTCACTGTTAAATGGCTTGAGCAGTGTGTGAAATGATGAACTGTAGATATTCAAATATTGATGTAATATAAAGCTGGAGTGTTGGCAAAACAGCTGATTTAACATATTACATTACATTCTCATTGATGTTAAAGTGCTGCTGAGCCTGTTCTACTGGTCAACTTGCCAATTTTATGGACATGTTCACAGCTGCCACCCATCATCAGTCAGAGTTTTTCTCCTTTAGTTAATGTACTAAAGGAGTTTCACACTCCATCTTCTCTACATCTCACAAGTTGGTCAGCATGGTGAGAAACATGAAACTCATCTGTCTGATGATAAATTACTGAAGCTCGTTTACTTGCTAGCTGTGTTTCCACACAAAGCACAGATTGTAACTGATCTCAGAGCAGTGAAAGCTGAGCCAGTGAAGTTTGTCGTGACTTGTCTTAATGGGAAACAGACTGGCCCCTAACACAGAGAGCTACAGCTTTGTATGAGGACAAAATAAGTGCTGCTTTTAGCAACATTTGAACCACATCATACAGGAGTTATTGCAATTTCTGTGTTACATGAGAATCGTTTTTAATGGAAAAGAATTGTATTTCCAAGCATTTGCACCAGAGACCAGTGTTTATAAAAAATAGCACATTTGACATGTTTAAAGAAGGTACTGTTTTACAGTAATTTTTATTGAGTCACCTTATTACTGAGATTTGTGAAATGAATTTCATTGGTTTATATGTGTGACACTTTGCTGGTGTTTTGTAAGTCACCCTTCAATTTGGATTCAAATATATAATATGCAGCTAACTTAGTTATTATGTAGATGTTTTTTGAAACATGCAATTTTGTACAATTGTTTTGAAGACATCAAATGTCAAAATAAAAGATTTTTCATTCAGCTTTTTTTTAATGGTTTGAGTTTGATCTTTCAATCTGAAAGCACAAGCAACAATAAGGGAGAAAGGAAGAGCGAGTAGAACACTAAACGTGGTTGTTGCTTTTTCCTTTAGCCAGACTCTGGAAATGTGTAACGTATGTAATGTGTACTTGTGTGTTTGTGTGTGCATGTTTATGACAGTATTTGTGTCACCTACTGCTGCGATGCTGCATTTTAAATAGAATAACCATCAATAAGTAATGACAGTCTCAGCAAATGGTACCATGAACACATAACCAGCACACAGAGAGAGCGAGAGAGATCAGATGCATATTGTTATTGTTATGCTTGTTAAAACTGGTCAACTTGTAGCCCTCCTTGTTAAGAGTTTGCTTGTTGTTGCTGATTGCTGTCATGGTCATTTCTGTACCTATAATGACAGATGATACTTTGTGAGCGCACACAGATACACACACTCTTGCATACACACATCAGCACATGCAGAAAATAAGAGAAAAGACAAAAAAAAAGAGAAGACAGCTTTTTAAAATGACTTGAAATGCAATTTCAGTCAGACGGAGACTTTTTCTACAGGATTTTTAGACAGTCTTAGCCTGTTATTATTAGTGTGTTTGCTTTGTTACTACTGTTACTGAAAGCAGCTTTGTACTAGAGAGATGCCAGGTTTAAGACCGACTCACTCATGTTCTCATATTCATCTTCATAAAGAAATTTTGGGAAATCTTTATTTTTTCTGCAGCGTAAACTTGTGGATGTAAGTTTTCACAGGGCTTGGACTGTCTTGGAATTCAGTTGTCCAAATTGCGTTTCTAAGTACCCTGATGAGGTAGTAAAGTTTTCTCATGATCAGAGAGAGAATTTATGAACAACTTTTACAAACATTTTCACCCTGTCTTAACTTTGATGTTGTACTTGACCCATAGTCCTTGAGCAGCTGTGGATAAAGAATAACACAGCCTCTTCTTATTGCCAACACAACCAAGGTTCCTTGGAATGAGTCTGTCTTTGTTGCATTTGCAAATTAAATTACTTTAAGTTTACCATGGCTACTTTTGGTTGCTAGAGAAGTGTGTCAGGAGAGTACAGGTTTGAGCCCAAATGGCTTGGTCTTTGGTCAAAAGGTAAAAGGACCTTTAGCAGTACTTCTGGATAGATGGGTATCAGATGAATCACTTGTGAATTTTATACATTATGTCAGTCGTTTTTCAGCACTCTTCACACTCTATACTGCAGGTCAGTTAGAAAAACTCAATCTGGAAAAATCTCATTAGTATGGATCATTTGTATGACCAGAGTACTGAGAAACTTCAGTTCAGTGAGGGTGAACTCGCTTTCACGTTCTAGCTTTGTTGCCAACAGCAGCGTCTTTATTTCAAGCAAAGTTAGCTGGGCCATGTACTGTAATGTGACAACTGTGAGAACAGAACTGTCTGACTATCCACACTGCAGCAGAAACACACACAGACAAAAAACAACTTTGTAATGCTAACTTGTTGAGACCATATCATGTTCATGCTTTGTCCCAGAGTAAGCCCGAGTGCATAGATTGAAATGTGTTCAATTTTGACTTTATGTATAGTGGTGCATCCACCTACAAAAGGAGGGAGAATGTGGCACCCCCTGATGTGATGATTATTTACTGCATGGTTGTTTAAAGAATATAGAACCATTTAAAAGTTGAATGTGTAGTTTCATCATTTGCCTGTTCACAAGCACACTGAACTGTCTACACTAATTTGGAGATATCCATCTTTGTTTGTGGACACACCTTCTAAAACATCTATGAACATGATGTTCATGTCGGTGATGCAAAACCAATCTAGCAAAGATTTTCACACTGTTGCTGAAGAAAAAAGAAAAGTAATTGAAGTTCAGAACATGATTACTAATTTTTATCAAGATGGGCTTCTCCTTGCCTTTTGGTTAAAAAAAAAAAGCTTGATTAGTCTACATAATGTATATATAGATAGGGGAAGTAAAAGGCTTTGAAATCATTAGCTTCTTTATGAAAAAAATCAGTTTCTACCAGCTGAATTATTCCACTGAAAAAGAAGCACTGGCATTGACTTTAGCTTTACAGCATTTCAGAGTCTATCTGGACTCCATTTGTATGACCATAGCCCTTTCACCTCTTTAAATTCATTGTAGAACCCACATCAGCCTGTCAGTAGGCCAATAATGGAACAACACATACATGTTTTCACATGTTTCTAAATTCGTTAAACAACCATGCAGTAAATGCTCACCCAGCACCTTCATTGTCGCTTGAGCCAGACTACTTTACAGGGCCTGAGAGCTGAAGGATTTAAAGCCACTCTACTTTTAAATCCAAGTAAGCCTGCAGTTTGACAGTGAAGTGCGCTACAGGGAGAGATATACTGTCTCTTTGTAGTCCCACTCTCACTGCAGCATTCTATTTCAATTGAGAGGCTTTTCAGGAAGCTTTTAGAAAATAATGAATTACAATAGTCCAGCCTAGAAGTAAGAGATGCATGAAGTCTATTTTCAGTATCGCACTGAGACAGGAGTCTTTTGGGGAATACCAGACTTTAGACTTTAGACCCGGTCAAATCTGCACGTGAAGTTGATACATTGTAGTCCATATACTCACAAAAAACTGGCATGCACCAAGAATGGCTAACTGAAGTTCTGATCTCCAAGACTCCCCAGAAGCAACCTGTCCCATCCAAATACCGACCAATAACTTACCTTAGCACAACGTGGAAGCTCCTGTCAGGCTAAGATGAATAGGCACATGGGTCAATACAAGAGCAGGGCACAGAAAGGAATTGGGAAGGATACCAGAAAACACCGGCTACTGGTAGACCGAACAGTCAAAACTGTAAGACCATACTGACCAACCATGTGCATTACTTGGCTAGACTACAAAATACACTACGACTCAGTGCCTCACACATATATCCTGAAATGGTTAGAACTGTACAAGATCAACAGGACCCTAAGAGCCTTCATCAAGGTTTAGTGGGGATGTGGTGAAAAACACTAGAGGCCACCTCCAAGCCAGTTGCAAAAGTTGATATCAAGTGCAGGCTTTGTGCCCACTACTGTTTTGCATGGGCCTGGACCCAGTTAGCCAGATCACTGACAAGACTGGCTATACTGACTACATGGATGGCATCAAGCTTTGCAAGCCAGAAGTGAACAAGACATTGATTCACTGATCTAAATCACAAGGATCTACAGAGAGAAGTCACCAGAATGCCATTTGGACTGGACACGTATAGTCCAATGGTAACAATGAGTAGGTAGTCAGAAGTGAGGGGATTGTACAATCACAGCAACACTGTGCCACTAAGAGTAGCTACAAGTCAAGAAGGCAAGTTCTGAGTAGTCAGCTGAGGGGAAAAACAAGATCTGGGCGATCAACACTATGCCCCAGTGAGTCGTCAGATACCCTGCTGGGATAATAAGCTGGCCAATGGTCAAAATGGGATAGAAGTCCAGAAGGGCACAATCCTAGGAGTGACAAAGACCTGCAGGATCTTCAAGCTCCCACGACTCTTGTAGAGGATCTGAGCTTGAAGGACAAAGACCACCTGCAGGCCAAGTGGGGATACTACTGAGTGTAGACTTATGAGATACCAAACCACAAGTACTAGTGTTTGCTTTGTTTTCACTGACCATATAAAATAGGGAGGCTCTATTCAAATGAATAAGAGGGGTATGTTTTTTGTATGTAAGTCCAAGTTGGTCAGGATTAATAGGTAGTGTCTTCATTCAGTTAACATTCAATTATTTAATATAATAAAGTCAATGAGCCTCCTTGACTATGACATTTTTTATTGTTACTGAAATGACATGTAATATTTCATAAGAATGTGTACTTTTGCTAAACTTTTAGATCCAGTTGGCCATAATCTACGATAAAAAAAAAAAAAAAAAAGATTTGCCATGATATAACATTGACCTAACATAACTTGACCACCTGCTACATCATTAACATCAGTACACTCTTAATGAGCTAATAACATGTTATACTACACTCACAACTGATTACGCAAAAATGTTGGGAATGTTTGTTTTGCTCATTTTTTGTTTGTCTGTTTGTTTGTTTGTTTGTTTGTTTGTTATGCCTGGAACTGCTGAACATGGCAACAGGATTCACGAAATTATGCTTACAGTTTTAGTGCAGAAATGGTAGCTAAATACATTTAAAATGAAAACTGTTGAGTTGGAAATGAAAACAGTGAAAAGTGTGAAACATATAGCTAATCATGCTGCTGATGTTACATATACAAAAGGTGGATGTCCCTCTTGACATTCAGGTATGTTTGTTGTACTGTTGTCATGTCCAAAACAATGTAGCAGCATTACAGCACAGATGGAGGACTTAGCATTTAGCATAGTTGTTAATGAATTTATGCAAGATGGAGGACTGACAGCTCGTTTGGCAGACCACCAACACATGTCTATGGGTGTTTGTGTATTTTGGCATTTTTGGCTAAACGTCTGTCTATTTTGGAGTTCTTGGCAATGAAGATATTTCAAAAGTCATGTTAGTACTGCAGTCTGTGATATAAAAGCCATTTTTAAATAAAGAAAAGTTGAGCTAGTTGTAGTTAGCCAGTACACTGGCTTCATGTGTTCCCAGTTACTATGACTTGAAAGCTCAGCATGCCTCCTGCAACACCGATACTCTGTGTTACTGATTGTCGTCTCATGGTAAGGTGTGCTGGAGGCACACTATGAAATTTAAGGAATAGAAACATTCTTTTAGCATCCTCACCTCTACCATATTCTATGTGCTTATGTAAGTATGTGTTTTTACATCATTTATTATCTTTGTTGCATCCTTGAACCAGTTTCTTGACAGTAGAAGGCATCAGACTGGGTAACCCAAAAACAAACCCTCCCATGTCCTTGGCAATGGTTTTTCAATACTACTATTCAATACTACTCTCTTACATTTTTACACTTTCAAACTTTTTTTGTTGTTCTTCATGTAGATTTAGATTTGTCACTACACTGTAAACCCGAATTAGTTGACTGAGCTCAAAACTTTTGTGGAAACTGATTACCTCAAAAGATTTAAGTACACAAACTCATCTCTTCTAAGTATGGGGGTACTCAAAATTTGTATTTATTGTTAACCTAAAATTTTAAAATGATATTTTATATTTAATTAATTGAGCTTTACTCAAAGACTGTATACTTTAATTTCAATATTTTTGTGTTTCTTGTAGTTTATTATTTTGATGCAACACAATGCAATTATATTACAACCTAAACTCAAATTATATGATTATTAATTAAAAGATATTTATGTTTCAATGTTTGAGTGTAGACTACTAAAAAAAAAAAAGTACAGAAATTCAGTTACTTTACATTTTGTTTATTTAACATTTTTTCATGAAAATTTAAAAACATCACAAATGTTTTTTATAAAACCACTAACATGGACATGGGCACCATAAAGTGAGCATTACAAATTCAGTGTAGAAAATTTATCTTTTTATAAAATCACAAAAGACGACATCAGTCCTAATTGCAACTTTCTCAAAATACACAAAAATGCAAAACAAAAAGTCAAATACTAAACACTTTTTTTTAAATAGAAATGAAAAACAATTTTTTTAAATGGGTACAAAGACGATCAGCTTCCAAATAACCAGATAAGGCAGTCAAGTATAGGAAAATTAGGTAAACTGATGGTTAAATCCACCCAAAGCCTGTAGTAAACTTAAAGTGCTTTAAATAAAGTGCTTTAAACAAAGTGTTCAGTAACAGAGTGCATGTCCTAACAAACATTGCCTTATATTCCTTAAGAGCATGTAGGCAGGGGTTTCAGGGGTTTGCCGTCATCAAGCCCCATGAAGATATTTTGGACAAAGGCAAATGTGTGAACCAGCTTCCTGGGGTCGTCTAAATGCAGAGCTTAGATCAAGCCAAACAATAAAGCAAATGCATCTGCAAATCTGGGAATATCACGCATCACCTAGTCGCCTTTCACCACAACAGCCATGCTTGAGGAAGTAAAATGGACTGGACTGGGAAGCGCCGTCGGTAACCACTGTGAGAAGGGCAACTGGAGTGTCAATTAGGGTCGACTTATCCAATGCGTCCGCCTGGAACAGACACAGTATCAATGGTAAATGGCCTGTATTTGTATAGCGCTTTACACATTCAGTCATCCACCCATTCACACACTGGTAATGACAAGCTACATTGTAGCCACAGCCACCCTGAGGCGCACTGACAGAGGCGAGGCTACCGGACACTGCGGCCAGCGGGCACTCTGACCACCACCAGTATGCAATGGGTGAAGTTTCTTGCCCTAGGACAAAAAGACCGAAACTGTCAGAGCCAGGGCTCGAACCGGCAACCTTCCGATTACAAGACAAACTGCCAACTCTTGAGCCACGATCGGCCCAATTAAATAAGTATGGTTGGTTTGAGAGAATGAGACAAGCATGACCTGTAATCTAGCAAAACATTCAGCAGTGGGTTACTTTGTAATGAGTTAGGGTACTCTACTTTTTTGAAAAATGTACATTAACTAAAGCTAAAGTGTTAGCTTCTTGCACTACATAATTTGTATGTTTGTTATTTTTCTATTAAAAAAAAGTAATTTTTTATTTCATGACTTTATCTCAAAAAGAAACTAAATCTTGACTTCAGCCTGGTTTTTGGGCCACCTGCAGCATAGCCGAAGTGCTGTGATACGCCTGTGCCCTGCTCCTGTGTGTGTGTTTGTGTGAGGGTTTTCTAAAGAGAGGATATTTTGCTTGTACAATTTGGTAGCTGCTAGGG
Organism: Neolamprologus brichardi; assembly: GCF_056152115.1. Lineage (NCBI taxonomy): Eukaryota > Metazoa > Chordata > Actinopteri > Cichliformes > Cichlidae > Neolamprologus > Neolamprologus brichardi. The sequence continues at coordinate 7,506,229 of NC_142112.1, forward strand.
TATTAAATTGTATTTTAAAAAAATCCATGGCATTTTTTCTCACTGGCAGAATTTAAGTGATGCAAAAATACATTTACATTACATGTCTTAAAGAATTCTGGGTCCTCCTCCCGCAGGTATACAGGAAGGCACGTAGTACTGCAGTGCGTTTCACGTTGATATCAGGCGCCTCCTAAAAAGGGAAAAGAAAAGTTCATTTAACACAAAGGTTTCAGGTGTCATTCTTTGGGGAGAATACATGTTTATGAAACTGCATGACATCAGACTCTACTAAATTTTGGAGACATTTCTTTTAAGATACAACCTTTCTGTCTCTTGTGACAAAGAGTCTGTTTCTTAATCATTTGACAAAAACCCTACACAGTATTTTAAAATAGTGTTCTCCAGATCTATATAGAACATGAGGTTCAAAGCAAGGAAAAATTGTGTGTTTATCAGTGAAACTTTTAATTTGTGTTAATTTTATCATTATCAGTATATGAAATCTGCATCTTAACATTAAGTCCCACAGTTAAGGGACTTAATGAATGGTTTCTTCTAAAAATAAGAAATGATTGAGTCATTTCACATCATATGAAAATATTAATTTTTAATACAAATTTGGCCCTACAAAAATGGAAACTCAGTAACAAAGATAATGGAGATTCTCTAAACACAAGCGAATATCACAGTAAAATTGTTGATTGGGATTTACACATTGGATGTATCCTCAGTGATTTGGTACAATTATACAACATTATTTTATAAGAACTGAACAACTGATGAAACAACTTACTTATGTGACCACATATGAAGTGTTATAACTTACCACACAAGGTGAACTGTGCCACTGACCCTTGGTAGATCTGCACATGATTAAAAAAAAAAAGCATTATAAATACTAACACAGCTATTAATAATTAAACTGGCGGGGTACATTTAAGATGTTAATGTCACAAAATAAAATAGACTGGTAGAAGGAAGTACAAGGTAATGGTAATGGGGGATGCCATGAAAATATATCTTTTCAACATGATTCAGTGTGACAAATAGGGGCATGATTTAAAAAAACAAAACAAAACAGGTCTTTTAACTTAAAAATGTTTTAATGGCCATGAAGAAAGGACTCTTCAATAGATCTTTCAACTCACCTGTGTTTACTGTCTCCACCTGAAATTAATTGCAGTCTGAATTTTTTTTTTCTTCTGTCATTTTGTCTTCGGTCTTCAGCCTTGGAAGAAAAAATAAAAATATTGAAAACCTTATCAGCACACTAAATATACAACACCTTGCTATATTTCAATTGTTTTAGATAGAAGTTGCCACTGCTAGCTAAGTCACTTTTGAACGATGCTAATGAGAAGAAAAAAAAATCTGCCGAACAATGAGGCTGCTGTTGTAAAAACGCCAACTTTCTTGCGTTGGCAAGGGGTCGTTAAAATATCACTGAGACCCTTTCTTTATGTGTGATTCTTATTAAAACTGTGTTTTACTCGGTTAAAACTGTAAAACTAACGACATCATCGGTTTGAAAAAGAGCGCGAACAACAGCGAACAACTATTCGCTACCTGGGTCTGTGCTTTTTAACACAACAGCGCATTCGAAAAGAAGTTATTGGCTGCAACATATTAATATACTTGCTTTTTTACGGAAAAAATAAACAACGAAGGTTCTGTTTCGTTTTACTTACAAGTTTCTCCAAATGTGCTCTCCAGTCGCTCGAGAAGGGCAGCCATATTGAACAGAATTTTCTGTCAATGTCGTTCAGGTTAGAGAGAAAACGTCATGATGTAGTTGACGTACACATGCGGAGCTCGAAAAAAAAACATTTACTCAAAAATCATAATTAAGAAAGCAGTATTTACTCTTAACTTCTAAGCCGTGTACAATTATAACTGTTTGAATCATTAACAGAACAGAAAAGTTTTAATTGTTATATCCACAAACTTTATAAGTCAGGTAGACTGTTGGGGTTTACAGTGTACATGTAGTCCAAAAGTCACTTTTTGCTATTCACCAGTAACTGATGCCATAGTTTGTGAGTTTGCAAATGTTTTTTGAAGTGTGAAAAAAAGAAAAAAAATCGATGTTTCAATACCTGTCATACAGTACTGCGCAAAGGTCTTGAGCTACCCCTCATTTCTTCAGCTTTTGCTGCCAAGCAGCTACGTTACCTTGTTAATTTTTAAAGTGGTCTTGAGCAATTGTCCTCGAGGCTTTCTGAAAGTTCACTCATTTTCAACCCCGCAGAGGTGGCAAAAGTACCGACATTCTTTACTTAGAAGTAAAAGTGCAGACACCTGTGTTCAAAAAGTACTCCAGTTAAAGTTGAAGTACTGAATGAACTTAAAATCAATCAAGTAAGTAAAAAAGTACAGGGCCTTAAATGTACTCAAAGTAAGAAAGTAAAAAAGTAGCTCCTTGAAGGACAATTCTACCATTTATTTTTATGCAAAAGTAACTAAATTATGTATGATACAAAATAATAATAATAAATAATAGTAGTACATGAGAATACAAATGTTATTTGAATCTAAATTCTAATTTTAATAATTGTACTTAGCTTGAATCTATTACGTAGTGACACAGGCTGTTTTCTGTTGCCTACATTGTGGCTGGTTTTAGATGTCAAGTTTTCCTTCACATCTAAAAAGTCAAAGGGTTAAAGTGAGACTCAGCACACTGAGGAACCCTAAGATCGGTTGGAATGGTTCAGCATGGGAAAATCTCAACTTGTTATTTGCTAATGGGAGCTCCAGTAGATTTTCATGGGCACCTTTTCCATTGGTACCTATTCTGATCGGATCGCTACGACTCCACGCGAAATGCCTGGTTTTCTAATACAATTGAGTACCACCTAATGTGCAAGGTCATAGCAATGTGGCCGAACATCCCATGACGAAATTATTATGCGCAAGGCGATGATAAATCTGCTGATATACCATCCATCTGTGCCTTTTCGTCAGACTCAGGGACCATGGCGTTGGTTTTTGTAACCATTTCCCTCATTGATGGATTTTAAAAAATGGTGATTTTCGTGATTGAGATGCTCTTATGACTGCTCAAGTGAACACAACCTGCTAGGCTCGCTTTGGAAATCTGGCTGAGCAGGCACTATGACCTAATGGAAAAGCCTGAAAACCATGGCAAATGGTGTAGAAGAAGATGATGGCACATGCAGATGTATGCAACAGCACAGGGCTCCACACAAAAAACCATTGGCTGCCCTCTGCCACCCCTGGCAGAGGGGTGGCCATCACAGGTGACACCCCCCCACCCCTCCATCACAGGTGAGACCCTCCCCCCCAAATAATGTGCCAAAAAATAAAAAGATAAAAAAAAATAGTACAGATTTGTGATTAAAAATGACAACATTATCTGCATTTTATCAAATGTCACTAGCCACTAACTTGAATATCACCTCCCTTCCTCCTCGCCTGTCTTTCTTACAACTTTCTCCAACTGAGTGAAGTTATCTAGCACTTTAGCTAGTAACAACTGTGTGACAGACTGGACACAAGTTTGTTTGTGCTTATCCTCTTCAGCAGCTGTAGCTTGATGCAAAAATATCACAACTACGACTTAAAGACAAAAATCTAGGGAATAAAAAGTTGTCTGAAAAATAAGTACTCAAATAAACTACAAATACCTGAAAACTCTACTTTAGTACAGTAACAAATTGTTTGTATATGTTTGTTTGCACATGTCCATTGTGGATAAATCTTTGGTTTCTGAAGAATGACTGATGGGAGCTATCATAAGAAGCTGCGGTTCATGCTCTGGGAGCCAGGCTTTGTGTAGAAACAGACCAACTGCTAGCAAATGGATGAGCTTCTATGATTTATCATTAGAACAGATAACAGGAATATGATGTATTATTGTAGGTTAAACGGTTTGAAATGTTTTAAATGAGCTCAGCCTTCAGAAATTATGTAATCCAAATACATTTGGGGAACATTTTTCTGCAGAATAATACTTTATATTTTTGATAATTTGTGTATAATTTGCCAGTAATACAGCTTTATGTGTTCTGAAATGTTGTGATTGTCTTTTATTCCTTCTTTTGCTGAAGGTCTAAAAAAAAAAACTCCTCCAGTTCCCATCACCAGTTAATTTCTGGTAATGTAGTAGAGATTTCAATAACTATACAAGCAAGTTCAGAAAAGTGACTGTGTTTGCTTGCCTTTCTATAAAGTACCGTAACTTTCATCACAAATGACTTGACCTTGGCGAATCTTTCTGTGAATGTGTGTGTGAATGGGTGGATGACTGGATGTGTAAAGCGCTTTGGGGTCATTAGGGACTAGTAAAGCGCTATACAAATACAGGCCATTTACTATTTTCTGATCAATAGAAATAAGTTAAAAGAAACTATGTTAAAACCCAACAGATGTATTTTCTACATTCACCTTCACCTTGAATACATACAGTTACATACAGTTTGCCAAATAGGTCTGATTTTGCAAATATTCTTATTCCCATTTTTCAGTAAGAGTTACCGGATAATTGAACCTCTGTGTAGTCACATTATCTGACTTTTAAAACTTCACATATCAAACTGTCAGTTTGACTTCATAGGCCTCTAATTTTCATTCAACCTCCTTAAACCTGTCAGTTATTAATTTTGTCTACTATTTGTTAAAAAAAAAAAAAAAAGTAATGTGGGGACAAAATCCTTTCAAAATTAGTCTCGAGATCCCCAGAAAAATAACAATTATCCTTCTTTTCATTGCTGCTTAGGTTTGAATGGTGCTATTGTTCATCTTTATTTGCACTTTGTTCACCAAACAAATTGTTGCTTTATTTCAACCAGAAAAAAGGACCAGTAAGGGAGTTATTAAAGATCAGTGTAACTTTCCAAAGTGGTAGGGTTGTGGATGAGAGTGTTTGATGGGTAAATTGGGAGCTGTGGGGGCCAGAGACTCCACACCTCAGCACCACGCCAATGCTGAACAATCTGTAATTGGCACCAGATTGGGGCACCCGACTGTCACCCATAGGGATAGTCAGAGAAGAAGGAGAATAAAGGAGCCTGGATAACAAAATGGCAGTGAGGGATCTACTGCTGTGAGAACTTTAAATCAACTGTGGGGTTTTTTCTGTGTTTCTTTCATTACCATCTGTCTGCCTTGATTTCTTCAGAACTTTCCAATATTTTTTTTTGATTATTATTATTTTACAGTGTAAGCATGTTTCTACATTCACTATCAATAACCGTGCCTTAGTTTTCTGCACTCCTCATGATTATACTATGCTTTTGCTCCCAGTTTTTCATCGAGGTACCTTTTATTCCTTTTTTATTCTGACTAATTTTTCGACTATCTCCAGTCCTCTTATGCTTTTGTTAAACACATTTTACTATTATTTCAGCTTCTAATATTTTGCTGGCCAGGGAAATCACAAGTATATTGATGAACATATAGCTAAACCTATACCTGAGCCTGCGTCAGACTTAGGAACTGTCCAGGGTGTAGACGTCTCTCACCTTATGGTAACTGGGTTCCAGCCCCCCACACAACCCTGATAAACATAGGAAGAGGAGAATGGACGTTTGGTTATACTAATATTAACACTGAGTGTTAAAATAAAATTAAAAAGCGGCTCCATTTAATTTGATTGAAACTGACTGTCACACAGAAATAACTGGATGTCACTGTGCAAAGACCAGTGTTGCCAACTTAGTGACTTTGTTGCTATATTTAGCGACTAGCGACAAATCTGGCGATTTGTTCTGGTGTTATTGGAGACTTATTTATGATGACTTTTTGACGTGAAAGCGCGTATCGCTCTTACTCTCAACAAGTAGCGGGTGTTGCCGTGGGCATCTCGCACATGCCAAAGCGCTGACAGGCGGAGGATAGTCCTCCCCCAGCTCCTATCAGGGCAGGAGATGCTCACACCTACGCGTCCAAACTGCTTATAAACACACACACACACAAAGTAACTCCACCAGAGTGCCTATTTCACTTTTTCACTTTTTTTTTTTTCCACTTTTGCCGGTCCAAGCCCGGATAAAGGAGCAGGGTTGGAATTGTGACATTAAAAAAAACAATAATTGCTAAAATAATTTAATTTGTAGCTCTAAATAAATTCTAAATGCATTTAGGATATGTTTTACTCACTTTATGTCTCTTCCATGATGTTATTTCTCTCTCCAACAATGTAGGTTACAATTACATTAGCATGACCAATTGTGCAAATTAGGCGATGACATCATTTAGCGACTTCTAGCGACTTTTAGGACAGCCAATAGCAATTTTCCTTACTGAGGAGTTGGCAACACTGGCAAAGACAGTTTTTCTGTGAGATTTGTACTTCAGTTGCTTAGCACTCTTTTCACAAATTAAAATATTAGACTGATGGTATTATGGAGTTGTCTTATAATCACCTGAAACGACCACAACCAAGAATGATTTTGTCCATTTTTTATTATCTTTCTTTTATGAGATCATGCTAAGCCCCTCTATCACGACGGCAAGAACAAAATAAAATAAATAAACACCTTAATTTTGATTTAATTAAGATATTTATTAAGTTAATTTCTTAAAGCCACTTGCTAAAACATCAAACTAGAGAAAGAGCTTTTGAAGCAAGTCCAAAAGGAACTATAAAGAAATTAGGCGGGGCAATACATAAGGACACTGGAACAGAAGCTGGACTAGAAGAACAGCAGGGAGGTCCGGAGAGGGCTAACGAAACTTTCAGGTCATGGAAAGATTTGGGGATCGGTCAGGATAGTGACAGTAAGGAGTGGGTAGATGAACTGAATCTGTTTATCAACAGGTTTGAAATAGCACAGAAGGTCGGGAGCAGAAAGGCACAGATAAGCTCTGTGAGGTCATCATGCACATATATAACCTGAGCCTTTGTCTGGAGAAGGTCCCTGTGGTGTGGAAGACTTCCTATCCGGTCGTTAAGTGATGACGTGACGAATCCTACTTCCGGGCCTAAAGTAGTCTGCGTTTAATATGGCTTTTGTGTTGTTAACATGTTTAATGTTTTGTATTTTCTTCTATTTAATCTCAAAAAACTCCTAAAACAGTCAGTGATCACTGTTGACCTCCCTCGGCTTTTATTACCGCTAATCATTTATTTAAGCTCAGTTTTTAAAACCTTAGGATGTAACTACAGCCCAGCCCATGCAGCAGTATATGAATGACTAACCTCGTATTGTGGATGGATTATCTCAGCTGTTCTCCTGGCTGAAGTTTGGTCCTTTTACAGCATCCTGCCATGCGATTACATTTGTTCCTGACCACCGAGAACACTCACATTAACTTTTATCGAGTGGAAAAAAAGTTAGCTTGTTTATATTATGCTAACATAGCTGTGTCGCTAGCGATCACGTAGCACATCATTATATACCAGCTAGCCAAACTTCAGTAACCCTACAAACGTCACTGCTGTTTAGTTTTCTGTCTTCATTTATGTTGGAAGTGATAACAGAGCTGTACGTTTGAATTTGTTTCCAAACCCCCGCAGTCAGGACATGCTATATTGTATTTAGATAGAAGCTAGCGAGCTAACTTCCTGCTAACCTCTAACTCCGTTAAATGTCATAAATTCCGTTTTCATGGATACCTGGATGTTAAACTCAATTGCTACACCTCCTTCTTTGGCTCTCGGAGGAGTCTAGTCTCGTGTTTTTTTTGTATTTTCCCTGGAACATTCTCTCACAGTCTGTTCTCTAAAACCTAAAAGAGGAATTATGGATTGGATCAACTGGTCCCTAAATGCAATTGACACCCCTTTCTCAACGAGAAGTTTGGGCTTGGGTGAGCCTGAGTGCTGAAGATATCTACCTATTCTGAACCATGGTAACAGGGTTCTGGCTGATCGGAGCTGGCTTGGCCCTGACTTATCGAAGAATTAAGAAAGTGGAACCGGCTGTTCAAACCCCCACAAGGCTGCCCGCTGGGATTGAAACGATGGGAAGAGGCGTGAGTTTCTCAAAATGGGCTCATTGAGTCAGCACAGATAAGATCTTGGAGAGGCTACGGCTGCTGTGAATACTCAGAATAACATCTCTGACTGCAGACTGGATACATCTCGGAAGGGCTAGCCGGGAATAACATCTCTGGGTGCAAAATTGGATGACATCTCGGGGAGGCACACTGCCGTGAGTTCTCTGAAATTGGCTGGAAGACTGTTTACTTAGCCTGGCAGGGCGAAGGACACCGTCTCAGCTGAACTATGGACACGCACACACATACATATACTGATACTGATAAGCACTCACTGACGCATCACCCTCCCTACCCCGGATCCAACGCCACCTCCAACACTTACCTCCCCTCTGATGTGGACATCGGGTCAGTTGGAGGCGCAGTCGAAGATTGCAGCGGTCCCAGATCAGATGTACACACTGGAACTCTTTCCCATGTTGCTGTCTGTGTTTATTGTGCTATGGTGTGTTGATACCTGTGCATTCCTGTATTATCCCTTTGTGTTACACATTTCGATGTTTTTTTTCCTCGCTAGCCTGACCTGTCTCTTCTATGTGATTTTTGTGTATTGTATGTACGGTCAGCAAGGTCTGTCATCTCAGTTGTGGGCAAAAGACCTGCAACTGACAAATAAAGGCCATCTCATTTCATCATCATCTGGTAGAGCAGAACGCATTTTATTAAAGATGAAAGACTTTATCTTTCATTACTGAGAGTTGAAAAACTGTCTAAAGTAATCTGATGAAGCCCCTGGAGAGGACCATTCTCCCACCACCTCCATCTCTGGTGAGCATGCTGCTCAACCCCCTTACCATCCTCTTATTGGTATGAATGATGCACTCATTTACCTCCTTCACAGGTCACTTTCACACCTGGACTACTAGAAACACTGTGAAGGTCAAGCTTTTTGGCTTGTCTAGTGCCTTCAGTAAATTCCAACTGGCACTGAAGAGGGAGAAGCTGGAAGGAGCACGAGTCAATAGTCACCTGACTGTAAGGACAATCAATGACCTCACCAATGGACTGCAGTACGTGAGGCTTCAGGACTGTGGTGAACCTCAGGTTACGAAACCTTGTCCTTTACTCTTTAGCCTCTACACTTCAGGTTTCAGATACACCATGAACTGCCACCTCCAGATGTTCTCAAATGATACAGCTATCACTGGATATGTATCTGAGGGGAACAATCTGGAGTAAAGGAAGGTCATCGTCAACTTTGTCATCTTGCCTGAACTCAATTTGTGGAGAAAACCACCTCCCATCACAGCATCTATGGTTTGGACATCCAGGTGGACGACGTACAAATTATTGTGTCCAGTTGACAATACACTGGACTGCTCACAAAACACTCGTACTCCATACCAAAAGGGCCATCTGCTGGGCAGGCTGAGGTCTTTTGAGGTGTGCAGAATACTACTATGTTGGCTTCAGGTTGTCTTTTATGTGGTCGTCTGCTGGGGAGGTGGCGGCACAGGTAGTGACAGGAAATGGCAAGAGGGCTGGCTCTGTCCTAGGCATGCCCCAGACTCCATAGAGGACATGGGTGAGAGGAGGATGTTAACTAGGGTAATGAACACCTGTCACCCCTGCATGAGACTGTGCCAACCACGGTGTAGGACTGAACGCTATCATAGGTCCTTCATCATGACAGCAATCAGACTGTACAATACACACTCAGGACAAATACAGCTTATAAAAACATGTACATTATCATAATTCCCACTGCACTTTACGTACATAAAAAAAAAATCCTGGTGTATTTTACTGTATAAACAAAAACAACTGTACATACTGTAGAATTTTGGGTTTTTTAGTTTTTTTTATTTAATTATTTTTATTAATTAGTTTTTCCATTTTTTATTGTTTTAGAATACATCTCTAATTCAACATTTCATCCTATGTCATATGTGTTGCTGTAAACAATTAAATAAAGTCTGTGTCTACACTAATCCCACAGTTACTCTCCCATGCATCCATTTGAGTATGAATCTGTGTAAATGTTAGTCAGACAGAATTAGTCCATGTGAATGGGTGAATGAGGCAAGTTGTACAAAGTACTTTGATTATTCAGGTAGAGTAGAAAAGCGCTATATAAGAACCAGTCTTGATTCATTTTCTTGATTTTAACAAATACAAACATCAAGCTGAAAAAAACTATTGAGCATTCTGTACACATTTTACATGTAGCTTAGCAGCAGGAACACAAGATCAGTCATGCTCAGACAGTGAATAATGTTCTGTGCTCTTCCTCAAATCCTGAGCTAATCCTTGGAGAGGGCATGAGGAGCTCAGCCACTGGCTGGTGAAAAGGAGCCAGGTGACAACAACAGTCACCCCAAGTGCTTTATATTGTGAGGCAAAGACTGTATAATAATACAGAGAAAACTCAAAGCACATGAACCCCTATGAGCAAGCATTTAGCAACAGTAAGAAGGAAAAACTTATTTTTAACAGGAAGAAACATCCAGCAGAACCAAGCTCAGGGAACACGTGTTTCTGGGTTAATATAGCTAACTTAATTCAATTGAGTTCAATTCAGTTTATTTATACAGCGCCACATCACAACAACAGTCAGCTCAAGGTGCTTTATACTGTAAGGTAGACCCTACAATAATACATACAGAGAAACACTCAACAATCATATGGCCTTCTATGAGCGACTAGAACATAGGACACACACCAATCATCCAAAATAATTTCACTTTCACTTTTCTGTATTGGGACAGTGAGCTTTAATCTTCAAATATTTATTATACTTAAACCATCATATTAATGATTTACTACAGCAATGATTGTGTGTCCTTTTTACAAGAGTTTTGTAATTTACTGGTGTATTTTATTAGCTTCTTTATTGGCTTGTATAACTTCAGATAATGGAATGATACCATAAGTATGTTAAGCAACATTTGCAGTATATGGCCCAGGTGTAGTTCACCTCAAATGATTAAACTAACAAGAAAACAGATTTTGGTTTTAACCTAAAGTGCCATCAATTTACATTCCTTGCATATATGTTCGATTCAATTCAGTTTTCCTTGTATAACACCAAATCACAACAACAGTTGCCTTGAGGTGCTTTATATTGTAAGGCAAAGGCGATAATACAATAATACACACACCTCAGAAATGCAGCAATGTTTTTACTTTTTCTTTCTTTCTTTAATCTTTCTTTCTTTTTTTACCATTTCATTTTAGTGGTGGTGTTGTTTGTATTTGTATTGTATATTTAAACTTTAACACATTATAGTTGGTAAGTCTGTTTTCAAAGTCATCTCTGAGCATTGAATACCTTGCAACGTGTAAGAGGGAAGGCAGAACTGCTCAACATGCAGCCCCAGCCATGTGCATGTGTGTGAACATTTGGTATCTCAGGGCTCCCCACAGTCTTTCACCATAGGTGTGCAGATGAAAGCTCTGTTGGTGAATGTGCATACATGCATGCACACATACTCATACAGTTAGTGGCTATTTGAAGTGGCACCCAGCAGCTGAGCTGAGTTGTGGTCATAACTTCAGTTTGACATATCCTCCCATGACTGGAGCATATACACCCACTCGCTTGCCTTTCTCTATAGCTTAACATGTAGAAATCCACTATGCTTATGAAATCAGTGCCATAATATGGTTGGCTATCTGCTACAGTGGCGTCAACCCTCATGTCATTTTTTTCTAACCTACTCTTGTGGATATATAATACACAACCATAGAAAATATCAATTTACAGATGGGTATCATATCATATTCTTGCTACCAGTTTTTTTTTGTGGATGTCTTAATATAAGGAAAAGAAGTTCACCTGAAAAAAACTGTCAGCATGACTTTTTAGGCTTAAACTGTTAAAAAATAAATGTGTAGATCTATAGAAAATGTTCTGTAATTAGACTGACCTGTAATCATAAAAAATAAAGTACAGTGCAGATATGTCAGGCCCATTCGGGCTCTTGTGATCAATTATGAATTAGCATTCTGGGTAGTTGCCAAGATTGTGGTGGTGCTAGTTTCACCAGGCGGAGTAGTAGTGCCATGGGCCGGAAGAAAATTTTACATGAGCTGCAGATTATTCTTAGACTTACTCTCATCAGTTGTAGTCATGTCTCTCTGTCATTTTAGTGGTCAGGTCCAGCTATTCCTACGACTGGAAATGTTTGGATGACCAATTATTTATTGACCTCTCTACTGGATTTGCAAGAGGTTTTTAATTTTTACTCATATAATCAATTTGTTTTATGTACGCTAATATAAGCTTAATGCGTGTCTGAAAGCACGTGTTTGCGTGCACAGACCTATCTGCGATACCTCCAACAGATTTGTTATGAGCCCCATTAATTTAAGACTGTTAATTAAGATCAGTTTTTAATTAATCATGTTCCCTGAATCTGCCGATCATAAATTATTCCTGACAGATAGACGCTAGTTTTCAACGGCAGATATTTTCTAGCTGCGTTTCAAAGTTAGACTTCTTTTAGTTCCTATGAGCTCACCTGCACATTTTGACTTGTGAATGAGATCCTGAACATTTTTCTGTGAAATTTGTCCAGCAATCCTCCTCGGTTGTGTTCAACACAGCAGACGTCTCAATTCACCACATTAAAAAATTAAAGTGTGCACAATATAAAGAACGCACCTGTACGTAACTGCGCTAAAGATGTGATTGTTTTTGGAGAACACTCTAAATAGAAATAATTTGAGAAGAAAAAAGAAAATTTCACTTACACCTTCACTTTATATACGCATAGTGTGATCTCAAAGAACTCAATTAAAACTTCAATTAAAAATGAACAAGAAAAAGAAGAAGAACCTAAACACTATTTCTTCAAACGGGACAGCCGGTGACACAAAGCAGTTTCCAGCTGTTAGTGTCTGTGTTGTGAGCAGAATCCATTTCCAAAGTCAGATATGTGTGTGACCTGAGACCATTTAACATTATTTTGAATGCTGGAAAATAAAAGGACACTTTGAGTCAATCAAACTTGAGTTGCGCAAATATGGAGCTATACTCTATGTAATTAGTTTATAATGTAAATTTGGGTCAACAGGTGGATATTCTGCAGGTTCTTCAGCTTAATGGCTGTAAAAGACATCATACAATTTCAGATAAATGTGAGATAAGTTAATAAGCAACTACCAGATGCATTGAGGTCATTTTGTATTAAAACTCAAATGGAAAATATGTGAAGATTTAAAAAAGTATAAAAGATATAATTACCTTGTACGTTTTATAACCCCTGTTGTGTAAAATGTAAATCAATACAGAATGTTGCAAATTTTATAAACCTATAATTTATTCACAATAAAACACAGAAAACATATCACATGTTTAAGATGAGAAAATAAAATAAAAGATCTAATTAGATTTAAATTTCATGGCGGCAAAAAAAAATGAGACGGGGTCACGTTTGCCACTGTGCGAGAATTTCTTAACTTTAAACTGAGAAGACCATTTGCTAGACTTTTAGGAGAGTAGCTGTGACACGGATCTGTAGGGGTAGACCCTGTAGTTATTTGAGGGGACCCAAATGCAGACGCCTGAGGCACGAAGCACATTTAACTAATAACAAGATGGCCAAAAAAAATGAGAAACAAAGGCAAAATAACACAGAGATGAACTAAACTAAGACCATGACAAATTGTCCCATTCTTGTCTGGTATAGCTATTCAACAATCCGAGATGTTCTTTGTCATATTTTATATTTTTAATTACATGATGTTGGAATGCTGATGGAAAGTCTGGACTGCAGGCAGACCATTTCAGCAGCTGCTGGTGTAATTGTGGGTTAGCATTGTCTTACAAACTAAGATTTTATTTTATCTCTTTAAATTCTTAAACGAGTTGGGTCCATTGTATCTTGCTTATCTCTTAACACCTTGTGTTTCTTCAAGGTCTCTGTGATATGTTGACCAGCTTCTCCTCTGTGTTCTGAAGACTTAAGAACAGGGAGCGATCAAGCTTTGTTAGCCATAGCTCCTGAACTGTGCAATGAGTTACCTCCCATGTTAATGAGGTGTTTACCCCCACCTTAAACATTTTTGAAATATGCCTTAAAACTAACGTTCTCAAATTTCAGAATTGGTTTTGTAAGAGAGCATTTCTGTGGTTTCTCTGGCAGCCACACACTTGGAAGGCAAATCATTTAACTATATGTAGCTAAATACATCTTACACTAAGATGCTTAAACCTTGAATGTTTTTCAGTTTTCTTTCTTTCTTTTTTACTTTTATTCCAAAAGGTTTAAAAATGCAGTGCAGGCACACGTACTCATGCATGCTAGTTCTGGAACACCGTATGTTAAAAGAAGTTCATCCAAATGTGTGTAAGACTTTTCCTTTTCCTGTGCTTCATGTGTCAGGGTGTACGCAAACTTTGGAAGTTCACTTTGTAAAAACAGCTTTGTGTGTATGTGTGGTGTGTGTGTGTTTGTGTGCGTGTGTGTGTGTGTGTGCGCTCTTAGGCAGCACCACTAACAGGATTAGCGTGGTCGCGGTGCATGTGTCAGACAGCACATTACGAGTAGACTTAATGCTGAGGCAAAGAACCACGCACTGAGAGAGCGAGAGCAATGAGCAGCTTCTGTGGCAGACTCTGGCTAGAGTGAATTTGCTATACTGGTTAATGAGGTTAATTCTGCTATGACCTCTATATCACTCACAGTTGTCCTTCTTGTCACTGTTGTTAAGCATTTCTATTTAGATATGTCACACTTCATAACAGCATTAATGGCAGGCACATATTTTAGTGACCTACCTCAGCTTAAGTGAATGGAGAGGAAACACTGCTGACTCGTGGAAAGTAATTCATGTCATACTGGATACATTGTGACTGTGGGTTCATTCTGTTGCCACCCTCTGCAACTATAAAGGCTTCAACTCTTCTGGGAAGGTTTTCAAAACAAACACGTCTTTATGGACCTTGCTCTGTGCTCTGGTGCACCGCCATATTGGAACAGAAAGGGGGCTAACCCCAAACTGTTTCCACAAAGCTGGGAGCATGGAATAGTCCAGTATGTCTTAGTATGCTGGTGCTTTAAGAGTTCCTTTCACTGGAACTGAAGGGCCAAGATCCAACTCCTGAAAAGAACGCCACACAGCTAGAATATTTAGGAGGAACTTTCCCAACTGGAAATTTCACAGGTGCTTCCTATCACAGTACAATGCTGGAATTCACTGAGTATTGTAGTTTTAAGACATGTCATGCCAGTTTTGAGCAGCAATAGCATAGCTGCATGTGTTCATATTTATCATCTTTGTCTCTGAAACACAGTGAGCATTTTGGAGAGTGAACTCAGTTTTGATAATCAAATCAATAAGGTTTACCAGAACTGCTGTCTATAATGTAAAAAACACATCTAAGATTATAAAATCACTCAAACTGATTTCATGCTTTCATATCGAGCAGGTTTGATTATTGTAATGTTTTCTTCACAAGATTCCCCGGAATATCAATAGGACAACATCAGCTCATTCAAACTCCAGCAGCCATAGTTGTTACAGGTGCACGGACATTTGACCACCATACGCCAGCACTGGAATCACTTACTGGATCCCAGTGCAATAGGTCTCAATGGTTCTGCCCCCAGTACATTTGTGACCTGCTGCTTACAACCCAGTCAGACATGCCAGGTCTTCAGGAGCTTTTATCTGTTCCCAGTATCAGACCTTAGTGTGCTGAAGGTGCACAGAGAAATACATATCACTTTTACGTTTTTGTCTTCTTTGTTAATCGCATTGAGTTTAAATATAATGAAATGTGCTACATAAATAAAACAGTCATAGATATTACTAAATAACATTTTTCTTCACTCCAATGCTGGTCACCTTGTTGAGGCTGAAAAAGAGGTACCTCTGTGGCAGAATGAGTCTGCAGTGATGGAATATAGGAAATATGTATTGCACAAATAACTCGTATGAATTCTATGAAATATTTCTATAACTAAATATCCAAGTTAAATTACTATCTATTATTAATATGCATTGTCAAGGCTTGTAAGCTATGTGCTATTTAAAAGATGCGCAAGTGGGCAAATGCCCTGAAAATGTTATAAATATTTATTATATCTCTGACACAATAAATCATCACGGAAAATAAAGTACTTACTTTGTAAACAAGCATGCATATCTTGAATATTATCAGCATTAAAACAAGTTCCAATCTCCCCAATTTTTCGTCCATAAATCTGAATGTGTCCTGTATCAAAGAAGGTTAGCCGTGCAATCTACGTTACCATGGTGATGTGTAATGCTGAATAAGTGACATAAAATAAGTGCTAAGCCCAGTTTTGGCTCACTAACCCACATCTCCCTGAAGACGTGTGAAATGTTATTTATTTATTTGACGGCATCGATTTCTATATTTATCTGTCTTCTCTGCTGGGTTAGATGGAAAAGCCCTCAAACAAAATCAGCTCTGGGATATTATGATATTTCGCAAAGAATAATAAACTGCACAGCAGGGAGAAACATGACCTCTTATTATCGTACCGATCAGTTTAGTTGAGATCACTACATGGAAAAACAAGCAAAGAAATAAAGACTTGCGGGCTGGTTACTGCAGCTGTGTTGTGCGTCTTTCTGTCCTCCATTATAATTATTAAAGAAATTGTGGGAGGGTTTCATGCAGCATGGAGAGAATGTGCGATCTACTGTGTGTGGACTGTTTGAATCCAGGCCTGAACAACACAATGTGAGATTTACAGAAATAAAACAAACAAGCAAAACTCATAACCTCATTTATGACTTATGATGATTACTATTTGGTTACAAGTCTTGCTATGCTTTAAAATTAACTTTGGGTATCATGTGAACTACTGTACAATGTGTTGTTTATGGCTCTTCACTGTAACTGTGACTGTAACTCACAGTCAGCATCTCACACTGGGGACTAAAAGTATGTTTTTAAACTAGATTTAACTGCAGCGGTGAAGGGGGCTGCCTGATGTACAGTGGCACGATTTTGGAGTCACAAATGCAAAAGCTCGATTACTTCAGAGTTTGCATTGCATCTTTGAAATGCACAAAAGTATCTGGTTTGCTAATCAGAGAGAACAATGAACCTCTGCAGATACAGTAGGATCAGGAGCAAATTATTGGCATGTTTCAATTAAACTGAAGGAAATAGTGTGGTGTTCTGGTTGATGAACACCTCATTACTGTCCCCCAAAGTTACTAGGTATTAAACATGAGGACAGGAGTCCTCGTGTTCTGAAAACATCCCAAAGATGCATAGACAATTCCCTACTATCAGTAGCGGTCCACGAGCCAGCCGGGCACTTGGCCTTAAGATTTTTTTTTCACCAAACAGAGCTGTGGAAAACGTTTGGATCATTTCTGTATATTCCAACTAGCCTGTGTCATGCACCGAGGCGCGCGTGCACAAAAGGATCCAGAAGCAGGCTCAAGTGCTAGCAGGAAAAGACACTTTATTGTAAATAACAAAAGGCGACCTGGGAAAACCAGAGGAGCAAATAAGGAACTAAAAAACCCGGGGAAACAAATGACGCGGGGAAGCCGGAATCGGGACCGTGGGAGGCTGCAACAGAAAGGGGAGAAATTTACTAGTGAGCCGGGAAGCAGGGGAACACAACAAGACAGGATTAGAGTAGTAGGCTTACAATCGGAGTGGGGCCGTGGGGCTCGGGAGGGAAGTGGGAAAGTCCGTGAGAAGGGAATCCGTGGAGTTAGTGACGAGGCCAGATGATGCACCGGGTGATCCAATCAAGCAGGAGGACAGGCAGGTGGCCGACACTGGACGCCGGATCGAAATCTTAAACACATGAAGGCAGATTTAACGCAGTTCAAATAAAACATTAACGCAACGCTTTCACGGGAGTCTAGTTACCACAGAGAGGTGATTAACGGACTGACGTGGAGCATCCGTCAGCGCAGGGTTAAGTAGTCCTCCAGGTAATCACCCCGATGGAAAGCAGGTGTGCCGGTGATGGCCCAGCCCGGGGGTGTGGCTACCCGAGCATCACACACAGACTCCATAGACACAGGTCCATGACAGCCGGACTTTCTAGTCATTTTTAAAGTGGTCTTCAGCAATGTTTTCTAGTCTTTCTGACCAGTTTAATCTTTCACGTTTTCCTTGAACAAAAAACGGACTACTTTTTCATTCATTAAATCCTGACCATTTTTAGAGGAGTAGTTTAATGTTTGTTTGTTAACCCACTTCACACTGCCCTATACATTTTGATAAAAGATGCCTAACTCAAAAGATGAACCAACGCAAAGAATCAATTTTAAATTGCATCTAAATTAAATTAAATTGCATTTAAATTGCAGTGTTTTGTTACTGGCAACCTTTCACAAAAACATCATTTTGTTGTTGCAGATAGTTCAATCTAAGAACAGTGCCAAAGATAACACAGTTTAAAGTAGAATTTTAACACCAACACAATTCCAGGAGTGTTATTCAAAAACTTGCCAAGGATCGAACAGTGGTGAACCAGCGACAGGCTCATTGACGGTCACGGGGAGTGAAGGCTGGCCTGTGTGTGCGGTCTAACAGATGAGCTTTCATTTCTCAAATTGTTGCTCAAAGGTGTCAGAATACACAGTGCATTGCAGTTTGCTGCTTATGGGGTTCATTGGCACAGACCAGTCAAGGTCACCGTGTTGAGCCCTGTACACAGCTCAAAGCGCCAACAGTAGTCACCTCCGCATCAGAACAATAGAAACGTGGCCTGATCTAATAAACCGTGATTTTAAAAAAAATATATATATAGCGTCACGTGTCCAGATTTGTGCATGTTGCTTTACTTAGGGAAAGCCTGGCACTAGGATGCACTATGGGAAGAAGGCAAGCTGGCAGTGTGAGCCTTTGGCTCATGTTCTTCTGCCTTCCATGTGGAAATTACTTACACATAACACTTACCTAAGTACTGCTGCAGATCATGTTCATCTTGAAAATGGTATTCCCTGATGGTTATGTCCTCCTTTAGCAGGATAATGTGCTCTGTCACAAAGCCAAAATGGTTCAGGAATGATTTGAGGAGCACAACAACAAATCTGAGACTTACCCTCCCAATTCCTGCGATATCAATATCAGTATCTGGGTTGTGCTGGACAAAGTAATACTAACGATGTATGACAGTGTTGCAGGAAGTCGTCCTTTCCCTGCAAATGTTCAGGACAGGAAATGAAGAATATCTTCAAGACACGTGAAAATCCTGTTACTTATCCACAACGGATCAAAATAGTTGAGGAGTTTGATTTATAACGGTTTTCTCCAAAGAAAGCCAGAACAATATCAACGCCTTAGGTGGGACATTTTAAGCTGTAATTTTATTTAAGTTATTAAGACATATTATTCTATACGTGGAAGGTGAAGCATGTAACAGAATATCAGCACATATACAATGTCAGAAAAACTAGAGGTTCACAGATATGTGTCTGTATAAGGTTTAGCAACTGGTGACAAAATGCAACCAGTTCCTATGGCTGGTACCAAAGCTGTCAAAATAAAGCACTGAATCTGTGTACTGAGGACAAGTGGTCACTGATACCTAATCTCAATGTCTAACTGCTGTAGAAAGCCATGTATGTGCTCGGCTGCTTTGCAACAACTCTCCTTTTTACTACGCACTGTACCGTTGAGCTGTGGACTGCGTTTGGGGACAGGAGTGGACAAAGCTTCTGGGGAATGATTTTGACAAAATATGAATGCTGAGCACTTTCCACTGAGGTCTGCTCAAGGAACAATGTGTGCTTCACTTCACACAGTTTCTTGTACACACAAAAATACCTCCTGCTGCTAGCACAGACAGGATTAGTACCCTCACCCCCATTTTCTCTCTTTCTTCAATAATTCTCCATCTCACTCTGTTTTTTCTCACCCACTAACTTTGTGTCTCCCGTCTGCACAACTCAAGCTGCATTCCTGCTTGCAGATTCCATTCGTCTATTCCACGCTCTCCCCTTTTTGCAATGCTCTCCCCGGGGTGCCATAGTATCTCAGTAGGGGGGGGAGCATCACCCCTGCCTTACTTCTCTCTGCAACCACACCCCCATCTTCTTCCTGCTTCCCCTCCAATCATGTCCTGCACATCCAACTTGTCCAATACCAACATTCTCCACACCTGCAGGTCATCATCAGCTTTTAGCCAATAGGAACACGGAATTTCTCTTTCACCACAGGGGGTATAAAGCTCCTCAGCAACAATGAGAAGAAAAAAGGACACTGTAGTAAAAATGGTGACCTAGTTTCCCCTTCTTTTTTCTAGCACACCCACCCTTAAATTCCGTCTTCTCTGAAAGGGAAAAAAGCTTCTTGAGAAAACACAAGTGTGATTTTCAGATCATCTCTGGGTTGAGTAGGCTGTAACACACAGGAAGGCATAATTCGAAGGGGTTTAATAAGGTGAAGCAAACAACTCTATCAGCTAAACTGATTCTTAAAAAAAGAAAGTGACTTGTTAGGGGGCAGAAATACTACCACTGCCTTAATTTATATTCTAATGAATATGTAACATGGCTGTTAAGAGTTTTAAACTGTGGGCAGAGCTGAGGCCCATCTTTTTTATGCATGCCGTCACATCAAAACCTTAAAGAAGAGACTTTTGAATAATGTGTAACTTTGTTGAGGTTTAGCATTGGATTACCAGTGAAGACTTAATTTAAAACATTTATATGAGGTAGAGACTGGACTTTAAGGTTGTGGAAAAAAATGCATGTTGACATTAAGTTACCATTTTATACCACGCTCCTCATATCAAATACCTAAATGGGTTTCCTCAGCATAGTTTCTTGCAGATAAATTAATCACATGGAGAGTCCTCTTCACACATGGAGTTCACGAGGTTCTGTTTGCACACATATATGTATACATTTTCCCTTACGCAGTATCATTAGAAGGTATAGCACACATTTCCCTGCTAAGCAGATGATACTCAACCCTATCTATCCATGAAGCCAGATAACACAACAATTAGTAAATTGCAGGAATGTCGTAAAGACATAAAAACCTGGGTGAGGTCAGCTATGAAAGTCTTAGAAATCTGATATCTGACCAGATGCTCACTGTGGATGGCATTACCATTTCCTCCAGTAACACCGTGAGGAACCTTGGAGCCATTTTTCACCATGATATGTTGTTTATATGAGCATATAAAACAAATATGTAGGACTGCTTTCTTTCATTTGTGCAATCTCTCCTGTCTCAGATTGATGCTGAAAAACTAGTTCATGCATTTATCACTTCCAAGCTAGACTACTGGAATCATCGTTATAGGGATTTCCCAAAGACGGCCTGAAAAGTTGATGCAACATGCTGGAGCACAATACTGACAGCAGCTAGAAAGAAAAGAACACATGTTGCTCATACTGACTCTCTTCTTCTGTTAAATTCAGATTTTAATTTCAAATGGTTTCTGTTTGTTCAGCTTTTCTCTGTTTTCACTGTATTATTGTAGGGACTATTAAAAGTAGTGAAAAACGGTATCAGTGTATGGGTGAACTGAGCTTTTAATCTAAAGACCTTTGATTAATCAGTAAAACCAGAAAAGTAGAACCAGTATATTTAATTCTGATATCAATTAGTTAATTTAACAAGCAAAATATGAGTAAGATTATTTGATCATTTTAAATAAAACAGTCCTAGTAGAGACTCTCCGTGCACATCGATTAAAATGAGATCAATAATATGTAACCTGATGTGTGTGTTTGTGAAAGCCTGTAATGGATCAATCCTTGAGAGGCAGTAACTCAAAGCGAAGCATAATAACAGGCAGTTAGTCCATGTCATAAAAACATTTGAACGCTGGATGGCTGATTGTTCCCGATTCAGGCATGTCTGCGCGCTGCTGCTGATCTCTGTTTGGCTATTAAATATTCTATTAGGAAAGGCACACACAAGATAAGAAAGGAAATATTTTTATTTATGTCATGGAAGAATTTTATTTTAACAAATCTGACTACAACCAAAAGAAAATGTTTTTTTTTTTTTAATGTGATTTATAAAATGTTGCATTCAGTTAAAAAATAAAAAAAAGCTTTTAAATTACATTTGTGCAGAGCCCAATATTAAGTGAAATTGTTGCTTATCTGAATGGCATTCTGAACAGCAGTTTTAATTAGACTAAATAATTTATAGCAAAAGCAAATGTAGTCACTCACAAGGACAAAAACATGCAAGTGCCTTCTTAGTTCACTGGGTGGACAGAAGACAGGTGGCTTTGATTTCCTTGGGGAGTGCATAACCACATGAAACAGCTCACATAGCTTCTACGAAGGCATCAGTTCACTTTTGATAGGCAATGCCAAACACTGAGCTGTGTTTGATCTGGTTCAAATGTCTACTCAGTGGTGAAAATCTCTTAATAAATGGCTTCATTCAAGCCAAAGCTAATTCAAACCTCAACACACGGAAATAGTTCTTTTTTCAAGGAGAAGCAGAGATGGGTGACTTTGATGTGAATCTGAAATGAGAAGCCTGTGTGATAAGGTGCA
The DNA here is from genome assembly GCF_056152115.1 of Neolamprologus brichardi. Lineage (NCBI taxonomy): Eukaryota > Metazoa > Chordata > Actinopteri > Cichliformes > Cichlidae > Neolamprologus > Neolamprologus brichardi. Next base: position 7,528,597 of record NC_142112.1, read on the forward strand.
CAGTGCCCAGAGAGGTGCCTGTGAGATTGGCAGAGAATCATGCCCTGGGACTCTGTATCTGCTATTAGTAATTACAGAGTCTCAACGTGGCGCTGTGCCACACAACCAAGAAAGCATCATTAAAATTACTCATTTTTTTTAGAAGAAAAACTGAACTACTTTGATGTAGGTTACAAAGACTAAAGTTGTTTCACATATATAAATTTACACCGCTGCTCTAGACGCCAGCCTGGCAACGCCTAAATGACAGAAAACACAGATTTAGTTTTAATGCGGTTCAGAAGGTAAGCCACTGTTAACAACGGCCCAGCTTTGTTTGACAGCATTTCTGCACAAATTCCCACATAGCTAGTAGAGAAATAGCGTGTGTGTGTGTGTGTGTGTGTGTGTGTGTGTGTGTGTGTGTGTGTGTGTGTGTGTGTTGAGGGGGTGGGGGTGGGGGGGGGGGAGACAGCTTCATTGTGCTCTTTGATGCCGATTCAAAATCTGTGTGAACCACAGAGAGAATGGGCCACTGCGAGGACATAAAGCAAACTTAAAGGTTGATTTGGAAGCAGACAGATACCAAATCCAATTAAATCTTTAACAATAAACTATTTGGACAATAAAAATTACCTTTGATAGCAGTTAAAAACAGTAACACTACTCTAAGGAACACTGAACTCAAAATGACCCAAAGGCACACTTTGTTGTAGTCAGGTAGAAGTTAAAAAGTGAGTGCAAACGTTTTGAGAAAGATACAATGTTACTGTTTTACTAGAAAAATTCAAGCTTAGACTTTTTCAAATGCGTACAGAGGCAGTGAATGTAAGATTTTTTTCTTCACTGTATATTTCTGTCACAATGACAGTAGAGACTCTTGAACCTCATCATGTTTCGTTGATAGGTTGACCATTTTCCTTTCATTCTATTTTTCCTAACACATCCAGATCCAGATTAGTATAAATGTCAAGCATTACTTTTTTCCCATTCAAACTGATTTATTTTCTGAGTGCTCCTTTATTAGTGTTTTATTTATTTATTTATTCATTTATTTTAAGCAGTGTAATTAATTATAGTTTTCATGATGAAGTTAAAGTGAAATTGTGGTAAAATGGCTGAAACTGTCCATTGTTTAATGTGGGAAATAAAATCAGGAATATTCAGCTTTTATAACTCACCTTTTAATTAAAACTAAATAAAGCACACTTGTATGTCAGTCAATGCTATTTTTATAGTATGCTAACAGCACTTCTTCAAAAACATGTTTCTAATTTCTTTCATATTTGACTGAATTAAAAACATTATTTAAAAAAACAAAACAATGATTTTTATGTCTACTGGCTCCTAAACGTTAGACACTAAACATCTACCATCCCTCATAGTAAGAAAAAAATGTAACAGCTATTAAGGGCACTAAGTGTAGGGTTTTGTTTTTTTGGATTTCTGTCTGACAGAGAAGAAGAAAGAAGCTGAGCTCAGATTAGACATATGTGCATTTGGATAAAAGTAACTCTCCATTTAATTCAAGTTCTTTGAGAATTTGTTTGAGTTTTTCAAACCATATCCACACCTGATCCACTGTCGTCGGATTTTAAGCACAACTGGGAATAAGACACTGAGAAGCTGGACTGATGCCCCAAGTCAAAGTATTTTAAGTAATTTTGTTTTCTCTTCTTGCTTTGTCATACGAGTTATGGGCGTACTGTAATAATCGTTACCAATGAGTTGTTCATTTAGTGAATTCAGTATTATTTTTTGTGATGTTTGACTTTAAAGTTGGTAGTAAAACACAACAAAACAAAAATCACAGACAAGCAAACAAAATCAAATTAACAGGCAAACAACAATTAACTGCAGAACATTTTCAGACATGTTCTTTTTTTATATCTATACTGCTCCAAACTATAAATGGAACCCTTAAATAACACATCTGCACTTGATGAATCAAATATTAGAGGTAAAATTCTTCAATGATACATTGTGTAAAATGGCATAAATGGCATAGTCTGTGAAAACCAGAGTTACTAACCCTTTGGCTAGATTCCAAATCACACCAATTAGAAAATTAAATCACAAACTGGTCCAGGCATATGTTTACCTGTATGCACTCCTAATGTCTGGGCATGCCGCTGATTAGATGGCAGACCGTATCCTCCTGGATGATCTCCTACCACAGCTGAGACAGGGCATCAGTGAGCTTCTGGACGCTCTGTGACACAATTTGGATACATCAATACATAACGTACCAGTCAATGGCATCAATGTCTTTATCGTCCAGGAGCTGCCTACAAACTCTGATTACATTAGGCCAGGTATTGTCCTTCACCTGGAGTAGCTCAGGTCCCCGTGCAGCACTTTATGGTCTGTCACTGGGTCTAACAATTAAGGACTCAAGATACCATTGTCTAGCATGTGGAACTCTCTGTAACCTTGCAAAGATATTTCTTCTAAGACAATCATTGAACCATTGCTAATACTCATTATCATGCTGGGTGATGTTGTAGGCAAAATAATATTTGTTATAGCATCATCTTTTCACTGCTATAAAGAGAATGGCCAGACATTGGCAGACATACCAGCTCTTATGTTGTGGGTAAATGGTAACTGAGTGCTGATCCCATTAAAGAATGCTCGAAACCATGAAGTCTGCTGCTGAAAATTTAGCCAGACACATGCCTGTGAGTAGCCTGCTGGAAGTCATTTTGTACCACTGTAATGGTGGTTCTTCTGTTCTGTACTGCAGCTGGGCTGATGCCCTTGCATTGCTTTGTCTAGATCGATCTACCTTTCTAACAGTTTCCTTGTATCCTCTCGACACTCTTGAGATTTTGCTGGTAGACAGCAAACCTTCTTGCTACGGCATACATGGATATGGTCTGTCGCTGGGTCTCAGAATTAAGGACTCAAGATACCATTGTCTAGCATGTGAAACTCTGTAAGCCTGCAAACATATTTCTGGCAAAAAAGATCAGTCGGGGGTAGCTGCGTTTCCACTGACTGACCTTTTTTACCATCACCATGGTAATAACCACAGGCATTACCATAGCAATGGCAACAGTGTCACAGTGGTGGTAAGTCTCATAGGAAAATTAGTTTCTCTAGACAACCCTCGGGTGTTAGTAGAGACTTGAGGCCAAAGCACTGAGTTTTTAGATGATCTTTCATGATGGTTGCTAATAGTTATCCAAAAATATATTCTGCCTGTTAATCTGAACTTAATAGATTTCATAAGACTTTTTTGTACTTCGGTTAAACTGACTCTTCTGATAATACATTGCCTTTTATACCCTGTGAGACAGCATCACACTTCTCCTATGAATTCCATGGGATGGCAACATTAGACTACATTGTTAGTGTAAACCTGATGCAGCAGCTCATGAACATTTTGAAATTAAAAATTCTTTTTCACAGCCAGTTCACTCTTTGTTGGTACAGTGGGATAGCGATTCCATTGCATGTTAATTAATGGAAGTGAAGACGAAGTGGAGGGAATCTTCCATTTTCAGGTGCTGGCACAGAAATAACTCTGCTTGCTGAAAGGTTTCATTTAAATGTTCCTATAAATACTAATTGGCACAAACACAATATGAAGGCATATCAATTAGTGATAGAGCGAGTAAGCTAATTCTCAATTATTTTAACTTGAAATGAGCTGTAGATACCTCACTATAAGGAGATGTTTACATTGAAATAGTCTACGTCTTATTGAGAGTTACACATAGTATCACTTACAGTGGCGAGACACGAAATATTAGTTATAAAAATAAGCAATAAATAATGACCAGTATTAATCCCCAATTCATTATCAGCTAATTTGCTATATTTGTGGTACTGAATTACGAGAATTAGAAATAATGTTTGATTTGGCTGACAATAAACCTGACCCGTTAATTACAGGACAATGGCAGTGGCAGCAGAATAATTACAAAAGTAGTATTACGATGTTTGTGTGGGGGAATGAGGGCTGACACAAGTATTGGTGCCTGTTAATCCACTCTTTGTGTCAATATGCCTTTCTGTTGGCTTTCTAAAGCTGCCTTGGATGAATTTTGGATAGCCAAATAAACAAAAGCTTTTTGCACGTTTTAATGGCTTGGTACTTCATGTATATCTACCCACCACAGCTGACCCACGCGCAAGCCTGTCCATGCACACACATAGCAGAGCATTTCCTCAGAGGGGAAAAAGGCAGCAAGAAGACGTTTTGGGAAATAACACTGAAAAACACACAAATACATAAAGACATGTTTTGAAATTTCAAATGTTCATCTTTCACTTTTTTTTAAATAATTTTAATATTATATTTTGAAACCCTAACCCTTTTTACATATTTTTTATCATATATTTGTTGTAATGTTACACTGCTTTAACATTTGCTTTCACCACTTGTCCTGCATGGTATATTAACAGACTTTTACAGATGCAATTGTGTGACAATTTTATTAAAAACAGCATTTAAAGATTGCTCTAGTAAGTCACTGCATTACTTAAACAAAGACAAAAACTGAACAGTGCATTATATATATATATATATATATATATATATATATATATATATATATATATATATAATGCACTGTTCAGTATTTGAGTTTATATATATATATAAAAAAAAAAAAAAAGCAAAACAACCAGCGCGCCCCTGTGGGCGGTTTATCCTTCAAGCTCGGGTCCTCTACCAGACGCCTGGGAGCTTGAGGGTCCTGCGCAGTATCTTAGCTGTTCCCAGGAAAGCGCTCTTCTGGACAGAGATCTCCGATGTTGTTCCCGGGATCTGCTGGAGCCACTCGCCTAGCTTGGGAGTCACCGCACCTAGTGCTCTGATTACCACGGGGACCACCGTTACCTTCACCCTCCACATCCTCTCGAGCTCTTCTCTGAGCCCTTGGTATTTCTCCAGCTTCTCGTGTTCCTTCTTCCTGATGTTGCTGTCATTCGTGACCGCTACATCGATCACTACGGCCGTCTTCTTCTGTTTGTCTACCACCACTATGTCCGGTTGGTTAGCCACCACCATTTTGTCTGTCTGTATCTGGAAGTCCCACAGGATCTTAGCTCGGTCATTCTCCACCACCCTTGGGGGCATCTCCCATTTTGACCTCGGGACTTCCACGTTATACTCAGCACAGATGTTCCTGTATACTATGCCAGCCACTTGGTTATGGCGTTCCATGTATGCCCTGCCTGCTAGCATCTTGCACCCTGCTGTTATGTGCTGGATTGTCTCTGGGGCATCTTTACACAGCCTGCACCTGGGGTCTTGCCTGGTGTGACAGACCCCAGCCTCTATGGATCTTGTACTCAGAGCTTGTTCTTGCCATGATTAGTGCCTCTGTGCTGTCTTTCAGTCCAGCTTTGTCCAGCCACTGGTAGGATTTCTGGATATCAGCCACCTCCTCTATCTACCGGTGGTACATACTGTGCAGGGGCCTGTCCTTCCATGATGGGTCCTCGTCTCCCTCCTCTTTCTTGGGTTTCTGCTGCTTGAGGTATTCACTGAGCACTCGGTCTGTTGGAGCCATCTTCGTGATGTATTCTTGGATGTTCGTTGTCTCATCCTGGATTGTGGTGCTGACACTCACCAGTCCCTGGCCCCCTTCCTTCCACTTAGCGTACAGCCTCAGGGTGCTGGACTTGGGGTGAAACCCTCCATGCATGGTAAGGAGCTTTCTTGTCTTGATGTCAGTGGCTTCTATCTCCTCCTTTGGCCAGCTTATTACCCCAGCAGGGTACCTGATCACAGGCAGGGCGTACGTGTTGATGGCCCGGATCTTGTTCTTACCGTTCAGCTGACTCCTCAGGACTTGCCTGACCCTCTGCAGGTACTTGGTGGTTGCAGCTTTTCTAGTGGCCTCTATGTCTGCAATGTTGCCTTCTGGTAGCTCGATTCCCTCAGTTCTGACTACCTTCCCTCTTTTTGTTACCATCCGACTACACTTCTCCAGCCCAAATTACATCCCAATGTCATTGCTGTATATCTTGGTGGTGTGGATCAGTGAATCCATGTCACGTTCACTCTTGGCATACAGCTTGATGTCATCCATGTACAGGAGGTGGCTGACAAGAATAAACCAGCTGTTCTCCACAGAACCAGCAAAGGTGTACTCTCAGTGGCAAGGGAACAATATAAGAACAGCACCACCAAGGCTGGAGACGGAGCAATACTGGAAGAGCATATGGGAGAAGGACGCAACCCATAACGGCAATGCTCAGTGGCTAGTGGATCTGAGGGCAGACAATAGCAACCTCCCTGAACAGGGTCCAGAAACCATCATGGTGGCAGATATTCAAGCAAGGGTCTCTAGTATGAAGAGTTGGACAGCACCAGGCCTTGACGTGGTTCACGCCTACTGGCTGAAGAAGCTGACTGCACTCCACAAGCATCTGGCAGCACAAATGAACCAGCTGCTAGTTGACGAGAGACACCCGGAATGGCTAATCGAAGGTCAGACGGTCCTGATCCCCAAGGACCCCAAGAAGGGACCGATCCCATCCAACTACCGACCAATAACCTGCCTCAGTACTACACGGAAGCTCCTGTCAGGCATCATATCGGCGAAGATGAACAGGCACATGGGTCAATACATGAGTGGGGCACAGAAAGGGATTGGCAAGATTACCAGAGGCGCAAAACACCAGCTACTGGTAGACAGAACAGTCAGCCAAGACTGCAAGACCAGGCTGACCAACCTGTGCACTGCCTGGATTGATTACAAGAAGACCTATGACTCAATGCCCCACAACTGGATACTGGAATGCCTAGAATTGTTCAAAGCACTAAGAGCCTTCATCAGGAACTCAATGGGGATGTGGCGTATGACACTAGAGCAGTGGTTCTTAACCTGGGTTCGATCGAACCCTAGGGGTTCGGTGAGTCGGTCTCAGGGGTTCGGCAGAGCCTCCGCCATGACATGCATGGCTCATTTTGTGCACCAGTAAAAAACATATCTATGTCTTGAATTTGAAAAAAAAAAATCATATTTTATTTTTCACTAAAGAGGGGTTCAGTGAATGCGCATATGAAACTGGTGGGGTTCGGTACCTCCAACAAGGTTAAGAACCACTGCACTAGAGGCCAACTCCAAGCCCATAGCACAAGTCACCATCAAGTGTGGGATCTACCAAGGAGATGCTCTGTCCCCACTGCTGTTCTGCATAGGCCTGAACCCCCTCAGTGAGATTATTGACAAGACTGGCTACGGATACCGACTACGGAACGGAGCAGTTGTCAGCCACCTCCTGTACATGGATGACATCAAGCTGTATGCCAAGAGTGAACGAGACAACGATTCACTTATCCACACCACCAGGATATACAGCAATGACATCGGGATGTCATTCGGGCTGGAGAAGTGTAGTTGGATGATAACAAAGAGAGGGAAGGTAGTCAGAACTGAGGGGATCGAGCTACCAGAAGGCAACATCGCAGACATAGAGGACAGTTACAAGTACCTGGGGATCCCGCAGGTGAATGGGAACCATGAAGAGGCAGTTAGGAAAGCTGCAACCACCAAGAACCTGCAGAGGGCCAGGCAAGTCCTGAGGAGTCAGCTGAACGGTAAGAACAAGAGGTATCAACACGTACGCCCTGCCCGTGATCAGGTATCCTGCTGGGGTAATAGGCTGGCCAAAGGAGGAGATAGAAGCCACTGACATCAAGACAAGAAAGCTCCTTACCATGCATGGAGGGTTTCACCCCAAGTCCAGCACCCTGAGGCTGTACGCTAAGTGGAAGGAAGGGGGCCGGGGACTGGTGAGTGTCAGCACCACAGTCCAGGATGAGACAACGAACATCCACGAATACATTGGGAAGATGGCCCCAACTGACCGAGTGCTCAGTGAATACCTCAGGCAGCAGAAACCCAAGAAAGAGGAGGGAGACGAGGACCCATCATGGAAGGACAGGCCCCTGCACGGTATGTACCACCGGCAGATAGAGGAGGTGGCTGATATCCAGAAATCCTACCAGTGGCTGGACAAAGCTGGACTGAAAGATAGCACAGAGGCACTACTCATGGCAGCACAAGAACAAGCTCTGAGTACAAGATCCATAGAGGCTGGGGTCTATCACACCAGGCAAGACCCCAGGTGCAGGCTGTGTAAAGATGCCCCTGAGACAATCCAGCACATAACAGCAGGGTGCAAGATGCTAGCAGGCAGGGCATACATGGAACGCCATAACCAAGTGGCCGGCATAGTATACAGGAACATCTGTGCCGAATATGGCCTGGAAGTCCCGAGGTCAAAATGGGAGATGCCCCCAAGGGTGGTGGAGAATGACTGAGCTAAGATCCTGTGGGACTTCCAGATACAGACAGACAAAATGGTGGTGGCTAACCAACCGGACATAGTGGTGGTAGACAAACAGAAGAAGATGGCCGTAGTGATCGATGTAGCGGTCCCGAATGACAGCAACATCAGGAAGAAGGAACACGAGAAGCTGGAGAAATACCAAGGGCTCAGAGAAGAGCTCGAGAGGATGTGGAGGGTGAAGGTAACGGTGGTCCCAGTGGTAATTGGAGCACTAGGTGCAGTGACTCCCAAGCTAGGCGAGTGGCTCCAGCAGATCCCGGGAGCAACATTGGAGATCTCTGTCCAGAAGAGCGCAGTCCTGGGAACAGCTAAGATACTGCGCAGGACCCTCAAGCTCCCAGGCCTCTGGTAGAGGACCCGAGCTTGAAGGATAAACCGCCCGCAGGGGCATGCTGGGTGTTAGTTTTTTTTTATATTATGGGTGGAGCCGAACCCAAATACGGTATTCGGAAACGCACAAATAACGTGTTTTTTAAGATTACTTATTTCAAACAAATACTTAACAAAAATATTTGTATTCGGGAACAAGTTAAAACTTTATATCAAAATCTGAGTTTCCTTATGAGACCGCAGTACATGACTGGATGAGTGAGTGACGCGTGAAAGAGGTGACTGACACAGGCTGCTCCACACAGCAACAGAGAAGGCTCGGCTGAGTGAAAAAAAGGCTGACCTGCACCACTATTTTTGTTGAATATAATTTTTTGTACCTTAACTGGGTTCCGGAGGCAGTTTATAACTTTAGAGAGGATCGGGAGATTATTCCATTTCGCTGCATTACTGACGACTGCATTCGGGTGCTCTCATGTTCGTTCTCTTTACATAGCTTTGTTAGCTTGGTAATTTACAAATAGGCTGTTGACAGAGTAACATTAACATTCGGTTTAAAAGGTTAAAACAATGCTTGTGTAGTTGTGTCGAATTGTATGCACTTGTGGGAGTTATATGGTACGTTTAAGTTACTCTGTCTTTTGCAGACAGCAAGATGTAGGCTATAGGCTAGTTAACCTTAACATAGCTTCCCATCACTCATTAACTTAGCTGAAACTCCCCACATGGATTTGGGCAACCAAATAGAAAGGAATGTTGTTGCTGCTGAGCCATCTCTTGGTCATCCACCAGCCAAAAAACTTTCAAGTTCTGTGTGGAAGAATTTTACAGTCAGTGCTGTAGATGAAACCGAAGTGATATGTAATGTGTGCAAAAGTCTAATCAGCAGAGGCAGACATATCAAACATCTGTCAACATCTGCTATGCACAATCACATGCACTTAAAGCATCCTCTTCTGGTACTGTCTGCCAACTCCCCCCACCAGCACCAATTCATCATCATAACCATGTTCTACCTCTGCAATTCATTTTCGCTGTCTGTTCAGCGTCTTCTGTATTTTATTCGTGTGTGTTTAACCATGGCTGTTATGTTATTTTCTTTTCAGTGATGTTCCTTGTTACATGTTCATTGCTGGATTTATGGAAAAACATCAACTAATATTGCATATCCATAATTACTATAATGGATATAATTAAAGAATACTCACACTATAACGTTAATTAAAAGTGTAACGCAAAACAACTGGATTTTTAAACCTATTTTGAATTTTACTCAAATACAAGTACAAATACTTTCCCCCCCTCAACAAATACAGTGACTTGCAAAAGTATTCGGCCCCCTTGAACTTTCCCACATTTTGTCACATTACAGCCACAAACATGAATTCATTTTATTGGAATTCCACGTGAAAGACCAACACAAAGTGGTGTACACGTGAGAAGTGGAACAAAAATCAGACATGATTCCAAACATTTTTTACAAATAAATAACTGCAAATAAATGTGCGGAATTATTCAGCCCCCTTTGGTCTGAGTGCAGTCAGTTGTCCATAGACATTGCCTGATGAGTGCCAGTGACTAAATAGAGTGCACCTGTGTGTAATCTAATGTCAGTACAAATACAGCTGCTCTGTGACGGCCTCAGAGGTTGTCAAAGAGAATATTGGGAGCAACAACACCATGAAGTCCAAAGAACACACCAGACAGGTCAGGGATAAAGTTATTGAGAAATTCAAAGCAGGCTTAGGCTACAAAAAGATTTCTCAAGCCTTGAACATCCCACGGAGCACTGTTCAAGCGATCATTCAGAAATGGAAGGAGTATGGCACAACTGTAAACCTACCAAGACAAGGCCGTCCACCTAAACTCACAGGCCGAACAAGGAGAGCGCTGGTCAGAAATGCAGCCAAGAGGCCCATGGTGACTCTGGACGAGCTGCAGAGATCTACAGCTCAGGTGGGGGAATCTGCCCATAGGACAACTATTAGTTGTGCACTGCACAAAGTTGGCCTTTATGGAAGGTTCACCTTCCAGCAGGACAACGACCCTAAACATAAAGCCAGGGCAACAATGGAGTGGTTTAAAACAAAACATATCCACGTGTTAGAATGGCCCAGTCAAAGTCCAGATCTAAATCTGTGGCAAGATCTGAAAACTGCTGTTCACAAACGCTGTCCATCTAATCTGACTGAGCTGGAGCTGTTTTGCAAAGAAGAATGGGCAAGAATTTCAGCCTCTAGATGTGCAAAGCTGGTAGAGACATACCCTTAAAGACTGGCAGCTGTAATTGCAGCAAAAGATGGTTCTACAAAGTATTGACTCAGGGGGCTGAATAATTACGCACACCCCACTTTTCAGTTATTTATTTGTAAAAAATGTTTGGAATCATGTATGATTTTCGTTCCACTTCTCACGTGTACACCACTTTGTATTGGTCTTTCACGTGGAATTCCAATAAAACTGATTCATGTTTGTGACTGTAGTGTGACAAAATGTGGAAAAGTTCAAGGTGGCCGAATACTTTTGAAAGCCACGGTACAAATACAGATACAAATACTTTCTGCTTTGCACATCTCTAATGTATATATAAATTCCCTGCGGGGGGTATATCCTTCAAGTTCGGGTCCTCTACCAGAGGCATGGGAGCTCCACATTTTCTTCAGCTCTTCTCTGAACCCTTGGTATTTCTTGAGCTTCTTGTGTTCCTTCTTTCTGATGTTGCTGTCATTGGGAACCACTACGTCTATCACTACGGCCATCTTTTTCTGTTTGTCCACCAGCACTATGTCCGATTGGTTAGCTACCAGCATTTTGTCCGTCTGTATATCCTGGTGGTGTGGATCAGTGAATTGATGTCTCATTCACTCTTGGCATACAGCTTGAAGTCATCCATGTACAGGAGGTTGCTTGCAACTGCTTGATTCCGTAGTCGGTATCCGTAGCCAGTCTTGTCAATGATCTCACTGAGGCGATTCAGGCCTTTGCAGAACAGCAGTGGGGACAGAGCATCTCCTTGGTAGATCCCACACTTGATAGTGACTTGTGCTATGGGCTTGAAGTTGGCGTCTAGTGTTGTCCGCCCCATCCCCATTGAGTTCCTGATGAGGGCTCTTAGGGTCCTGTTGATCTTGTATAGTTCTAGGCATTCCAGGATCCAGGTGTGGGGCATTGAGTCATAGGCCTTCTTGTAATCAATCCAGGCAGTGCACAGGTTGGTCAGCCTAGTCTTGCAGTCTCGGCTGACTGCTCTGTCTACCAGTAGCTGGTGTTTTGTGCCTCTGGTATTCTTGCCCATCCCTTTCTGTGCCCCACTCATGTACTGACCCATGTGCCTGTTCATCTTAGCCACTATGATGCTCGACAGGAGCTTCCGTGTAGTGCTGAGGCAGGTTATTGGTCGGTAGTTGGAGGGTACCAGTCCCTTCTGGTGGTCCTTGAGGATCAGGTCTGTCCAGCCTTCGGTTAGCTGTTCTGGGTGTCTCTCGTCAACTAGCAGCTGGTTCATTTGTGCTGCCAGGTGCTCGTGGAGTGCAGTCATCTTCTTCAGCCAGTAGCCGTGAACCATGTCGAGGCCTGGTGCTGTGCTGTCTGGTACTCTTCATACTGGAGACCCTTTCTTGCATGTCTGCCAATGTGATGGTTACTGGACCCTGTTCAGGGATGTTGCCGTGGTCTGCCTTCAGATCCACTAGCCACTGAGCATTGCCGTTATGGGTTGCGTCCTTCACCCATATGCTCTTCCGGTATTGTTCTGTCTCTAGCCTTGGTGGTGCTGTTCTTATATTGCTCCCCTGCCCCGAGAGTACATCTTGGCTGGTTCTGTGGAGAACATCTGGTTTATTCCCCTTTCTTCGGTCTCTCTAGTGTACCTCTTCAAGCAGCTGGCCAAGGCTGTGAGGTGTTGCTTGGCAGTTTCCAAGGCCTCAGGTATGGACAGATTGCTGTACTTCTTAGGCACCTTCTTCAGGCTATGAGTCGTTGCTTGGCAGTTTCCAAGGCCTCCGGTATGGACAGCTTGCTGTACTTCTTAGGCACCTTCTTCATCACACCTTTCTGCAGTTCCAATAGTTGGCTAACCTCCCTCCATGCTACCTTGATCTTAGCCTCTATCCTCCTTCTCCATGGAGAGTACTGCTCCTTGAGGCTGTTCAACTTGTAGCCAAGCATCTCACTGATCACTGCTGCTGTGGTATAGATCAGCTTGTTAATCGTGGTAATGGTGGCTGTAGGTATCGTCCGTAGTGCTGCATTAACATCATCTAGCAGACCTTCTGAGGGTACTTCAGGTAGTCTTGGTAACCGGCTACGGGTGATGCAGGGTTCAATCTTGGCCATGATCCTATCTTTCAGGTCAGTTCCTCTCGCACTCAATGATCCTTCTTCTATCTTGGGGCTTGGTACCCAATCTCAGGTCTCTAGCTTTGAGAGCAGTCCCTTCTTTTGAATGTTGGAACACTGAGAGACTAGCTGTTTCGTCGTCATTGTGGATCCTAAGCTAAGATCCTGTGGGAGTTTCAGACAGAGACGGACAAAAGGTGGTGGCTAACCAACCCGGACATAGTGGTGGTGGACAAACAGAAGAAGATGGCCGTAGTGATAGACGTAGTGGTTCCCAATGACAGCAACATCAGAAAGAAGGAACACGAGAAGCTCGAGAAATACCAAGGGCTCAGAGATGAGTTGGAGAAAATGTGGAGGGTGAAGGTAACAGTGGTTCCAGTGGTAATTGGAGCACTAGGTGCGGTCACTCCCAAACTAGGCGAGTGGCTCCAGCAGATCCCAGGAATGACATCGGAGATCTCTGTCCAGAAGAGCACAGTCCTAGGAACAGCTAAGATACTGCGCAGGACCCTCAAGCTCCCAGGCGTCTGGTAGAGGACCCGAGCTTGAAGGATAGACTGCCCGCAGGGGCGAGCGGGGAATTTTAATTTGTATCATATTTGCTACAGGCATGGGTGTGTGTTTGTGTATAGTGATGGAATTTTCACTTTGTCATTTTGTGTAGAATTTTGCTGTGAGAAAGAATTCAGTCTGTATCATGTCATGTGCAACAAATGAAGCGCTATAAATACTATACTATAGTATGCTATGAATACTTTCTAGATTTTTTTAGATGAATTACAGTTTTCATTGATCATATAGATGCAAACATTTCTGGAAATGTTACTATAAACATCAAAATAGTTTTTTACCAACCCAATATTAATCATTTAGTACACATTTAATGATCATTTCAATATCTTTAAAACTCAAATGAAAAAAACATTTAGTATTTAACAATTAATCAAGAAAAATTAAACTATAGCAAAATTATCAGTACATCTTGGCTCATGGCGCTCATAAATGTTACACAGTACATCAGCTTTGTTCCTGACCTTGAAAATTCCTCAGAGATGTTGTAGTGTATTGATGGCTGTCACTGTCACTGCTGTTACATATGCAAGAGAATGGATCTGAATATGTAAAATACACAGACAGGATGCATCAAATCTACAGTGACTTTCTGACATCACCTCTCAAATGGCAAGCTAGGATCTCTTTGAATCCACATTCACATGCATACTCATACAGAAAAGTGGGAGCAGCAGCCAGTCGCAACAGATGAGTTTCCTCTCCTGATGTCGTTTGCATAATGGTAAATTCACTATCTCATATGATTGTTACTGTAGCCAGTGGTGACACAGTGCTCTGCTGAATCCTATTACTATGAGGAAGGCAAACACAGAGAAAAAACTAAGAATCGAGATGAGAGAAACAAAATACTGGAAGAATGAGAAAGAGAGAGAAGAAGAATGACCACTGGAAAACTCTACAGGGAACAAATGAAAGATGGGACAAAACGGATGTGAAGGAGATGAAAGGAGCTGTGGGAGAGAAAAGAACCACAGCAGCCTTTATCTGCATTTCTGTGAGTGTGTGTGTGTAAGGGATATTTTTCCTCTGTTTATCAAGAGCAAAGCAACTGAGATCGGTGCACACTGATGGAGCGGCCCCACTTCACATTCTTCTTACTTCCATGCTCTCACACTGGGTGTACAACCACAGTTTTCTGCTGGTACTATGGGCCACTGAGCAGACCTCTGGGCTCACAGACAGTGTTGGCACAGTTGCTGAGAAAAGGGGGAAGTGGTTTTTGATTATATCACAGCCCAGTGACCACTCTTATAATGCATGGCTGAAGATTGCATTTGTTTCCACACTTTGTCACTGAGCTCTAAAAGGTTGATGATAATACAACTTTCCTTCTCTATATATCTTACTGTTGAGTGGTCAAGAGGTGACACTGTCATTAATTAAATTTTTATTTTCATAAATGATTTAGGAAGCCGATATTTCCAACACTTTCAAGTGCATGAAAAGCCACAGAATAAACGGTGTAAAAACAGTGATAAATAGTAAAAATGGTCAGCTACACTGGAAAATAGTGAGTTCATAAAATTATTTGAGAAAACTTCAAAAGTTTTACTGGACACTACAGTTTTCTTTTGAACTCACGTGTGATTATTGTAATTACTGATTACATACTCACTAATCCAGTGTTCTGAACATATCGTACCAGCACAGTGCTCCAAGGTAGAGGTAGGACACACTGGAGAGATTATGTTTTATGTCCGGTTTCTCTCCCTTATTTCTAAGGCACATAAATGTGCCTAATGACACATAAAATTTGCAAAAAGATATGACTCCTTAGCTGGTTTTGAGGGGTGTTTTTGGTTCTTTGTTCCATTGGATCCAGTTCAGGTTACAAAAGCCACTTTTTCATCAGTAACTACTTGGATCAACTCGCCACCAGTGTTGGTCAAGTTACTTGAAAAAAGTTATCAGTAACTAATTACTGATTACTTCCCCCCAAAAGTAATCCTGTTACTTTACTGATTACTTATTTTCAAAAGTAATTAATTACTTAGTTACGTAGTTACTTTTTAAAAACACAATTTACAACCTGAATAGGTGATAAAGCGATAGATCTTTTAGCCCAATTCTACTTTTTCTGCATAATCCATCATACAAAATGTAATCAAATGGAAAAGTCTCTTTTTAAAACTTGTTTTATTAGTTTTAATCTTTTAACTTTATGCATCAAGCAAAGATTTAATTATCTGCAACATTCTCTGACTGGAAGAAATTAGTTTAACATTTAAACCTATTTTCTGCACATTCCAGCACATAAAATAAAATATTTTTTTTTGTGTTTACACTCAGTCTTTCAAATAGATGCAAGTAAAACACAGCAGAAAATAAATAAAGTCAAAGACTAGCGGTCCTGTTGCTCTATTTTCACTGTAAAGCAGGAGTGGGGTAGGCGGAGGTTTACCCTGGTGCAGGTGTGCCGCAGCGGTCAGTTGAAGAATCCGCGAGTTTCTCTGTAAGTTTCCCATTACGTCGTAGCGCACTCGGTGCTAGGGTTTTTTTTTCGCTGTAAAGAGAAGTTTTCTTCCCACGCACAACGGACACTAATGTTTTTGTCACTTTTTATGGAATCAAACTCAAAGTAAGGTCAGTACTTCCACGCTTTAAACGCTGCACGCTCATACTCTCTCCCGCACTCGATATATGATCCATTGTTGATCTGCACACAGCTGTTGTCACTAACGTCGCACTCGCTTACGTCACTGTCATGAGACATTCTCGCAAAAAAATCACGGTTTTAGTAACGCAGTAACGCAGCATGTTTACGGGAAAGTAACGGTAATCTAATTACCGTTTTTGCAATAGTAATCCCTTACTTTACTCGTTACTTGAAAAAAGTAATTGGATTACAGTAACGCGTTACTGCCCATCTCTGAATCTTTGAATGACTGGTTTTCCTCCACAATTCAGTACCTCCATATCCGTTTGGTCATTGCCAAAGCAACGCGTGTCCGATGATCTAAATAATATGCGACACAAACGCTACAACAAAGGTGGACGTCGATGTGATGACGGCTCCCGATGGTTAGGGACAAATGCAATCGCATGGCAGGATGCTGTAAACAGACCAAACTTCAGTTAGAACAACTGAGATTATCCATCCACAATACGAGGTTAGTCATTAATATACTGCTGCATGGGCTGGGCTGTAGTTACATCGTATGGTTTTAAAAACTGAGCAGCGGTAATAAAGAACGAGAGAGGCCGACAGTGATCACTGACTGTTTTTAGAGCTTGTTCAGATTAAATAGAACAAGATACAAAGCATTAAAACATGTTAAAAACACAACAGCCCTAATAAACTCAGAGTAGTTTGGCCCGGAAGCAGGGTTCATACGTCATCACTTAAAGACCGGATATCCCACCTGCTGTGAATGTTTATACTACCGTACTTTAATGTCGGTCATTAGGGTGTAACTTCAAGAGCCATATATTTTATGAGAAGTTACTCATTGTGAAAAGTTTGAGAACCACTGCAGTAGACTAGCCCCAGTCACTGTAGAGAACCATCAACTGTAGGACTCAATGTGTTTTACTGTTTTCACACACCTCTGCCCCTGTCACTCCCCAACCTCACAGGACTTGAGAAGAAGATGTGAGATAACTCTTCAGGAGATAAAAGATAAGGAAGGCACCAGAACCAAATACAGTGACACCCTACAGTCTATGCTGATCCTCACACTTCTTTACATTGATCTTCATGAGATCGCTGGAGCTGTGTGAAGTCCTCTCCTGTTTCAAAACAATCCACAATTATCCTAGTGCCCAGGAAACTGTCAATCACTGGGTTCAGTGACTACAGACCTGTCACCCTGATATTTGTAGTCATAAAATCCTTTGAGAGATTGGTATTGACCTACATGCAAGCCATCACATGCCCCCTGCTAGAGCCCCTGCAGTTTATTACCGGCAGTCAGGTCAAACAGGTCAATGGATGATGCTGTCAACAAGGATTACACATTGTCTTACCACATCTCAACTGCCCTGGTAGATATGCAAGGATCCTTTTTGTGGACTTCAGTGGATCTTGTGGACCATCATCCCTGACATCCTCCACTCCAAACTCACTCAGGTCACTGTCCCAGCCTCCATCCATCAGTGTATCATAAACTTTGTGACAGACAGGAAGCAGCGGGTGACAAGGGGAAGAATCACATCCAGCACCTGAAAAATCAGCACTAGGACCACCCACAGGGGCACCCTCTCTACTCTATGACTTTGACAGAAAGGTCTTTTAAGGTAGTCTAAGGAGCTTGGAAAGAAAAGTGTCTGGATGTGAGTGGGCATTAAGGTGTCTGGTAAGGGATCTCAAACCTGGATTATAGATGGCAGACAGTTGGTGTTGTAAACCACCGCCTCTGTTCAAAGATCCAGTTTGTGAATGAGTTGTTGGCGAATGATGGTGTTGAATGCTGAACTGAAGTCTATGAACAGCATTCTAACGTATGAGTCTCTAGTATCCAGATGTGTAAGGGCTGAGTAAAGGGTTGAAATTGCATCATCACTTGAAATGGATCCAGGTTGGGGGGAAGAGATGTCTTGATTTTATGCATAACTAACCCTGCAAAGCACCTCATAATGATGGAGGTGAGTGCAACCAGATGATAATCGTTAAAGCAGGAGGGAGATGAACTCTTTGGTACAGGAATGATGCCGTAGGCAGGGCTCTAGAGTGTGACCAAATTTTTCAGTGGTGCGACTAAAAAAAAAAAATTTGGTTGCACCTGTGCGACCAACTGTTCGGGTAGCAAAAAAAAAAAAAAAAAATCTGCAACCTTCCCTGTGGTCAACAACAGACACATTTTGCCCCTATCGTGGACTAAACCAATCAGAGATACTAAGGGGCGGGACCTCTCTGATTGGCCGTGGTCCAGTTGAAAGTGCAGGTGGAAGTGGGAGGTGAGTAGCTTGAATAAAGCGATATCAATTCATTAAATCCTAAATTGACTTTTAAATATAACTGTGTTTTGCCAGAAACACCAGATTCTCAGATTAAAGCTCACAAAACCATTTTAACAACAACCAAACAGTAAATGAGAGCAGGTACACAGATTCCACACAAAGACGTAAACACAGAACGGACCCGACGCATCAGAATCAGCTTCGTCTTTCTCGGCTTTCTCACCCGACGGCCCGTAGACGGACACGCTGTCGGAGCGTAGCGATTCTGATGCGTCCGGTCTGCGCTGTGATTACGTCTTTTTGCGCTGATTCTGAGCTGCAGGTCTTGTCTCTCTCCAACCAAAATTCACCGAGCTAGCAGCAAAAGAAGCAGCAAACTGCGCTTCACATTTGATCAATGTCGTCATGAATTTTGCTGTTTTGCTTCCACGACTATTAAAATCACACTTCCTGCACAGCTAGCTCTCTCTCTATCTCTCTCTGTACTTCAAGTTTCCCGTCTCCAATCTCTGTTTTCTGTATTATTCATTTGCTTATTACCCACCAGTCTACCGTTGTTTACAGCACTGTCGGCTGCTGTCTTTTTCTTTTCTTTTTCTTTTTTTCACTTAAATGACCTCGGACAAGAAAGCCTATTTTTTCTGTTGTTCAATACTGAAGAAATTTAAACTTTATATGCAGAACATTGCAGAATATTTTTAAGGTTATCTGCTATAAAAAGCCAGACCAGGAAAATCTCCTTCATGTTTTTCTGTGTTTTATTCTCAGTTACTTTCACACAAAGGCATCTGCTGTGATGTTCACAATTCTGAAGTCAGTACTGATACATGATCAGAATTATAATATTTCTGACTGTCTGAGGCTAAGTTGAATCGAATCGGGACTTTGAAAACCGGAATCGAATGGATTATAGAAATCAGTGATGATACCCAGCCAGGGTTTTAATAGTTTTGCAGTTTTCATTAGTTTTTATTTTTATTTAGTTTTGACTTCAGATTTTCAATTTTATATCAGTTTTAATTAGTTTTTACCAATTGTTTGCTAGTTTAGTTTAGTTTTTATTTTTTTGAAAATCCTTAGTTTCAGTTTAGTTTTGATTCGTTTCAGTTATACTTTTAGTTGTGTTTGCAATAATTAAGTGTAACAAAATCCCAGTTTCATCATATCAGTCATTCTGCTGATCCTTGGGTATGTTGCTATTCCAGCTACCATACTGCACCCTGGACAGGTCGCCTGTCTGTCGCAGGGCTAACACGCAGAGACAGACAACTCACATTCCCACCTATGGGTTCTTTAAATAAATAAATAAAGGCAGATGAACAACCATTGATACCAGGCAACTATAAAATGTATATCTTGGCCCCAATGAGACTATTAACTCTCGCAGCACCGGGTGTTCGTAATTTTGGTTCAAGTGAATTGATAAACTTTTTGAAGGTAATTGACTCACACAGTTGTGTAGATATCCCCGTCCTGTTGTCTCGGGATGCATCACGCTGCCTTGCCTGGGGTTAGCTTCTGTTTTCTGGGGATGAGGGTTGAGTGTGCTCCCTTACCTTCTCAAGCTAAGCTAGGTTAGCCTTCTTGTGTGAGCTTTTCAAGTGCACTTTAAGGTTTGTGGGATTTTTTTCCCTTTAGAAATGTCCCTCATAATTTGTCTCTTTCCACTACAAGACACTTGCTTTATCCAAAACACAGTCATATTCAAAGTAATCCCAAATTGGACTCTGGCTCCCGACTTTTCCTGACATGATTCTGCGCGTGGACGGAGCAGCGACACAGTCGACTCGACTAACGTGCTGCCACCTGCTGGCATAATGAGACACAGCAAGAAAAAATCTGTAAACTAAACTTCATTTTCACCCTTGACTATTGTATGACACGCACACATCAATGAAAACTAAACACATTTTTGCTATAAATTCAGTTAGTTTTAGTTCGTTTTGTGAACACTCCTTATAGTTTTAGTTGGTTTTCCTTTTTTTGTTTTTATTTTTATTTCCGTTAACGAAAATGTTTTTTCACTTCTAGTTTTCATTATTTCGTTAGTTTTCGTTAACGATAATAACCTTGTACCCAGCCCTAGTGAGCAGCCTAGGCACGACAGAAGTGGATGTAGCTGTAATAGGAAAAGAACTATTGCTAACTTTTCTGTTAAGGCCTGATCCTTCTGAAATTCATAGCCAGTGCTCTGACACGGTGTCATCAATCTTTGAATGCTGAAAAAGCACAGTGTATCCAGAAAAACACATTATATTATATAAATTATTATAAAATTGGTGTGCGCCTAACTTTTGTGCCGGTACGCCTAACTTTTTAAAGTTAGGCGTACCGGTACGCCCATGGCAAAAAGTTAGTCTAGAGCCCTGGTAGGCTTTGAGGGATGTAGGAACGACAGCCTGGCTCAGTGATGTATTAAAGATGTCTGTGAAGACATCTGTGAGTTCCTGGGGCTTTGCATGTGTTGATCCTGGCACGGGATCTTCAAACACTGTCTGGCGATAGTATCACCACCTGGTCGTTAGGGGGGGATGGAGTCTTTTGTGTGGGGATTTAGGTTTGTGCCTCAAAGCGAGTGAAGAATGCATTTAGCTCATCTGGAAGTGGGGGTCACTGATGGTAGATGCTCCCAACGTTTCCACTGCGGGCGAGATCTAGTAGCAGGGGTGGCTAATGGTAGATACCTCCAAAGTAGTCTGCATTTCCTCAGTGGGATTCGTGGCTATTCCGTGATTGAAAAATTTGTGGATTTGCTTCTCTTTAATTTGAGAAGGAGCTCACGTATGAGCATTGTGAAAAACAAGAAAAATAGCAAAACAAAGATGGGAACACTGTTTTGTCGGCACCTCCATCTTCAAAACTGAGCCAAAGTTAGCAAAAATGTCCAAGATCATATTCATATAGGCTATAAATCATGTGTTTATAGCCTCATCTCTATCTCTAATCTTAAAAGTAGAGATAGTGTCTGTCTTTTGAATCTAAACTGGGAGTTGGTTCCACAGAAGAGGGGCCTGAAAACTGAAATACAGGCAGAAACTAAAACATCCTAAACCTGTATTGAAGACATGGAGGCACCCTAGTAATGATGCTGTAGAGAATCTGCACTGACTGGGAGGTGTTCAGAACTGCTATCAACAGTTGGAAGAGTATACAGATGCTGCGATGTCCTACATCAGCTTCTTTGAGGATAGCTGCATACCATTGCTACAGCCATTGGGTGGCTGTAGCTCAGGTGGTAGAGCAGGTCATCTACTGATCGGAAGGTTGGTGGTTCGATCCCTGGCTTCCCCAGTCTGCATGCCAAATATCCTTGGGCAAGATACTAACCCCAAATTGCTCTCCGATGCATCCATCGGAGTATGAATGTGTGTGTGAATGTTACCTTAGAAAGCACTTAGAAAAATGTGCTTGTGCGAATGGGTGTGAATGGGTGAATGTAAAAGTTGTGTACAGCGCTTTGAGTGCTCAGAAAGAGTAGAAAAGCGCTATATAAGAACCAGTCCATTTACCATTTACCATCACGTACCACGGTGAGTTATAATAATGACAAACCCTGATTCACCAGTAAGCTAATTAGGCTAGGGCTGCGAGAAGTGTTTGGGAGTGGGCACAGAGACAGCATCACAGCATCAAAGTACAAGACAGTAAAAGATGCTAATCAGCTATACTCACAGAAACTACAACAGGAGTTTTCAGCTCATGACTGCTTCTGTCTGGAAAGGGCTCTGCCAATTAACCAACTACAAGCTTAAAGCCCAGCTTTTACAGCTTTTACTGTTGCTTTGACAATCAATGGAACAGTCCTGTTAAGTACCCACCCTGTACCTTCACCTGCGTCTCCCCGATCCCAACACCTCCACAATTTACAAAGACCCCTAACTGCTCACCCCTTAAGAAGTCTATCCACAGAGCCAGCATGTCAGTAGCTGATGCTGTTAACATGACCCTGGTACTTCATCCTTCAGTCTGTGGACTCTGCAGGAACTTATTCCAGGTTACTTTTAATACAGTCATACCTATTCTGCTACAGGACAAGCTCTGACAGCTGAATATGCCTGCTTCCCCTTGCAGTTTGATTATTAACTTTTTGTCTGACATAAGGCAACATGTCATACTGGGCAGACGTGTCTTGAACTTTCAGTGCATCAGCACCGGTTCCTCTTAGAGCTGTGTTCTTTCTTCTCTGCTATCCTCCCTGTACACCAACAGCTGCACCTCCACAAACCAGTCCATCAAACCTCTGAAGTTTGCAGATGACACCAACCTTATTGGGAACAGGTGGAGATGAGGCACCAAGCGGAATGAGATTGACAGTCTGATGACCTGGTGCAGTAACAACAACCTGGACCCTCAATGCTGCCAAATCATTAGAGATGATAGTGGACTTCAGGTTGAACCCAACACCCAAGCTAAACATTGGCTGCTTCATCGACAAGACACAATAGAGAATGTACTTCCTGTGCTAACTGAAAAAATACAACTGTGACTTCTGCTTCTGCTGAGAACAAAGGCAGATTGCAGCGTGGCATTCTTTCTACAATAGAAATCAAATATTCTGCAGATAGTTCACGTGTTGCAGAAGTTCTCACAAATGTGGACCTTGTAGGTTGCTTTGCTTTCACTCTTCTGTCCAGTCCTAAACCAGCTTGATGGGTTTAAGTCTGGAGACTGTGCTGGACACTCCATGTTTTCAAGCTTGTTCTTTTTTCCTGAGGTATTTCTGGCATAGCTTGGACTTGTGTTTTGGGTCATTATCTTTGTGCATGATGAACCCCTGAACAACTAGGCACATACCAGAGGGTACTGCATGATGCTGCAGAATGCTGTGGTAGCTGCTTTGGTTCAGGGTGTACAAGTCACCCACCCTGGATCCAGCAAAACAGACCATCACATTTCCTCCTCCGTGTTAGACATGTTTAACCTTCTTTCAGTCTGCAGTAGTCCAGTGGCAGTGTTTCGTGGCCCAGCCAAGCCTCTTTGTCTTACTGACATCTTAATAATAGATTTCATGCTGCAACTCATCTTGTCAAACCTGCAGCTCGAAGTCTTCTCTTCACAGTTAAAACTGAGACTTGCTTATACGACCACTACTAAGCTGTGCTTGAAGCTGTTGTCCTGTGAGCCGCCTAGCACACACGCTGTTAACTCTCAGAAACTTGTCCTCTGATTCAGTTCTGGTTTTGAGTCTTCCAGACCTCTTCCTGTCAGTTTGTTTCTGAGTGCCTTTTGATGGTGAAGGAAACTGTACTTACTGACACCTTGACTTTCTTTGTAATTTCTCTGGAGGAAAGACATACACTTTAAAATGTTATGATGGTCTGTCTCTCTTCCATTGTTAATTGCCTTTTTCTTGCCATTATTGTAGCAACACACTACTCTCTGCAGAACAATTCTGTTCAACTGTGTTCCAACACTGGTTTTATACAGACAGAGGGGGTTGTAAGTAATCCAGAAAAGTTCAAACACCTGTAGGAATTAGTAGCACCAGCTTTTAAGACTTTATCAACCTCCGTTGCTGAAGAACAGCTTTAAATTGTTAACCTATTTTGTGTTCCCTGAAAAAGGCCTTCTTGGATTTTTCTGAAATGTACATTATTTTTCAGTTTTGCGTAACCATACCTTTTTTTTCAATGTCTGGCAGTTCACCACCTAGCTTTGTATAATTTCAAGCTATTCACTGGACTTAAATTGCAATAAACCACTGGAAAAATTGGTGTTTTGACCAGTGGTGTAGGTCAGCGGTCCCCAACCCCCGGGCCTCGGACCGGTACCGGTCCGTGAGTCGTTTGGTACCGGGCCGCGAGAGTTTAGGCTCAGGTGTGAAATGTATGGTTTTCAGGATTTTTATCGGTTTTCAGCATTATTTTGTTATCGTTTTTATCGTTAACTCAGTTTCCCTGGGTCTTTTCACGTGTGTTATGAATAAATCTTCTTTTTTTCGGTACCGGTACTAGTTTTATTTTGTTGTATTTATCCGCGACACCTTAAAGGCCGGTCTGTGAAAATATTGTCGGGCATAAACCGGTCTGTGGCGCAAAAAAGGTTGGAGACCGCTGGTGTAGGTGATTGAGTGCAAGCTGCCTTTCCTACAAGACCTGTACACCTCCAGGACACTGAGATGGATGGGAACATTGCTGCCTACCTGGTCATAAACTGTTTGTAATACTCCCCTCTGGCACGTAGCCACTAGAACCAACCAACACTAGAACCAACACCTTAAGGCAAAAGAATAGTTACTTTCCCCAGACTATCTGACTACTTTATAATGTCCCCTCACCCCAATCACTGCTCAGTTAATGTGCAACAATAACACTATTTACTCAGGTGATAAAAAATTTGCACACTGGATTCGTTAAAAATACCCCCCCCCATTGTATACCTATTTTCTAATTGTATTCTATGTCTATAGGTAGTCAGTATAAATTTCTTCTTTTGTGAGCATTTATTTATTTTTAATATTTTACATATTTCTATAGATATTTATAAATTATATATACTTTAAATACCATATATTCTGTTTCTGTGCCACTGTTTTTTTCAGCATCACACCCCAACAAATTTTGTGTTTGCGTACAAATTTGAAACAAACAAAATTCTGATTCTGACAAGTGACATCTGCAGTGTTTCTGCACCACTGCTGTTGTTGTTGATCTACTGGCTGGACTAAGCTTTCTTTTGTTCTCCTTCCCTCCTTCTCTCACTCACTCTTGCCCTGTTCCTTTCCTTTTGTTGTTCTGTTTTCTTTAAAAAAAAAAAAATCAAACCCTTGTGTATTTGTTATTACTGTCAGTACTAATGTACTACAATGCCCTAGACAAGTGATCTTCTTAATTTATGTATGTGTCTACCATTAGCCGGTACTGATTAAGGACCTGTAAAAAGTTGTTGATGTGCCAGCAGCCCATATTTGTGTCACCTTCAATTATGTCTTCAGACCAATGAGCCGTATAGTTATGTGTCTATGTTTTTGCACATATTCAAGGAAAGACAACTTTCTTCACACTTTGTTAACCTGATCTGATGCTAATCACATTAGATGAGAAAGTAAAAAAAAAGCTGTATTATTTCAGAAGTTCTAACGTTTGTGTACCAGTTACTTTAGTACTTTGGCTAAGGGTTTGGCTTTTCATGGTTGGCTGGCGGTTAAGAGGTAGAGCATGTATTTTACTAATCTTTCTCTGTCATGTGAAGCAACAGTAAATGCACAAGTTTCAGAATCAGAAAACTTTCATAATCTTTATGGAAATGATAGGTTACAGTTTCTCGCCCAAAAAAATAAAAGTCACAGACTAAATGAACAATATACAATACAATATATTCTATTATATTACATTATTAGTTTACGAAATATAACTATAACCCTTTATTGAAACACGGATCAAGGGTTTCCTGGTCCACAATCAGTTCTTTGGTCCTTGTCATGTTGAGCTACAGATGATTGTGGTTTACAAAGGAGTCAACCACAGCCCAGTACTCCATCTCATCACCCTCACTGATGCATCTAACTTCCATGGAGTCATCAGAAAACTTCTGACGATAGAAGGTCTCTGTGTAAATGGTAAATGGCCTGTATTTGTATAGCGCTTTACTAGTCCCTAAGGACCCCAAAGCACTTTACACATCCAGTCATCCACCCATGTGGTCATCCTCCCTGTGTAGTGGCTGAAGACCGTGGTGTAGAGGGTGAAGAGGAAAGGGCAGAGAACAGTCCCTTGTCGTGTTGCTGATAACATTGTCAGACACACAATGTGGAAGATGCAAATATTGTGGTATTCAAAAACATGACCCTCACAGTGCTCGCCAGCTGGTCCAGATGGGCATAGCTAGATGATGCTGTCCTCAGCTCAGAGGAGGGGCTGGTAAGCAAACTGAGAGGGGATCCTGATGTGGCCTGTAGCTAGTCAAGAATTAGTCTTTAAGGGTCTTCTTCAGCACCCCAGGCTTGTAATCCTGGAGGCCACTGGGAGGTGGCGTTTTTGGTACAGGAATGAGAGATGATGTCTTCCCTAGCACTGGGACCCTCTGCAGACTCAGATTAGACATGAACAGTTTATGAAAGACTCCACAAAGCTGGAGGGCACAGCCGTTGAGGACATGGAGACTCATCCCATCTGGTCCAGCAGACTTGCCTGAGTGGAATCTTCTCATTTGTCTCCGAACCTGATTGTGAGTGGAAGTGATGGGTGGGGGAAGGGCGTCAGGACTAGAGGAGGCAATGGTGCAGTGTGGAAAGAGAGGGAGAGAGAATGGTGTTGCTGTGGATTGCAGGCTGGCTATGAGTAAATCAGCAGGAGGTTGAGCATCTACTGCTGTGTTGAATCTGTTGAAAAACACAGGTTATGTAGTCAGTGAGGTTCTCAAAGTTTCTCCCACTCTGTTACGTCAAAACTGCCCTGTAGTTCTGCTAAGGCCTTCTGATCTGACCTACCCAATGGTGGGAGGAAGGAGGAACTGTATGCATCCATAACATACAGCAAATTCTCTCCCCCTTGGTGGGATACACCACATACTGTGTGGAAGTTGGTAGTGTAGTGTCCAAGAGGACACGGTTGAAGTCACCCAAGATAGAAATGAAGCCGCTTGGGTGCTGAGTCTGTAACTGAGCTATAGCGGAGTGCATAGTGTCACATGCAGCTGTGAGGTTACCTGAGGGAGGACTGTAAACAGTCACCAAGACTGGTGGGTCAAATTAAGCAAGCAGAGTTTGATCTTGAGGGAGATGGTCGGGGAGGACCAGATCTTGTTCAAATACCGCAGCTGTCTTTCCAGTGCAGCATTTGACATCCACCTCCACATCGCCGTCATGGGAAATCACGCTACCGAGGTAGGTGAATTTCTCCACTTCTTCTAGCTGCTGTGTCCCGATGTAGATCCCTCGTCGTGGGTCCTTGGAGCTGACGCGCATGATCTTTGACTTTTCAGAGCTGATCCTCAGGCCAATCTTGCCAGTTCTCTTCTTAGATCGGTCGTTCCTTGCTGTAGCTTCAGCTCGTCTTCATCAAGTAAGGCAATATCGCCAGCGAAATCGAGGTCACCAAGACGGTCTTGATCAGACTAATGGATGCCAGCTCCTATACGGGCACCGGCTTGCCGCATGACGTAGTCGAGGGCAACAAGAAAAAGCAGAGGTGACAGGATGCAGCCCTGCCTGACGCCAGTGGTGATCTCGAAGAAGTCGGTATGGCCATTTCCGGTCGTAATGCAACAGCGTGATCGCAAGTACAGGTCCTTGAAGATGTTGATGAAGATGGTAGGGTCACCGTACAGAGGCGCCAGTGTGTATGGCAGGCTGTCCTCGTCTCTGTTGTCGATCTCTTTTCCTTCATATTTGTTTATCTTTTGTTTTCTTTCTGGCACTATGCCCCCCAGATGGTTATGCATTGATCACTTATGACCGGGATACTCTGTTAAATCTTCGCTTCCCCCCCTATGCTGGGGTGGATCAAGGCTGGAATTTGGGAGACGCTACCTTTCCACGTATCATCTCTTCCACTGGTTTATACGGTTCCCCTCTCTGCTCCCTGCCTAAGAAGCGCTATAGGAAGCGGGGCAAACGGAGTGGGTTTCGGGTTCGCTTTAAGGCTTACCTTAAAATATCAGCTGCAGGTAATTCCCTCACCACCGCGGGGATTATACGACTTCCATCCGCTCGGGATCCATCATCCTTCAGGCTGCTCAACCATCGCTGGATCTGTCCGGTTGGTAAACAAGCCTGTCCGGTTTCTCCGGTAGTCTCTCTGCCTGTTCGTGTTTGGATTGGGTCCCCCAGTGATGGTGTACGGCACAGGTATTTAAGCCAGCTAAGATGTGCTTCCAGCAGAGATAAGATGCTGATCTCTCGGATGGCTTTATTAAACGCAAGATCCTTCTCTCACCCCAACCGGTCGCAGCAGATGGCCGCCCCTCCCTGAGCCTGGTTCTGCCGGAGGTTTCTTCCTGTTAAAAGGGAGTTTTTCCTTCCCACTGTCGCCAAAGTGCTTGCTCATAGGGGGTCATATGATTGTTGGGTTTTTCTCTGTATCTATGAAGCGCCTTGAGGCGACTTTTGTTGTGATTTGGCGCTATATAAATAAAATTGAATTGAATTGAATTGGTGAATAAAACCTTCATCTTAAATGACCTCTTCCTCCCCTCTCGGCTTGATGCTCTGTTATTGACTGAAACTTGGATTTGTCCTGGTGAGTCCTCTTCCTTTTCAGAGCTACTACCTCCGGACTGTGTGTTCTTCAGTTCACCGAGACCCTCGGGAAGAGGTGGAGGTGTGGCCTCCGTTTTTAAAAACAAACTTAAAGTTCGGCAACTGCCCTCTCCTGCCTATTCTAGTTTTGAGGTTCAACTATTGGAGCTTGCTGGATCCCCAACGATTCTATGTGCTGTGATTTATCGACCACCTAAATATAATAGGTCTTTTATTTGTTAATTTGCTGACTTCTTAGGTTCATTTTTATTAAGTTATGACCAAGCTCTTATTACTGGAGATTTTAACATACATATTTGTTGTGCTGATGACCCCCTAGCCAAGGATTTTCTTGCCCTAATTGACTCTTTTAACCTTAAACAGTGGGTCAGGGAACCAACTCATCTTAAAGGCCATACTTTGGATTTGGTCCTCTCATATGCTTTGGATATTTGTACTATGGACATTGATAATGCTGGTATTTCTGACCATTTTTTGGCCATGTTTGATGTTGAGCTATGTGCAATTGATTTAAATTCTAAAGGCTGTCATCGCCCTGTACGTATCATTAACACTGAGACTGTGGCTAACTTCATTACGGCCTTTCTAAACTTTGCCTTTTTTTATCCAGATTTCACTGATATTAACTGTTACACACCTCCCTTGGTTGATGATTTTGCCAACGCTATGCTATCCACCTGTTGTTCCATCTTAGATACTGTGGCCCCTGTAAAGATGAAACGTCCCAGAACTTCTCATCAACCATGGCTAAATGACACTATACAAGCCTTACGTTGTGTCTGCCATCAATCTGAAAGGAGGTGGAAAAAAGACAGGCTTCAGATATCCTATGACATTCTTTGTAGGAGCCGCTTTCTTTACCAGAACTCCGTAAAGCAGCTTTCATATCAGATATTATTGAGACTAATAGCCACAACCCCCGAATGTTATTCAAAATTTTTAATACAGTGATGAATCCCTGTCCCGACTCTTTGAGCTCGGCCTCTCAGGCTCTCCGTGAGCAATTTCTTAATCATTTTAGTGGAAAAGTTTTATTACTGAAGGCTTCACACTCTCACTCTCTTGTGCTGAATCCTGTTCCGGTTTTAGGATGCATGTCCACCTTTTCTCACTTTGAGCTGTTATCACTCCCCACTCTTAAGGGAATAATTGAACAATTGAGAAACTCAAATTCTGTGCATGATATCCTTCCATCCCGAATTATCAAGGAAGGTTTTGAGGAAATTGGGCCTTGCATCTTATTTTTAATGAATTTATCATTGTTAGTGGGCTGTGTCCCGACTGCCTTTAAACATGCGATAGTGCACCCTGTTCTTAAAAAAAGTAATTTCGATCAGAAAGACTCTGCTAATTATAGGCCAATCTCGAAACTTCCGTTTTTATCAAAAATTTTAGAGAAAGCCGTCTTTCTCCAAATACAGGCTTACTTAGTTGCAAATAATATTACTTAAAAATTCCAGTCGGGCTTTAAGCCACACCATAGCACTGAAACGGCCCTGCTAAGAGTCTATAATGATCTTCTTGTATTTGCTGACTCTGGTCGCCACTGCCGTTTTAGTTTTATTGGATCTGTCTTTAGCCTTTGACATGGTTGATCATAATATACTCTTGAGGAGGCTAGAGCATATTGTAGGCATCAAGGGTTCTGCCCTTAACTGGTTTAATTCTTACCTCACTGATAGACAGTGTTGGGGAGTAACGGAATACATGTACCGCCGCTACGTATTTAAAATACAAAATATGAGTAACTGTATTCCGTTACAGTTACCGTTTAAAAAGGTGGTATTTAGAATACAGTTACTTTGTTGAAATAAATGGATTACACTGCGGTACTTCCCTTTTTCATATTGTGGCAGGTCAGGACTGTTTGGGTTTTGTTTGACAGCTACTTTCTGTTGTTCCAGGTGGCAGCGTTACGGTTGCCATGGTTACAGGGTGACGCTCTCTCTCTGCGTGTTTCCTGGGTGAGAGAGGCCTTTTTGTTGTTGTTGTGCTAAGCTAATAGGCAGAATGCTACCGGTATAGCTCTAAAGAATGTAGCATCATAGGCAGTGTAGTCCGTGCTGCAGGGAGAATGGACTGCCATACACGTTATGTGTCTGTGAGCGAGGGAGGGAGAAAAAGGAAAAGTACGAGCTGTCATTGAGCAAAAAACGGGAGCTGGAAGCATGTAAATATAATAATAACCACTGCAGCCAAGAAGAGTGCCTGACGAGCCCAGTTGTAAGTAAGCTATTAAGACTCGACTGTACACCGTGTTGGTGTTTTCCTCCAAAAACAATAAGTTCCGTTGGAGCAGCCTTTCAACGCCTCTCTCTGTCTCTCGCTAGCAAAGTTGACCCAGACAACAAAGTAAAGCTAGTTTGCGGCTACCAGCCCGACACAGAACCCACAGTATTAGCCAGAGGTCCCTTTACTACGGTTCGGAGCCGCCGACCTTCAGTAACAGTAATAAATCACAGCAATAGTACATTCATGTAGTTGTAAACAGCATGATAATATATTAAGTAATCCAAAGTATTCACAATACGTTACTCTCATTGAGTAATGTAACGGAATACGTTACAGAATACATTTTGGGACATGTATTCTGTAATCTGTAATGGAATACATTTTAAAAGTAACCTTCCCAACACTGCTGATAGATCCTTCTCTGTTGTGATGGGAGGATACTCTTCCTCTGTTGCCCCTCTCTGTTGTGGTGTGCCCCAGGGGTCTGTATTGGGCCCTTTATTATTGTCTTTGTATATGCTACCCTTGGGCTCCATATTTGAAAAATACAATATTTCTAATCACTTTTACGCTGATGACATTCAAATTTATTGTCAACTGACTGATGATTTGTCAGCATCACTGAACTCCCTGTACGATTGCCTGAGAGAGGTTAAAGATTGGCTGTCAGATAATTCTCTCATTTTAAATGAGAAAAAAACTGAAGTTATGGTGTTCGACAGCCATATTCCTCGAGACCAGCTTGTTGACCTGCTGGGGCCCCTAGCTAACTCTCTCTCTGACTCTATGCATAACCTGGGTGTTTATTTGGATAGCTCCTTTAAGCTCGATAAGCAAGTATCATCCGTAGTTAAATCTGGGTTTTTTTTCAACTGCGCCAGATTTCTAAAGCTAAGCATTATATACCACACAGGGAGCTGGAAAAACGTATCCACGCTTTTGTAACCTCCAGATTAGATTACTGTAATTCTCTCTACTGTGGTCTCCAAGCCTTCTCTCTTCGAAGGCTGCAACTCGTTCAGAATGCTGCGGCTCGCCTTCTTACTGGAACTAGAAAATTTGACCCTATTACTCCGGCTCTTGTTGATCTACACTGGTTACCAATCAAATATTGCATTGAGTTTAAAATCTTGCTACTCACTTTTGAAATCCTAAATAATATTGCGCCCAGCTACCTCACTGACCTCCTCAATTTGTACACTCCTTGTCATGCATTAAGATCTTCAGGTCAATTACTCCTGGCCCAACCTAAGTTTAGACTGAAGACCAGAGGCGATCCTGCCTTTGCTTCAGCTGCACCCAACCTTGCCTCCCTGCTTCTATTCGAGCCTTGGACTCTATCCAATCCTTTAAATCAAGATTGAAAGCATATCTATTTGATTTGGCTTTCCTGACCAGTTAATACCCTTTTAAATCTTTTAAATTTTAAATCTTTTATTAAATTTTATTAAATGTATTATTTTATTATTAATTTTACTGCTGTTTTTGTCTTCTTAGCGGATTTTGTATTTATCTAACTCTTCTGGTCTGTTAGTGCCTCTATCCTGTCTGTGCTTGTGCCCGATTTGTACCCTGTTATTGACTTATGTTGACTCTCCATATTACTGTGAAGCACTTTGATGTGCCTTCGGGTTTTTAAATGTGCTATATAAATAAAACTGTATTGTATAGTATTGTAAGGCCTCCTTTGATGGCAAGTTGTTGCTGGTACTCAACATACTGTTCGATGATGTTTCTTCAGGCGAAAATCTGTTCCGTGCATGATCGGCCTTTTCGGAAACCATCTGTCCTCTCTGTCCAAAATGTGAACATTGGCATCCTCAAAACAGTGACCTTTGTCCTTAAGATGCAGATGGACTGCTGAGTCTTGTCCTGTGGAGGTGGTTCTTCTATGTTGTGCCATGCGCTTGTGAAGTGGCTGTTTGGTTCACATTTTGGACAGAGAGGACAGATGGTTTGAAAGAGGAGTGAAATAAGCCATCTATGTCCACTGTGAGCGACCATCTTTGAACAGAGACGGTGGTTTACGACACCAACTGTCTGCCATCTATAATCCAGTTTTGAGATCCCTCCCTAGACGCCTTAACGCCCACTCACATCCTGGGCCATCTGACCTCAGGAATTCGCATGATAAGGTGGGGCCAGGTTTCACAATGAGCTCACCCGAAACCCTGGATGATTGGGACCCACACCCAGTTTCACACCTTGGCTCAGGCGATTAGAGGATCATCAGGGGGTCCTTTTGTCCCTTTGCGGGGGGATACTCCCACTAGGTTTAAATCTGGGACTCCCCACCATTTGACCTTAGAACTGAAGAAGCTTCTCGGATGAGAGGTGAAACGTCTTCAAGTAAACTTAAAGAAGTCCAGACGCTTTCTTTGCAAGCTCCTTTGACGACGATACAGAATGCCTTGCCAGGCACAGAGAGGAGGGTGATGCCTCTCCAGTTGGTGCACTCGGAGGTGTTCTCTGGTAGCTTGACTATGGTGCCCTTTCGCCAGGGCCGTACTGTGCCACTTTGCCAGCACTTGTTGAACAGGGTCATCAGTTCTTCCACCATAGCTTGGCCGCCAAGTTTCAGGAGCTCTGCTGGTATTTCTAAGCCGTCCGCTTTGTTGTTTTTGAGGCTCTTGATCGCGATCTTCACTTCCTCGATGGTGATTCTGCCAGTGTTGACCACAAGCTCATCTTGGGAATTCTCCGCCTCGAAATTGTACGTCGTGGCAGGCTCTGGCTGGTTAAGGGTCTCTTGGAAGTGTTCGGCCCATCGTTTGTTTTGCTCTTCTTGGGCGATCAGGAGCCTTGACAAAATGGTCCTCGATCCAGTAAGCTCGTTTACTATGTGGTATAGGGTCTTGGAATCATTCCGATCCACTGCGTCCTGAGTTTCGGGCACCTTTTCGTTCGAGCCATTCTTTCTTGTCTTTCCGACAGCTTTTCTTCACTAGCCGATCTAATTCTGTGTAGCGTCGGGTTCCTGCCTCTCTGGCTTGTTCGGTTTTGGTCTGCTCTCTTTTCAGCAACTACGCTTCGCATAGCAACAACAGTGTATGGTATTTCAGTGTTTGGTGTATGATTCTTTATCCAAAACTCACTCCAAGACTCCCCCTATTACCTTCAGTTTACCCAGTTTATTAGGTCAATATCTTTTCTGTCTAATCTTTCCTAAACAGCTACTGCCAACAACTACAGGTTACTAAAGTTTCATTTAAATGTAAAAATGTAAAAATTTGAAGTGATACCACTACACAAGACAGCACTCAGAGGTGGAGGTCACGGAAGTCACTGGTCAATGAATCTGGCTCTCAGGTCCTTGTTCACAAGTGAAGGGAGAGCGGAGTAGGAGACTGTGGAATCGATTGGCATGTGCAGTCTGTTGTGGTAAAAAGAGCTGAATGTAAAAGCAAAACTGTACTGTTCTTACCCTCACTTATGACCAATGTTCCCTCTAAGCTGCGCACGTGCGCAATTGCGCACTGCTGGCATGGTCTCTGCGCACAGAAAATCTTTGTTGCGCACAAAAAAAATCTAACCTGAATTGAAATTAAAATTAATACTTTAACAATTCTGTTTTGCAGTGTTAGTCAGTGAGTGACTGGCTGCTCTCGTATGGGATTAGAACGATGCCACCTTATCCCATAGTCCAGCCAATAATACGATTCACATTCGTATATACGCAGCTAATCAACGTCGCTGACAGGGTAATAGGGTGAGGACTTAGGTCATTCAGGAGGGGCTCAGATTAAAGCCAATACTCATTCACTTTGAAAGGAAACATTGATAGTAGGTAATAACTTTGAAATTACCACATTATTGTGTTCTTGTTTCTATTACCACTTTATTACCGAGCTGTATTTGCATAGTGTTTGGGCTCTTATTATCCATTTACATAAATTTCAGTGTAATATTACTCAGCTGTAATGACTGTTGCTACCATGATATTACTTGGATTTTTTTGTTGTTATTTCTTGTGAGACTTCATCAGAAGTGTGAGCATTATAGCAGATGCCTTTGTGGCAAAGTAACTGATTACAAAACAGAAAAACATTCTCCTGGCCTGGCCTTTTATAGCAGATAACCTTAAAAATATTCGGCAGTAGAACAAAAACAAAAGAAAACCATGAATCAACATATGAACATTACCCGATGCTGCTGAAGTGAAGCAGAGCGAAGTTACAGAGGTTTTATCAGAGACACAGCTAAGCATTTTGCAATTTGGTATAAAACATTTAAACTTCTTCGGTATTGAAAATCAGAAATTATTCTTGTCAGAGGTAATTTTTGAATAAACAAAACAAAGAAACAACAAAGCAGTGGCCGACAGCGCTGTAAACAAAGGTAGACTGGTGCCTAATAAGCAAGCTAATAATGCAGAAAACAGATTTGAGATGGGAAACTGTTCTTGAAGTACACTGAGAGAGAGAGCTGTGTAGGAAGTGTGATTTTATCGTGGTGGAAGCAAAACAGCAGAAGTAGGAGAGAGTTAATGACAATATTTATCAATTGTTAAGCGCAGTTTGGATCTTCTTTTGCTGCTGGTTCAGTGAATTTAGGTCAGAGAGTGACGGAACCTGCAGCTTCAGAATCTGAGATGTCGGCTTTGATTTTGATGTGTCGGGTCTGTGCTTTGTTTTTACGTCTTTGTGTGGAATCTGCTCTCATTTGCTGTTTTGTTCGGTGGTTGTTGAAATAAAAGCTTTAACCTGAGATTCTAGTGTTTCTGGCAAAATGCATTTATATTTAAGAATCGATTCAGGATTTAATGAATTGATATTGCGTTATTCAAGCTGAAATCGATTTTAATCGGAAAATCATTGGCTGGATGGATGCTGATAATTCTAATAGCTTAGTTTGTACTTTGGAAAAATCAAAATGTAATAATGATAACTTCTTATTTGAGGACTTTCTTTCTCAACTAAATATAAACCTACTCTATCTTGAACTGTCCTGTAGTGACTCACTTCAGTTCTATTTCTTTCAGGGTCACATTAACTCTTTTGCATAAGATATGTTCTATTATTTTCTAATAATGTTTCTTTTTGATCCCACCCTTCCACTATGTAGGCCTCCTTGTTAAATCACCATTAGTATCTCAGTTGGGAGCCAGTTTGATGTTGCTCGGTGAAGTTTGGTAGAAATAGATCAAAATGAGAGCTGTTTTGGTTTTGTTTTGCAGATTCCTCTGATCAAAGTTCCAGGGCAGCTCCCCACTGTAACTAAACAGAACCAGATGACTGCTGTGATTAGGCGACTCCACTGGAATTCACAGAAAAAGACAAGAACAGAGGTATGTGCATATATGTGTATTCACACTGCTGGTGGTTCCTAACAGCTGCTTCTTGGAAGCAAGATATGAATGCTGACCACTCAACAGAGGAGGTCCTATGCTTTGCTAATGAAAAACAGTACCTATATGAGTACTTAACTGAACAGTTATACAACACGACAGTTTGGTGCAGGTCATCCATACAACATGTAAACACATTACCCCAGTTGGTTATTAACTTGAAACGATATTTGGAAAAAACACCAACAGCAAAAGCAAAGATTGCACTGTAGCACTTTAATGCTGTTCTTGTTGTTTGCCGTCTGTATTCCTCTCTGCATTTAAAAATTTCCTGAAAATCATCTTTACAACAGCCAAATGAAGAGTCTCAATGAGTTAGGTGTGTCCCATTTTGTACACTGTAATTCACTCATAATAGTGATGAAACCACATTTACAGCTGTTTTTACACATTTATAGGCTGTATAAAAGGTTAAAGACTAAAAATGAAGCACAATTATTTCTTATATGGACACAAAGAAAAGTAGTTCGAGGAGACACGGCCAGTCACCAGATCATCTAACTTTATGCTCACCACTTCAACTGTTCATTTGTGGAAACTGACCATGGTTGAAACCAAGCCATCGAAGTCCAGCAGTGACTCCAGGCTGCTTGGAAGGGTGGTGAGAGTAAACCTCTGAAATATTTTTGTAGACTGTAACATTATACAGTTGCTCACATGCAATGTTTGAGGCCACTACACCTGCAAAAGATGACTAGGCTGTTTAAATGTTTTTTCTTTCTCTCTTTCTTGCTGAAGCAGAACAGAATATTGTCATATTTTATGTGTGACCGAGAAAACTCTTTCACAACTACGGACCTCCTCTGTGTCCTGCCTCTTCTCATCCTACCTTGCAGCTCCATCTTCAACAGTCTTTGTCCAGTATATCCACTATCCCTACCCTGCACATGTTCAAACCATCTCAACCTTGCCGCTGCATACATTTCTAAACCTGTTTGTCTTGGTCTCTCCCATTAGAAATATTTAACTACATTTTCAACTCTGGCACTTCACTCATCTCCACCCACTTGTCACACCCACATTGCTTTGGATGATTGACCCCAGGTATTTAAACTCATCTACCTTTAATATCTCTACTGTTTGCATGCTCACTTTTACAGCTGTCTCCTACTCATTCCCACGTGTTCTGCCTTGCTTCTACTTGATTCCATTCCTTTTTTTTCAAGTGCATGCTTCCACCTCTCCACTCTCCCTTCCACCCGCTCCCTACTCTCACTACAAATCACAATACTGTCTGCAAATATTATAGTTCTCGGAGACTCCTGCCTAACCTGATCTGTCAGCCTGTCCATCACTTCTGGAAACAAGAAGATGCTCAGAGCCGATACCTGATGTACCTACCACACATTTTACCACTGTCTTGCTGTCATCATAAATGTTAGTCTTTCGTACTTCTCTAACATTCCTGACTTCCTTATGCAGTACCAGCATTTCTCTAGACATATAACGACACAGTGCAGCTAATTAATACCATTTCTGTACTTCGCTATTAAGATTTTCAAAGCAAACACCTCATCTGTAGTGCTCTTTCTCAGCAAGGAGCCATACTGCTCACATGCTGCTCACTGATCGCCACTTTCCTTTGTAACTTAGCTTCGAAAACGGTTTTCTTTACCTTTATGGTATGACTCATCATCGTTATCCCTCTACAGTTTCTACAGCTCTGTACATCACCCTTGTTTTTGAAAAGATTACACTTGTCCTCCATTCTGTAGGTTCCTGTCTTGCTATACCTCCTCATCTTTCCCCATATATTTCATCATTCTTCCCTTTTAATCATCTGATGCTGCCTGCCTTCACCTTACAGCCACCTATCTCCTACAGATTACACCTTCAGAATAAGATTCCATATTATTTACATCATTTTAAAGCTTGAATACTTATTTATTTTTCAACATAATCACCTTTTCGGTCAATGCATTTTTGTAGATGCTGTGGCAGTTTTACAATGTCCGCTCGCCTTGGAGAGTTGGTACGTTAACTCTGATTTAGTGTTAAACACCAAATCTGTCTGGAGTTGATAATTTAACACTTACTAATGCTAACTTGGTGTTAAGAGTTTATATATTAACTCTCAAAGAGTATTTTAGTTTAACTACGTAAGAGTTATCTTCTAATTAATTCTAAAAAGCAGGAATTTTCCTGTTCAGAACTTCTAGAAATTTCTTTTGGAAATAAACATTTACTAAAAAGACGCAATGGTTTCTGAAAAACATTTATTCTGAACTGTGCACCACAATTTCAAAACATTTTCTGAAAGATGTAACAGTGTACATGTTCTCACTTTCATTAGAATTTTGTTTATCAAAAGGTCTGACATAGGTGAGCTGGTAAATGCAAATAACAGCATTCTCATCACTTATTTCTTCAATACAATATACATGTCCTTCATTCATCACTTTGTGGAACTTCAACGCACTTCTGCTCTCCCCCATATTCCATCTTCACAAGCATATCCTATGTGGAGATTGGATAAAAATTAGCTGACACAAATAATCCGGTAATCAATTGCAGCACAGTAAAAAAAAAAAAAAGGAATCCTTTTTGAGCCATTACTTGTGTAAATATTTTCCCAAAAGACAAGGACACAGGCAACAGGTAATACTGAACTAAATGTAAAACCTGAACCTTTTTCATTTTTACCTAAACCGTGTGCACAAAACTCTGGAGGGATCTAAATGCTAACGTAGAACCCAGTCAGGACGTCTGCTACTGCTGTTTGCTCGTTTTTATGGGAGATAGTTTTCAGGCTTCAAGTAGCACCATTATACCAACATTTCACATTCTAGACATTGTTTTAGGTGTATTTGACCAAGGCTGTGGTATTTGCCCGCAAACAATACCTTTCATCAAGCTAAAACAGAATATTATGCTATCAGCGAGCAACATGGCTAATGCCTTTCACACAGCTTTGTCTCAACTCCAAAGAGCCACAGAAGTAAAAGCTAATAATAATAATTGAAACAATCTTTGAAAAAATGACTTACCAAGCATGGTAAACAACTCAAATATGTAGAGCAAAATGTTCTGAAACGGCTTCACTTCAGCTTCGATTGGAGCCTATGGTGCTGGGGGCGGAGTCTGTGAATTTACTCTATTGGTGTCATAGCTCCTGTAGGAGTTCAGAGTTAAGAGGTCAAGAGTTAATGTTTCCATTGTAACACCTCCAGATTTGACATAGAAACACTAATTTTTAACACTCGATTTTAACTACTATCATTTTACACCTCAGAGTTACATTAAAAGAATGTGACTCTACTTAGAGTAAAATTAACTCTAAGACTACTAACATCAAAACATTTAACACTTTTGAATTTGCTGTGTGGGTGCAAAGTCCAGAATGCAAGGTGGGTGATGAAGTTCAAACCAAAGTTTTGCTGGAGAGCGACACGACAGGCAACGTGTGGTCGAGCGGTGTCATCCACACTTAGGAAAATAAATAAGTCTTCAAGCTTTAAAATGATATAAATATTATCGAAAATCATCTGTAGTTCGTATTTCTAAAACAATAGAAGACCTTACTTTTGGGATTGCCCTCGTATATAAATGTGAGTCATTGGTACGGAAATTCATTCCATCCACTATTTTTTTTTATTTTTTTAAAAAAGGGTATTTGAGGGAAAAACAAAACAAAAACTTTACGGTGATAAGGTTACCTCTACTAACTATGTACTCCTACTGGCACCTTCATCTGTTATCTCCTTGTAAGTATCAAGACTTATACGTATCTTTTGAAGCCACCCCAAAATTTGATTCTGTTCATCTGGACGTAGCGTTTTCAGTCGGAGAAACATTTCATCACTTATCCAAGTGACTTCTTAGTCTCAGCTGACTGCAGGTTTCACCAATCTTATAAACAGTACATTGCATTAGGACTGGAACTGGCACCACTGGGAGGTAAATGGACTGGTTCTTATATAGCACTTTTCTACTCTCCCGGAGTACTCAGAGCATATAAATCCTGGCAATCCTTCTGGCACTTAACAGCGTACACTATGTTACTCTGTTTGTGTCGGAGGACCTGGTCCTTGGGGTGGACCGGTTTTTGGCGCAACATGTTTTGGGGTTTAAAAGCCACAGAGACTCGCTGTTTAGATAAAATGCGTCTCAGCTGTTCCGATACTCCTGACACATACGGGATCACTACAGGTTTTTGCTTAGGCAGCGGCTGTCCTTCCCTCGTTGATCACCTGGAGCTTTCTTTAGGAGCCTTCCCAGCTTTGACAAAAGTCCAGCTGGGATGGTAAATGGCCTGTATTTGTATAGCGCTTTTACTAGTCCCCCCTAGGGACCCCAAAGCGCTTTACACACCCAGTCATCCACCCATTCAGACACACATTCACACACTGGTGGAGGCAAGCTACAGTTGTAGCCACAGCTGCCCTGACAGAAGCGAGGCTGCCATATCGTGCGCGGGATAACCACATTTACTCAGAGCCTTCTTGATGTGATGGTGTTCTGCTTACCTGGCCGCTGTGTCTGTGGGGATGGTGTTCGCTCTGTGTTGTAGCGTCCTGATTACACCCCGTTTGTGCTCCAGTGGATGATTAGAGTCAAACCTTAGAAGCCTAACCTGCCACTTTTCATATCCTCCCTGGTGAATTTGATGTGTTGGTCCATCGAGTTAATGTCATCCGTGAAATGTGGTACGTCCTGAGATTTGATTTTCACCCAGGTGTCATCCACATACCTGGTGGTGTTCCAGGGTAGGATAGAAAAGCCCCCTTTTCCACTTCTTCCATGTACAAATTGGCCACAATGGGTGAAACTGGGAACCCATGGCACACCCATGCTTCTGCCTGTAGAACTGACCCTTGCATGTGAAGTAGGTGGAATGAAGACACAGTTAAGAGCAAACACACTTGGTCGATGCTGAGAGTGGTCCTGTTGCTGAGGTTGGGGTCATCCTGTAATCTCTTACGGACTACCTCCAACGCTTCCGTGACTGGTACATCATACAAGACCATGGTTTCATCTGCCTCTATAATGACATCTCTCACCTTCTCAACAACATCCTGGATGTGGTGTTCAGAGCTGCCTACCAATGGGTTGAGGATCAACTTTGGGGATTTACTTACCTGGATGATTGAGCATGCATAAAGACCTTTTGAAGCCACATTTGTGTAGCTCTCTGTTGGTCTACTTTCGTTGGTTAATCTGGCCTTCTGATTCTCTGCCTAGTGAATCTTAACAAGTCTATACAGGTTTTTGTTTTATTTTGTGGAACCACAAGTTTTGGGCATTTTAGGAATCCTAACTAATTAAATGTTGCACATCTTTCTTTGCGCATTGTACATTAAACATCAGCTTTCTCCCCTGGTTGGCTGTCTGAATCTCATACATGACCACAAAACATTTCCCTTTATTATTCAATCGTGACTTTCCAATCCTATTTCTGCTATTCAGTTACATTATTTAAGATGGTCTTCAGAAATTAATTTTCATATTTGCTCAATAATTTGAACCATGTGTCCATTCCTATGTCTTCATATACAACACCATCTTTAGGTTTTGTGGGGTATTATCAGGTAGCAGTTAGCAGGTAGTAAACTTTATGGTAGGGGAGATTCTGCTGTTTCGCATTTTCTGCAGATAGAAGTTCAGTCTCGTGTTACACTTCTGATAACGTTGGCAGTGTATGCATCCCCATATTATGCAACAAAATAGCTGTATCTCCCTGAGCACAGTGCAATAATTATTTGGTGCAGGCTCTCTCTCTCTTGGCCTTTCAGCCAAATAGTAGACTCTCACACTATTCTT
Source organism: Neolamprologus brichardi (assembly GCF_056152115.1). Classification (NCBI taxonomy): domain Eukaryota; kingdom Metazoa; phylum Chordata; class Actinopteri; order Cichliformes; family Cichlidae; genus Neolamprologus; species Neolamprologus brichardi. The sequence continues at coordinate 7,570,572 of NC_142112.1, forward strand.
TCCTGGTCTTTGTTGATCTTTCAGCTTGGTCGCAGGCTCTCTTAATCCTTTTTTCCTAGCCATTGACTCAAACTCCTTTTCATCTTCTACTTGCTCTTTCCTCTTGCTATCTGGACCCTTCCCCAGCTTCCTCTTGTTAACATGAGTTTCTCTTAGTATGCCTATTTATATTGTCTGTTTTCAGCTAACAGTCATACGTTGTCATTCTGTAGAGTCAGTTAATGTTTTTGAAGGGTCCTAAATCCTATTACAGCTGGCATTCCATTGTGCCATGATGGGTCATTGGAGTCTCATCGACAAATGTTTAATTCTTCCAATTGATCTCTTCCTGTTGAATGAACCTTATCTGTACGTTAAATAACAAAGATCTATAATCACTCATCTGCCTGCTTTCCTGGGTATTAAGCTGATTTCTGTTCTTTACATCACTACCACTTTCCCACGCTGTCAATTTCAATACTGACCTCATTGCTCTAGTCCAATCATCTTCCTTCCCACCTTTTTTGAGCCAGTTAGCCTCTGCTTTGCATGGTTTAAATCTGCACTCTCCATCATTCTCCCTTTCAGACTCTCATTTGTGCTCCACCTCATAGACAACTCAGTCAGAGATCCATCCAAGCCCCAGGTTTTATCCTCACTACCACCAGCACCTGGACTCCAGGGAGTCGTATCCTAAATCGTATTACCGCTGGGAGTTTGTTCTGCCATGATGATTCATTGGAGTTTAATCACCAGTTTTCATCATTGGCAATTATCATGTTCAGTTTTCAAGTTATCGCTCCTTATTCAGATTATACTGCAGAAAAACAGTCACTCAAATTGCGCCAGCCCTTTGAAAACTGACCTTATATAACGTTTGTTGCTTTATATCTAATATGTAAGTAAAGAACAATATGTTCCATTAAACAGTTGTATACCTTTTTTTTTTCAAGTTGTTACATCACACTATATATATTGTATATCTCTCTCTCTCTGTAGCGGACCAGTTTGTCCAATAAAAATGGTATTTTCTTCTACAACCCTACAATACAGTGGTGTGAAATAGAGGTTGCCCCCTTCCTGATTTCCTTTTTTGTATGTTTGTTACACGTAAATTTTTCAGATCATCAAACAAATGTAAACATTAGACAACAATAACACAAGTAAACATAAATGCAGTTTCTAAATGAAGCTTTTTTATTATTAAGGGGAAAAAAACCCAAACCCACATGACTGTGTGAAAAAGTGATTCCTCCCTGAACCTAACAACTCCTATCAAGCGTCTGCGATAACTTACAAAGATTCTTTTATAGGGAGGAATTTTTGGCCTACTCATCTTTGCAGGATTGTTATAATTCAATCACATTGGAGCGTTTTCAAACTCAAGCCACAGCATCTCAATTGGATTCAGGTCAGGACTTTGACTAGGCCACTCCAGTCTTCATTCGGTTTTTTCTGGATAATCCATCATATAAAACTGAATCAAATGAAAAAGTCTCTTTTTAAAATATTTTTTATTAGTTTGAATCTTTTAACTTTATGCACATTGCATTAAGCAATAATTAAATTATTCGTCTTAGATTCGAAAAAATTCATGTAACATTTAAACCTATTTTCTGCATATTCCAGCATATAAAATAATTCTTTCAAATAGATGCAAGTAAAACACAGCAGAAAATAAATAAAATCAAAGACTGTCACATTCCCGTGGCAGCGTGCTCGGTGCTTGCTTAATTTTTCACTGTGGAAAGACGTTTTCTTCCCACGCAGAGTGAACAGCAGACACTAATGTTTTTGTCGCGTTTTACTGAATCAAACTCAACGTAATGTCAGTACTTCCACACTTCCGTACTCTCTCCCTCACTCCATATTATCCATTGTTGATCTGCACACGTCTCTTGCGTCGCATGCGCTTACATCGTTGTCATGAGACACTCTCACAAACAAAATAATGACAGTTTAGTAACACAGTAACGTAGCGTGCTTACGGGAAAGTAACAGTAATCTAATTATTTTTTTGCAATAGTAATCCCTTACATTACTTGCTACTTGAAAAAAGTAATTGGATTACTAACACGTTACTGCCCATCTCTGGTTCCAAGTTTTCACCATTTGTGGATCATGACTCTCACTGTGGCTTGCTGGAGTCCCACAACTTTATAAATGGCTTTATACTGTAAGGCTCAATATCGTGGACTGAATAAAATCAGTTCATTCATGTTCCAACCGGGGGGGGGGGGGGGGGGGGGGGGGGTTGCACTACTTTTGCCTGTTAATAGTAGACACCTTCATTTAGAAACCACATTTTGTGTTTGTGTTATCTTTGTCTAATATTTACATTTATTTGATGATCTGAAATATTTCTGTTTGAATAAAAAATGAAATCAGGAAGGGGGCAAACATTTTTTCACACCACTGTACAATATACATCCAGTGTATATTACCAGTACTGTTACAGAAAAGAGTTTCCCCTTTATGTATCAAAATCATTGTAATAAATTGCCATATATTGTCATAAGTATTCACTCATCTCCCTTGACACTCATATGAATTTGAGAAACATCCCATGCTTAATCCACAGGGTTTAATATGATATTGGCCCATTCTTTGCAGTTATAACAGCTACAAGTCTCCTGGGAATCTTCAGGCTTTCCACAAGGTTTTTTTTTTTAAATGGAAATTGTCAACCATTTTTCCAGAAGCACATTTGTGACGTCAGACACTTAAGCTAAATGAGAAGGGCTGGGTTGTATTCTCCACTCTAATTCATCCCAAAGGTTTTCTGTTGGGTAGAGGTCAGGAAGGCCAAAGTCAAGTACCTCTAATTCTTATCACTTCTATTCCAAACATTTCAAATCAGTGTCGATGTTTCAGTTTTTTGATGTGTTGTTGTTATGGTTAACATTCTGAAGTCTAATCCACAACGTTAGTAACCTTACGCTCACCCATGCACTAATCCTACATTTTTGAGAATGTCTAAATGGAGTTTTTGGGGAAAAGAATGTACACAGTAGTAGCAATAAACTAGCAAATCAACTGCAACACACAAATGGGAAATGTCTTGTTGTAGTAAAAGTGCTTGGGTTTGCCACTAGAACACTTTCCTCTTCAAGGTTTCTGTGTTCATCTGTGTGTGCTGTATTGTGTGGTTAACAGTCGTGTGGCAACTGAACTTTTATTCTAAAAAAGTAATCACGTCTTTTGTTTTCTCAAAAATAATAAACAATTTTTATGAGGAAGGATAGATAGTTATTGTAATAAAGCACAATTTCCAAATTATATTTTTTCACCATTAGACACTCACACTGAATATGCTAAATGTAGTGCATAGTTAAAAATCCTGATCTGATAATCATGTGTTACAGTATATCTTTTTTTTGTCACACTCTCATCTGACTGCCATGTTTCTTAACACAATTCATTAGTTACTGTGGTGTAATTACTGTGACTATTAACCTATACAATGCGTATTGATTGATCTATTGTCATTACCACTGAAAAGCTCATATTTTTCACCCTGTCACTCCACCACTCATTCTATTTTGTAATCAAAACGATCAATCAAGCTTTCAATATGCTTGACTTAATTACTCCTATTCAGTTTATATTAAATATTAATTTAGAATTGTCTCAGTTAAAACAGCCCAAATTAAACTCTATAAATACAAAGTGTTGTGTTTATATGTGTGTAATATTTATATGTAATAAAATCCAAGTCTTCAATCTACTAAATAATAATAAATACCTAAAAATAATAAAGGGAAGCATGTGCCTGGGATTTTCTTGTAATTCCTTATTCATTTGTCATACACGTGTTCTGTACTAAACTTCCTGTTACTAATGTGATCAACACTGTCTCATGAGAGCTACACAAGCATGATTAAAAATATTGCAAATATGGAACTTGAGAACTTTGAAGGTTCTTCTTTTAAAATGATAACAATAATTCTCTCATGGGGAATTTCTGCAGCCATATGTGTTATAGAATTGAATGTATATTAAAATCCCTACCAGACTTCCACACTGCAGTTAATTACTTATTTTTGGTTGTTAAAGCTTTGGTACACGCAAATAACTTTGGAAACATTATTTGCACAATTTATTCTATTCTACTCCTTTAATTTAGACTTTGATATTTACCTCTATCGCGTAGTACACGTTCAGCATGAGCATGAGATTTTATTTATGTAGCTGTTACTTCAATATCGCCATGTTAATATCTGTATTGTGTTTCTCAACACAGAGATTTAATACCAGTGGTGTTATGCAATGGTTCCAGTATGACAGCTACTGTTATTAATTCCACAGTAACATTTTAAAAACTGCATTTAGTATTTTTAAAGTGTCTGTCTGGGATTTGCCATAACTCACTTAAGCTGCTCTAAAGGCTTCATGCATGTGTATAATATTATATCATCTCTTATATCACGAGTCCAAATATCCAGTAAAAGGCACAAAGAATGTTCAGCAACAAGGACAGCAAGGTAGTTTAGCTCTCACACATCTGTGATCTCAACATCCTGTAATGAGACTGAGACAAACTAAACACACAAAAGATATAAGAAGCTCTCAAACATGTCAAGGTTTCTGCATATGGTGCAATGTTTTTGCTGACGTGGTTCCATGCAGGGAAAAAATAAACACGATAGACATCAGCAACATCTGCACTGTTACAGGAAGTAAAAACTGTCATTTTTTGCACCTGCAAATGTTTTCTGTATATAAAAATCAGGCTGTGGAACATTTGTTACTCTGATTCCCCACATAATGCTGAGCCCAAGTGTGAGGATGAATTTACTTAAATAAGCAAATGCACACGTTAAAAAAAGCAAAAAAAAAAAAAAAAAAAAAAAAAAGCGAAGCACTGATCTCTGTCTTACTGGAGCCACCCGTTATAAATGCTTCCAGACTAATCCATGCAGGGTAAAAAGTGTGGCTGATATTTATGTTCATGTAAGGTAAATGGAATGATGAATGCTACTTTTATTGGCCTGCTTGGCATATGTTTCCAACAAGATGATGAATGGTCGGCATTAGACAGCTTTCTTAAAAGGCCTGTCTTGAAGAATCCATAGGCCCTGATAGTGAAAAGATGACTCTAAGAAAACACATGCATAGCGTGCGACGGTACTTACCAGAAAGATTACACTTTGAAAAACAAAACAAAAGAAAAAAACATTGTTTAGGCATTTTGATGGGGATTTCTCCAACATCCCGACTCTGCAGAAATAAATAGTATTAAAGAAAAAACCCCAAAAATCTCAAATAGAAACTCCATGTAAACATGTGTGAACCAGAACTTGTTACTTTGTACATTTTTTGTGATTCACGTCAACAAACTAAACTGTTAGTCGTTGTTGCCTTTTCCTGTTTAGTGCATGTGCTGATCAAGTGATATGAAAAGGAATTTTATGCTCCGGTCAGAAGTTACTTTCGTTGGCGCCTCTCTGTCGTCCTCCACCAAACCATGCACTTACCAAAAGCCCACTGGTAAAGAGGCATCCAGCCCCTTATCTCCCCAACTCCCCCCCTCCCCTTAATTGGGTGATCAATTATTAACACATCAATAAACTTCCTGAATAAGTAATGGAGTTAAGGCTTATGTGGAGTTTCAAGCCCAGTGCCCAGACAGTTGGCCAAATATTTGCTGTTAGTGTCTATTGTCTATTTATCGGCTCTGGTAATTTAAATTTTTAGGTTGTTATTTAGTTTTTCTGAGGGGATAAGTGTTATTATTCATTTTGATTTGGAGCTGGTTGGTCAGCAAAAGAGAACTGAAAGGTAATAATGACAAAAAAAAGAAAAGAAACAGAAATGACATGCAGGGGTCTGAAGAAGACTGAGTGTTTAGAGGTGGTGAGTGCACTTATTTTCTCTCTGGCATTTATTAGTTAATGAGCTGAAAGACTTCCAGGTAGAAGTGGATGAACTTGAAAAGTCCTGGCTGTATCATTAGTGAGGCCTGGACAATCACACTGCAGTCTTGTTAGAAAATGTGTCAGTATTCTTTCAGCATAGGAAGCAGCAGATCTGTATGATCATTTTTAAATAATTTAAAGTAAAAAACTTTCCTCTGGTTCTGAATGTACCCCTGTGCTGCAGAAAACCGATCTGTTTCCTTATGTGTTTTAGGGATCAGGGTTATTTTGTGTGTCTCCTTTGACCGATGTGCACCCCTCACTCTCAACCTCACCCGAGTTCTGATGTTGGGTGAGCAGTTTAACAATACAGACAGCAAATATTAAAAATCACGTGTGTCAGTTTTGAAGCCTCTGATCATTGACCTATTATGTAAAGAATTAATTCAACGAGATACTTCAGACAAGTCCGGCCACAGTGTGATTTGTACTACAGCAGCCTGTGAGGATATTCATTTTCACTTTCCATTGCTCATCAGGTTGACTTGTTCATTTGGGAGTGAAGCTCCATTTGCCTCAGCTATCACAGCTCTTTCATCTGGCTCACGCTGAGCCATAATAACTTCCTCTTTTGTTGAACTCGTCTCTCTTCTTTCTTCCTGCACATTTCCTCCTCTCTTCAACTGTTCATTTCCCTCTTCTGGTTCCTTGCTAGTACTTCTTTTTTGGAGTTTTTTCATTCTTGCACAAATCATACTGTTCGTCACAGACATTTGGAAAAAGATCGTATCTTATCTGGATGTTTTGTGAAATTTCCTTGAAGTCAGACTGAACTTTTTGTAAATGGCAGTACTACCGAAAAGACAATGTTGCTTTCTGTGTTTTTGCAGAGAGAGATATGGCAATAATAAACAAAAATATAACTTTTTGTGTTTCAAAAGTGTTAATTACATTCTAATATCAAGATCCAATATCAAGTTACAGTAACAGAATTGCATTTGAAATATAGTCAGGAATGCACAGTCTTTCATTTAGTGGACAGATTATTAATTGCAAATTTCTCTGAATATAAAATAAACATTTGGAAATATTAACAATTATAGGAATTCTTTGATGATGTTTGATGCAAGAATGTTGTTTCTAACTGCATAGGTGTCCTGCAACAAATTGCACTTCAAACAGCCAATAGTTAGCAGTGTATGGACAAGCGTTGGCTGCTATGCAACTACCACAAAACACATGCATGTAACAGCTTTTGAATGGATGTGACTACTGTGCATAGAAATGCTGCTGAAGCTGTAGAAAAAAAGACTGTTTTCATTTCTTGAAACATGAGATCATGATTGGATCATAGAAGTAAGACTGCAAAGAGCATCGCTGGCTTGATTTTTTTCCCTTTAAATGTTTATGGCTACACTGAAAGCCCTCGGTCTGTGACTTTGTTCTGCTGCCCCTCTGACTCTAATCAGCCCACAGACTTCTGCTCCAAATACGGACCTAGGTGCTGAAAGTCTAGGTGAGATGTACTCTGGACAGAAAAATGAAGAAAAGTGGCATTTGTTGTCATTAAGAGTGATTACATAATCAATAAAATGCTTTATAAAAAAAAGAGACTTTCTCACAAGTGACAAATATCAAATTGATTTGTATCACTGGTGACTGTTGTTGCAAAATTGCAGTTCATTGAATGAATCCATAGTAAATGTCAACTGAATGTCACAGTTTCTTTTACTTTATTTGTGTTTGTATGTCTTTCATTGACATTTATTCTCTCAATTAGGTGACATTTAGCTTGACTGTTTAAAGATAAGAAACACTCAATAAAACAAAGTAGGCTGATGAGCACCATTTGACATCATTTAGATTAATAGTCACGGCACCCCCATAGCTCAACTGTTTGTGCGTTATCCATCTATTGGAAGCATTAAGCTCTTTCTCAGGGTCAGCAAATCAAGTGGAACAACTCATTCATTTTTGAGACCAAACTTCTTATAGAGCTACAAGAAGGAGCTACCAGAATAGTGCTGACCAGCTCCATTTTTAACACAGGGTCAGAGTTTGGATTTGGAGCAAGGGTCCAGTGTTGTTGTTGTTGGGTTTTGTTTGTTTGTTTTTTTGTTAAAAATTAACTAAAATATTGTGACTTTCGAGAAAAGTAAAAGAGAAAAGCTCAAAAATATATGAAAAATAAAAATGTTTAGCTCCTCAAAGAAATATGAACTTGAACAAAAAAATATGAAATATGAACATTTCTTTCTAATTTTAAAGGATTTTCAGCTTTTATATATTTTTAGATTTTATATCAGACTTTCTTTAGGAGAGGATTTTCAGCAATAAGAAAATCATCCCAGTATTTAGTTACTTTTTCTACCAACTAATGCATTTTTTTTTTCATTTATTATCTTTTTTTTAATAATTAAGGAACAGTTAAAAGTTTTAGGATTTTCGGTTTCTTTAAGTACTGACCTCGGTTTGCTGATTTTTAGTTATGTAGTGCTGAGGACCTTTAAATTAAATTTTCACTATGTATTTCTTTCAGGACCTTTCTGATTGTTGTCACATATCTTGAAGAGAAGAAATATTCTTTCTCTCTGACTGTGGAGTTTGTAGTTCTGCTGTTATGAAATGCCAGGATGCCAGCAATAGTAATTCAACACAATATATGATATGTGATGTGCATGCCTTGGTAAAATCAAATCAGACATAATGTGTTAAACAGAACATTGGACAATGTGTTAAAAGTTTACTCCATACATTCTGATCTATAGGCACTTCCTGGACCATACGGTTGTTCATGTCTTTATTTGCTCAGAACTGGAGTTCAATAAAATTTTGTGACGCTCACTTCAGAGTCTCCAAATGCTAAAAAGTCTTATTTAGCAACAGCTAAACAAGAAAGTGGTTTTGATTCACTTATTACCTGACTTTGGACTAATCTTCCATGCAAACGATCTCATTTGTTGTCTTTGGCATACTCAAATTGAGAACACCCTCATTTAATACACGTTGGCCAAGCAGGATTGGTTAAGGGGTGCTATTCAATTATGAAAGTTTTCACATTGGTAATTAGTCAGGGTTGTAACATATTGTTTTATGGCCTTGACTGTGCGTCAAGGTGGGAATGAGATGTTTTTAATGTGCGCGCTGAGAGGATTTTGTTTGTTAATACACTAATGGCTGCAATGAAGCTATGCAATCTAAAAAGGGTCATGGATGACAAAAAGACTCCCTCACTCACACACACACACACCTACACACACACACACACACACACACACACACACACACAAAGTACAGAGGATTTTTATTAGAAAGGTCTTTAGTGTCTGTATGCAGCTTATTTAGATTTTAAGATAAGTCAAAGCATTCTGCCTAACAAAGAAATCACGTAGAGAACTTAAAGTACAGATGATAAAACATTAACTTTGAGAAATTGTATTTTTATGTTTTCTATTTATACGTTTTTTTTTTTATTTTCTTAAAGATACAATGTCAGAAAAAAATTACCTTTTATTTCTTTAAGAGATAAGATGCAGATAAATAACGATGGTAAATAACAGCAGTTATGGTAACAACTGTATTAAAGACAAATGGCAATTTGAGCTTTTTTTCTTTATGTGAATGCAAATCTCCTTTTGTGTGCATAGATAGATAAAGATCATTTCAATTAATTCAAAAATTCATTTGATTATTTTCAGCAAAAACTTGACTTGATGTTTATTCTAAGTCTTGAGGTGTTTCTGTTTCCATCTCTTCTCCTCATAGTTGACTTATTGCACTTGCAAATGCCGAAGCACTATGTCCCCTGCTGTCTCTCTCTTCCTGACAATCCCAATTAGACATCATGGTTCATAACCAGCAAACCCTACCTAATGAGCAGTCCCAAAACACCGAGGAAAGATGAGTGAAAGTCGAGGAAAAAACACTAAGGAGAAAGGTGGAACAAGTCAAAGAAAAGGTAATGGTTTAAAAACCGTTACCCCATGCTACCCATCATGTCCTTTGTTTTTCCACCACTATAATCACTACCAGTGCACAGTGTTTGTGACCCTTGTGTGTTATTGAATGCCTCACTTTTTTAACACAACAGGGTGAGTTAGATGGGTGAATAAGAATTAGATGAAGCTAGATGGGACTAAGATACCCCTCCCCACCACCCCCAAACACACATGAACCATTTGTTGCATAACAGGATTAGTGGGCTTCTAAAACGGCAACATAAAACCTTAGACAAACACATATTCACCCACACACAAAGCAGAAACATCCATTAGAAATGGATGCACACACATTCTGTCCCTCGTGCTCTTTCCACTCACAACAATCTCCCAACAATCGCTCGCCTTCCTCCTCTGCATGCTTATTACTCCATATTCTCCCTTTCTTTCTCTTTTGCTGTGATTCAGCAGCCTTTACACAATTATCCCTTATTAAATCAGCTAATGACAAATATTGAGGAAAATAAAATGTTTAACATTATTGTGATAAAAGAACATCCCACTTTTTGTAAACCTCTCATTGTTATGAATATTTCACGTGGATGAAAAAACCCCTCATTAATATAATCAGCATCTCCCCTCAGCATTTCACAAAGTCCAACTATAGATATTTGTGGGCAAGTTAAACTTTGACAGGAATTTAATAACAAGAATATAGACTTGGGTTTAATGGATTTCAATCTAGAGACATTTTGTCTCAAACTATATTATTTCTGCTTTCTGCAAACTCTTATTTATCAAACGATGTTATGTTCCAAAGTTTGGACACATTGAATGATTGCTGTGGAATTTTAGCTTCATATGTCAAATACCTTTCATGATTGTATTTAATATTATTATTATTATTTATTTATTTTTTGGAAAATGGTCCAATCACCTACTTTCAAGTCATAATCCCTAACTAACCCCAACTGCTACAGACAAGCAAGGATCAGGGAGGCAGTGTTTGGCTGTCTGAATGAATGCTGCAAGAATTGTAATATATGTGAAAATACTACATTGTTACATTTTAACACCTCTTAGTATATTTTAAATTGCCAAGACTGCTTCATTTCAGTAGGTTTCAACATGGTTGTCGGTGTTGTTGTAAGGGTTTACCTTACAATATAAAGCACCTTAAAGTAACTGTTGTTCTTATTTGAACGCTGAACTGAAAATTAAACTGAACTGAATAAAATAAGTCTTCAAAAACTGGATATTTAACAATGTGCATAGAACTTATACAGATAGAGGAAACAGATTAGACTAGATATGCTTTCTATATTTTTTATGTTCCAATACTTGACAATAAATATATCACAAATTGCAGATCTGATTCATTTTGATGTTAAGACAAAATCGTGAAAATTTAAGGCTTTTATCTTTAATAGTTTTTGAAATATTCACATTCAAACATGACCTCAGACTTTCACGTGTGAAAAGTCTAAATGTGGGTCAACCGACCTTTTTCAAAAAATATATATCCCTTGAAAGTATTTGATATACCCATCGATCCATTCTCTTCCATTTATTTTTTTAGGGGAGCTACACTCTGGAAAAGTCGGCAAATCTGACACAGGGCTCACATCTATGGACAACTTAGAATCACCAATTAACCAGTAATTGTACGTCTTTGTGTGAGCTCTCTCTGGGTGCTTCCTCCCACAAAAGCAAACGACACATAGACAGGCCCTGGCCAGATGGTGCAGTCAAAGTCAGGACCTTCTTTCTGTGAGACAACAGCGATAACCACCACATCACAGTGCTGCCTGGTGTTTGGTCTTAAACTTTCACAGCCATCACTGTCTCTGTGCCATAAAACTTTTATAAAAATTGGAGATGTTTGAGCAGAAGGCCCATGCTGATATGAGATGGAATTATTTTAAAGCAGGATGATACATCTGTAACATTTGTATTTTGTTTTATAAAAAGTTGTTACAAATTAAATTATAAATTGTAACCAGTTTTAATAAATAAAGCGATTTAAAACGGGGGGTTAAAGAGTTTTCTGACAGGCCAATAGAAATGTCTTTTCTTAAATCGCTCACACATTACATTAAGAATCTGCATGGGAACTCACAAACCCTGGTTAAACAGTTCACCTTGAGCTTACTGTCAGACACATAATAGCAGACACCGGCTGTCTAAGGCCCAGCTGAATGAATCCTTTTTCATAATTAAAAAAAGCCATACTTACTCTTCAAACTTTCCAAATGATGAATATTATTACCAACGTACACTTTTTCCTCCTTAGTTAGGTCTCAGCACTCGGGATGTCATTTATTGCTCCCTTAGAAAATCAGAAGCCGGTGACTCAAGCTAATCAAAATTTTGCCAGGCTTTAAATAGAAAACATTTCAAAGATTGTTCCGGTATTTTCCCTTTTAATTAAGAATGTAAAGTCTTATCAATTGCCAGGGTTGACAAAACACAAAGAATTTTTTTTTACTCTGGAAGAAGTTTTAAAAGTTGTGAGAGAGCAGCCACATTTACATAGCATTTCAAGATAAATGTGGGGGCAGCCTGTGTCGCCTAATCCCAAATTAGGATCTTGAAGGTTTTACAGTCATGTTGGAAAAACGAGTACAGATAATTTCCATTTTATTGCAACTTATTGATTTTTAAAATTAAGGTCTCTATTCTTTAACTTTACTTTATCCGCTACTTAGTCATTTAAAGCCCTCATTGAAAATGACTGTATTTTAAAGGAAGCTTTATAACAGTGTGGAAACCGTTGAATCTAAAAGCTTCTTTGCTCTACAGCTTTTCACACAATTCAAAGAGGAGATCAGACAGGCCGAGTCCAAACCAAGCAGTAAAACTGTGTCTCTGCTCACATTTAAGGCACCGCCCAGGACAGTAATGTGGTTGAGGACCATGCAGTGTTAGAAAACATGCAAAGTTCAACTGTGAGGAGTGACTGAAGCTACTGAAGGTAACCAAACATAAATATTGATCCCAATATTAATTCAGCTTTTGATTCTTTGGTTTAGCACACGGCCTGATTTATTCCCATCAGTGCTCCCAGTGGCTCTCTGCTAGTCATGCTGACCAATCAGCTGCCTCCAACATGCACTTTGAACACATTTTAAAATAAAAATTTCAATCAAGTTATAAACATATGTTTTTATTCATTAACAAAATTTATTAAGCACAATTGAGGTTTTTTATGTTTTATGAAATTAGCACAATGGGGTTATGGTTATGGTTAGTTTAGGGTTAACAATATATTTAACTATAACTTTATAATCAATACACAGCTTTATAATCTGTTATAGGTCAAACCATTATTGACCACTGACTATTGTAAGTACTGTAAACATCAATGGCAACAAAACATAATGAGAAGCAACGTTAATTATTATGATTATTTCACTGTTTGTTCATTAACAGTAAAACGTTAAAATAAAACAAAGTTTGTTTTAGACTGAGATCTCCTTCTAATGATATTTTCTATCCAACTCTGGTGTTTGTTCATCCGTGCATGTTTATAGAGGTGAAGGTCATCGTTTTCAAACTGGCTGTGACCGTCCTGGAGCTGATGTTGTTGTTATTTTCACTGTGTGGGTGGGGTTTACAGCTAATGAGAATATAAACAGAGAGATGACGACCTGGAACAGGTGGGTGGGAGACAGCTGGGAACAAGGTGACATGATGAAAACTGTCATAGTCTCTGTGTTTCTGGACTATGTACTTTCTCAATACGCGTTTCAATGTTATTGAAAACCAAAATAATCAAACATGATATTTTTTCATGTTCCTTCTAGCTTGTATCTGTAGCAAACGAGGGAATAAATAAAGCAGCAAGAATAATGATCAGGGTTGGACTCCTGCTGGGACCTTTATCTATTTATTATTATTATTGTTGTTTCTTTAGGAAAAGCAGCGGTACATAAATAAGAGGGTTTAACATGAAAAGAGAAACAGTCTGCGGTAACTGAAACATCTTTAAGTAGGATTTCTCCTTCCAGTTTCTCTCTCTCGACTGTTAAATATTGCATCATTGCTTCAGCTTGGTTTGCTGCAGCATCTTGGGGCAGTTTGAACTTCTTTCCACATTTTGAACAAATAAGATTCCCAAGGAGTGTTTAGAGCTTTTACAGAGCTTGATATGCATGGTAGAGAAGAATGGGAGCGAGCACACACAAACATGAAGACAGTCATAAAGTGGATGCATTAGAGAAGACACAGATATTATTAAAGGTTGTTTTCCATCGGCTTATTCTAATTAACCCTTGTTAAATTTACAAAACCTGCACCTAGTGTAATACTGCGGCCGGCAAAGAAAAAAATTGTTCTTAAACCATAAAAGTTTAAAATCAAATTGTTTGCTCAGGGAGAAATTTCTCGAACCAGGTGAAAATCCTACTGGCTACAAAACACCTCAAAATATCCCAGGAAAATCTAGGACATGGTGACTAGAGCGATGGAGCTCATTTCTTGGCAACAGTCCGTCAGCAAAGACACTGAGTGGTGTTAGAAACATGATACCATGGGCCCCTACGCTCCAACAACCATGTTTGTCCCCTGCCTTTGTTCTCACTCTGCCTATCAATAATCAGATTGATTGCTGATATAATCGTAGCAGCTTGAAACCATGTGCTTTATATATTTATATGTTAAAAACACTTCACCCAATTTTCAACTGGAGGATGGCTTTATGATTTTCCTTAATAATACTTCTAAATAACATCTATAAAATAGGGAAATCCTGTATTCACTAATTATCCAAACAGATCATGTGACTGAATAAGCCTGGCCTAAGTGGGAAGATGGCAGCAGTTGTTCCGGGGCTTATAATCCGTGTTTGCTAAATGTGCAGTATTTTCAGACAGGTGACTGTGCTGTCAGAGGGCAAAGGAGAGGGTTGCCTTCCTTCTGATGTGTGGCTGATGGTGTGAAAAAGGTCGAATTTGATACAAATCGTAATCTTTTTTTTTCACTAAATCTAACGAAGTGGATGTAATGGTTAAAGAAAAGACATAAATGAAACAGAGCACCTCCCCTGAAAACACTCTGTTGGAGCTACAATAGTTTCATTGATAACAATCCTGAAAGCTGAGAAGCACAAAGTGGTTTGTTACTTCTTAAATTTCATAACGCTCGGTTCTAATTTCCTGATTTTAAAACGTGGTCCTATTAATGTTATTATTATTATTTTAAAGGATGAGGCCCTTTGGCAGCTCTTTTTTTACATAATGATGGCCCTTCTTACAAAGATGTATCCTGAGCCGTGGTCATCCTATTTTGCCACATAATAGGAGTGGTTTACTGTCACTCTCTCCCTACGTCCCCTCTCTTGTGCTTTCTCTCTCACACACTCTGTCTTTGTTAAGATGTGTCTCTTAGCCAGCCTATAGATAATTCTTTCTTTTTCCTATGTCATGTTCTCCCCCCGCCTCACCCACCCACTCCGTTTTTTTCCTCCAAAAGAAATCTTTCAGACATCCAATTGGCTCTGGCCGCCACAAGCATGTCTCCCTAGTGGGAATAAACCATAAAAATCTATTTTTTCTGAAACACGGGGAAAAATACGCTCTCTCTCTCTCTCACACACACACACACACACGCACACACACACACACACAGATACCTCTAAATGAAGCTGTGACTCAAAGACCGGGCCACTAAGAGAATGACTTCTCATTAAAGGTTTGCTTGTCACTTGTTCATGAGCACATATGTGTATCTGTGTGTGCAGGAATAAGTGTGACACCCTACGGTAATATTGTGGGTCCACGCCTGGTTATGTTCCACATAGGTCCTTTTTAGTGGACTCTTGGTGCCCACATTGATTCAGACACACTTAGACAGAGACAGACAAAGACACACATAAACCAAGTGAATTAGACATTTTTATATTACTGCTGCTGTAAAACTTTTCTTTGGTTTCTGTGTCCTTTTTTCTTTCCTCTATAATTGTCTGTGTATTTTTACATTTTTGTTTAGTTTTTCTTCTTGCAGTGTGTTTCGTTATTTCCCGTTATCTTTGTGTTCTTACTTCCCTCTATAATAGTTCTTCACTCCACAATCTGTTCAAAATGTTCATTACACTTGGGTTTAAAGGAGAACATTGTTGCAGCCACGTTTGGACCAACTCTCCTGTTTTACCCAGCTGCTGATGCTTAGTCATGGTGTATAATTAACCCATTTAACACATTACATGCATTTTGTTACCATCAGCCAACTCCAGTCGAGAGCAGGAACAAAATAAAGGTAATGTTCTGCATCCAGAGCTGACCACAGGCCTTGTGTAATATGTACGTAGATGTGTTTCTTGGACTTGCTTTTGTGTCGCACATTTGTGTCTTTTATTTACAGACTGCTCTGCTCTTTCTCTTTTTTAAATGCTATAAACATATATGTATATAATGACTTCCACACCAACAGGCGTATTACATGCCATATTCATTAGCATGCATAAATAAAACTGCCTTCTCTGCTGTCCTTCATTCATTCTTTTCAACCTTACACGCTGGAACAGTTTTCTTTCTTCTCTCTCTCATCTTTTTTGTCTCTCTTTCAAAGCTCGGCTCCCCCACCAAGGCCTTGAAGTACACCCGCTTAGATTGCAGCAGGCAAATCCGTCTCCTTCGTCCACCTCCTTGCTTCCCCTCTCATTTCATTTTCTCCTTTAAACATTATGTCTTTCTCAGACCAACTGAAAGGCTGCTTCTTTTTCTAGTTTTCGGTCACACTTCTGTTTTCTGTAATTTACTATCAATTTCTGTCTGGCTCTCCTTTAATAGCTGACAAATGTTCCTCTTTTTATTTGCCCGTTTTTGTCCGTCTGTTCTCCCTCATTTATGTTGTATTCAGTCCTCAGTACTTTGTAGCTTTTTAATCCAGCCCCCTGCTTTTACCACCAGACATTTTTTGTCTAAAAATAATGTCTGAGGAGCTGCAATTTAAGATACCAATTTTCTAAAGACCTAGGTGCTAATATTGTAGCGAGACTTGTTTTGAAAGCATCGCTAAGAGCTGACAACTTTGGAGAGCCGTCGTTTAGGTTTTCAATTCACGAGCAAAGCACGAAGAACCTGGTTTTACTCAGATGAAACTCACAACAGCAGAGCGTGCATGAAAAGCAAAATGTTATCTATAGAGACACTTCATCCGCCTCTACCTGCCTCTAATAGCAGTTGAGATTGCTGTTTTATTGTGATATTTGCACATTTATTCTTATGGTAATTTTTTTTTTTACCGTTGCCATGGTGCTTAAATGATTACTAATTGTTAATTAGTAGCTATGTGATTAAGAACTGTTTTTGTGTATGAGCTATTTTACAGCTAGGCTAGCTTTCAGTTTGACTTGCACATAAATGAAATTTTCACACTTTCCTAATTGCTCATTTGTTCCTTGGCCAAATTAATATTTACCTATGCAAATACCATAGGGTACATATAGTATGGTGTATAGTATTTAGAATAAATACCATTTAAAAATATGAACCTACGGTGAAAACACGAGTCCTCACATGTGTCAAATAAGCACCTGGACATTACCCACAAGTGCAAGACACAACATATTTCCCCACTCTTCACCCACAAACAGCTTGAGTGGCTCAGTAGTTCTTATATGTAATGGTGAATAATGCAGTTTGAGCTTATAGATCACACGTATAATTTAAATGTAATTTTCAGTGTCTAAACAAATAGCTGCGAAATGTATGCAATTGTTGCACAGCAGACTACCACGCTTTGCTGTCAGCTAAACTCCTTGTTAGGGCCTGAACCCTAACAGTTGTACATTGTATCTCCTCTGTTTATCATTATTAGCTATGATGAATTGCCATTTTGGGGGCCTAAATATCCTCAAAAACTAATTAAATACTGCAATATTTTGGTGAAAATGTATGTATTTTATTGGACATGGGTATTTCAAAATGACTTGATAGCGCCACCAGTGAAAAGTGTTGCCAGTGCATAGAATGAGCTGTGACATTTGGTGCACACATGTAATATGCCAAGACAACAAAGGGACATGTGACCAACAGAAAGTTGATTTTACGATGCTATTTTGATCATTTCCTGTTGTTATACTTTTTCAAACTTCTCTTAAAGATTGTATCCAATAAACTTCATATTTGGTCTAAACTACAGAATGATGCTAAGTTTTCATTGGACGTGTTCGTGGTAAAATTTGATCATTCGCCATGAAATTTGAGTTTGCTCTCATTCACACGTTCATTGTCCAATGTAGACCAAACATCTTAAGTATTATAAGGAGCTAGTCTTGAATACGTTTTGATTGTAATATTTGACAGTGCCACCAAATGGTAACAGGAAATGGCATGATGAATTTCGATGTCTCACCATGAAGCACAAATGCCACGGGCTAAACCCAATAAAAAGCCTCCTATTTTCAAGTGAAAGTGTAATTTTGTGATTTGTTTGTAATTTTTAACCATTTTCACGCCTCATACTTCAACAAACAAATCCATATGATCTTTGGCAAGGGGAATCTAAAGACCTGTCTGGTATTAGTTTGCGAAGCTTTTGAATTTTAATGAAAGGGCGCGAGCGCACCAAGTTACGATCATTCGGCTCATATTCAGAATAAACACTAGTGTGACATACAGTTGGAAGGTATTCTTCATCACCGCCTGGTGAAGAAAATGTGCAGAAGGTAAATGAGGGAAAAGAATCAGCATTCCAGACTTAAAATACCCACGTGACTGTGTGACGCTCATCAGCAGCATTCCTGAGACATCAGCGTAAGCGCAGTTTTTATGCATGTGTGGTTGGAAGCAGGCTGTAGAAGAATCAGTGAACTCCTCTGTTAGAAATAGCTGGTGACGCCAACGGCGTAACTTTGTGCTGAACATTGGGGGGGGGTCAGGATCTCTGTCTAAATAAATAAATAACTCTGGATGAATTCCCAGATGATTAAACATGTAACTATTTTGCTGATATTAAATGAAATGAGTAAAGAAAATCATCAGCCTACTTATGCAAGATAATTCATAATTTTATTGGGGGAGTTTTATTGGTGGGGTCTGATTATTGGGGGGGTCATAACCCCCCTAACCCCGCCTGGAAATTACGCCCCTGTCCTGAGACACCTGTTGGCTTTGAGGATTGCATTCCTTGAAAGCCAGTACATGGATCATTTTTAATCTGTGGACATTTGAGTGAAGGAATGCCTCGTTGAGTACGATTATAATTTGATCAGGAATTTTGGAGAAAAGAGAAGAAAAGCAATTTCCCCTGTTACTTATCCTGATGTGTTGATCATACTTTTAATGTCAGGAAGACAAACAAAAATTTAGATTAAAAAAAAAGAAAAGAAAAAATGTGAACTGAGGTTTTTGTTGCTGTTGTTGCTTTTGGAAGCAGCTGGAAAGAAGTTAAAGAAGTTAAACTTTAGATTAGCCCATTGCCCTGTGTAGTCTTAGAAAATGAAAACGATTCTCAGAATTGTGTCTGATTTTCAAACCCAAAATAGTCAAAGAAATTGACCTGAATTATCTACACCTTCACATTTTTCAGAATAAACCCAGTAGCCTCCAGCTACTAATTGGATGCTATCAAAAGGCCTTATTAGTGTTGAACTTTTAAAATATAAATGCCTAGTTTATAAAAGAGTAACACAATACTCTGAAATGTCAGATTTTTCCAAATTCAATCCTTCAAACAATTGGAGGAGTTTCAGCTGAAATTGTTTTCAGTGCTCTCTTCCCTGAGGTTTTTTAGGCAGTTCAATCAAGCTTTTAAACAAAAAGCCAGAGGCTAGTTTCAAGAAACACGAGTTAAAAATCCAACAGCAACAAGGATTTTTAGCATCAGACCAGTGGTGCCTTAAAAAGACCAAGTCAAGTTGTAGCAAACAATTCCACCCCATTTTCTCCAAAATGCATATTCTAGTTACTGCTAGTGGTAATCGAGTTGCAACTCTCATTGCTACACTTTTGCAGGTGTAACATATTCATGCTGAATATAGACCGTACGCAGTAAAAGGTTCAGGTCAGAACAACGTAGCCAGTGTGGAAGTACCTTAAACCTGCCTTCTATATGGAAGCCACCAGCTTGTGATAGCTGTGTTTGAAAAAGACTCCCAGTCCTCCCAGTCTGGGCCCATGGCTCTTGGCTTAACCTCTATGAACACTTTCTTGATGAGTTTATGTCATGTTGAATTACAAAATGAAGAGTTACCTTGGGTGTGCTCATTACCCAACAATTTGTGATTGACAGGTTATTAGTGTGTGGGAAAAGTTGTTATTATCAGTAGTAATGTGAATTATTTTAGGGCAAAATATAATTGTGTGTTAAAACACACAATTATATTTAAATGTTGTAGTATAAATGTAAATATGGCATTTTCTAAACCACATATTCTGATGAGCTTTTTGGAATTGTTTTTTTAATTATCAGCAACAAATTAGAGCAATAACGCTTCCTAGGGAAGAGTTTTTTTCAACATGGAAAATTGAAAGTTTGTGTTTGACCTTTTTTTCTAAGGATAAACCATTAATTGCATGTACAGCAAGGCAAACATGTTGGTCGAGTCCCAGTGTGAGATTAGTACACCGGTAACCTTGTTCAGGCCAAAACAACATTACTACAGTGACCACATTAAGGGAACTCTATCTATGTGTAAACAAAGCCAGGGCACATCTCTGTCATGTGGTCTGTGCTCATAATCGCTGCAATCTCTCCCTTTTTAGACAAACACAGTAACACACACACACACACACACACACAGGGGAGCTGGTAGTAATTGTGCCCGGAGTTGTCGTGGTTACTGTGGTTTCGATGTCTTAAAAACAGAAAGAAAGGAGGGAAGGAGTGAAGTCCTGTGAGGCTAACATGCATTTGACAACACTTACACTCTCTGACCTCACAGAGTGGCTACAATAGAAGCCGCTGAGTCGGGTCTGTAAGTAAAGTTGGGAAGCAATAGGAAACTGAGATACGTGTCGAAAGACAGAAACAGGAAAAAAGAGGAAAAGCAGTGGGAAACAAGGAGGTCTCACCAGATTTGCAGTCGTGTGATCACTCTGCACAAACACACACACTGAGGGCAATTGCTGCAGACACTTGTCTTTTTCTCTCCAGAGGGATAAAAAGAGACCGAGGGGGAGCGAGGAATGACGAGGAGAACAGAAGAAAGTTAAAAGCACTTGAGGACCCCCCACCCCCACCCCCACTTACTCTGTGTGACCTTGAGTGTGAAGAATGTGTAAACAGAATAAAGGACACTGTGGACACGCTCTCCTCTAGGTGTAAAAATAAAATCAAGGTATAGACCAAATGCTTTTTCAGGATTAACAAGACTATATTTTGCAGATACATATACTTGTATATTAAAAAGTACTTTTATATTAATTAGTCGAAATTAATTTGAAAGATGTAGCATGCAGTAAGAAATGTTCAGGTTACCGCTAAGATAGCCGAGCAGTTGTAGTTTGTGTGGGTGAGTTATCCTCGTAATCCAGCCTTGAAAAGAAGTCAAAGTTTAGTAAATTATATGCTGAGGTCAAAAGGGAATAATACTAAAACAAATTATTAGCCATTAATAAGTTATTTAGCGAACCTTGGCTGAACCCCATTAAAGTTATTCATTTTTGATAAATGCAGTGAGTTTGTGCCTGGTGAGGTTTGGTGAGCAAACAAACCTTTTTTTAATCTCATCCATTTTATTTTACTGTTGGATGACAAATGTAAACACAACAAGAACAAGTGGTCATAAAAATATCTGAGTCCAGCTGATAGGATTACAGAAGCTTGTATAATAATAGTTGTTACAGGCTTGTTTGGTGTAGCTGAAGCTTTGTTGTTGTGTTGCCTTTCCTTCATTAGCTCCTTTCTGAACTCCTGTTTTTTTTAATGTAACACGTCCTTTTTTAACCTGCTTTTATTACATACAGTTTACATATTGGGACTAGTTGACTTTCACTGATAAATAAGCGTAAAACAGAAACAATGATGCATTTAAGATTAAATGATTGTTGTCATATAAATCACACACAGAACAGATTTAATAACATCGAGTTTTTCTATGATGTGCTGTAAACCCTTTCAGTCTTTTTTTAGGCTTTTCAGTCAAACATGTTGCCACATGCATATCATCGTCACTTCAAATATGCAAATCTGATCGAAAAGGCAACTCAGGTACTCAGAAAAAAGTCCCGAGTGCATCCAGAAGATGCTCCCTACCTAATGCATATGTGTGCTCTCTCTCTCTCTCACTCAGTGTTCATCATCCCTCGATCTCCCTCTCTCTCTGGAGAGTGTTTAAGGCCTCCGCTCTGGATTTGGAGCAGACATATTGTCTTCTGATGAAACAGACTGAGCACTAATTGGCCAGAGTGAAGTTTGAAGACAGCAAAGAGAAGCAGAACAAAAGAGGCACTGAGAAATATGAGAAAGAGGGAGAGAGAGAGGGAGAGTGCTGTAAAGTAAGAGAAATGAAAGAGGGCGTGTCAGGAATGTTTGGTAGACTTAAAGTACTTTAAAACCATAATGGACCTATTTCCAGACAGGCGCCATTTTAAACCCCGTGCCCATGGCGCACACACAGCAAGCACTCACACATAAAGGATGCAGACATTTTAGCAGATTTCGAGTTGTTGAGCAAAGGGCTGAGAAAACGGGAGTTGTGATATTTTGAAATAATGTCATTTATTTTAGATTTGTTTTAGAAAAAAAACAGTTTTGAGCTTTACAGACGAGCAGCCTGGAGACAATGATGCTTCAGAAATGCTGTTTACCCTCGACGTAATCTTGCAGCTGCCACTGAATTTCCTGCTTTCTTTTCTTTTCTATTTTTTTCACTGAGTGCACTGTTAATGTGAAGGAGGATTAGATGCAGGAATATTGGAAATTTGATGAAAGATCCCAAAGAGACTGTTTGTCCAGCCCATCAGCTGGTGAGCGTGGTCACAAGAGTGCATTGTCACTACGCCATCGTTCTTATACTCATGTACTGACAACTGAAACTACACTGTTGTTTTTGTCAGGTGTGAAAGTCTTTTTAATGGTGTTTTTTTCTTCATTATTGATTAAAATATAAATAACAAAGAAACTGAACATATGTTATGTGCTGCAGTCGGGCTTCTTGTAATAAGTAACAACAAAATAATGACATCGCACAGCTGCGTCCACCCTCACCGTCCTTTTTCTGATGCATTTAAGATGCAGATGTAAATTCTTGGTTGCAGTAGAGCCGACTCAGCATCCAGCTAGCACTACAGAAGAGGAGAGAACACAATTTCAAATGCAACATTTCAAACAGCTCAACAAATACAAATGCACCACCAAACAAACTGCCTGTGCTTCATAATGTGTCTGCAAGCTGATGAACAGCTGAGAAAGAGAAAGAGACACGGGACAGCAGAGGAAGAGGAGAGATTATTTTTAAAAGTTCAGAAAGTGTAATGTAAGCTCTAAACTCTCATTCATTCTAGAGTTCTTGGATGAATACACGATGCTTTCAAAAGAAACCGAATTTTATTAATTTTGTTTTATTAAAATGTTGCATGAAAATATGTAGTGGCCACCTTAGGCCATTGTTGTTAAGTTCACAGTGGCACACTATGCTGCATGGCGTGGTCACAGCTCAGTCGTAGCAGAGGAAAAACACGTTAATAGCATCTATGTGAAACCAAAAATCCCCTGATGGGAGGAGTGCTGTGTCTGTCCCACTGCAACTGACTGCACTGAGCCTCAGAAAGATTAGCAAGGATAAATAACCACCATCACAATTATAAGTGTCAGGTTGACAACATAATGCGGCCAGTCCGCGCCATCATTTATTTCTCTAAATGAGGACAAATGTAATGAATCCCACAGACGTGAGTTACTAAGATTTTTGGCATGCAAATTGGGCTAAATTTAACACCTTAACGTGTGCATGATCTGTGTGTGATAGTTGTCAGTAGCAATGAGAGGGGGCGATGTTATCAGAACAAGTGTGTAATTGTCATGGCTGGATGGTTCAGAGTGCCACAGCGCTGCCTCCGTCCTGTTGCTCGTTCCTGCTTTGCAGTGGAGCATCAGATCAAAGTGTGTTGTTTTCTTTTGAAAGTGGACAAAGCGCGGACCATTGTTTCAGACCGTTAGTCACATTTCTGCACAGAGATTAGCACACAATGAAAACATGCTTTTGTCACCAGTGCACACACACAGAGGAACAGTCGTCTCATTCACGTCTGTCTTTTATTTCCACTGACAGACGTTATTGTATGATATATCTGTCAACAAGCAGCTATTAGTGTGTAAGAATAATGCCTGTTACAATATGTTAATTAGGATTAGTTACATTAATATGCACAGTATCCCCAGTCTTTCCTCTTCATACACGTCCAATCAAAAGGTGAGCTATATCACTTAACTTTAAAATTTAATGTGAGCTAATGTCAGCAGCACAAAATGCCATCGCTTTAAAGAAACAATTAATTTTATTAGACTCAGTCAACACCTAATAAAAGCCTCTGCACAGAGGAATAGTTTGTAATAAAGCAAGTCTGGATGAATCTTTCACTCCACCCAGCACACAGCGTCACCCAGGGGCATAATTTCCAGGGGGGTTAAGTGGGTTATGACCCCCCCCCCAAATAATCAGACCCAACCAATATAACTCCCCAAATAAAATTATGAATTGTCTCGCATAAATAAGCTGTTTATTTTCTCTACTCGTTTCAGGTATTACCAGCAAAGTAGTTGCACGTTTAATCATCTGGGAATTTATGCAGATTTATTTATTTATTTAGACAGAGATCTTGACCCCCCCAATGTTCAGCACAAAGTTAC
Source organism: Neolamprologus brichardi (assembly GCF_056152115.1). Taxonomy (NCBI): domain Eukaryota; kingdom Metazoa; phylum Chordata; class Actinopteri; order Cichliformes; family Cichlidae; genus Neolamprologus; species Neolamprologus brichardi. Next base: position 7,595,140 of record NC_142112.1, read on the forward strand.
GCCGTTGGCGTCACCAGCTATTTCTACCAGAGGAGTTCACTGATTCTTCTACAGCCTGCTTCCAACCACACATGCATAAAACCTGCGCTTACACTGTATCATTTTGTTAGTACATTATTTGTGCTCTTATTTTGCACCACGAGTTTGTGCTGCTCTCCATAGAGTGAATGAATTTCAGTGTGTCTGTTTGTTTATAAGTGTATAAGTTATTAATTTGCCCAGTTTACATCTGGCCCAGTTTAAAGCTCAGAGAGTTGTGCTTGAGGTGCAGATTTTGTGAAGTCCACTGGTGGCAGATTGAAATGAAGTGCCAGTTTCAGTCCTTTTTGACCAAAAATTGATATTCTGTAGACGCAGCAATTCGTTTTAAAGATTGGAACTTATTACAGGTGGTCTCAGACCCGGCCCCTCACCTGTGACTGTACATTGTCACAGTAACATCCTACAGTGTCCAGCAACTGTATTCCCTCACATGATAGCAGACACACACTGATTTTATTTGCTAATATCTTGCTGAATTTAGCAGATTGAATTAACAAGCTGATCACAGCCTTTACTGTCTCCAAGATCTCACACACACACACACAAATATATATATTTATATGTAGATATAGATGTATATATATATATACACATCTATATATGTATATATATATACACACACACACATATATATGTGTGTGTATATATATATATATATATATATATATATATATATACATATATATATATGGCTCTTTCACCTGCCAAATCCCACTTCTATAAAAACTAAATACAAATATGTGCACAGAAATTCACACAAAATGAGTTGATGCAAAATTACCTTTGGATACATGCATCGTGCCGGCGGGTTTTCTGTAACCATGTGAGTGGATCAGAATCAGTCTGAACTGTCGGGCATATGCCCACTGTTAGCAGTAGGCATGCTGCCAAACCCTTAATTGGCTATAAAAGAAAATTCATTTGCCTGGAGCAATATCATTAAGAGAAGAACAATGTAAAAAATTAATTCATTAATTAAAAAAAAGAAAGCTGCATTTTAAGAGGGGCTTTTGACTAAAGGAAGTGTAAAAATATGGAAACATCAAAACGCCCCTCCCCAGAGGGTGAGGACACAACCTCCGTCTCACGTAATAACTGAACAAGTTTGACATTAATAAAACAATAACAGACCAGATAAAAAAGGGGAGCTTGATCTGACAGCCTGCACTATAATTACATGTTAAATAATTATTCTAATTAATTATTAAGTCAAATATCATGCAAAGAAGGGACATCAGTGTCATGGTTACTCAGTACATTTGAGTTACAGTTTTACAGTTTTATCTTGATGCCTTCTGTGCTTTTATATTTATGTGCTTAACAATAATTAAAGGAGGTGTATTACACTTGTGATGTACATCTGGACCGCAGATGTTTTGCGCGTCTTCAAAATAATGTCAGTATTTTAAAAAACTGTAATGAATTATCAGTAACTCATTAACATGCTCCCTCATCGCTGCATGACCAGACTTCACGTGTTACATCGCAGCCACACATGAACCTCTAACTCGCCTTGTTCCTGGTTTGTGTACTCATTGTGTGAATCTAATCAATGGTTCCTGACAAACTGAGAGAGGCGACCATTGTGGAAGTTTGTCACTCAGCCTGATGGTAACTGTAAGAGTATCTCATGATTACAGTTACCGTTGGAAATAGCTTTTCTTAGAGGTTTAATTATCGTTAACAAACCAAAAACCTGGTTAATAAAGAAAATCGAGCAGATACATCACTGCACGTTTACAGTATGTCACAGAATTTACTGTTTTCTTTGAACTCTTTGCAGTAATTTGTGAGTAATTGTGTAAAAATAGATATTTTTTTATTTTCTTGGGAATAAAATGTAAAGGTTTTTGATGAAGTTGTTTTCTTTGTCATGTTACTGAAGATGTTGGAGGATAATTCTTAGGGATGGGGGGTTGATAATAAACTCTACACACCAACACACTGATGCAGCCAAACTAACGTATGGTTCTGTTTGTTCAGTATAAACATGCTTTGAGCATCCGTCCAGTGACACTAAAAAAGAGCTCATTCCTGTTTAACTGTAGTACAATAATTATCTACATTAGCTTTGTAACAATATGATACTTTTTTGATACAAAATGTGAAAATTGAAACAGATTTGGATACACGGTGAGATTTTCTTTCTTAGTTATTACGATGTTCAATTTGTAATGTCCACCATATATTTAATTATAGAAACTAATCAAGGCATGTACAGCTCATGAATATCTCATTTTGTCCCACAGTGTAATGAACTTTGCATCTTTTAATTTTATATGCAAAGATTATTGCAGTGGGGATTGCTGGGAATAGCTTTGATTTGAGCCTGTAGAGTAAAATGAATTGTCCTGCAACCACACAACAGTCTCTGAGCAAGAATAAATTAGACTGATTGAACACCTCAATAAGTGGGAGTCTGACTAACAAACGCTCACACATGCAGAGAGATGCTCCTTCCATTACTCAAACACTTGCACATGAATACAATGCTCACCATACACACAAACACGATCAATTTACACATCAGGCATTGTATTGATCTGGCTATTTGCTGCTTGAGTCCCCTGCCATGGCCTTTCAATTAAGCAGAGAAAGAGACAAAGAGAAGGGAAGAGTGAAATATAGATTAGCTAATAAATATAATCATCAGTGTTTTTTTCTCTCTGCATTTTTTTCATGTTAATGCTGGTTTGATGTAGATATGGATGTATGTATGTTATTTTAAATTGAATTCAGTCACTAGTCTTCATATATTGAGCATTGTTTGCAAATGATTTAAAGTGTGCTCGTGCAAATGCATTGATGCACATATGATCAGACTTGAAATCTGGTCCCACAACGAGAAGAAGAACCGAGATGAAGAAAGCTGCGATGCTTTTTGATGGTCACACATTTCACAGTCAGAAATTATAATTTCCGATTTCAAGCCAGCTTTTCCAAAGATAAATATGTCAGTGCGTTTAAATCCAGAGAAGCAGTAGATACTGAGCAAAGTCTATATCTAATGAGATAAAGATACTGAGTCACTTTAAATTTATACATTTTTGCGAAAAGCCTCAAATTTAAGCATATATGACTTAGAATCAGCAGTTTTCCCATTTGTGTCCAATATAACTGCTTTAATACATGAAAAAAAATCATCTTTTGTGAAAAGCTTGTGACACTTTTCTCTCAGCAGAAAAAAGAAGATGGTTACAGTTTAAATAAAGTGAGAATAATGATAATATGAGCAAAAACAATTAGAAGTACTAAAACACACAAGCTGCTCTCCTCTGAGCTCGTCAACAACAACTGGAGGCAGAAGCAGCTCATAAAAAGAAGTGTGCTACTAACAACACAACATTGAGCTTGATTTTTAAAAGCTAAATTCTTTATCAGTTTAATCCTCCTGGGAAAATATTGAAAAAAGAAACTATTCAGAGACTGTATGCTGTAAATTTTCAGAGGGTCAATCAGAATTCATTCCATCTTCTCTCCATGTTTTTCTCTTTGTTACCCATTCAATATCACACTAAGAATATCTTTATTGTCACTGTAACAAGTACAAATTAATTAAGTGCACTTCCCGCAGTGTCAAGAGGCAAAGTTTAAATATAATTACAAAAGAATAATATAAAAAAGAGGCAGAACACAGTCGTTCAGTATAATAAAGAAAACCTTATTCCACATAAAACACTATTGCACAGGTTGTCATCCACAGCACTGCACAGGCTGAACTAGAGGTGATTACGTGTAACTCAAAGCTACTGGGTACAAACTGATGTTTATTTGTTCTGATGCTCCTGCGCCGCCGTCTTAAATGCATTTTATCGATCTGAAAGATTATTGTACAGTTATAAAACTGTCATAAATAACAGAAAAACAGGACAAAGGTTTGTTTGTGCATCATGCATCTTTCTGATATAACAAAGAGCAAGCTCAAGGAGACGACGACGCAGTAGTGTAAGATTCAGAGAATCTTCTTTTGAAAGCTTAACATTAACTGTGTTGCAACAAACCTTCATATTCCTTTATTTAATTCACAAGAATGTTGGGACATTGTGTCAAATGTACAGAAAAACAGAATCTAATGATTTGCAAATTTCATAAACTAATGTTTTTGTTTTTTTCACAAAGGAAAATCGAAAACATGACAATATAAGCTCATAATGCTGAAAAAGCAAGTGGAGGAAAATATGCAACTAACTAGGTCAACCTGCAACAGGTCTAAATAGTGTTTACAGTTCCTATTAAACATATTCATCTCCCTTAGATATTTGACACTTTTATTGATTTAAAAAAATCAAATCATGATAAATGAGATTTGGCTTATTTGACAAGAAAAAAGTCAAATTCCAAGAACACAACAAATCAGTACACCTGGAAAATAAATCCTCCTAGTCACAGTCCTCCTGCAGGCGGAGTCAGACTGGACTCTGATGTTTGATGATATTTGTTCTGGATTCATGTTTGAATCAACGTTTGTTCTAATTCTTCATTTCACTAACTGTGCTTATTTATGCAAACATTTATTTTACACTATATAATGTATATTAACTGATATCATTTTGCAAAACTCAGTTTTCACTTCTTTTTTTAGCAAATACTTGCCAAACAAGGTAAATTATATGAACCACGGTTTCATTTATTAAATGAACTCATTTTAAATACTTTATAAAAAAAATAGTACCAAGTGCAATTTCCAAATATAACAAAGTTTTTTACTCTATTCTGTATAGTATGTTATTCTATCTTATCTTATTCTATTCTATTTGGGGTATTTTCTTTTCTATTAATTTTTACTGCTCTTAACTTTCTGCAGTAACCAAAAAATTTCCCACGTGTGGGACTAATAAAGGTTTATCTGATCTTATCTGATCTTACTTTGAGACATTCTCATACATGCCGGTCTGAGAGCACTGCTGGACCTGTCCTGGTCAACCTGCCTGTTTTATTAGACTGGACATGGTGCCATCCCCTCTCCTTGCTGATGTTAAAGAAGTTAATAACAACTCTTTCACATCAAAACTGATCTCAGAACAGTGAAAGCTGAGCTAGCTGCAGCTTGCTGGTCTACAGTTACAGACCAATGGTTTATCCACAGTTCACATGCTCAAACCACCAGAAAATAAGTAGTATATATATATATATATATATATATATATAGAGAGAGAGAGAGAGAGAGAGAGAGAGAGAGAGAGAGAGAGATCGAAAATGTGACGTCAAAACCGCAAAGGATTGTAGGTACGAGTGGCAAGTGGCACTAGCACACGCAGGCTTTCACATGAAAACAGTTACACAGCGATAAAAAGAAACACAAAAATGGCAAGAAGCTGTTGTATTACTAACTGCAATAGCCGGTCACATGACAGCCACGGGAAGCCGACGGGTAAAGAGATCAGTTTTTATCGGATTCCGTTGTGGAAGAGAAATTGTTCAAGCCGTGTTTCCGGAGTAACAAAGAGCCGATGGATGGCCTGGATTGCAGCCATTCAAAGACCAAATATAACATCCCAGAACGCTCCAGCTCACACGTGAGTCTGCTCCAAGCATTCCCACAAAGGTAAGTCTTCTGTTGTAGTTATTACGTAATTTGTCATAACATAATTGTTGATGTAGGTTACAAATAAGTCTAATATTGATTTGAATTGAGTTTGTTGTGCTGTGCTGCTTTGTTCACTGTGGCTTTGCGGGCCAATGTTTGTTGTGTTTTGTAGGAAAACCAGCTTACAAAATGCAGGAATGTGATCCAGACTGGACCCCACTATCATCCTGGGTCAGACCGAGTTTAAAGCTGCTACCACAGCCAGATTTGATTGGTTAAGAGAGAGAGCGATATCGAAACAGCCACGAAACGTCCCGCATATATGTGCCCAAGTGTTGTATTAAAGCAATCAAGTGATGAATAACTGTTTTCCAGTATGTTGTTTTGCAATAGTTGGGGTTTTATGCATTGTTTATTTGTTTTTCACCGAAGCAGCTAATAAAGCATAATGGATTTTTACAATGTTGCCTCTTTCTTGTAAGATTCTATAATAGAATGAAACAATGATGCCAGTTATAAATAAAGACAAACTGAGTGAATTACGAGACACTCATTTTATTTCTGTTAGATCTGAAAATGTTGTGTAACACTACAACCTGAAATGACAAATACATTGTGTTGGTCTGTACAGGAGATAAAGGAAAAAACAACAGCTGTGAGATGGAATCGTCTAAATCACCAAAGTAAACTGGACCTGGGCTTGTTGCAGGATCTGAAGTTACTAAACATGTTGTGAGTGTGTGCACTCACACTTAGGACCATATAATAATAAATATGTGCGTGATGAAAGTTGGGCAGCACGCTGACGTCCTTACTCCACTCTGCATGCTCGTGTGGGTCTGACCCTTTCACTCTGATTTTTTCCTCCTACTTTTTTTTGCCTTTTCGTCACGTCTGTCTTCGTACAGACCTGCTGTGTTCTCCGTCGTTTTGTACAGAACTGTTTTTGGGGCAAATAAAATGCAAGTAGGGATTAAAACCGCAGAATTAATGATTAACGGTGCTGGTAACTGATTTTGCTGCCACAATGCAATGTGCGAAAGTCACGTGGTCTGTCGATCTCTATATATACATATACACACAAATATGCTGTCTATATAAATATATTTTATAACTCATTGATCTGTCTGTTATTATTTTTTAATTCCAGGAGTCACACTGCTAAAAACTGAGAATCTATTTGTTATATAACGGTTGGGTTTAAAATACACCCTTTCACATTTATAATTACAAAGTTTCAGGGTCACACTGACCCATTTAATAAATGAGTGACTCTCTTAAAATGAGCAACAATCAAGAACATGAATGGCAAAGAAGATGTTTGTGAAATTTCCAAGTTCAATGTAAGGAGAAAATGCCAGGATTAAAACGTGCTGAAGACCAACCGTCACTAACCATGAACTTAAATCAAGTCCTCACCATGAACATAAAGGATTAAGTTGTAACTAAGAGTGGAGTTCTCTTTGTGAGCAAACAGTCAAATCTTTACAAATAGTGAGTAATGCAAGTACACAAAAACTCGTTAGTAGTTACCCTATTTGAAGTCTTCATATGGTGATCTGAATAAAAGCTAAGTACACTCCTACATCAAGTACTTTCTCCCCTGCAACATTAATGCAACACAACTGACCCTTGCTTGAACTCTGCAGTAAAATGTGTATGAGTGTGTCAGTGTGATTTTGTGTGTGCGCATGCATCAGGGTTTGTACAAAGTGCCCTCTATAGCCGAGTCATGTCTGTTAAACCTCCCCAGCCGGCTAAAGGGAGACAGAATGTCTCACATCAATTATTGAACCAGAAAAAAAGAAAAGTAAAAGAAAGGAGTGGGTGGAGAGACAGGAGGAGTGAGGGAAGCAGAAAGAGATGTAGAAGACAGAGAGAAGAAAAAAGGGTGGATGGGTGGGTGGGTGGGTGGGTGGATGGATGGGTGGATGGATGGAGCCTAAAAAAGACTGTATCTGCATTGGACATGATGGAGAGCAAGGTGTGACTCATAAGGAAGGTGTTTAATTCATGGTTTGGGTGGGAATAAGAAACTCGTGTTTAAATATTAACATCTGTATAAAACGCTTTTGACTTGACCTCATCACTCATGCACACTTAGGTCACGATAAAGCAGATTTAAGAGCTGGAGACAAACAGAGTGGAAGTTACATTTTTGGACTGAGTAATTATGTTATCTGAAAACTGAATAGTTGGAGAAAACTGTTTCACCTCTTTAATGTTCAAGCTTCTGTTACTGCTTACATCCTAAGGCTGTTTGGAAGTGTAGTGTGAACAACATGATGTTCCTGCTGTGTATGAATATATAAAAAAGTCTTTATGTTTACATGCAAGCTTGTATTTTTTCATGTTTTTCTTTTATATTAAATAAAAGACAGTTGTATGCGTGAAATGATAAAATAATCCAATAATACGATCAAATACATTATATAATTGTAATTGTAATATACAGATATAATTAAGCAGTTGTAAAATCACAGATTTACTATTTGGGTATTTTGGTATTGTTATTTTAATTATATTTATTATGTAATTTTACATATAAAATATGATCAATTTAACTCATATTTAATGTAATGAAGTGACATACCACCAATTAACAAAGCAGTCAAAATATATAAATGCTTTGTCAAAAGTATACATTTGTATAACAAATTCTGTATATTTAATAAATATTTAATGTTCAAAATATATTCCAACATGTGAAGCAAATACGTTTGCTTTTTTTCTCCTTAGTGTGTCTTTTATAATCATGGATGTAAATGTTCAGTCTTCCTTCACGAGCTCATATATAGCTTGTTTAATTTTTATTAGATAAGTTTTGTACTTTATGATGATGTTTGTTATATTTAAATAAATAATAAATAGCATTAGATCAAGTATGAACAAGTTCTTTATATCATTGTTTAAAACAAACGTGAATAAGGTGATCACAAATCAATGGGAATATTGATAGAGCTTCAAAACAAGTAGAAACAGCAGAAACAGAAAGTGTAAACATTAAAGTGATAAAAGCTTTTTGGGGGCTGCTGCTGAATGACGGGATCACCTGCAGAGGAACATGTGTCCTGGAGAAGTTCTTGAGTTTGTTCATGGGGTTCAACCTTCATCTGGTTTGTGGTCAGCTAGTTTCAGACAGACGACACAGCGTCTAGTCAGGTTCAGTCGAAACCTTCCTGAATTAGACAAATGAGTTGAGTTGTTTGGTGCTGCACGTTCACACAGGTGACAGGATGGGCTCATCCTCTGGGACAGTAAAACCTCAGAGCAACATCTAAAGGAGGTGATCAGGCTCAGTGTCTCATTCATCATTAAAATTCCAAAGCAAAGGAAAACTTCCTTAAAACCCCAGCCTGGATAAAACAGGAATGTTACTGCTTTCAGATCAGATAAATACCAGTGTCCAACGGCCGTGATGAATGGAACATCCAAACTCTCAAAATGCTGCTCTACATAGGAAATTAATTAATTAGTGAAACACAACTTTTGGTCTAACAACTGCCTTAAAAAAAATCGATTGTGACCTCTTTTTAGCTTTTATTTGATCATCAATTAAAAAGCAAACTTTTTTTAACTTTGAAATTTCATTCTACATTACAGTTATCCCCACACAGCACTTGTTTAGGTGACTGGACTTTAAGTTCAGCAGCACTGTGATTGACTTCTCTCATAAAGGTCAAACAGCCACACAGGGAGAATGTGGGGTTTATGTTTCTTGATACAGAAGATAAAAAAGGGCAGAACGTTTGGGCAGAACGTCCTCTCTGTCAAGGGTGGCCATCTGTGGAACAGTCTTCCTCAACCCATTAGAGAATGCTCTACATTATATTTGTTTAAGGCAAAGGTTAAAAACTGGTTATGGACAAATCAAGTGTGTGATCATGTATGAGTTGTATAGTTTTAATGTTTTATTTGGGAACAGAATGGTGTGTATGTGTAAGTTTGGTGATGGAGTTTTTATTATGAATGAATGATGAATTTTTATGAATTATTATGTCTATTTTTTATGCTTAAGGACAACAGATGGAAATTAGCCCTTGGCTATAATCTGGTATGTTTACATTCATGTACTTTTTTTACATTTATGTTCATTAACATGCACTGTCCTAAATAAATAAATAAATTAGAACATCTTCTTTATTTCTTTAAAAAAAGAAAGAAAATAAATAATACTGAAGATATTGGAGAAAATAAAAATAGAATCCAATAAATCAGTTGTAAATTAATTCTTAAAAAAATATATAAGTAATGTCAGTATTTTGCTCTGATTGGGAATTAAATGTCCCCTTGTAGCTATTTGATGAAAGTCTGTTTCAAAATGTTGAAAACTGCCATCGCCTCTACACACGGCGTCAGCTGACGTCCTTTCAGACTGGCACGTAAACTGCTGCTGACCTGCTGAGTGGTTGTATTTTTATTGATAAAAGTCTGAAATTTCAGAAGGATTTAACATTTATTGTTGAAAATAACTACAGTTATGATTAAATTGACTCTATATAGACAATCCACTCCTATTCCCAGGACTTTTTGGTAATTTTTCAATTTTTAAAAAATGCATTTAAAAGGTACCACTATCATATCTATCAATGATAACACCGGCATTTTGATAGTTTACTAATAGCTTTATTTTGTTAGGAGTGTATTTACAGCATTAAACTAAAATGATATTTCTTCTTTAACATCAACTCTACTACACTTTTTCTGCTCCAACGCCTAAAGTGAATCATCCTGTCAAGGGCAAAAATGACAAAAAGTGTTTTTATTAGGTTTGACTTTTAATTAGCTTGTCTTTATGCTCTATACCCCAGGCCACTGATGGCCAAACCGCGGCACATATTCATAGCCCAGTGCTGTAACCTATGATTTTTGATTGACCATTACTCTTTTACTTTGCACAGATTTTCTTATATTTGTAGCAGGGTTATTTTAATACACGCAGAAAACTCAAATTGCAACTTTTGTTTTAATTAATTAAGCACTTTATTTGAAGACAACTTGAAATCAAAATAACATTCATTTATTATCCTTTTATAACTAGAAAGCCTTCACATAATATTGAAAATAAGTAATAAATAAAATATTACTGACAAAATAAATGTTAAAAGACTAGTGAATTGTTCTTTCTTTTACTTTCTTTCTTAACCAGATAACACACACCAATGAGTTAAACTGCAGGAATGTCTTAAAGACATAAAGACTTGGATGGCCGCTAACTTTCTGCTTCTTAATTCAGATCAAACTGAGGTCATTGTACTCGGCGCAGAAAAGCTTAGAAATATGGTATCTAACCAGATTCTTCCTCTGGATGGCATTACCTTGGCCTCCAGTAACGCTGTGAGGAACCTTGGAGTCATTTTTGACCAGGATATGTCCTTCAACGCACATATTAAACAAATATGTAAGACTGCGTTCTTCCATTTGTGCAACATCTCTAAAGTTAGAAATATCCTGTCTCAGAGTGACGCTGAAAAACTAGTTCATGCATTTATTACTTCCAGGCTGGACGACTGTAATTCATTATTATCAGGATGTCCAAAAAACTCACTGAAAAGCCGTCAGCTAATCCAAAATGCTGCAGCAAGAGTCCTGACAGGGACTAGAAAGAGAGAGCATATTTCTCCTGTTTTGGCTTCTTGTTAAATCCAGAATTCAAAATCCTGCTCCTCACATACAAGGTCTTAAATAATCAGGCCCCATCTTATCTTAATGACCTTGTAGTACCATATCACCCTATTAGAGCACTTCGCTCCCACTCTGCAGGCCTACTTGTTGTTCCAGGAGTATTTAAAAGTAGAATGGGAGGCAGAGCCTTCAGTTTTCAGGCCCCTTCCAGGTTGGTTTGTCTTTTTGGATATAACTACCCCATACCAATATAGCAGCCATATTTCTAGTTTTTTTTTAAATATTTCTTCATTACTGTGTGTAAAATGGTAAATTTGTTTAAAAATCTATATAAAACAAATGAGTTTTCTTTTCATTCTTCCAGCTCCCAATGTTGCTTACCACATAACAGCATCTCAACCTTTGAAATTACAGAACTGGCATAAACTATGTTCAGTTTAATAGTATTTTTAGTTTTCAGAACTGCGTTAAGCAAATTTTAAAAAGTGATGTTTATTGTGTTCAAAAGAAAATGTAACATTATAGACAAGCTTGTCTTTAACTCTCTCTCTCCATCAGTTCCACAAGTGCTGAAAGGCCATATTGCCTTGTGTTTACCAGTCATGTTGGACAGATGGATCTTGCTTAGTCATTTGCCCTTTTTACAAAGTTTGTGTGTGTGTGTGTGTGTGTGTGTGTGTGTGTGTGTGTGTGTGAGAGAGAGAGAGAGAGAGAGAGAGTGCATGTATATGTAAACATGACTGTGCCTTTACATAAAGTCTCTTTGTTCTAAAAATGCTTCTAGAGAAAATGATCACATCAAACGTTACAATTTATTTACATTTTAAGGTTTTGGATAAATTGTAAGCACTAAATGGACTTCAGCAAATGTTTCATTATTCAGATGGTAAGAAATTAGGTGGTCAGTTTTAAGTTAATAACAATAATTATTTAAGGAATTAATCTTTCCCCCTTTAAAACCGGTCGGAGCGGGCATGCTCCGTTTTGCGCAACCACGTGAGCTAGTGCAATATTTTTTTTTTGCATATGAAACCGGAGGAGTTGTACTTACATCTTATGCCATCAGCTTGTCCTCGGTCACAGTTTCCTTCCACATATAGCTTTGCAAAAACTGCATAAAAAGCACTTGCAGCAACAAAAACATAATATTCCAGAAACACGCTTTGCCGATCCGATCAGCTGTTTGTAACATTTTGCGGAAATGTAGTTTTTTACCATCAGGGCCTCATGAGCCTATACTGGTGTTTTTAAAAGTTATCTTTGACTTTATGACTTTCTGTGTCGTTTCTGGGATGCTTAGGACTCATATCGCACTGCTGGAAATAGTTTATTTTGATGCATATGCTGTTATTTTGCAAATTTGCATTATAATATTTATTTTCGTTTTTCCTGCAGTATATAAAAATTGGTGTATTTCAAAAACAAAACTATGAAGACACTCAAAATAAATTTCCTGTGGTGGGAAACTATTTTGTGCAACTTTTTTGTATTTACAGTTTTGAGGGATAAGCCTCTTAAATTTCTCTAACTAGAAATGTATGTTAAAAAACAAAAACGATTTTAAATTTTTTTGTAGTTTATTGCACTTTTTTGCAATTTATATAATTACTATGCACTTAATGTAGACATATTATTATAATTTAGCCTGTAATGGTTGTATTGATGTATAGCAACTTGAAATGCTCCCAAAAATGTCTCTACAACATGTAAAAATATAATATAAGCTCTGGCGGACTTGGTTCTATGGTAGGTCTTAAAGGGTTAAATAAAATATAATGAAATATAAATATAAATGCCTTATCATGGCTGCACTAGAAATATTACTTCAGTTTAACAAGACATAACATAGACAGAGAGAGTGGGAGTACAGGTCATATAAAGTAACAGATTAGTGTGTCTGGTTCATTTTCAGAAGTATCAGGGTTGTAAGCTTTTGCAGGTGGGTGACAGGGATCAGGTTTGGATGCACTGTAAATACTTACAAACTGACCTTAAAATGGACACTAAGCATGCTGCAAAAACTTTAATTGTTCAAGTTGTGTGAACTAGGTTTATTTAAACAAACAGTCTCTTTACTGAATGATTTAAGCTGACAAACTGTTACAACTCAAAAACTATGTAATAAATTTGAAGTACACTGAATAAAATAAAACTATGGACCTAAACTCAAAATAGAGCTTGGGCATAGCAGATCATTTACAACCTTAAGTGATCTACTTAATGCTATGTCAAGCATCAACTTTTGACTTTTTATTTTTGTAATTTCTTATTAAGACATTAATATAATAAATCGATTATAATAAAATGCTTAGATTTGAAACAGTGGTGAGTATCTATAGTGCTGTATAACACTTTTTCTTCACTAACCAGAATGATTAGCTCAGCATTATGCAATCCTCTTTGTTCAAATATACACGTATATTCCTTCTTTCTTTGTTAATATTGTAGCAGAAAGGATAAAAAACAAAGCAACAACATTTATTTCCATGAAGCATCAACAGGGAGTGGAAGAGTGTCCGCACACACAAACACACAGACCAGTGATACACGATCTGTCACTAATGTTTTTAATGTGAGTTTTGGAGATTAGATGACAGAAAATGCCAGACACACATATGCGCACCGATACACACAGATGTTTCTACGAGGGGGAGAGGGTGTGTGTTAGCTTGTATGCTTGTGTGTGTGTGTGTGTGTGTGTGTGTGTGTGTTTTCTTGACACTGATGGTTTACAAATGCAGATGAATGATCGGCAAATGACAATTCCCGTAATCGTTAGCCCTCAAACCCCACCCCCACCCCCACGCTGTGTGCGCTATCCATCAAGGGAGAGTGGAAAGAGGGGGAGTCCCGAGTGTCACATTTGTCTAGGAGACCTAGACAGCAGCAAACTGAAAGAGATAAAGATTGAGTTTGCGCTCTCTCAGTCTGCCTCTTACTCTGTCGTTCCTCTCACAGCAGATTTCACCACTTTCTGCATCATCTTTGTGGTCTTTGTATCTCTTTTGGCATCATAATCTGCTCATCATATTTACTGATGAACAAACTGAGCACAATAAAATCTATGTCATGATGCCAAAGCCATGCACAAAACAAAAAATGCCCAGCGCAGTAAAAACTGTAGGTTATGGTTTCCCTTACATGCCAAAGTTTTTAAAATGACTTTCTCCTCATCTTTCATTCTGTAATTTATTTTTTAGGTAAGGTAGAAATGTCTAACTAATGGAAGCAATCCATTTCTGTATAAAAACTCCTGCTTTTCGATTTGTCCTGCAAGGAACAAACCAGAGTTAAGAACAAAAACTGAGGCAAGATTTACTTTTCCACAAAAAGGTTTATTAGCCTAGATCCTTTCTTTCTTGGAGTCCCATCTGCTTATATGCATTTTGGTATATATCAATTTGGTCAGTGCTTTCAGTTTTCCTATTACCATGACAACTTTAATCGAAAATGTTACACTGAAACAATATTTTTAAAAATGAATTATATTATATTGGATTATTATACACCTTAAAATGAAAAGAAACACTGATAATTATGTCTGCTCTCCTAAACCTCTATAAGGCTGCAACAGAAAACATTTAACTGTGATGTAGAGCAATGTGAAATAGTGACAACATGTTGTATCTCTACCTTTGTTATTGTCTTTTCTCTCACTGCATTTGACACAGCTTACTCACTCACTCTCGTTCTCTGCCTCTCTTTCACACACACACACACACACACACACACACACACACACGCACACGCACACACACACACACATTTTCACAGACCCAGAGGAAACAATAACAATCAAATTCCTCCCTTCCCAGTTGTTCCTGACCCTTTCCTGCCTTGCCGGTCCTCCTTCCACCACCACCTTTTATCCATCCCTCCTCTCTCATCTCTGTCCATCTGATTTTATGAGTGTCTGGGGAGTTTGTCTGTGCATGTGTGTGTGTGTGTGTGTGTGTGTATCAATGAATGTGGTGCATGTGTCTGTGTGTGGGCACAGAGGGTGTATGTAACTCTAGCAGAAAAGGGCGGCCTGTCACATTAGTGGTTGGATGGGCTAAAAAATCACTTGTGTAATCACATTTAGATGCCAGACCCAGTCATGTTAACCTCTTTATTTAGAGGTATGGATGTATTTTACAATGGCTGCAAAGATGAAAGGATTGCAAGCCAAAGAGAAGCAGAGAGTAGGTCTTGTTCCTATTACGTGTGCGTTTCCTTTCTTTCTTAAATATATCACTGTTTAAAAGTGTAGTTTCTCTTGCAGTTTGGAAGACAACATCTCGATTTCAGATATTTGTTCAATAGTCTCAACCTGAACTCTGCATAAAGTGATACTTGGGCAAAACCTTATGGCATCACTTATTGACTCTGAACATGTCATGGAGTCTGAGTGTTTTAGAAATCGCTTATCTGCTGGACTTTTTCCCACATGGCTAACTGTAGGGTTAACAGAGAATGCTCCAGAAAATATCCAGAAAATATCCAGAAAATATCCAGAAAAACAGTTCTCTGATGCCATGCCAGGCTAAACTGCTTTAAGCTAATAGGACAGCAAAAGTTACTGAAATAACCACATATAACAATCAAGGTATGCAGAAGAGCATCTCTGAACACAAAGCTCATCAAACCTTGAGAGAAGGTCTAGCAGCAGAAGACCACACTGGGTGCCACTCACATTGGCTAAGAACAGGAATCTGAGGCTGTAATTTACACAGGTTCACTAAAATTAGACAACAAAGTGTTGGACAAACACTGTTACTGTTGGAATACTGTTGGGAAAAAACACAACAATGAAGTCAAAAACCAACTTGTTATCATCTATCGTCCACCTGGGCCTTACACAGAGTTTCTGTCTGATTTCTCAGACTTTTTATCTGATTTAGTTCTGAGCTCAGATAAAATAATTATTGTGGGTGATTTTAACATCCATGTAGATGCTAAAAATGACAGCCTCAACATGGCATTTAATCTGTTATTAGACTCAATTGGTTTCTCTCAAAATGTAAAAGAACCCACCCACCACTTTAATCACACTCTAGATCTTGTTTTAACATATGGCATAGAAACTGAACATTTAACAGTGTTTCCTGAAAACCCTCTCTTGTAATTAGTTACTTATTACTTAGTTACTATTTAAAAACATGATACACAACTTGAAAATGTAATAAAGCAATAGACCTTTCAGTCTAACCATTAGAGAAAAAATTACCCATAATCATCCCCAGGGCTCGCAAAATGTCAAAATCCCTGGTAGCTCTTCGGGCAGGGATTCTTCAGTTTTTGGTAGCCCAAAGTAAATTTAAGTAGCCCGAATAAAAAAGAGAGCAATCTTTTGATTGATGTTTTGTTTCCGTTACAATATTATACATTATAATATTGTAACGGAAACAAAACATTAATCAAAAAATTGTTGAAGCACAAATTACAACATTGTATAAAAATTACAATCATCAACTCAAATACTTGGTTCTAATTGAACAGAAATTTCTATGAACTTGTAAGAACTGTGTAGAACATGAATCAGTCTGTGTCAGAATCCTGAATTTGAAATTTCCACTGAATTCACGGGTAAGAGGCAAGTGGAACCAAGATCTCGGCCGTTTGCTTTTTGAAGTTTGCAAAGACTGCTACATTTTGCCAGTGGTAGTTCACTCTTTGCAACATAGTAGCTGTTCTAAACAGATTTTTCAGGTTTATTTTTAGTTTGTTATTTGCAATTGGTGTTTGTTCTGGGAAAGATATTGCAGACTGAGCAATAATGCATTTCTTGCATTTCTCATGGGTTCTAATGGGGGCCTTTCTTAAAATTACTGGTCCCAGTAACAAAGGCGCTTGTTGACTCAGAAATCGAGGGAAAACCAACAACACACCCGGCAGAACATTATGTTATTTACACGAGTGCACATAAGTGGTCCGCAGGTGCGCATTCGTTGTCAAAATAAAAGACGCGCACCAGATAAGAAGTTGCAGCGCGCGTTTGCGTCCATATAAAGGCTGTTTTTGTCCGCTAGAGTGGGATTTTCACGGCACATTCTGCACCACATCTCTGTGCGTTCATCATTTGTTTGAAGCCAGCTCACCTCCTGCAACCACTTTTCCGAGAATACGCGCTTCATTTGTGGTTCGGACTCCTTCTGACATTTCTTTGGAGGTGGAGGAAAACCAAAGTAATTACTTAAAGGAGCTTCTTCGACATCTTTAAGAGTTCTAAACAAATGTCTGTCCTCCTCCAGAAAATCTTATGTACGCAAACACGCGTTGCAACTTCTTATCTTGTGCGCGTTTTTTATTTTGACAGCGAATGCGCACCTGCGGACCACTTATGTGCACCCCTGGTTATTTAGCTCGTTGCAGCCACAGAAATTCTTTTGTCCATGAAACTATAAAGCTGCACTTTCTTTATAGTCTGATTTGTCATAACTTTTCCGTTTTGTGGTAAGCTTTTCTTTGGCTGTCACTTCTTCACGCTGACCTGTCTTATTTGGCTCAGCAGAACTAAAATATATATCCTGCTGCTTTTACACAGGCACTCACATAACGCTCAGCGATTCTCTGCGCGATCAACCTCTCACATGTTTAAGCTGCGGGAGATTTCACTTGTCATGTTTGCATAGTAAGCTAACGATCGATAAGACGATGTCAGAGGAATTGGTGCGCAAATTATCGTCACTCACCAATCAGTGCTGTCGCTCTCTATACACAGTTCGCGCGATTGCAAAGTGAAAGCAAAAAAAAGTGCAAATTCAAACGCGATTTCAATATGTCACATATTGACAGTGGCTCACCGATGCCAATGACATAATTACTCAGCTACATTTCCCAAAGAATGCAAAAGCATTGACATATATTTTTTCCTTCCTATGACAGCCCGACAGGCAGGGCAGAGATAGATTTTGGTAGCCCGACTGGCAAAATCGCTAGCCCCGGGACGTCGGGCTAGCGATTTTGCGAGCCCTGCTAATGTGACGTTGTTGTCCCTGCTCTCTTTCTCTCTCTCCCTCCCGCTCTGTTCCTGTGCTACTGCCAGTGTAACTACCGCCCCTCCCCCCTTTGCCCAGCGCAAAGCACAAGGCTCATGTGCGGAGTGAAGCGGAAAAAAGTGCGAGAGAGAGGCTGAGAGAAAAAAAAAACCACGAGGTTGCGTCGTTCACGTCAAAGATCCGGCTCTAAGAGCCGACCGACACATCACTACAGGAGAGCTACCAGTGTAGGATGCATAGGCCAGATGTTTGGTTTCATAATGACGTTGTACATTATACTCTTTCATAACTGCCACAGTTTCAGTGCAGATCAAACAGACACACTTCCACTTGAATTCTTTGAAGAAATGTTCACTTTCCCACCGTGTCTCAAATTTTCTGCACTCACTTTCTACCTTTCGCTTCTTTGGTTCCGCCATGTTTAGTAACTTGGGATAAATTTCTTCTGTGATTGTCCTTTTTGGAGGAGCAACTGCCTTGATCAACAGCTGCTCCCCCTGGTGTTAAAACTAAGAAGTGCAATACACTCAAGAAAAAGTTGAAGTGCGGCCTTATTCTATTCTATTTATAAAATTACCTGCAGGAGTTTGGACACCCCCGCCTTAGGCAGTATCATCAGAAGACATAGCATACATTTACACTGCTTTGCTGATGACACCCAGTTCTATCTGTCCATGAAGCCAGATAACACACACCAATGAGTTAAACTGCAGTAATGTCTTAAAGACATAAAGACCTGGATGGCCGCTAACTTTCTGCTTCTTAATTCAGATAAAACTGAGGTTATTGTACTCGGCCCTGAAAAGCTTAGAAATATGGTATCTAACCAGATTCTTACTCTGGATGGCATTACCTTGGCCTCCAGTAACGCTGTGAGGAACCTTGGAGTCATTTTTGACCAGGATATGTCCTTCAACGCACATATTAAACAAATATGTAGGACTGCTTTCTTCCATTTGTGCAAAATCTCTAAAGTTAGAAATATCCTGTCTCAGAGTGACGCTGAAAAACTAGTTCATGCATTTTTTACTTCCAGGCTGGACGACTGTAATTCATTATTATCAGGAAGTCCTAAAAAACTCACTGAAAAGCCTTCAGTTAATCCAAAATGCTGCAGCAAGAGTCCTGACAGGGACTAGAGAGAGAGAGCAGATTTCTCCTGTTTTGGCTTCCTGTTAAATCCAGAATTTAAAATCCTGCTCCTCACATACAAGGTCTTAAATAATCAGGCCCCATCTTATCTTAATGACCTTGTAGTACCATATCACCCTATTAGAGCACTTCGCTCTCACACTGCAGGCCTACTTGTTGTTCCTAGAGTATTTAAAAGTAGAATGGGAGGCAGAGCCTTCAGTTTTCAGGCCCCTCTTCTGTGGAACCAGCTTCAAGTTTGGATTCAGGAGACAGACACTATCTCTACTTTCAAGATTAGGCTTAGAAAACTTGAGGAATGTATGGCAGAGAGATTTGAGTTGTATAATTTGTAAAGAAGATTGGTGCAGAATTTTGTCATTCTCCAATGAGTATAAAAGAGAAGCCAGGGGTAAATTTACTCAGTACAAATTAATACACAGATGGTACTTCACTTTTTCTAAACTTTACAGAATGGGAATCATTTCCAACAATATGTGCTGGAAATGTAGCTCAGATTCAGGGACATTTATGCATGTTATTTGGGAATGTGGGAAAGTTTATCCTATTTGGCAAAAAGTATTGGACAGAATAGGAAGGTGGATTGGTTTGATGATACCCTTGCCACCAAGACTGCGCTTATTAGGGGATCGGTCTGTGTTACCTGGGGTTTCAAAATATGATTTTGTGGTTATAAAGGTGGGGGTGATTGCAGCGGCTTGAGTGATTCTCAGTGTGTGGAAGGAACACTCTCCTCCAGAAAATAATAGCTGGGAAGAAAATACGCTGAAAATGGTGTCATATGAAAAATTAATGATGATATGGAAGGTTTTGACAAATCATGTGTTTTTGGCTGAGATTGATGGATTTTATTTTGGCAGTGCAATTATCTTTTGTTTAATGTTATTTTTGCTGTGTTGTATGTTTGTTTAGGCACTTAATAACAGAATAACCTAAGAATTTGATTTTACTGTCCCTTTTTGTGTGTGTGTGTGTGTGTGTGTGTGTGTGTGTGTGTGTGTATTGATATTTGGTAACTATTGACAATGGACCCAAAATGCAAATATGAATTAACCATGGGATTGGAAGCTGTCTTTTTTGTTTTGCTAAATTTTGAAAACAAATAAAGTTTTCAATTCCAAAAAAAAAGGAAAAGAAAAGAAGAGGCTTCGAACTGACCCTGAATCCTCCCTTAGTTATGCTGCAATAGGTGTAGGCTGCTGGGGGATTCCCACGATGCACTGGGCGTTTCGTCTTCAGTCACCATGTGTTAATAGACCTCTCTGCATAAAATCATACTTGTAATTAATCTCTGGCTCTCTTCCACAGCATGTCTTTTGTCCTGTCTTCCTTCTCTCTCCCCAACCGCTTGTGGCCGCCCCTCCCTGAGCCTGGTGCTGTTGGAGGTTTCTTCCTGTTAAAAGGGAGTTTTTCCTTCCCACTGTCACCAAAGTGCTCATAGGGGGTCACGGTCATGATTGTTGGGTTTTTCTCTGTATGTATTATTGTGCGGTCTACCTTACAATATAAAGCACCTTTAGGAGACTGTTGTTGTGATTTGGCGCTGTATAAATAAAACTGAATTAAATTGAATTAAAAAATCTGACAACATGAAATCATGCCTTCATCCTGCCTGTATCAACAATTCAGCCTGCTGTTAGGGATGCAGCGGTGCAGGGGATATTTTCTTGGCACACTTTGGGCCCTTTACTTCCAATTGAGCATCATTTAAATCCCACATCCTGCCTAAGTATTATTGCTGACCATGTGCGTCCCTTTATGACCACAGTGTACTCATCTTCTGATGTGCCATGCCGCAAAGCTCAAATCATTTCAAAGTGCTTTCTTTAGTAGTGAGTTCAGTGTACTCAAATGGCCTCCAGTGACCAGATCTCAGTCCAATAGAGCACCTTTGGGATATAGTGGGTCAGGAGATTTGCATCAAAGAAGTATGGTTCATTTGTTCATTTGTAATGCTATGTTGTCAAAATGGACCAAAAAATGGAGGAATCTTTCCAGCACCTTGTTGAGGCAACACAAGAGTTTGAAAATAGGTAGCGTAAAAAAAGCCCTGAAACAAAGTGAACATTCACACATATTTTGATTTAATGCTAACCTGTAGAAGAATGATGAGAGGCTAAATGCAATAACATATACAGAATTTTACATTTTTCATTCCTACTTGTATGCAAGGTTGTTTGATTTGTTTGTTTTTTAAAGTTTGACCAATGAGGGCAGTGAATGTTACTTTATTGTAATGATAAATATAATGATTGATTTAATCTTTTTAGTTATTTTCCATAAACACAGTGATACTTGTAAGCACGTCCCTTCTAAGAAAAAAATATAGTGTATCCTTATGAGTTATGCTTCATAGATAGACTCAACAGTGTCATAAACTATGGAGATTTATGATGTAGTATGAATTTATTATTTCAATCCAACAATAAGTAAACTGATGGGCGGCATAAAGTCAAAATGTTTAAATAAGAGATTTCTAAAAAAAAAAATAAAATCAGATTGAAGAGGTTGCTGTGTTAATTTCATTTCTTAGCTTCATGAACCAATGCAACAATTATTATTGATTATATTGTTATGATTTGCAAGCTCTGTACAATAGTAGGCTCAAAAGCACAGACACATTTCAAAAATATAATGTGCAACATACTGTCTGTAAATCTACAGTCCAGTAAATCCTTTTTCAGCCCTCAGCGTCTGTCAGGACTCAATATGTACCCAGACAAGGAACCACAATCGCTGGGGATGTTGCTACTTCCCTGTCGCTGTCACTCTGTCACACAAAAAGTCCCTCCGTTACTCTGTTTTGTTCTCCTGACACACAGGCATGCTGTCAGTTTCTCCCAGGTCACAGCAGAGACACTTTTTAAGTCCCTTGCTGTATTCACAGCGGCACAGAGGTTGAGTGAGGAGTGTCTGTCTTTTTCAAGCCACCACTTGTTTTTGGCACCTAATTTTCATCCATCATGTTTGGTCAGACAAATATGCTATACATAATAATTTTTCATTTACATCTTTCTTTATTCTCACACAGCATTTAAAATCAAATAATTACTAAATACATACTTTAAAGCATATGGTGTTGTGGTCACTTTATTTTGTCCATCTTCAGTATTGATTTGTTCCAAGACAGGGTACCGAAACATTCTCCACTCCCTGTGTAGCTGTTTCATAGCTGATGTTAACACTGGTGTAATGTTGTTTTAAACTCTTTGGCCCTATTCTTAGCCCACGGCTGATAGGAGTCCAAGGTTCTTGCCTTTGCTTACACTAAGATTTCACATCGTCTGAAAGGATTCAACATTGATCTTAGCCCAGGGCCAGTTTACTTGTACTCTCAGGATGCATTGCACTCCTGAAAATCTTCTTTCAGGACTGGACTCCTGAAAGTCTAACAGTAGAGATTTGTCAAAGTTGCCGCAGAGTGCAAAGGAGTGAAAAATAAGCCTCAAGCTAACTCTTGGTCTTTACTTAGTCTGTGGTTTTAAATAAATAAAGAAACAGGCAGCTGCCATCATGGGATTTGAGTCAAGCACAGTGGCACACGGTCTTGTTGCTAGGAGAATTCTGATTATTCCTGCAATCTGTAATTTGTGCTTGATTTGTGCTTGTGTGTGCCCTCTCACAGCTGTGCAGGCATGAATAGACTGTATGCTACTTAACAATTTGTATGTGCTAAAAATTAACCTTGCTATATAGCTATTGTGCAGTTGCAAACATGCTGTAGATGCCAGGAAGTAGCAAAGTCACAAAGCTTTCACCCACATGTTATTCTGCCGTCTAGGTCCTCAACAGCTGTTTCCTTTGGCACTGTTGGTGTTATCGCTAAGATGAGATAACACGTGAGAATGCATAAAAACAGTGACCTGAATTGAAAGAGGAGTTAAAGTCAGACAGACAGCTAATGGCTGAGAAAAAAAGAGTGTAGCTTAAGCAGTTTCTATGTGGACATCAATAAAGTCAAAATATTATATGTCTTGCTGTTTTGTCACCCTCACTGCAGCTTTAATTTCACATCCACTCGTTTTTTTCATCCGTCTTTAAGAAGACATATTCTGAGGTCATATTCTGGAATGCACTACCTTTCTAAAAACTGGATACATTGTAGCCAACAGATACTGTGTGTATTAAAAAAATTCACATGCAAATTTAGAAACATAGTCACAAGGAAACTTGCATTGTTATTTCCTTATTAGGTTCATGGCCATAGTGCTGAAGAGCATGCCCTTCAAAAAGAAAGATCGTGAATAATCTTTAACCATATTTTCCAAATCAAATACATTCAGATATTTTTATTTTATATTTATTTTATACTATTGTTCTGTTTATTTTTATCCTGTTGCTAATTATAATGGACTAAATTAGCATAATCTCTTTTATGAATGTATTTAAAATCAGTGATCAAGTCCAAGATACTTCCTTTGGGGGGGGCATAAAAATAAATACTGGTCTAAATTACAGAAAGGTTTGCTGCCTTTATATCACTGGCTTTCTGGACAGTTCATCATTTTCAGTTCTGCATTAGAGGAAGAGCCTAACATGATGCTTTACCTGCTTGAATTAGGCAGTGGATTGCTATAAGCTCCAGCCTCTTCAGACAAACCTCGTCCCTTCTTGGGGTAGACAAAGGTAAAAAGGAACAGGAAGTAGTTAAGCTAGACAGCCTGTATAAATTACCTGGGAAGGAGAATTAGAGCTTAAGAGTGATTTTAAAAATAGCCTGAAAAGACCAGAAATTATATATATATACACATTTGTGATTATGTTGAGGCTAGTTTTTACAATAATGTAGCACTGGGATTATGATGCCAAGTAGAAATAATTAGTCAGTTAACAACACGATCAAATTTCAGATTGCATGAGTAGCAGAGTCTTCTGTCACTGCATTTTAGCCTGCTGCCATCAGCCAATGTGCCACTCCAAAGCAAACAGCAGTTCCTGTGAGCTTTTAAGATGCAATGTAAAGAAAAAGGTTACAACTATTTATACCACCAAAGAGTCATTTTGACTCTGAAATGAATCAATGTAAACTCGTCTAAGGACGCTGGAAACAAGAAGCCTGACAGATGAGATGTGAAAGGAAGTCCAGACTTTCACTTCTTAAACCAAATGCTGGAGAGTAGCAGGTATTTAAACCCTAGAAGGAGTTGTCTGTTAAAACGGTTGTTGACCCACTATTAATCATATGAGGCAAGGTGTGAGAAAAAGAAGGTGTGGATTATTGAAGTGGGTGGAAGTATGAATGTGTGTGAATGTTAGACTGCTTGTATGACTGAGGCAAGTTGCATAAAGTGCTTTGAGTCCTCAGGTAGACTAGAAAAGGTCTTTATAAGCACCCTCAGTACCACCAAAGGTTTATGGTGAAATCACTGCGAGACTTTGCCTTACCCTGTCATGTGACCTACTGAGGTCACCTAATGCAACATGTAATCGAGTCGTCTGGGAAGTCTGCATTGTAGTTGGCAGACAGTTGGTGTTGTAAGCAGCCCCCTAGGACTGATGGTCCTTGACAGTGGACATAGATGGCCTCTTTTACTCCTCTTTCAAACCATCTGTCTTCTCAGTCCATACTGTGAACACTGGCATCCTTCAGATGCAGCTGTGCCTTGTTCTGTCGAGGTGGCTCTTCTGTGCTGTGCATTGATGGAGTAACTTTTTGGTTTCTCCAGTGTAGAGCTCCAAAGCACTCCTCGCTGCACAGCACAGCACAGCACACACTTTGTTGTTTAACTTGTGTTTGGGAGTTTTTTCCTTGGACCCTGTTGTGTCTGTGGCTGGACCACTATAATCATTGCTTGCCATTTCTTCTATTAAATTTTTTAAAAAAAATCTTAATTATGTTACGGTATTGTTCATGACATGTAACAGCATTCTAACCACACTGGTGCTTACATGTCCCAGTAAGACCAGAATGATTATTCCTTTTAGGTTTTGTTTTTCACATTTTGAATGAATGAATTTTGCTGCTTTTGAAAAGTTAACATTAGACTGTGTTTGAACCATATGAGCTGAGGCCATTTAATGTTGTAAAAGATGTAACTCTGGTCTAAAAGCACTTCACCACTATTGTTCTGAAGTTTGAACATGGATCCAACTTTTTTTCTGTTAAAAATAAATACTTCACATATATTAAAAAGTTTCATGTTGTGCTTAAATTGGTATTTTATAACATTCACTTAAATAATTTTGCATTCTTTAAATTGCATCCAGCGTTCAGTTTTCACAGTTATAGCTGTTTGCTCATACAGGTTCAGTAAGAATGTTTTCTGTGGATCCCAGAGAAAGTCCAGATTCTTCTCTGTGAGTTCCCAGAGGTAACTAAAGTAAAATTTTAGTTAAAATGGAAAAAAGAAGAGACCAGTGTTTCCTCAGCTATGGTCTGCTGCCTTCTCTGCACTCCTGTCTTCACACACAATGGACACCACTGTGTGTGTGTATGTACACTGTGTGTTCTTAGTGCATCTGTGTCAGTGTGTGTGTGCAATGTGGACTCAAAGTAGTGGGTCTTCAGGGGCAGCTCTGTACCCAAGGCTCATTTTAATATATGTAAAAGCCATGGCTCACTGGAGAGCCTGTACAGTGGACTGATCGGCCTGAGGGATGTGTCAGAGACCTGTGTGTGTGTGTGTGCGTGTGTGTGTGTGTGCGTGTGTGTGTGTGTGTGTGTGTGTGAGAGAGAGAGAGAGAGAGAGAGAGAGAGAGATGAAAGAGACAGTGGCCGAGGTTTGGCCATGCGTCAGTGGTCTGCTTCCAAACTAGTCTCAGCCCCAGACACATCCCACATACACACAGATGCACAAACCAGTAGGCCCTTAGGTCTGACACATTTGCATATGGTTGTCTGTTGTGGCAGAGCCTTGCAGTTTCACTTCATACAAAAAAAGAAGAAAAAAACTCCATTGCAGTTATTCCAAAGTTTAGCTTTCTGAGTTGTGTTTCTCAGTGAACTTGTGCGGGACATGGAATTTCTTCAGTCTCAGCATCCCCGTCTATTCGGGCTGATTACAGGCAGGTGAGGAGGATTTGATTGCAAGTGTGTGAAAAGTTCAAGGGGCCTCTTTAACCTCCTCTTTAACCCTAACACTCCAGTACAAGAGCCCAGTTCAGCCTTTGCTTTCCACATAAAAGTGGTAAAATGAGCCTTCTTGACACTGAACCGCAGTTCTAGTGATGTGTTATGCACTACAATGCCTCTGGGAAAGACAGCTTAACAGGACTGTTAGCCACTGGATCCTTTGTAATGGTGGCAGGTGAGTTACAATTTAGTCTTACAGAGTGAAACACGGGGATGGTTTCAGAAACATTATCTGAATGAACACCTGTTCAACCATTTATTAAGCTTAGACTGAAATACGGCTTTGATTTTGACTTGAAAAGTTAGATATGGCTTATTCTTCCATTACAAAAAGTGCAATAAATATTTAAATACAGCAGAAAAGAGCAATACAAGTACCAGTCCATGTAATTAGACTGAAATATGTAAGGGAAAGACAACAGAGCACCAAAACAATGAAAGGAAAAAAGTGACAATGAAGACACAGTTTGGTTTATTTTCCTTAAACAATGTGTCAGAGGCCATGGTTAAGCTGTTAGGAAACCCCTTTCATCCCTGACACTTCATTCACCTTGCAGTGTTTATCTGCTACTTACTCAATCACGTAAGTAGCAGATAAATTATGACCTGTCACTAGGACAGTAAAGCCAGAAGGAAAACATGAGAGATACTGACAAGAAAATGAAAAGGAAAAACAAATGTGCACTAAATGCAGTGACAGCTGCACTTGGCTGGAACATATAAAGTAGACAAGCGCAGATAAAATCTAGGATGCACGCAAACGATCACGAACACACAATCTGTGTGTGTTGTAGCTGACGCTGACTGCATGGTGCTCTGGCATGAAATGGCGAGACAGGAGACAGTGCTGGATCTCTGGTGTCAACCACTGAAATCAAGCTATTCGGTCACATTGCAAATATAATGAATAGATTTAACAAGCTTTCATCAATAGAGCAGCTCAACAGAAACCTTCCTCTGGCCACCCTGAGCACACCCCCATACACCGAAGAAGGAGGTGAAATCTTTCATCACATCAGCTGCTCAAACACACAGTTTTGTGATCACCTTAGTTTTCTGCTTCATGCATAAATCAGACTCTGACATATTTTATGTATTCATCCCTAATTCTCCAAAACCAAAGGGCTTGTCACACTTTATAATCACTCTCTCTTGCTATTACCACAGAATATCGTATATATTTGTCAGTGTCTCTCTGCCTCCCTGGGATCTCTTTGCTTGTAATGCTGCACTGGGGTCAGTCAGAGGTTAAAACACTCATGAATATTTTACCTGTCACCCAGTGCAAACATGAAAAGCACTATACTTGTCTGGTGTACTGTGTTCAGAAGAAGCACTGTACGAGAGGGCAGGAAGGATGTCACTCTGCGCGCTGGCTTGTGTGAAGAGCACTAATCTGCCAGGAGAAAAATTAAAGGGATATTACAGCAAGTTTGAGAACGTATTTCAATAACACTGAGGGACTCACATTACATGTCTTGAGTTCAGTGAAAATCTACAATGAGCACAATAAAGGACTGTACTGTGCAAAAGTCTTCAGCCTCATTCTGTGATAATTTACTTCCTAATTTCATGAAGCCAGATTTTCTTGTAATTTATTTTTTATCCGGTCGGGAGCAACAGTGCTGGGTCTGATCTGGGTCCTGTTCTTTTGTCTCATTCAATCGCTCAGATCAATGTTTTTGTTTGTTTGTTAAGATATTTAACACTCACCTATGAATCACTCAAGCATTTAAAAGACATCCAGGCCTGTGTTGTGTCTACATATATAGACCAACACCACAGCCCCCCCCCCAAAAAAAACCCCAAAACAAAACAAAAACAAAAACAAAACAAAACCTTATGACTCAGAAACTGGCTGCCCAAGTGTGGTGTGTGTTATCAGCATAGAGAATACTTTATAGAGATATAAAACTCTTTAATATCATATTTTAGTGCACGAACTCGCCTTTAAGATTCATGCAGCAAAAAAACCATTGCACTTAAGATTAAATCAGTTCAAACTATTATACGTTAGGCCGATCTCCTCTAAGGTCACGTTAATAAATTATTTATTAATTGATCGGCATAATGATTTATTCTTCCTTATGGACACAGATGAACATTTCCCCGAGTCACACTAACTTCAGAATCAGCACAAATCTTTCACTTTAGCTTATGAATCTGCCCAACATTTAGACTCTTAATACATTTGAAGGCCTCGCTCTTGTCCACCATAATTGGAAATCAAAAAAACCTTTTTAGTAGTTATTGTGTGCTCTCCTGCTGGCCTTCACTCAGGATTTATGTCTGATTTTTCAGACTTTATCTGATTTAGCGCTCAGTTTAGGTATTGTAGGTGAATGTAAAAGGATGTAATGTTTATTTCAGTGTATGAGTATATAGGTGAAAAATATAAAAACAAATAAACAGGAAAGTCGTCTTATTTACAAGGAAAAACAAAAACGTAAAAATAAAATGATACACAGCTGTTATTTTTCATTTTCTGTACTTTAAACGTGTTTTTAATATTGTTTTTTAAATGATTTATATTTGTCCATATTATTTCACAGCCACACTGCTATGGACATGCTCCTCATTGTTGTCCTTACTCTTATTGTTATTATTATTTGACCAGTTTTACATTTTTACCAGACCCACAAATTTCAACATGTTTAGGCTTAAAAATAATTTGTGTGATATCCTGCCTTTTTAAAAATGTGCACAGTGGCTGTAGTGGGCTTGTGCATGTGTCGGCCCATGTGTCCACACAGTAATTCCAGGATGATAAAACCACTGAACAGGATAAAATATGCAATGATTTCTGGGACAGAATGCACCGGTCTGAAAAGAGAAGTTACGGATGCATTATAGTGTTTTTTTAAATGTATTCAATAACTTCTTTTACTGCTGTCATAGTAATATTATTCCAGTTCGTTGGTGTTTATTCCTACTGTTTTACAGTTTCTAAGGTTTTTTTTGTTTTGTTTTTTACATCTACTGCTCTTAAAAAACAGAGTGAGGATTCATTTCCCAAAGATTTTCCCCACACTTTGTGACTCCACGACATTTCAAAACCACTAACTCCATCTTTCATATCTTTTATAATTCTGCAATTTTTAGCTAAATATTCAGATGTATAATAATACTGTTTAACACAATCCAAATACCTTTGATATTGTTTTTTTATTATACTCTAGTATTCTATTATATTATTCCTTTTTAAGAAATCCTCAAAATGTTAGTTTGTTTAATTTATATCTACTTTCCATTTTCTCTCTTTGTCTGTTGTTCAGTCTTTTCTTTTTTGCAGACATTTTTCACATCGTTAATGATTCATGGACTATCGATTTGTTTTTGCACACCTCTGTACTGCCTTATAGGGCAGCTCTTATCATATGATATTTTGAATATCTTTAGAAATATATGATATGCTTTGACAATATCCTTCTACTCACAGACCTTATCCATTTTCTCTTTTAGCAACTGATTATTAAATGCTTTAACTTTAATATTTAATCTTTTTTCTTCAGTTTTTTTAATGTCCTGTCCGGCACTCTAGCAAGCAGAATTATTGTCTGAAGGCCAGGAAAAAAATTTAAAAAGTAGACCATTATGGCTATTGCTCTACTGGTCCACTTGATTGCTATATTTTATTCGAACACTATTATTATTATTATTGATTTATTTTTCTTCAGTTATTACGATCAGACCGGGGGACAGGAAAGAGAAGGGAAGAGAGTTAACAGGAGGAGAAAAATAGAGGATAGAGACAGGAAAGACACTGAAAATCTTCTGGTCACCTGCTGAGAGAAAAATCCAGCAAAACGAAGACGACACGCTTTTTCTTCCATTCTTACGCTTTTAAATTGAAATGAGAAGTTTCCCTGTTTTCTATCATTACAGTGGTAGAGAAAAAACAGGAAGGTGATCACTTCTGTTGTCATGTAATCACACATTGATTATCTTCTTTGATTCTTTCAACGAGAATTTAAAAGTTACATTTATTAAAGGAACATGTTTGTTAAATTATAATAAATGTGTATTTTATGGGGCTTTTATGTAAAAAAAAAAAAAAAACATTTTAATGTTGTTTCAGGCAGGTTTCACACTTTATTTATATAATTTTACTTATATTGCATGTATTTAAAAATAACAGGAAAATCCTTAACATTTAAAGAAAAAACTTGCTAAATTCCAGTTCTTTATACTCTAAATTATGCTAATCACAATATGTATTTGTTTATGTGTTTTCTTCATTGTAGATTTGCCACATTTTTATTGTATGAAAGCAACAACAACAGAATGAAAAATATCTTTTTCTTTCTTACTATCTAGTCCTTAGAAAGAGAACCCTTAAAATGAGTAGTGGTGTAGTGCAGGTATGAATGTAAATCAGCTGTGTCGTAACATAAAACACCTTAACAGTGAATGGATTCCTACAGTGGGCACATTTTAGCAGAACAGAAGTTTAAACCACGCTCACAGGAAAGGGACACAATACAATAAAGTGATGTGATATACTTCAATTCTATTTTAAAGGTTAATGTGTATTTTATACAACACTATATACTAGAAAGAAAATAAAATGCATCATATGAAGCTGTTATTGTGTCTGAAAGAGGATGATGAGGATGAACCCTACTGTGTGTGTGTGTGTGTGTGTGTGTGTGTGTGTGTGTCAGAGACAGCAAGAGAAAAGGAGAATGAGAGGGCGAATATGTGAGTGAGACTGTGAAACACTTGCCCTCACAAGTGTTCGGAGGGCAGCTCCAGTGAGCCACAGTGCCATGTATACCTCGCTCATCCAACATTTACAAGCTCTGAGCCCCTCCCACCCCCACGCTCTCTGCTGCCAACACATTACCCATGCTTCAGTACTTCCCTAGCTCTCTATTGACTGTCTTCCCCTGCTCGTCACCAGGTCTCTGCCTCTGTTTCCTTATCGTCTCACTTTGCTTGTGTCTTTGTAATCTCACTATTGTTATTTTATTTGCCATCCTCACTTTCTCTCCGTGTCATCTTTCACATCTCTTTCTCGTGTCCTCTTACCCTGTTTTCGTTCCTTTCTTAATATATCCTTCATCACCACCGTCATTCCATTTCCGCGGTCCCACCCTCCTATTCCGCTTCACTTTTCATCATTCATCTTTTATCTGTGCTCTCTTCGCCTCCCCCCACTCTCCTTTTTTGACTTTCCCTTGTCCTTTGAACTCTTGTTCTTCCTTGATTCACAGTCATTCATAATTTCGTCTCCTAAATAAACTCCCCTCTTTACATTTGGGGCTTCAACTGTTTAGCTTCAAAGGTAATGCACTATACTGCACAGTTGTTCATATTTTTGTATCTATCCCCACAAGGCACCTACTATTTTACAAGCAAATATTTCTTCAAGCAAAGCAGCTCACCATGAATAAAAAAAATATGAGGGGTGGGGGATGGGGGGTGTTTTGTCTTTGGTCCTTTGCAGTTGAGACCTGCTGTTGTTTGTGTTTGAAAAACAGCATCACACAGAAGAAAAATAAAGTGATGCTTGATTAGTGCTTATGCTTGTTTAGAGGAATGGTTATCAAATACAAGTAAAATCACCAGTGTTGACATGAAGTAAATGCCACAGTTCTCACTGTCAGATGTCCAAATTTGAGAAACCGCCGTGCAGATGAAGGTTGGTTTTTAGGGTAATTTCCCTGTTATTTCTTCCCCTCTGCTCTGCTGTCACTCTTCACTTTTACTATCTAATAAAGCCAGAACAAAAGCCGAAGAATCATTTGAAAAAGGCTCCTCTGTCCCTGCTTACGACACTGAAATGCACTGATATTTTTTTGGAGAGTGTCTCAATAAATGAACATGTTTGTTTATTCAAATGGGGGGGATTAAAAAGATATTTCCCCATCTGCAAAACATATGCTTGTAAAACTAAATATAAGAGCCATTGCTCTAATGGTTTTTATACTTTCTACACAGCACTCTATGTGCATTTCCTTTAATGTTTCTTTTTTTGTTGCTCTTGAATTCAAACATCAGGGTTTATTTATGTGTACGCATGCACTTGCACATCAGTGTTCTTTGGAAACTAGGTTTAATTATCAAGCCGTCCCTGTAGTACTTGGATTTATTCAGTCCTTTATTTGAACAATGTGGAGTAGGAATCCATTGTGGCCGGCTCTGAGCTCAAATATGGAGAAGAGCACGACTTAAACAGACGGAGAATAGGAGAGACATTGAACGAGAGCTTTATTAGAAATGTGTTTGTCTAAAGATATGTCGACACACATTGTGATGAACTAAGTAAAGGCCATGCTGTGAGACAGCCAACAAGCAGACAAACCAAATATTGAATGCTGAATATAATTCTGAATTGCTGATGTGGTGCAGTTCAACAGAGCTTCCATTGATTCGTTTAACTAATATGATGATTGTATAAAATAAAATACACAGTGTATGCACAATGGTTTAGGCGGAGCTTAAGTCTTTGTTTTTATTTTCTTCATTTACAAATGTTGCTTAAAGAATACAAATAACAACAACATTTAACTTATATTTTATATGAACAGCATATTTGGTATATGCATAAATATACCAAATATACATATATATGCATTTTATCTATATAAAAATCTACTGTATATTTGTAAACATGCAGCATGTTTTTCACTGATTAACATCAGTTATTATATAGTTAATCAATCCAGTTGTTTGTAGGTAATAACTTTTTGCTAAACACATAATTAAAAATATTTTGTCTCATCCAGATCATTAATATCTCCACAGCAGCACTGGCCTATGGCGTTATTTTTGTGCCACTATTCTGAGCGCACATAAAAAAAGTTTGCAGGTGCAAGTGTTGTATTTTGAGGAGAAATTTATTTTGAGCGAAGAAAGGCTGAATTTGAGTGAACAAAATTCATTGCTGCGTGCAAAAAATGTATTTCAGTGTTTGCTATTATCCACACACACACACAGCAGCCCCTCTCGCTCAGTGTTTGCATTTGCGCTCGCTCGCAATGTGTTGCTCGCGCTCTCGACATTTCTGCCCATGCGCGCTCAACTCTTTGTGTACACCGTTATATTTGTGCCACAAAACCAACCAATCACAGACTTGGATGCAAAAATATCTGATTGGCTGTTTTTGTCTCCAATCAGCTCAAAATGATGAAATGCAATATCCCAGAATGCATTTCATCCAAAACTCAAACGAGGCAGTGGCGGAGCAAAGCAGAGTGGTGGAGTTTGAAATATTACTCTTTCTGGGTCACAAAATAAACTTTTAAGATATTTTCATGCGAGAATGTTTCTGTGTAAACTTCAAATATCATATATCAAATATCAAGACATCACATATTTGCATAAGTGCTCTAACGTTTTCAGAGATGCCTGTTACCCACCAGCTGACTGCACAGCTGGACTGGCCATTGGGCATACTTGCCCGGTGGGCTGATGGTGATTTTTCATTTTTCTGTTTGTTTGTTTTTGTAACGGTATAAACAATGAAAGGTTTTGGATTAGCCAATTGGTCATGATCAACTCTGGGCTGGAACAATTACAACACATCCGTATTGAGAGGAAAAGGAACGCGATTTTTCCTATAGTACCTGGTGGTGTAGTCTGTGATTTTTTTGTCACTTCAGCCTTTTATATTATGTTTAACCTGAGTGACCACCCGGTCAGCTGGTGGGTAACAGGCATCTCTGAAAACGTTAGAGCACTTTTGCAAATATGTGATGTCTTGATGAATCGAGCAGATATTTGAAGTTTACACAGAAACATTCTCACATGAAAATATCTTAAAAGTTTATTTTGTGACCCAGAAAGAGTAATATTTCAAACTCCGCCACTCTGCGTTCCTCCGCCACTGCCTCGTTTGAGTTTTGGACGAAATGGATTCTGGGATATTGCATTTCGTCATTTTGAGCTGATTGGAGACCAGAACAGCCAATCAGATTTTTTTGCATCCAAGTCTGTGATTGGCTGGTTTTGTGGCCCAAATATAACGGTGTAGAGAAAGAGTTGAGCACGCACGGGCAGAAATGTTGAGAGTACGAGCAACACATTGCGAGCGCAAATTCAAAAACTGAGCGAGAGGAGCTGCTGTTGTGTGTGTGGATAATAGCAAACACTGAAATACATTTTTTGCATGCAGCAATGAATTTTGTTCACTCAAATTCAGCTTTTCTTCACTCAAAATAAATTTCTCCTCAAAATGCAACACTTGCACCTGCAAACTTTTTTTGCGTGTGCTCATAATAGTGGCACAAAAATAACGCCATACTGGCCAGAACAAAACGAAGGACTGAAAACAAAAGAAATGTCTTTTCCACTTCGTTTCATTTTGTTGTCAGTTTCTGTATTGTTTTGTGTATTTATCTGTACCCATTGTTTTAAAGGATTAAAAAAAAGTATTTTTAGAATATTAACCTTTATGTTCAAAAGGAACAAATCCCATTCAGCTGTGACACCAGTTGAATCTGATCCCGGTCGATTAGTTAGAAGTCAGAGTCTGGTCAATATTGATTCATCCATTCACTTTAATAACTGCTGAACTTCAACTTTGTGCCACTAGAGCCTTTCCCAGCAAACAAAGGGTGACAGGCAGATTACACCATGAACAGATAGTTGGTCCATCACAGGACTACACAAAGAGAAAGACAACTGCACATTCTCACACTCAGATTTTCAAGGAACGCTAGTTTAGCAGTAGACTTCACATGGATGAGGAAACTCGGCCAAGCCTGAGGACAGCTGAAGTGGAATCAAAAGTCTTGCCCTCTCTTTAGTGCTGTGTGTGTGCGTGTGCACACTGTCTTGTGGCACCACTCAGCCTCATAGTAGATGCACGTATGGTATGAATGCCTAAGTCGCCTTTTTCTCAAGTTATTGCCTTCACAAAATTTTCACAAAACTTGGCCTCTCACCTCTAACCTTGAGGTCAAAGTCAATGAGATTTAAACTCATCCAAGATTTTTTAGTAGATCTACCTCTGGTAATACTTTAAAACGCCTAAAACGCTTTGTTCTCAAGTTACTCCATTCACAAACGTGGGTGTCATGTGGCCCGCCCACCACCCAACCAGCAGCATGACAACAATAACCCATCAGATTTTACTCCCAAAGGGTGAAAAAGCGTGTTATCAATGTATTGGTATGAATGTTTGATAGTTTAAAGATTTTAATCATGTTGTGAGTTTACTCATTAGCACAACTAATGCCAGTCTAAGGTTACAGAGAACTACTAAAGGTAGAGGTATGCTGAGTTATAGCCAATTTGTTTTTCTATAGATAAAAATGATGCCTACAAATACATAGCAATACTTCCTGGAAACCTTTTCTGAAATGCTTCGGATCTGAGTCAGAACTGTATATTTCAACTAGGCAATGACGCAAAGCAAAAATACTGGTGGACAGGAGAACCTAGACTGGAACTTAACAAATCAGCTCTGAAAATAGCTCATTTTGTTTGAACTGTACCCTCACAGGAAAGGGTCACTCCAAATCCTACAAGAATCTTTTTGTCAAATTCCAAATTTAATATCCATCCAACCAGGGTTAAGGTTAGTTAGACCTCTATGCGAGATTTTGGATCAGTATGTAAGGCATCATCATCAAATCACTGAATGTGGGAAGGATATATTATAGAAAAATGGTGTTTCATGCCTCAAATAGAGTTCGTGGAGAATCATTGCACACTTCATTTTTGTCCATTAATTGGTTGCTGAGTTTTTGTGCACGCAACTCTGTGCAATTGCACATACTCACTAAGCAGCAGGTATTCTCCTCCTGTGCCTGTCATGAATAAACATCTGCTCTGACTGCAGACTTAACAGCTTGTAGTATGTAATACACCCTATCACTAGTTGGGTGTGTATGGGGGACAGAGTGTGTATGCGAGTGTGGTAATATGCCGTATCAGAGCTGTTTGTCAGGCAGCCATGCCTTTGCATAAAAGGAGCCTGTTCAACAAGCCCTCGGCTTTGTCATTCTGTCTCTTTTCAAACACTGATTTTTCATTATGTCCTTAAATGTCTCATTGCTGTTCAGTTGTGCTCTTTTGTTTTTTTTCTTGTTGCCCTATTCGTGTCTCTCTTTCTTTCTTACTGTCTTTGTTTTTGCTCAAACCTCTTAGCTACTGCTCCCAGCTTGCTGAGCAAAGGCAGAACTGTGATTATGAACCTCTTATTCCTAATTTTTCTCTTTCACTAATCTTTCCTTTTTGCTAAGCAAAGATGGGGATATCCTCTTTATGCTCACTGTATATGTTAACCCTCTGTTCTGCTCATCTCATTTCTCTGCAGTTTGTACTTTTGTCATACTTTATTTCCCAGTTATTTCAACAATGCTTTTGATATAAAGCGCTCTTTACTTC
This sequence comes from Neolamprologus brichardi, assembly GCF_056152115.1. Classification (NCBI taxonomy): domain Eukaryota; kingdom Metazoa; phylum Chordata; class Actinopteri; order Cichliformes; family Cichlidae; genus Neolamprologus; species Neolamprologus brichardi. The sequence continues at coordinate 7,631,876 of NC_142112.1, forward strand.
TCTCCATAAAACCACTTCCCTAATAGACCATGCCTGTCAAGTTAATGCAGAGGGCAGTCATGGAAATCTGTCCCATATTGCTTGCAGGCAATTTAGAGTACTACGTCTAGGCCACTTACTAGGTTAAAGAGATGGTCTCATATCACCCCACTTTTAATGTCTCTTCAGTGACCTCCTCATATTTATGATCCAGTTCAAAATTCTCACCTTCACATAGAGAACATTACACATTTGGGCTCACTCTTATGTAGCCGAGCTTTAGGTCTAAAATTACTGTTTGTTCTGGGGACCTGTCTAAGTACACTGGATGTATACATTTGTCTAGATATATCATCGTCTAAAGCATCAAGTACATTTAAAGCTCAATTAAGTCCAGCTGTTGGCCAGCCTACCCTGGCACTGCCCCTGAATCCACTGGACCATCCCTCATCTGCAGCCAAGCCATGCACCAAACCCAGCCACATACCCCACCTCCCCACTTAGGCAGGAGAGCCATCCAATCTTGCCTACTCCCATGTCCACAAGCAGAAGAGGAAATCAGCTATGACCATCTGTGCCCCCAGCCCCCATCTGTGGCCCCACCTTGAACTTAAAGAGCTCTAATGCCACATACCATCAGGTGATCTGGGCATTGGGATCCTTCATGCAATGGAGCCATTGCAGCGGGGCATGATCCCAACAAAGGGTGAAAGGGCAGCCAAGGAGATAACAGTAAAGGGAGTCCACCGCCCTTTGGATCTCCAGGCACTCTTTCTCCACTGTGCTGAGAGAGAGATTCTCTTTCAGACAGTTTCCAGCTGATGTACACCATGGGGCAAACTTCTTCAGGCCGTGAGGCCTGGCTGCCTCAGGGACTTCATTCACCTTGCAGTAGTCTACAAAGAACCATATAGACCAGGGGTGGGCAATCTCAGTCCACGAGGGCCGGTGTCCCTGCAGGTTTTAGATGTGTCCTCGAACCAACACAGCTGATTTAAATGGCTAAATTAGCTCCTCAACATGTCCTGAAGTTCTCCAGAGGCCTGGTAACGAACTAATCATGTGATTCAGGTGTGTTGACCCAAGGTAAGATCTAAAACCTGCAGGGACACCGGCCCTCGTGGACTGAGATTGCCCACCCCTGGTATAGACCCGTCTTTCTTCACCACAAGAACTATGGGGCTACACCAAGTGCTGTGCGACTTCAGCATCTCAGTAAATTCCTTCTGAACAATTTGTCTCTTATGTTTGGGTAACCTACAGGCCAGCCAGTATTCTATGAGCGTGGTGCAGGAACATTATAACCATTAATTGTATATAAAAAGAGACTGATGTCATCCATTAGTTCAATTCTATCCAGAGGTCTTAAGCTGAGCAGTTTCACAGTTGCCCTCTTCCATACCATCCAAAGCCTGTTTGCAACCACAGAAGTTGCATCCTTCTGGGTCATTTGGCAGAACTACATCTATTATAGTCATATAAACATCATGGTCTTTCATTAATACATCAGTTAATTTGACCTTTCCAGAAAATTTAATTTTCAGAATGTGAGATAACATATGCAAATCTTCACTAATAAATGAAATAATGTTATTAAAACCTTAACTGTAACACCTCTACATAACAGCACTAGATAATTGCTCTGAGGCAACAACAACTTTCACCAGGGAGTATATATCTGTACAGAAAAAATACATTTTACATATTTATGTTGTCATGTTTTTAGGCCCTTCATAGGTGTCCAACCAGTGTCCAACCAGTGTTCAACCAGTTAACTAAATGGACACAAGTTTGTTAGTCAGTATTCACTGAAAAAGAAACAAGTGAAAATGACTGGGCACCAGTGTTGGGCAAGTTACTTTGAAAAAGGGATTAATTATAGTTACTAGTTACTTCTTCAAAAAAGTAACTGAGTTAGTAAATGAGTTACAAGATTCTAAGAGTAATTAATTACTTGACAACTACTGTGTTACTTTAAAAAAAAAGTGTTTAAGCCTCTGGGGTCCAGGGTCTAATTGGCCATTTTAACTACTTCTGATGTTTCCTCTACATTTCACCTTCACTAGTTACTTTGCCTTGTTTGGTCTCATTCTTTTCAGCACAGCCTCACGTGTCTGAATTTACAGTTATGTTTTCATTTTGACGTACTGTATTAACACAATTGATCTAAAATCAGACAAAAAACAAAATCCGAGTAGAAAGTTATTTTTGTTACTGTAACAACCACAAACATGTCTATTGAATCATATTTCATAACTTTAAATGCAAATATAAATTGTCAGTTTTAAAATCATATGCACAAGTTTTGCAAACAAAGTGATTTGCAGCCATTTACCTTTTACCCTTTTTAATAACCATGTCAAACTATTTACAGAACAATCAGCTGTTCTTCAATAAGACACCACACAAATTATTTGTGCCACTCCAAATATTTCTGTCCACTATAAAGGAAACATCACAGCCTGATACCTGCAGGTCTGACAGCAGCAGGTGTATCACTGCTGTTTCTACCTGGAGACAGCAGTCGCCTCATTGTTCTGACACACAACACAAAACTATCCACAACGCTACACACTAACTACACAAGACAACACATTAACTACACACTCCAAACACGCTAAACGTCACAAATCTCTCACATCTCAAAACTCGCTCTCTCTCTTTCTCTCACGCCGTCACTCCTAAATCTTCCCCCTCTTCCTAAGCAACCAAATGTCATGTTGCCATATCATTTTTTGATTGGTCGACATGGTGCATTTTTCCACCAACATGAACGGGCTGATTTTGGTTTATTTTTTGCTCATAAGCAGAGAGGTCTCGCTGCGCTGTCCTCAGACAGTAAACGTGAAACTATTGAGGAAAAAACACACGTATATTTTGTTTATCATGACTCTGGTTTTACGATTCATGTAGGGTATATGAAGTCAATTTTTGCTAATTTAACAACCTCACCATTGCATTGGCATCAAGCTATAGCATAAAGCTCACATTAGCTTGAAGCTCAAGGTCATCATTTTATTTAATTTTATTTTCTGGGTTTACAAACAGGACACACTGTTACACTGAATCTTGAGTCTGTGTTGAGTCTTCTAGCTGCTGACTGCAGAAGCCACACGGACCTATTAGCATATTTATAGTGGCTGTGGCTATTTGCTGGTAATGTTACCGTGTGTGAGCAGTAATGCTGGCAGCAGACATGTTTCAACATGCTAGTCGTATCCCTGCTATAGCTTGTTTATTGGTTAAGACACTGCAGGCACACTTACTACAGACACGGACGCAAGTTTGTAATAGTCTGTTAATTTGGACTGAAAAAATTTACAAAAAATATTAACTCACATTATATTTGATTATTACTAATTTGTTTATCACACCATTTCGGTTAACATTAGCTAACTGGAGCCTTACGCTGACCTTTCATGTGTTTCAATAAACAGCCCACGTTCCAGTAAAATAACCTTACCCCAGTGAAAGTCTGCATATATAAAGGGTCTACAGTCTTTCTCACTAGTGTTTTAGCCTTTAATTTTTATTTACCTTCAAGTGTAGAACTCTCGATAGTAGTAGAATTTCCAAAGCAAGAGACAAAAATGGCGGACAGTGCAGCCGATTTTTCCTCCAGAACCTTTCCAGGGGGCGGAGCTTCAGGAGAAAACATGACTACTTTGTTTCTTTTCAACATGATTTATTCTAATAGTCTGAACATCCTTAAAGAATATGTGAAAATTAAAAGACACAATTATGTTTAGATGTGGAGTTTTAATTAGTCATGCTTCATATATTAAGTCCTTATATGCAAATTCAACAATATTGCATTTTTTTCAGTGTATGGTAAAAATATTGCAGGTAGGAAAATGTCCAGTACACAAAAATAAGATCTCCTGTTTGTCCATTTCAGGGTTGTGGGGGAACAATACCACTGTCTTGCACCATCTTCATCATCTTTATCAACAGTCTGTCACCTACATGCAGCAAAAGAGTCGGCTGCCAGTAGGTTTCCGCCTTATCATTGATTGACTCCTAACTATCCAAAGATCCAGCCCTTCTGCAGCAAGTAGCACCAAGCCGCCCAATTTTATACTGAAAAATGTGAAGTTTTGAAAGAAAAACAATGTTAAAGAAAGTGTGATGTAATTGTCAGTTCTTCAAGCAACAATTTCACCAAAATGCACCATTATCATCTATGTATACATTAAAATATTAAATTCAACTTTTTACTTTTCTATCCAAAATAACATATTATAATATTTAATATTAATTATTAGAAATAAACCACTACAAACATTTACTGGAGGCGGATAGTTAAATTGTGAGTATACAACACCTCCAAGCCCCTCACCTAAACGATGAAAACTGGAGTGCTTAATTTTCTTTCTTATTTTCTTATTATTATTCTTATTTAACCACATGTAGTTCTCTATCACTATTTACAATAATGGTGAGGTTATTTCACGACAGCCTTACTTTTACACAACCTTAGTTTTTATAACTACTCTGAGTATTATTAGCTAAGCTAACATTAGCTACTAACCTAATGTTAGCTACTCTGTTAGCGGTGTAATTTGATGGTATGTGGCATAAGGTCATAACTATGAGAAACATGATCCTAAATATAACTAAAGGAATAAAAAAGGGTTTTCTTTCCTTGCAGTCCTACTGCAGTAGGTAGAATGTAGGTTTGATTCCAGATATGTTGTTATAATCCATTAGTTTAGGCAACCATGGATATATGAGGCACGCCGAAAGGGAGGCAAATGGTGGCTTAAATTAGCAATTGGCGCCCCACTTCTTCTTTTTCTTCATCCAGGGATAAAATAGAAAGTGCAGTCTCCCAGTAGACAACAGTCTGCCGCCTACTGGCAGCCAGCTCTTTGCAGGCTGTTTCTATTCATGCTTATTTCACAGAAACTACCATAGGTGTTTCCAGGTAATAATCACACACCTTTTAAGTGTGCTTGCGTTAATAGGTAATTAATATGTTATTAAATAGAAACGAACAGTGTTGCATTTTGCAGCTCTCCTGCTTATTACACAAAAACTACCAGCGGTAACTGAGAGGTAAAAGCTTGGAAATTACTGCACTATTTTACAGATTTCTGCTAAAAAAAAAATGGATAGTTGGCTGGCTGTTTTATTTGGTGTGCTTATTAGTGTAGTGGCAGCAGTTGTTACTAATGTTGGAAAAGAAATTATTCCCTGGGTCCTTTTCCAAGTCCAGAACATTTGGGTCTGTGTGCTGAGATGTTCTCAATTCCAGTTTAACATAAACAGAATTTGTTGAATTATAACGTTATTGTTGCCAGAGGCAGATTAAGTTCTTTCACACAGTGCCATGTGATGTGTCTCGTCACATATGTATTCATACCTCCAGTGTATATTGAACACCAGTGCCTGTCCAGTTCCTCCATGTTTCTGATGACCGTTACTTTAGCTTGTTACACTGGCACATTAAATGTAATTAAATATTTTACAATTTGTGGTCCATGTTTTTTTAATGTTCCCTTATTTCTTTAACCAGCATGCATTCTTGGTGATATCAGCATTTCATTTGGTCAGATCATTTTATCATATATTCATTATAACGGCTGGTTTGTTATTGTCATCCTATCAGGGCAGAGGGTAGCGAGCCTGAATGTTATGAGGTTAGTTTGCCACTAACATCCTTCCAATATATTACAAGTTATTTAAACCAAGCAGTGTTAACCAAGGTTTATAACAGATAGTCAGCTGGCTATAATCCAAAAACAAAATCCCAAAAACAAAAAAACATAGCTGTCAATCATTAACAGGACTCCTTGTTTCCTCTTATTACTGAAGGTATGTCTACTGGGACCAGTCAGTGGCTCTTAAATGGTACTACATGTGTTATAGGCAGAAAAGGTCAGCTAGGCGGGGCTGAGCTAAAATCTGCCAGACTCATTCATGTCATTTCTGCAGCTTTCATAAAGCACTCAAAATTTTTTTTTTCCTATTGATAACAGTGCATTTCACTGCACTCACACAGCACTGTAGGCCATCCTTCTGACATTTATTGGGCATTAAGCACAAATTCTGGAATTCATATTAATGCATGTTTTCTTTTTAAATCAAACAGTACTTTGTGTTTTCTATTAGCTTTGAAAAACAGAGTCGGGGTAATTTTCCTTTTTTTGTATGCACCCCTTGGCTCACAAGTTACATGCATACATATACTATACTATACTTTCAACATCTTATAATATGTTGAAAGGAATCCATCCCAATGACATCATGCACAATCATAAAAATATAAAAAAGACAATTATAGAGAATGATATTTATGATAATAATGAATTACATTAATCATTTCAATCATATAGACTGATTTTAAGTCTATATGATTTGCGTCATATAGATATGCATCCTTTTCTCGTGTTTCTGTGGATACGTATGCTTAACGCTTTGGGAATGTGCATTTATCAAGACATAACATGTGGACTATGCACTCTTTGTTTCGCAGAACAGCATTCTTTTGATGGAGAAAAGTGGCCTTGAGCACAAAATAACATTTCATAATCAGAGAGCAGACTGCACACAATTAGCCAAGCACATAGCCTTGAAATCAGGCGTTTGGCAGTGAGTGTCTGTTTGAAAGCAAGTGGAGTTTGTGCATCTGTCACTGCAAAACCCTGGCAAGAGTATGAGTATGTCTATTAGCACACATTCTGTTAATTCAGTAGCCGATACAATAGCAATAGCTTCAGGCTTTGGATTACATTAGTGATATGGTTGTTTTATGAACAGACATCGCAGCATTTTTACACCATTCTTGAAAAATTAAACGGTAACCTTAAACAGCATAATAATAACTTTTTACTTCGGTGAGAAAGTGTATCTAAGTTTATAAGCTTGTGAGCGTGCGTTTGAATTTAAGTCATGGATTTTAAGTGTATCTGATTGGTTATCATGGAAGCAGCCATCCCAGCGACAGTGTGACTAAACAGTTATGAAAGGGAGACACATATCCAAGTACATACTGAGCAAAAAGTTTAAAATGATGAACAAACCTAGTGCTGAGAAAATATCAAATATCATTTTTTTTGTTCTCTATCAAAGAGAAAACACCCAACATGTGATAATATATGGGCAGAAAGACAAAAGTTACATCACAGGCATTTCTGCTTTAGAGTGGTGTGGACTAGGCAAAGAACACTGACTTGTACTGATAAATCACATTTGGGAATATCAGATAACAGAAATTTAGCAAAAACCTTCAGCTTTATATTTGGATAAATTTGAGTGCTAAAACAATGTCGTCCAGTTGATTAAAAATGCCTGTAATAGATACCACGGCTGTTTACATGTGTGACATGAGACCAACGAATGAATATTTAACATTTTGTCAGTAGACGTTGTGCTTCACTTGGCACGCAAGAAGTTCTTCTGTAGTGCATCATATTAAAAAATTGATTTTAAACTATTAATAGCTGTGGTCTTTGGTCAAGGCCGCAGAACACTGCTTCAATGCAGTAATCGAGTCATTGGATGGATTTTTTGTTTAATTTATAATCCCACACAGGTTACAGACTTCAATGATCTTTTGAAAATACTGAGAAATCTCAAACATTTGGTTTATGGCCACAGAAATTAAAGCTTTAATTAAATTAAAGCAAATTATAACCATCTCAATGGATTTCCCTAAAAACACATGCTAGCAATCATGATCCAAAAATCTGATGGCAAAAGTAAGTGGAATATGAGCCCAATGCTGCTAAACAAGCTTTTCTTTACCATTTGTTAAGCTTTGTCTATTTCTTATTTGTTGATATAGTAGGCAGGACTGTACAGGAATGCTCTTATTATAAATTAATAATAATAAGAAAAATAAAGGATGAAGCCATATTTGTCCAAAAATATATTCCGTACCCCGTATACTCTACCAACTGTAATAGTTTTTTGAAGACGCTTCACCTCTTCAAACGTGAAATATCTTCAAAAACCTTAAAGCAGTCACTTCCATTCCAAACTCCTGAGAATACAGATTGTTCCATGTGTAACATTATTACGTTATTGTTATTATCTTCTCAGACGTTCTGGTTTTTCCATCTGTCTGAAGTTGTCCACCAATCCTCAAATAGGACTAATTGTGATGTAAAACTAACTTTTATCGTATGTTGCAGCACAATTTAATGGAGCATTTTAGCTTAAAAATACTGGACTGCAACCAGTTTGGCATGTGTTTGCATCGCAGGGAAGGTGGACTCCAGTAGTGAAAAGGAATGGAGGAGCTGTCTTTGTGCTGTTTGGGATTCGCAGCCAAGTCATTTGACAGTCACAGTGTTTAAAAAAAAATGGCATTAGGGTGGGCGTCTGAAATGCCCCCACAGCGGGGTTCTGTCGAAACAATTACTATAAATGTACGGCGGGAGCACTTTTCTCTCCATACGAGATTTTTATAACTTCGCCAATGAAGTTCGAATCATGCCAACTAATTTGTCTGGCAAATTAGCTTTAGCATGTTTCGCAGCGTGATTCAACACTTACAACAATTGGAGTCAAATTGTTTTTTTGCATTTGTGTGTCTGGCGTTGTGATAAATGGCTCATCTGAAAATGGAGAAGCACTGTTTTAGCTATCAAATTAAATGGTTTTTAATCAGTTGGTGTTTTTAATGGTGGCTCAATGCGGGTTCAGTTGTGCTCAACACTGACAATAGAAGGAAACAAATGCGGTAGCTTTATAATTGAAACTGCTGTGATACCTCAGTTAAATAGTGGTATTATGATGGTGTTATTTTGGTTTGTTCACTCGCTCAGTTTGATAGTCATGTTTTTTGTTTCTTGAGGGACTTTGGAATTGGTTTGTGATTGTCTTAATGGGCATAAATTTGGGTGAGCATGTTAGTGTAATTTGCATGTGTATGTGTGACCAAAGCAAAAGCACAGACATATTGTGGCGGTCTGTTCTGTTCATCCTTAAAGTTTAAAATCGAAAATTGTTTTAAAATAGACAATAATATGAAGTTTCTAATGTGGTTGGTGCACATTGTGTTAGTGAGTGTGTTACACAACTGACCCCTTAAAAGCAAAGTAAAGAAAAATGAAATAAATGGAGAGTATACATTAAAAAAACACAAAAACCCCATTTAAATGCCGACCCCAGGTCTAATGCTCAAATAAACTGACATAAATACATGACAATGGAAAAGCAAGCCACTGCGCACTGTGTAAATATTTGTTATTATCTTGCCTCTTCCTTTCACCAGCTAACTATCTAAACAAGCTAAACAGTGAGACAAATGGATTCTTTCTGGGTCATAGATGAGAGACAGTGTGTAAATAACGGATCATGTCCTTGTCTTCTGGTTGTCTACATCGATTTAGATTTGCTCCAAATCCAACAGCTCCAAAACTCTAATATTTTGTTGTTGACTGATTAACACAAACACCTGCCTATATAGTGACTGCATAAAAACAAGGGCATGCATGTACAGTTTGTATGAATGCACCTACCTACTGATACATGGATTTGCCCCCATTTTGTTTGTTTGACATTCATGCTATTTAAGACTTCCTGATCTCCAGCATTTCAATTTCAACAATATTTTGGATACTTACAAAATATGCATGTTTTGAAAATTAAGACTTAAGATGGTGCTGTTATGGGTCATGATCTCCATTTGCTACATTCAACTGCTCAGCTCAAACTATTTCCTGAGTTATTCACAGTTTATTACATAATCACACACACACACACACACACACACACACATATATATATATATATATATATATATATATATATATATATATATATATGTATATATGTGTGTGTGTGTGTGTGTGTGTGTGTGTGTGTGTGTGTGTGTGTGTGTGTGTATATATATATATATATATATATATATATATATATATATATATATATATATATATACACACACACACACACACACACACACACACATATATATATATTAGGGGTGCAGCAATACTCGTATCGATATTGAACCGTTCGATACAGTGCTTTCAGTTCGGTACGCATATGTATCGAACAATACAACATTTTTAATTTATTTTATCAGCTTTCCTTCTGACGGTGCTGTCTGTGTTGAGCGCTCAGTGGATCTGCGCTCGACAGTGCAGCCTAGGCGGAGTAGTCGAACGCAGATTCACTGAGCGCAGCGCAAGCTAGCGAGACAGAAGCTAAGCTCGTTGCAACATGGCAAATTGAACCTCCCCCACCCTCATTCAGATCTGGCGTTTGGAACTATTTTGGTTTTCATGTGACGTATGACCCTGAAGGTAAGCGCGTCATGGACAAAAGTAAAACAGTATGTCGGATGTGCCACACAATGCTCAATTACATTGGTGGGAACTAGTGCGTTAGCGCAGTTAGCTCGTTAACGTGTTGGCCGTCCAGCCCCACGCACGGGGCGATCCGCGGTAGCTCGTTAACGGAGATTTGCCGTGTTGTGGCGTTAACGTCATTTCAGATTAACGCTGACAGCACTAGTGGGAACACAACGAATATGACTGCACATTTACGCCGACATCATCCTAGTGCAAAGACAAGTGGAAGCAGACAAAAACAACAAGCACGCATGCTACAAACTTTACCCGAGTCATTTAGACAGCCGTTAGCACATGATTCTCCTTATGGGGACCTGATTTAATATGCTGCCGAGACTATATCCCAGAAGAAGCGTATAGTATAGCTTTTATTTTGGAAAGAGACATTTCTCTGTAATAAACTCTCTTTTCCAAAGATGAGTGATTTCTTGATCAGATCGATTTTTTTTTATTACTTTGTTGTTTCAGCAACATTAAATTTAAAAACTGTACTTTTGAGTTAAAATATATATTCATAATTTTAATAAATGACAAATTAAAAAAGCATGAACATTTTTTGTATCGAAAAAATATCAAGCCGTGACACCAAAGTATCGAACCGAACCGTGAATTTTGTGTATCGTTGCACCCCTAATATATATATATATATATATATATATATATATATATATATATTTATGAGCTGGTTTAATACTAATACTGGTATTGTTTGCCTGGTTTGTAATGAAAACATTTCCACTACAGGACCTTTATATTTAAATCCTAAATTCCAGAATAGTTGGGACAATGTAAAATGTCAAGAGTGCAATGATTTGACAATCTCATGAACCCATATTTTACTCACATTGGGACATATAGAAAAAACTTAACAAATGTAAAGATTTTTTTTCATACATTTTTTTAAATTAATGAACAATGAAAATGATAGAAAAATAAATGCACTAAAAAGAAACAGGTAGACAAACATTTTTCAATTAATTAGGTTTTACAGTCAACAGGTTAGCAACACAATAGGGTAAAAAAAGAAGATCTTGGAGAGTTTCTCAGAAGTAAAGATGGGTAATGGTTCATCAGTTTTCAAAAACTGCATCTACAAATTGTGGAGCAATTTCAGAATAATCTTCTTCAATCTAAAAATCACAAAGACTTTGAATATCTCATCATCTACATTACATAAGATCATCAAAACTAATATTGATCTGGGAATCTGGAGAAATCTATTTACTCTGAAAATCAATATTGGATGTCTATAATCTTCAGGCACTACATTAAAAGTAGGCATGATTCTGGCATGAAATAAAATATGGGTTTATGAGATTTGCAAATTATTGCATTCTTTTTTCATCTATATTTTAGACACCATCCCAATTCTATTGGAATTGGGGTTGTAAATAATTAAACCTTCTTTCTCTTCAAAACATGCAGCATTAGACGTAACAGTAATTCTACAATGGGATGGACCAATGACTGTAGAACAGCTTAACTGTTGTTCTATTGTCTGTTGTTGTAGTTTGTTGACCTCGAAGGTCTTTTTAATATCATGCTTTTTAAAATAAAGAGCCTTTTTAAATATACTGACTTGGTTGTAATTACCTTAATTTAATTAGCTGAGAGTCGCAGTGAAACCATGAGGACCATTTGTGGTCACATCCAGCAGGTGTGTGGTCAGGAGTGTGCTGCAGCAACTTCACCATCCCAAGTCACTACTGTGCACACTCTGGCTCTAAAGATGCAACAAGGGAGCCCACATGAATGCAATATTTTGGCTTCAGTGGAGCTATAATGTCTTTCTTTTATACAGTAATTGGGTTAGTTCTTACAAGGTCAATTACAACAAGGTACAACAGATAAAAATTACCAATTGGGATAACACAGCTGCAGAAATGCTAATTGATGCAATGACCCTGAAAAAGAAATCAAACAAATTCTAAAGCTAAGTAATATGCCACAGTTGGCAAATTTAGAAAAAAAAAACATTTTTAAAGGGTGGTAACTCTGAGTGTATGTTCCAACGTTTTAAATCGAGGTGAAACACACACTGTGTTTCACCTCGATTTAAAACTCTAAGAGAATGTCAATGCCAATCTGTTGTAACAACATCATTCTAAGCTCTGGGAGAAAAATATATTGAGAGCATTTTTTGTAATGCTTTAATCCACATTTGAACTTTACTTGTTCACCTCCCTCCCATGTGTCAGTCCACTGGACGTTGGATGGCTGCTGACAGCTGGTTCATGGTCACACTGGGGCCTCTGCTGGTAAATCAGTTCATCTTCATCTTCATCAGAAATAGAATACTTCATTAACCCCTAAGGAAATGGTGCAATTATGTGGGCTCAAAAAATCCCACCCAAAAACAATTAAAAAAAATCAACTACTTGTCTTTTTGTCCTGTTTTGATGCATCCTGTTGTGTTCACGTCAGTTAGATTCTTTTGACAAGCTGAATAGACAGAAGTTTTGGGTGGCAAGTAGATGGTGATTAAAGTCAATATGTCATCATGACTGCACATTGAAGGCTTCCTCTATACAGGCTGAATACCATTTTACGGAGGGTAAATGTCTGGTAGTCATATGACACTTTTTTACTAGGCTTATTTACGTAACTACACACAGACTCTTACAGCATCTCTGCCTAAGCACTTTCTAACAGTAACACACCTCCTCTCACGCCAATAGATTCGGGGCAATTTGGGGTTCAATATTTTCCCGAAGGATACTTTTGTATGCAGACTAGAGGAGTCCAGAATCAATCCCCCAACCTTCTGATTGGTAGACAACCCACTCTACCACCTGAGCCAGAGCATGGTATTCAAGTTTGTTTTGTTCTGCATTTTTAAACTCAATATGATGTAATGATTTGGCATAATTTGCAAACACTACAGCTCCATGTTATTTTCTTCACACTGCTTGTGTTATATGCTGGCAGCCTCAAAGTTCATGCAGTTTTCAGCATCACAGTATCTCCCTGGTCAACACTGAGTAATAAATTAAGCTGATAAAGTGAAGCATTAAGTTTGCACCTACATTTAGCAGCAAACAAGGCTTTATTGTATCATATATATTTGTGCCTGTCTGTTTCTGCAAGCATGTTGAAAAAGTCTGCTGATTCAGCAGTGAGAACAGTGTAGATGGGAAGATGGGAAAGCTCTACTGTGTTTCTGTTAGATTCAGGGAAACAATTGAAAAGGTCAACTTTGACAGCAAGATTAATAACTACAAATATTTCAAACCAGTTGCACTGAAGCTGCAATGTTTTGCATGTTTAGGCTCGGTGGGGTCTGTGGCCGCCACCTGCAAAAACCATTCCCATTTTGTCTACAGCACATCTGTTGTCGCGCTCATTTGCATCAAAGCGGGTGAAACTGATTCATAATCTTTTATGCCCCCGTCACAGACTGATATCCCTGCTTTGTTTTAGATTGTGATGATGAAGTGTTTATTTATTTTTGAGGAGTTTATTTTAACACATGACTCACTTAGGCTTCCATAAAATCATGCACCATTTCAACATGGCTTTTCACATAACGATTCAAAATCATCTGTATTTGAAACATTAGTTTGTAACAGTCATACCCTTTTAATAAATGATTGTCTTGCCTTTTCTTGAGCACTTAATTTTCACTCTGCTATTCTGTTTCACTTGAATGATTTCAGTTAATCACCTGCTTCAAACACTATTAGCCCACTAAATGGGTGCGATGAGTGGTCATGTACATTGATTTAGGTTAGGTGAGGCCCTCCTACCAACTGGCTCAGAAGGATGTTGTTGATCCGTTTAATGGTGGTGCTGACATACATCATATATGTGCTGGAAACAATAGCTACAGAGTCTGCAATCATATTTAGTAAGGTCTTTGTCTCTATAAACTATATCCTGGCCTTTTACCCAAGAATTGGAATTTGACCTCCATGTGGAATGAGTATGAATCCTTTTTTATTCCAGGTCTAACCAAGTATTTCTTAAATATAATCATACACTTCGTGTAAATAAGTAAACAAGTTAACACAATCACAGTCTCTTGGGTGGCGGTTGTATGATTTAGATTTGTGTATCTTTGTGTATGTATTCTACCTGAAGGTCTTTCAAAGTCTTATTTTGACATTAGCTGGTTTTTCATGATTTCCCATCCAGTTCTTGAGCCTGACCATTTTCAGAGGAATGTCTTGTTTGTTTGTTGAACCACTAATCGTGGACCTATAAGTCATTCAAACACGTAAAAGGCAACTCACTCAAGGGATAAACCAATGTTGTGTCTTCACACAATGAACCATGTAGCAAAGAACCAATGTAACTTCTTTCTTTAGGTTTCTTTAGGTACTTTGTTGCTAGCAACTTGTTGCAAAAGTGTATACTTTTCCCAATATCCCCTACACCATGAGTAGTGAGTAGTGGTGCTTAAACGGCAGGCTTGCTACACTAGCAATGACTTTTAAATAAATTTAGTCTTAATTATACCTTTTAAATTTATTCGTTCTATAATTATGGCAGAATCATAACCAGATATGTTTCCAGCAAATTAAGTACAGGTTGTGCACACCGAACAAGCCCGAGAGAAAGTGATGCTTACAATTTATGATTGTCGCTGACTTGAGTTTCTGCACATGAAAGCATAAAATGAAAATTTCATAACACTGCTAACGTTTTCATGTAAAAAGCAAAATCTTGATTTAAGAGCTGTCCATTTGTGCAACAATATGTATGTCTGTGTGTTTCTGCCAGAAATATATTCAGGGTTTGTTCTAAATATTTCTGATGATTAATAAGGTCAGTGAAAATTCTCGCCATTAACACTTTTCAAATAAATTAACAGTCAAGTTGTCTGCCACTAATCTTAGTCTGTATTTATTTTAATACTCTGGCTCAAAAATTTTGAGCTGTGAAAGGGACACTCCAAATCCATGTCCCATGTAAAATACTTGTCCCACAAAGCTGTCTCCGACCTGCAGTATTAATTTAGATATAGGTGGAAAAACTCCACGTGCTGACAGAGCACACATTGTCATTAGCATCAGGTGACCATTAGCAGCTCTCCAACCCCGACAGAAGGCCAACGACTTCCAAACCCTGGCCCAAATATCCTCTCTGTCCCAGCTATGATTTTAACACGTGTTCCAGGAATCATTGACAGAAAGAATTTATGGAACACTGGTAAAACAACCATTTTCTAGATATTTTCCCAAACTGTTTGACAAAGTTCTAATGAGGGATTTTTGCTTTTATCATTTTAGCACTTATCATTCAGATCATTTGCATCAAGCAGCAACCCCCATCTCTGCTGGAAAAGTTTCTTAGTGAATGCCATTGATGGGTTTTTGTCCTTTCATAAAATTATCCACAAAAGAAGAAGTCCACAATATGTTACTAAAGCTGTTGTTAATTTATCTGCAAACTTTGTGACATCATGTTGAATTTATAACAGAGTGTAACTTTAAAATATGCAGAAGAAATTTCTACTTAGTGGAGCCTAAGCCAGAATAGGCCGGTTTACATCCGCTCAGTCAGAGAAACAGTTTTCAGGGCAGAGCTGCATTCATGAAAAACTTCAGCAAGAACTAAAAAACTGGGAAACCAGAAATACAGAAACTCACACAGCAACATGGGACACCGCATCAACAAGCAGAGGACAACAGGGCTTAAATGCACCGAGGATAACGAGGGAATGAGGCACAAGAGGGAAACATAGCTGAGACTAATCACACATAATGAGACAAGGAACACTGAACAGAGGGCTTGGAACTGTCGAAATAAAACAGGAAACATGAGACATTCACAAAGATGCAGACTTGACACTGTGACAAGGAGACATGACTGACAGGGGAGACAGAGGGAACACGGAGCACATGGACCACGAAAAACATGGCACACAGGAGGACACCTATAGACTATAACATAAGCACAAAACCCCAAAGAGAACAAAGACCATGAATAACAATAAATCAAATAATATTAATATTAACAGGAACATGAATATCAAGCAGGAAAAGCTTAATTTTATGGAAATCACATAATAGTATAGACTAGTCTTCTAATGTCCAGTTTTTTGAAGGCACTATGAGATTGCAAAAAATTATGCAGACAGGAGTGCAGGACGTCACCTTGTGTTTTTCATTTTCCTCTTGACAATAACTTATGGATTCTCTTTGGGGTTTGGGTACTATGTCTTTGTTTGCATATCAAGCACAGTAATAACATGGTCAGAAAACCATTAGGTAGCACTGTGCTCTTAAAAAGGCAAATCTGCATCTTCATCTTCAAAGTGTCCCAGTAAGCAGCTGCTTTAACTATGTACTTAATAAAACACAATGAATCCTAACACCAGCAGTTGATATATATTTCACACTGAATCTTGGATTCCTGGACCTATCCCAGCTGTCTTAGGAAAAAGGCAGGGTACACCCTGGACAGGTCGCCAGTCTGTCGCAGGGCCAACACATCGAGAAAGACAACCATTCGCACTCACATTCACGTCTATGGGCAAGATTGAGAGTCATCGGTTAACCTAACCCCACTGAGTGCTTGTCTTTGGACTGTGGGAGGAAGCCTGAGTAACCAGAGAGAACCCACACAAACACAGGGAGAACACGAAAACTCCACACAGAAAAATGAATAGAATTGAACTGAGGAGCTCTTTGTGTGAGATACTGCACCACCATGCTGGGTTAGGGTTAGCGTAATGTATTTACTTATTTATGAATGTAGCTGTAATCCTTTTTCAGAAGATTTCTGTGCATTGTGACTCTTGATGCACTGTTTCAGGGTTTGAATCCACCTTTTTTGACCGTCCTCTAAAGGCTGAAGTCATCCCAGTTGCTTGTACACCTTTTCTTACCACATTTCCCCGTTCTGTCCCCTTCCAGTAACGTGCTTCCATACAGCACTCTGTGAACAGTCAGCCTTTTCAGCAATAATCTTGTATGCAATGGCATAATAAGTCAGGCAGGGCATTGCTCCAGGGCCCAGAATGCAAAAGGGCCCCAGGCAAAGTAAATATCAAATGGGCCCCTCCACATTACATTGCAAGTTGTAGGTATTTACACAATCAGCTTACACTCCACTGATTAAAACCATGTATTTGGGTATTTGTACTTGGATTGTAAAATATTAATTTTACTTCTTGACTCTCCTGGCTGCCGTTTGTGCAAATGCATGCAAAGGTCCTTTTTTAGCAGTAGTTTAGTAGTGTGTAGTAGCTCATTAGCACAACTGCATTATCAATTATATTTAAAAAGTAAAAACAGGAAGGAGAGAAGAGACCAGTGTAACTACCACCAGAAATTTAGATTTGAGTAGTCCTGTCAATGGTTTTTGCTGAGCTCGAGGCCTGAAAGATGAAGTCCTGATGGCTGAATAGGTTGTGATTTTGCAAATAACTGAAACATTGCAATTACTAGAGATGAACCAATCCGATATTAGGTATCGGTCCGATAGTGACCTAAATTACGGGATCGGATATCGGAGAGAAATAAAAAATGTAATCCGATCCATTAAATATTACAAAAGCACCTCAGAAAACTTGCGACATGGTGTAACTCAGCTCATAACCTTGGTATGTCGGAGCAGTATGCGTCACGTGATAGAGCGGCTGTGGCGTGCGAGACCTGTCGGCGGTCTGGTTGAGCATTTGGAGCCTCGCTACCAAACCGGCATTTCATCTCCGAAAAAGTTATCCCAGAGAAGTAAAGCAAGTGTGTAAGTTCATCTCTAAATGTTTGTAAAGCACTGCCTCTTCTCTCTCCCTCCCTCTCCTGTTGCTACTTCAATCATGACACTGATCAATGGTCAGCTGATCGGCTTTTCTGTCGTGACTCCCGTCTCTCTTGTTTGTTTATCGCCCACTTTGCACCAGAAAGAGGAAACCAGTGGCTGAACAACAGCTGCACGTTTAACCTTGATAAGCTCTTGTTATCAGGCGACGGTGTGGAAGTTGCAGGTGGCGACACGGCAGGCGACGGTGTGGAAGTTGCAGGTGGCGACGCTGCAGGCGACGGTGTGGAAGTTGCAGGTGGCGACGCTGCAGGCAACGACGCTGCAGGCGACGGTGTGGAAGTTGCAGGTGGCGACGCTGCAGGCGACGGTGTAGAAGTTGCAGGTTGCGACGCGGCAGGCGACGGTGTGGAAGTTGCAGGTGGCGACGCTGCAGGCGACGGTGTGGAAGTTGCAGGTGGTGGAGCAGGTGGTGGCTGAACAGACTCCCCAGAGCTGTCAGCAGACACGAGGATGTGCTGGCTGGGTCCTCCAGGACCCCCAGCTGACGAGGCCTGATGCTGGACGGGCTCCTCGGACCTTCCAGCTGATGAGGCGTGATGCTGGCTGGGTTCTCCAGAACCCTCAGCTGACGTGGCTTGATGCTGGACAGGCTCCTCAGAACCTCCAGCTGATGAGGCATGATGCTGGCTGGGTTCTCCTGAGCCCCCAGCTGACGTGGCTGGATGCTGGCTGGGTTCTCCAGAACCCCCAGCAGAAACAGAAGATGGCTGCACAGGCCCCTCGGGCGCTCCAGCAGAGACAGGCGGCTGAATGGGTCCCTCTGACCCTCCAGCAGAGACAGACACTGAACCAGCAGGTACGGAGACCTCTGGCAGTGTGGACACTGGCTGGAGCTGAGTGGCACATTGGCTTGGCTCAGGCAGCGACAGTGGGATGCAGTCCTCAGAGGGCTGAAAGTGTTCACCAATACACCCAGCAGAGGACGGAGGCGGATGGGTGAACTCACTGGAGCTCTCAGCAGGGGATGACGGCTGAGACTGCTCAGTAGAGTTCTCAGGTGAAGTAGCTGGTGCTGGTGACTTAGCCTCTAGGGGTCCAGAGTTGGCTGGTGGCTGACACCCAGCCTCTGGGGAGGCCCTAGAGGGAGTTACTGTCTCAAAGAAGACCAGCTTTTGAGAACCAGCAAATGTTTTTGTGAAGTGTGTTCCCTGCTTAGGATGAGACGGTGAGGATGGTGGTTGAATCAGCGGAGACGATTGTGGTGGAGGTGTAACAGGTGGCGGATTGGCTGACTGAACAGAAGGCAGCTGGGCTGCTGACTGAACTGAGGGTTGTGACGGAAAAATAAGTTCTGAAACAGCTGTTTCAATGGGTTTTCCCTCTTTCCCTGAATGAACCAATGCAGGTGAAGAAGTGTCTATAATATTTCCAGTTCCAAAATTCACAGTCCTAGTGTTAGTAATTCCAGGCTCGGAGGCAACAGAGTGAACACAATTGCTAACACTAGCGGTGGGCTCAGAAAAGGCAGTCTTTGAAGCAATGGCCATGGGTGAGGCAGCAACTATTTCCACTATTCTTAGTGGAAACACAAACAATAGCCCAGGAATAAACAGTCACAGAGTCAGAAGAAACCGAAAAAGTGTCCTTTTCACTCACCACAGCCGGCTGCTTTAACATCCTGAAATCCGGTGACGCGCCAGTGACGCGAACGTTACCCGGCTCCGATGGGCCGGGTAACTCGACATCCGGCAGTTCGGGCCGCACATCCTCCTTCGAGGCAAGCAGGCGAGCAGTAGCAGCGGGGGGGGGGGGTGAAGATGAAGTTCGTCGAGAATGAAATCCAGGGAAAACACATGGTAGATACACTGTAGATTCACAGACGGACCAGCGACTACAACATAAGAAGACACAACTTAAATACACACAGGTGGAAGTAATCGACGAGACGAGATAAAGGAGGCAAAACTGAATACACTCACATGAGACACAGCTTGTGGCCAAAGGTGAGGGTAGGGACATAGATCGACCGGGAAATTGAGAGCTTCGCTTTTACACTCAGCTCCCTCTTCACCACGACGGACCGGTGCAGCGTCCGCATCACTGCAGCCGCAGCACCAATCCGTCTGTTGATCTCTGGCTCCCTCCTCCCATTACTCGCGAACAAGACCCCGAGATACTTGAACTCCTCCACTTGGGGCAGGAACTCAACCCCGACCCGGAGTGGGCACTCCACCCTTTTCCGGCTGAGAACCATGGCGTCAGATTTGGAGGTGCTGATCCTCATTCCCGCTGCTTCACACTCAGCTGCGAACCGTTCCAGTGCGAGCTGGAGGCCATCACCCGATGAAGCCAACAGAACTACATCATCCGCGAAAAGCAGAGATGAGATTCTGAGGCCACTGAAGTGAAAGCCCTCCGCCACTTGGCTGCGCCTAGAAATCCTGTCCATAAAAATTCTGAACAGAATTGGTGACAAAGGGCAGCCCTGGCGGAGCCCATCACCCACCGGGAACGAGTCCGACTTATTGCCGGTAATGCGAACCAAGCTCTTGCAACAGTTTTATAGGGATCGAATGGCCCGTAGCAATGGGCCAGACACCCCATACTCCTGCAGCACCTCCCACAGGACACCCCGAGGGACACGGTTGAATTCCTTCTCCAAGTCCCCAAAACACATGTAGACTGGTTGGGCAAACTCCCATGCACCCTCAAGTATCCTTGAGAGGATAAAGAGCTGGTCCACTGTTCCGCGACAAGGACGAAAACCGCATTGTTCCTCCTGTATCCAAGGTTCGACTAGCGGACGAACTCTCCTTTCCAGCACCCTGGCATAGACTTTCCCAGGGAGGCTGAGGAGTGTGATCCCCCTGTATTTGGAACACACCCTTTGGTTCCCCCTTCTTAAAGATGGAGACCACTACCCCGGTCTGCCAGTCCAGGGGTACTGCCCCTGATCTCCACGCAACATTGTAGAGGCGTGTCAATCAGGACAGCCCTATAACGTCCAGAGCCTTCAGGAACTCGGGGCGGACCTCATCCACACCAGGGGCTCTGCCACCAAGGAGTTGTTTAACTGCCTCAGTGACCTCGCCTCCGGAAACTGGCGGGTCATTCCTCTCATCCCCAGACTCTGCTTCCTCCTCGGAAGACGTGTCAGTGGGATTAAGGAGGTCCTCGAAGTATTCCTTCCACCGCCTGACAATTTTCTCAGTCGAAGTCAGCAGTGCTCCACCAGCACTATACACAGTGCAGGTAGAGCACCGCTTTCCCCTCCTGAGACGCCTGACGGTTTGCCAGAATCTCTTCGAGGCAGTCTGAAAGTCTTTTTCCATGGCCTCTCCAAACTCCTCCCACATCCGAGGTTTTGCTTCAGCCACTGCCCAAGCTGCATTGCGCTTGGCCTGTCGATACCTGTCGGCTGCCTCCGGAGTCCCACAGGCTAACCAAGCCCGATAGGACTCCTTCTTCAGCCTGGTGGCTCCCTTCACCTCTGGTGTCCACCATTTGGTTAGGGGATTACCACCACGGCAGGCACCAACCACCTTGCGGCCGCAGCTCAATGCAGCAGCTTCGGCAATGGAGATGCTGAACATGGTCCATTCGGACTCAATGTCCCCAGTCTCCCTCGGAATGCTGTTGAAGCTCTGCCGGAGGCGTGCATTGAAGATCTTGCAGACTGGGGCCTCTGCTAGACGTTCCCAGCACACCCTCACTACGCGTTTAGGTGCACCGGGTCTGTCCAGCGTCCTCCCCCGTCACCTGATCCAACTCACCACCAGGTGGTGATCAGTTGACAGCTCAGCCCCTCTCTTTACCCGAGTGTCCAGAACATATGGTCGCAGGTCCGGTGACACGATTACAAAATTGATCATCGACCTGCGGCCTAGAGCGTCCTGGTGCCACGTGCACTTATGGACACTCTTATGTTCGAACAAGGTGTTCATTATGGCCAAACTGTGATTTGCACAGAGGTCCAATAACAAAACACCGTTCGGTTTCAGATCAGGGAGGCCGTTCCTCCCAATCACGCCCCTCCAGGTCTCGCTGTCGTTACCCACATGAGCATTGAAGTCTCCCAGCAGGACAACAGAGTCTCCAGGTGGAGCACCTTCGAGCACCCCACCCAGTGACTCTAAGAAGGCTGGGTACTCTGAACTGCCACTCGGCACATAAGCGCAGATGACAGTCAGGACCCGTTCTCCGACCCTAAGGCGCAGGGAACAAACCCTTTCATCCACCGGGAAAAACCCCAACTTACCGGCAGCAAGCCGAGGGGATATTAGAATAACCACCCCAGCCCGCCGCCTCTCACCAGGGGCAACTCCAGACTGAGACAGAGTCCAGCCCCTCTCCAGGAGACTGGTTCCAGAGCCCAAGCCATGCGTAGAGGTGAGCCCGACTATATCTAGCCGGTACCTCTCAACCTCACGCACTAACTCAGGCTCCTTCCCCACCAGAGAGGTGACATTCCATGTCCCAATTGCCAGTCTTGGTAGCCAGGGATCAGTCCGTCAGGGCCTCCACTCCTGGCCGCCGCCCGGCACACAATGCACCCGACCCCTATGGCTATTGATGATTATTGCCATATGATGTTTTTTTGTGTGTGTACAGGAGTAGACTGTAGTAGTAATGAGATATTGCATTTTTTATTTATTCTTTTATAATAGTAATATCATCAGATCACATTAAAAAACAAGTTTTGAAATATTTTTCTTTATATGAACCTGAAATAAAACCTTTTCACAATATATAAGATATAAAGTGATCAGTGTAATAACTAATGGTTTCAGTTGAACCTGGTCATTGTACATGGAATAGGATAGAATAGAATAGAATAGCCTGTTATTGTCATTGTACATATACAATGAAATTGTGACATTTAGCCTGACAACTGATAAAATGTATGAGAAAAAAGAAAAGGAGCTTTGTTTCACTCACTAGAGTGGAATTATTTTATTGCACAAAAATCCTTCCCATGTGAAGTGCTGTAAAGAGTGTCAGTTAAAGGCCTAATTTATAATTAGGAATACTTCACATTTCATGGTTCAGTGCCTCCAAGAGTGCTTCTGGAAAACCAGAGCACACCTCATATTTTGACCTCTGTATTATCCATTTCAGTCAACAACCTTATTTAGATTGAATAAAAATTCAAAGAGGTTGTGGGTGACAAAATGTTAAGCATGCTCTTCAATCTGATGTCAGTAGCAAAATAACAGCAGGTGTTCATGACAATCACCAAAAAAAGAAAGAATTCCAATTGAAGAGTTAATTGAATGGTTACATAAACCCTGGATTACACTGTTGAAAAAAGAGAAGGAGAAGGAGAAACCTAAAAAAGATCAAGGATTACTTTAGTTCTGGAAATTTTTACTTATTTGGTTAATTAAAATATTTCCATAAACATAATAATAAAATTTGAACTTGAATGACATTTTTACCTTCAACAAGCAATATGTATCACAAGCTAATTTACAGCCAGTAAATTATTGCCAGTCCCACGCCCAGAAACATGACATGGTGTCTGGTATAAAAATGTTATTTATTTTTACCATTCAAAGGAATATTATAACTAGAGAAGGAAGAAAATTGAAGCTAACAGAACTCTTTGAAAACAACAGTCACAATTGGAGAAAACTATTGAATCATGTTGACTTGTTATACATGCTATACTTAACTATACATGTAGACATTATTCTCCTTTAAGAAAGAAAGAAAGACAGAGCCTTCATATCCAGATACATCAATAGCAACACAGTATAATATATGGATTACATTAGCAATGACTTTTAAATAAATTAAGTCTTAATTATTCCTCAATTACGCTCCACTTCCCCTTCAGTTACAACCGTGATTAGAATCTATCAGAAAGCAAACTAAGTAGGAGAAATGTATCCCTGGTAGCCACAGTCGCACTGCAAGAGAAATTTACAGAACTTGTTTTGTCTCTGTGGACATCATCTTGTCAAGCAGGAAATGTTTAAAGGGCTGACTGTCTGATTTTGTCAGACTCTCTGACTGTGTATGCAAATATACAGTGTTTGCCAAAGACAGTATTCACAAAAAAATCTAAAGTCAAATCAAAAGAAAAGAATTCAGGAGGGGAAAAAAATCAAAAGAATATAGGATACAGGGCAAAGAAAATGGAACTTAGCCTTTAATCACAAACAAATAAATAAATAGATAAGACTGTAGCTAAGAGCAAGGCAAGAATTAATGGAAAACAATGTGCACTGCACTCTTCAGATATCTTTTGAAAGGCAACCCTCAGCTGTGTTGGAGTTTGAAATTTCTCAATACAAGTACTGAAATGTGAAACAAAGCCTTTCCACAGTAAGTGACATGTTTAGAGGCACACTATCAGTGGTCTTCAAAACTGCACTTTTTCACTCAGTGAGCAAAACCTTCTGCCTGTGTTGTTTCTCGAGTCACTGCCAGTCAATATATCTTGTGCCAATGAACAAAACACAGGGCTTAAATTTCCCATCCAATCAAAAGTTGTTTCAACATTAGAGTACCCTTCCAAAGTTAATCTTTTTCATCTAAAATTCAGGTTTTTTGTTGTTGCTTTTTCTCACTCTCTTGCAAATTGAGTTTAAGGTGTGGACATGGAGAGCTTTTCGTTGCCAGGCTGACTGAAATGTTGTGTAGACTAGATTTGGTGTAGGAAACATCTTGTAATAAAGGTTTTGAAATTGAAGATATTGGAATATTACAATTAGTATTTTAATACATATTCAAACATGCCTGGAGGGCAGACTGGTGGGGAACTTGATAATAAGTCAAGAGTTGAGACTGAGTTTTTGACATTTAATTAAGGCTGTAATTCATTATCATTATCCACAGCAGTGTGTGGTTAACTTTGTTATGAACAGACAGCATGAATAGGCAGGGATCAATGTGTCAAACAGACCTGTCCTCTGTGAGCGTGGAAGAAAGGCGTGCTGCTGCAGTTGCAGAACACAGAGGACACTGAATTAGGAAATCAATCAATAGCCTATTTAACAATGAGCTTCTGAAAGGATTATTTTTTTTTATTTTATCTTTTTATCTACAATAATTATACCTACCTACCCCCCCCCCCCATTTTATAACTTTCCAATTTTAGAATTAGAATTTTAGAAGAAGCTGTTTTCATCAATCATCAAATTTGGATTAAATGTGTGATTGCCAATTAAAAAAAATAACTAAGGTGTTCAAATTATGGCCTCAACAGGTACATTTGCCTCCACCATAGTGGTTGTGTGTGTGTGTGTGTGTGTGTGTGTGTGTGTGTGTGTGTGACCACACGGAAGCCTGGCTGCTTGAGGGTTCTGGTAATATTTGCTCCTTTATTCTCTAGTACTATTTTTGTAGAATGACCACTCGGTAGCTTTCTTATGATGCTGCTTTATTGAACGTATATCCAGCATGGGTTATTACAGCACAACAACAGGTGCGGCAGCTAGGAGTAGAACTGCACATAGACAGCCCTGCCGCAAAGCAGGGTGGCGTAAAGCCGCAATGCCCGCCCGCTCAACACAGGCAACCCAGTATATGACAATTTTCTCATGTGGTTGTCTACTGGGATTGGCACGTCTATCATTGCTACAGTCTTCTGTCCATTACCAGGGACCACTATGTCTACTTGACTGGCCAGTACCAGTTAAAAAGTTGACAGGTCTAAAGTCCCACAGGACCAGGTCCAAAACCACTTTTGGTGGTCTCCTCCTATTGGGAGTTTGGGACTTTTGATCCACACACAGCACACATGTTCTCGTACACTATACCAGCAACTTCGTTTTGCCTCTCATTATGTCCCAGTTTGCATCTGGCACTATGTGCTTGGTAGTTTTGGAACACCTTTTTGTGTCTCCCTCTATGAATCTGATGCTTGGGTCCTTTGTGTTGTCCTCTAAGACAGCCTTTTCTAGCCACGGGTCAGATTTGCATGTCGTCCACCTCATCTATCTGTTGATAGTACATCCCATACAGGGGTTTGGTAATCCATGATACTTCTTCCGTCTGTTCCTCATTGCTGTCTTCAGTTCTCTGCGAAACTCCCATAGAAATTTCTCAGCAGCAACTCATAGAGTCTCAGGGTGCTGGACTTTGAGTGGACACCACTGTACATTGTTAGGAGGTTTTAGGTGTTGACATCAGTGTTATGTGTGTCCTCCTGTGGCCAGGTTACTATTCCAGCTGGGTATCTGATGACATAGATGCATATGAATGAATGATAGCTCAGATCTTAGTCCTAACATTGAGCTGACTCACTTGTCTTAATTTCTAAAGTATTTGACTGTGGCTGACCTTCCATCATGATGGATTCCATTTCCCTTTGGTAAGATTACCCAAAACACAAAAATAATGGAGATCTCAAAATTATACAAAAAGGACTTTTTCAGGGATCACAAAATGGGCTAACAATTTAAGGTTGTTCTGCAGCAACGGAGATTGAGCAAGACTATAAAACTGGTGCTTCTAATTCCTACAGCTGTTCCAACTTTTCTGGATTACTTCCAACCCCCTCTGTCTGTATAAAAGCAATGTTGGAACACACTGTGGTACCATACCCTCATGAGCATCAGATGAACTGTATTGTACTGCAAAAACTTGATTGTTGCTACAAAGATGGCAAGAAAAAGGCAACTAACATTGGAAGAGAGAAAGACCATCATAACACTTATAAATGTAGGTCTTTCCTACAGAGAACTTACAAAGAAAGTCAAGGTGTCAGTGAGTACAGTTTCCTTCGCCATCCAAAGGCACTCAGAAACAAACTCTGACAGGAAGAGGTCTGCAAGACTCAAAGAAACAACTAAATCAGAGGACAAGTTTCTGAGAGTTAACAGCTTGTGTGATAGGTGGCTCACAGGACAACAGCTTCCATGTTGTAAAGAGAAAGGTAATTGGCCAGTACTTTGATGGTGTCATACTCCTTCATCATCAGAATTTTTCTACCCTTTGTGAGCCAGTCCACCTGTTGTTACCAGGTGTTCATGAAATACAGTAGGCATGCTGATGCCATCAAGCTCTTCATTTCTAAGACTTGTGAAAAAATCTGCGTTTGTGATGCTGGTGGGTTCTTGTTGTAGGAGGTTGGGTGGTCAAGAATAGAAATTACTATTACTACTAGTACATGACCTTTCCTTCTGTTTTTCCTAAACTGTCCGGAGCTTGAAGTCACAAAAGAAAAATAGCTTCTGACAAAACAGCAGAATTTTGTGTTGGATGTGACCATAGTGTCTGTGACATTTAGAAACATCAGTAAAGTTTATTGGACTAGAGTACACTTACCATTAAAAACATTATGCTAAACCTTCATCTTACACTGCATGGGACAACCACACATAAGCGTAAAGACTTAGAATCATATACGTGGCTAACATCACCAAGCTAAGTATCTCTTTGCAGTGAAATGATAAATGTTAAAACTAGACACCTTTTTAATAGTTTTTTTTTCTTATCATTTTAAATAAATGTTCCCTCATGGTCATATTATTAACTTCTTACATGTGCTAAAGCTAAAGGTTGCCATTTTCATTTTTTTTTAAGAATATTTTTTAAAAGGGGGTGATGGGGGCAGGGACGGCCTTAGGGCATCTGGGGAGTCCCTAGGGACGTTTTCCCTGGAGGACCTAACCCGGGGGATGTGGCCATGACCTGGTTAGGGGCTCTGGTGGCTCTTAGATGGTGTTTTCCTTGTGGCTGCATACAGATGGGGGAGGGTCTGTGCTGGCGGACGTTGGTTACTGGCCTGGTAGCCTGGCTGCCCCTGGGTGGGTCCGGGACGAGCATGGAGGCTAGGGGGTCTGGGGGTGCTCCGCCCCCGGTCTGGGGTGCTGGATGGGCCTTGGGGGCTTGGGTCCTGGCTGTTGTGTCGCCGGAGCTGTGGGCGGGTGGGTGCAGGGGGGCTCAGCCCCAGTGCAGGGGACCTCTGGTGCATCGGCCCAACTAGGGGGCTCTCTAACTGGTGGGGAGGTTGTTATATCTTTGCAAGTGGTCTCCTCTCTACAGGAGCTCACTCTGCAGGTGGGGGAGAGATATAGGAGAGGTAGAGAATGAACTCAACCTGGGTGTCTATTGTCTTGTATAGTTTGGAAGATGATTGGATGATGGGGTGGGTGCAGTTTTCTCTGGGGTGGAGTCGGGTGGGCTGCCCCGGACTCTGTGGGGCTGGGCAGTGCTGCTGCTGCAGGTCCCGGTCCGGATGGGCCTGGGCCCCCTTGCCCTGGTGGGTTCCAGAGTGTGGGGGTGCCTACTGGGGTCAGCGGGGGAGCTGGCCCCAGGGAGGGGCCGCATATCCCTCCCTTTCTTCCCTCCCCATCCTCAACTGCCTCCCTTTTCCCGCTCTACCACACCCACCCACACACGCAGGGCTGGGGGTGCAGGTATGTCACCAAGGTGCAGGGGAGGCACTCCCCCTCTGTCCCCTTCTGGCCGCCTGTGCCTCAATTTTATTCTGCAACCCAGACATCCACATTACTCACACTCTCACATAACACGTACATATAGGGCGTTGGGGGTGGGCACGTTTTACAGCATCCACAGGATGGTCGGAGTATTCCAACCCACCTCTGGCACTGGTGCCCTACCCTCAATTTTAAATGCATATAGACACTAAGGGTTTCGGGAGGAGCCGTGCTGCTCTCTGAGAGGAAGCAGGAACCATGCTCTCCTGTGTTTTAAATGCACTTTAGAACAGCACACAGCAACACTACATATGAGCGGGTGTAGGGAGGGTTGGGGTCTTCACTCACCCCGGTTCTGTTAGCCGTCAAGGCTGGGGGGCTGGGAGGAGGTGCTGGCTGTCAGATTGGGGTCTGGGATGCGGGGCCTCCCTGCTACTGCAGATAAGGAGGTGGTCCGCTTGCCTCCACCCCAGAGAGAAGGGTTACATCTCCTGGGTCTAGGAGCGGCTTGCCCCTCTGGGGGCGAGGGTACCTGGACCTGGGATGTAGAGTATGTTTGGGGAGTGTGACTGTCTGTGCAGTGTCTATTTGTGTCTGTCTACACGTTGGGTGAGTGCCGAGTATTCGGTTGTGTATATGGGGGTGGGAATGCACGTTTGTGTCCGTGTGCGCCTGTTCGTCTGTGTCTATATGTTAGGTTGGGTCTTAGACTCAACCTCTCTGGGTACATCTCAGGCCCTCCAAAGTACGCAGGCCTATCTCCCCTCACCACACTCCCTGCCAGTGGCTGATGCCCTCAGACGTTGGTGTGTTGGTGGTTCTTGTCGACTGGGGCTGGGCGCTCATGTATGTACCGGCTCACTCCTGGTGGCCGATTGGGAGGGCCTGGCGCCTGTGGCCAGGCTGGGCCAGTGGGGTGCCCTCAGCTCGGTCCTCTCTGGCACAGCTGGCTGCTGGCAGAGCCCGCGGGCATGCCACTGCAACCCCCTCTGGCCTCTGCTCCGTAGCTGCTGGGTGACCTCTTGTTTGGGGCTCTACTCAGCTCTTCCCAGGAGGGTGGCATGGTTCCCCCCCTTTTGGTGGTCCTCCTCGGGTCCTCATACTCTGGGGCCTCTGGATATCTGGGGCCTGGATCTCCTCCATACCTGCTTCATGCCCTGGGAGACGGGGCTATGGCTCCCCACACTCCCTAGCAGATTGTTACATGGAGAAACCTTTGGAATACAAGCATGCTGATCCACACAGGTGTGCACACAGGTGTACACACGGGTGTTCACAGACGCGGACTACACCTTTCTTGGCTGGTGCCTCAAAGCACATTGTGCGCTGTCTATCTTGCATGCTGCACAATATCGTTTAATATTTAGTATCTACTGTTATCTACTGCTAGCTAGTTTATTGTGATGGTGCTGTATTTATTATGTTGCTCTTTTTTTGT
Source organism: Neolamprologus brichardi (assembly GCF_056152115.1). Lineage (NCBI taxonomy): Eukaryota > Metazoa > Chordata > Actinopteri > Cichliformes > Cichlidae > Neolamprologus > Neolamprologus brichardi. Next base: position 7,661,701 of record NC_142112.1, read on the forward strand.
TTGCTTTCTCTTCTGTTTTTTTTTCTCCATACAGGTGATCCAGGTGTTTTGTTTGTTTTTCTTTCTTTTTTCCCCCCTTTCTCACCGTCTCTTCTCCCCTTTGGTTTTCTTTCTCCCCCTCTCTTTCTTTAATTCCTTCTCCCTGTCCTATCCCCCAGTCATGTCTGTCCCGTTTGTAGCAACCGAAAACAAAATAAATACATAATTATAATAAAGGTCAATCAAATGGACCAATATGGCAAGGCCATGATGATCCACTTGGTAAAATAAATCCGCTTGCCATCTTTCTTGGCCTTAAGACAACAATTCTGATGGCTAAAGATCCAAACGGAACACAAAAAAAAAAAAAAGGGGGGGGAGTGACACTTATTAGTGGGCTATGCCATCTCCACCTTGCTAAATATGGCCCAAGCTTCACCCCAGTCACCATGACAACATAGAACACTGGATGTATGGTAACTATGGTGATGAAAGCAGGTAAATGAAAAGGTTTAATGGATGAGGCAGGAGCAGGAAGGAAGTTCACACGAGAAGAAAAAACCTGAGACCAGAACAATAAAGACAAAACAAAAGAAACCAACAATTGTCATTTATTTTCAATCTCTCTCTCTTTCATCCAGCTTACCTGTCCGCTCTGTCTTCTTGTAACTTTTAAGTCTTGCTTTATTTGTCTGACTTTATAACTGTAATAAGTGTTTGAGTGTACGGCCTGATCTTCAGTGTCAGCTCATCTTCTTTTTTACTTTCTGCCACATTGATATCACTCAGAGTCTCTGAGTCTATGCTGTTTCCATATGAACTTGTTGTCTCTGAATACATACATATTTTCTCACAAGTTTTTTGTGAGAAAAAATACTTCAACCTGCAGTGAGATCAGTGAGATTTATATGAGAGAGGTCGCACTGAAAAAGATTTTTTTTTCTTTTGGCCTTCAGGATTTGAGCCAACTCAGTGTTTTGGACATTGGACAAAACTGAAATAGAATATCCTCTTACAAAGTCCTAATCTAATTTCCATCCCCGGAGGGGACAGAAAATCACGGAGAGAACAAGAAAGAACCATCACAAGCGTAACTTCCACAGCATGTCTTTTATCCTGTCTTCCTTCTCTCACCCCAACCGGTCGCAGCAGATGGCCGCCCCTCCCTGAGCCTGGTTCTGCCGGAGGTTTCTTCCTGTTAAAAGGGAGTTTTTCCTTCCCACTGTCGCCAAAGTGCTTGCTCATAGGGGGTCATATGATTGTTGGGCTTTTCTCTGTATCTATGAAGCGCCTTGAGGCACCATTTGTTGTGATTTGGCGCTATATAAATAAAATTGAATTGAATTGAATTGAATTGAATTGAATTAAAAATGAATCACCATTTCGATATATCTTTTATATAAAAAGAGAGACGTGTTGCTAATTGAGGCACAATGAGGGAAAAAAAGAATTTCTGTGGCACAGAGTTAGTATTTATCTTTACTGTACTTACCTTATTGTACTACTGCATTAACGTATACATGGAATTTGAATAGAAACTGTATAGTACAGGGGTTTTAAACTCATTTTTGCTGAAGGCCATAGCAGAATTATGGTTTCACTGTGCTGCAGCACAGTTCTCCCAACTACTGTGCACCTTTTTGTGTTTTTGGGGTTTTTTTTAAGCTTTTTCATTGTGTCTTCATCCAGCGCATTAATCACTTTTAACCATCAGGAACTGACAGACATTGGCTGTGTCCAAATTCAGGGGCTGGATCCCTTTTAAGCCTAATCTTAAAAGTAGAGATAGTATCTGTCTTCTGAATCCAAACTGGAAGCTGGTTCCACAGAAGAGGGGCCTGAAAACTGAAGGCCCATTCTACTTTTAAAGGGAACCCCAGCTATTAAGACACGTTTGCGCTAAAATATTTACTGTGCTTTCAATAACACATATGTGTTATTAAAATACGCCAAATGTTTTCCTTTTAAGCACATTTTATATAAAACCGATTTACCAGTAGGCCGCCATTGTTATTTACTTCTCAATGCACTCTGGGTAGTGACGTCATACGGTTGCACCGCATCCAGTTCACAGTTAGCAGCGCACTGGAAATGGCTTTTGTTCAAGCTTTCCAGTTTGAACCAGAGCAAACCAAGAGAGAGAATGAAAATAATCTGCCAGCACTTAGATGAAGATGAAAACAATCCGTCACACGAGGACAAGAGAGTGAGAGAAAACTACTGGTGTCTATGCGGCTACTGCTTGCCAATGGCAACGGCGACTGAGAAGGTTTGTTGTAAAGTATCAAAAGTTTTTGAAGCCGTATGTCTTAATCCAGATGTTCTTTGGGCAACCCTTGTTAGCCTCCATGACCGGTGTCCGGTCTTTAAGTGATAACGTGATGAATCCTGCTTCCGGGCGCAAAGTATTCTGCATTTAATAAGGCTGCTGTGTTTTTAACATGTTTTAATGCTTTGTATCTTGTTCTATTTAATCACAACAAGCCCCTAAAAACAGTCAGTGATCACTGTCAGCTTCTCACGGTTTTTATCACCACTGTTCATTTTAAAGCTCAGTTTTTAAACCCATACGATGTAGCTACAGCCCAGCCCATGCAGCAGTATATTAATGACGAACCTCGTATTGTGGATGGATTATCTCGGTGGTTCTCCTGACTGAAGTTTGGTCTGTTTACAGCATCCTGCCATGCGATTGCATTTGCCCCTAACCATTGGGAACCCTCACATTAACTTCCTATTGAGTGGAAAAAAGTCACCCGTTCGTTAGCGTTTGTCCCCCAGCTTTACTGCTTATGTTATGCTAACATAGCTTGTCGCGCTAGCGATCACATAGCACATCATTATATACCAGCTAGCCCAACTTCAGTAACCCTACAAACGTCGCTGCTGTTTACTTTCCTGTCTTCATTTATGTTGGAAGTGATAGCAGAGCGGTACGTTTTAATTTGTTTAATAAATCTCTCAGTCAGAACATGGTATATTATATTTAGATGGAAGCTAGCGACCTAACTCCCTGCTAACTTCTAATTCAGTTAAATGTCATAAATTCTGTTTTCATGGATGCCTGGATGTTAAACTTATTTGTTACACCTGGCAGAGCAGCGACACTAATCAAAAACAAGATGATAGTTTATTAAATTTTAATGAAATTTGCAGATTGTTTCGGTGAAGTGTAATAAACTCCTTGCTATCTAAAATATAACAGGACACCGGAGTATATTCTCGAGCATCTCACACTTCTGATAATCAGTTGTCTGCTTGACGTTTATTCAGCTGTGCAAAAACTATAACTTTGATCTCAGCCAAACCGATTCACTCAGGAACAAATAAAATACTAAAAAAGCCAAACAATAACATTTTTAAGTTATCTAAGTGACTTATGTATGTTTAACCTGAGTAGCAAAAGACGGCGGTGGGTTTGAAAACGATTTGCCCTAGTGAGCCTTGCCCCCGGCGCGCTATCGAGCTAGTGGGTAACAGACGTCTCTGAAAACGCCGGCGCGCTTTTGAAAATATGTGGTGTCTTGATAAACTGAGCAGATATTTGAGGTTTACACAGCTAAAAAAATAGAAAATATGTTAAACGTTTATTTTGTGACCCAGAAAGAATAATAAGAGTAATATTAAAACTAACTAGCTGCCGCCATTGTTGGAAACTGAGCAGGGCTGCGCTATGAATTCTGGGACACAGCTTCTTCTTCGGGGTTTAACGGCAGCTGTACATGCAGTGCTGCCATCTTCTGTTTCAGTCCGTTATTACACTCTTAAATCCTACTACTTATTCCTGCATCTTTTGTGATCATACAAAGCTTCAAACGACGCGTCGACTATTAAATCAGTCGACGACGATTTTGATAGTCGACGTAATCGTGACTAGTCGACTAATCGTGGCAGCCCTAATGTTGGGTATCAAAGATTCCATAGGTCCTGCATGCTGTCCATGCAACCCCTTCCACTGGGGTTAGTTGCATAGTAGCGTTCCAACAGCACCATATTCTCATCTATTGCTCATTTGTGCCTTCTTGTTCCAGTAGTCCACTACTAATCAGGGTGTTTTAGTTCCCCAACACCTGACGTATACCTTGTTAATCCAGGCGACATCAGAGCCAGTATGGCTTCAGTTACCTCTCTCTCACACATATCTGAGGAAGGCTTGGTTAGCAATGGGAATCTAGCATGGGGCCCCTTACCGAATACAGTTGCCGTGGCTGGGAGTGGAACCCCCAACCTGAAGTTCCAAGGGCGATTAGTCAGTAAATGACACGGCAACAAATGATGCATAGCAATGCAACACCAATGTTACATATAATTGAGAACTTGGCTGCTTTGAGTGTCTCAAGGAGTTGACTATTGTTTATTGAACTCTTTACAAAACATGGCCATGTCCAGGATTTTTTAAAACAAATTAAAGCAAAAACACAAAGAGGGCAAAAGGAAACAAATATGATCCTTCAAATGTTAGTCCACTAGCCAGCGGGTGACAAAACAATGGTCGCATCAAGCTTTTATTTATACTTACATAAACAATGTAAATGTACAATAAATAAGGCTGTAGCATATACTGTGTATACTTACATGGGACAAACTTTCTGTATTTAACCCAGTTTTGTAGGCTAAGCCCAATTGTCTTTTAATTCTACTCTCTTGAAAGCAATACTGCACTGCAATAAGGGATGACCTTTCATTAGTGGACATGATGCAGTTCTGAATAAAATATATTTTTTGTTCATATATATATTGGTACTAATTGAGTTATATAGACTATATTGCCAAAAGTATTCATTCATCTGCCTTTGCACGCATATGAACTTGAGTGACAATACTTAATCAATAGGATTTAATAAGCTATTGGCCCAGCCTTTGCAGTTATAACAGCTTCAGCTCAGTCAAGTCCTGTTCTCACAGTGCCAAACCCAGACTCTTCAATCAGATTGCCAGATGGAGACGTGTGATTCGTCACTCTCTAACCCTAACCCAGAGAACACATCTCCACTGCTCTAGAGCCCAGTGACAGGATGCCTTACATCACCAAGCAGAATGCAAAGCATCAGACGCAGTGTTGTAAGGGTTGGCCATGAAAACCCAATCCATGAAACAGGCACTGATCTTGACCTAATCTGAAAGTCCATATTAAGTTGAATTGACTCTGCAGAAAGTTGGCAACCTCTGAGCACTATGTGCTTCAGCATTCGCTGACCATGGTCTGTAATTTTCCATGGCCTAACACTTTGTGGCTGAGTTGCTGTTGTTTCACAACTGGAAAAACTGTCCTTGTTCTATCACTATCACAGTACAACACTCGATTCAGTCCGCTCCTGAAAGTGACCCATTCATTCACAAATGTTTAGAGAAGCAGTGTGCATGCCTAGGTGCTTGATATTCTACACCTGTGGCCATGAAGGTCATTCAGGGATTTGGACAGGTAAGTGAATACTTTTGGTAATATACTATATCTTTAAATCTCTCCATTTCTCTCTCTCTCTCTGTGTGTCTCACACACAGCCCACACCTTTCCCTGCTCCACTTTGCTTGTTTCAGGATTTCTTTAATGTTGGACTCTCAAATAGGACAAAAAGAGGTGCCCGTGTCAGCTAGGATAGCAGAAATGCAGGGTTGTTAATATCAAAATCACACACACAGTCCCTTGTTCCTTGTAACAGATAATAAACAAAGTGCAGGTTATAATTGCACTCCAGGATCTGTGGCGCCTGTTGCTGTAGGGATGTGTGTGTGTGCATGCATGTGTGTGTATTTGTGTGGACATGCTCGAGTGTATTATGGCATACTGATGGTCATTAAAATTAATGATGTGGGGCTGATGTCACCAAGTAAAAGAACTGTGTGCATGTGAATGTGAGGAATATATGGAAGTGAAATAGAAAGGCAGAAGAAAGATGATGTTTGAACTTAAGAACAATATAGAATATTGGACGGCACATTTTTAATATGCAAATGGGTTTTTTTTCTGTCACTAGAGGATTTATGGGACAATAAAGGGTAAAAAGGTCTTGTTTGTGAAAGGGAGAAAGAGAGAACACAGTGGGGTATTTGAGACACTCAAGCATAAATCATTTAACTAACTCTCTTCCCAAATAGACACTTGTGTCTGTTGGTTACTTAGACAGGGAATGAAAAAGGGAGGAAAAGAAAGCGAAGAGACTAAAACATCCAGTAGGGATGGAATATAAGTTTGGATGAAATAGAAAAGGAAAAGGAGTCAAACAAAAAAGGGCAGAGTATTATCTTTGGTAGATTTTCTGATGAATATTGCTAGCATTGCCCTGCTACATTAAATAATAAGAAGAAAATAAAGTGGATGCAGTGAGCTATACTAAAAGAAAGCAAAATTAAAAGAATGAAAATAGGCAACATCTGAGACCTAGAGGACACACAGTAAAGTGCAAAGCTCTGCTAGTGCAGAGTAATTCAATAGCTTGGAAATATGCAGTTTCTATTATGGTTTGTTTGTTTATAATTTGATTTTCCAACAAAATAGCACATGCTGTTAAGTGGACCAGTTTCAAACTCAACAAAGATACAATCTAAAAACCCCTGTACCACAACCTTCCATTAATACCCGTCCATTTTCTTCCGTTTATCCAGGTCTGTATCGTGGGGACAGCAGCCTAAGCAGAAAAGCCTACCGCTCCCTCTCTCCACCCATCGCCTCCAGCTTATTGGAGAGAAAACCAGGGCATTCCCAGGCCAGCTGAGAAAGGTAATCTCCCCCGAGTCTGCCACTTGGCTCTGCCTTGAAATTTTGTCCAGAAAAACTATAAACAGAATTGTGACAAATGGCAGCCCTGTCAGAGTTCAACACCTACTTGGAACAAGTCTGACTTGTTGCCAGCAATGTGGACCAAGCTCCTGCAAAGGTTGTACAAGAACTGAATGGCTCATACAAAAGCACCCCCCAAACACACTCCAAGGCACGTGGTTGAAAGCCTTGTACAAGTCCACAAAACACATGTAGATTGGTTAGGCAAAATCCCACGCATCTTCAAATATTCTTGAGAAGATATAGAGTTCGTCCAGTGTTCCATGACCAGGACAAAACTGAGTTGTAAACCTTCTTGGGGAGGCTGAGGAGTGTGATTCCTAGGAAACTGGAACACAGCTTGTGGTTTCTCTTCTTAACCACCATGTGAACCACCATCATAGTCTGCCATTCCAGAGTAACTGTCCCAGATTTCCACGTTATGTTGTTGAGGTGTGTCAACGAAGACAGTCACACACATCTAGACCCTTTAGTAACTCAGGGTGATCCTCTTCCAGGGGAGTTATTGATCCGCTGCTCAGGATGTCCCGTCATATTTACTGTCCTGTCCATTATGATCGAACACGTGATTGTTAGTCCAATAACAGAACAGAACTTAGGTTCATATCAGGCATGTCATTCCTGTCAATCACACCCCTTTAGTTCTCACTGTGATTGTTCACATGAGTGCTGATATCACCAGACACCAGCTTAGAAACCAGATGGAGCACCCTTGAGCACTCCACTCAAAGAATCCAAAAAGGCTGAGTACTGTGAACTGTCATAAGTGGAAATAATAGTCAGGACCCATTCCCAGACCTGAAGATGAAGGGAAGCAACCCTCTCAACGTACTGGCAACAAGCCAAGAGGGACACAAGAATACTAAAACAAAATGTCCATCAAAGGCACAGGGGCACAGGGAAAAGTCCAAAACTCAGGTCAGGGGCCGGCGTGGGGGCCAATAGCTCCATAGTTCCGCAGTTCAAGGGGCCGACCCGGAGGACAGCAGCACAAGAGTCTAAACAGTTCAGGAGGCCGACGGTTCAGTAGTCCGTGACTGAACAGTTCCGGCGACAAAGCACTTCTGGAGGCCGGCCGCGGAGCTAGTGGTGGTGACGAAGCAGCTCCAAAGGCTGTCTGCGCCGGCGAAGAAGCCCAGTCAGTGGCCTAGAAGGCAGCCGCCAACGGCAAACCACGCATGGATGAGGTTGAGCTGGCTGAGCCGGACGTGGACGGGACGATGGCGTGGCAACCACAGGATCAGGCAAGGCAGGACCAGGCGTGGCAACCACAGGACCAGGCAAGGCAGGACCAGGTGAGGACGGCACTGCGGACGACGGCGTGGAAGCCACAGGTGGTGGTGCTGCAGGCTGGATAGATCCCTCGGACCCTCCAGCGGAGACAGGTTGCTGAACGGGCTCTCCAGAACCCTAAGAGCTAATGGTTCAGGTGCAAACGGAGCTGCTGATGACGGAGCAAATGGCTGTGCTGCTGGTGATGGAGCTAATGGCTGTGATACAGGGAGCTGAGCAGGCAACGCTGGGGACTGAGCTACAGACTGAAGTAAAGGTTGGTGGTTGTTGCAATGAAAGCTGTGATGGTGGTTGTAGTGGTTGTTGTAGCTGTTCTTCTGAGCCTCCAGAACATGGGAAAAACTGCTGGATGGGCTTAAGCAGAAAACAGAAATGGGTGCAGGCTCTTGCTGGACACTAGCCACTCCCACCCGAGGAACGGACACAGGTGCGGGAACTGGCTGGAAAACTAAACAATTCATAGAAGGAGCGTGATCTGCAGTCTCTAACTCAGTTAGCTCAACAGCAGGTTGTCCATAATCACAATGCTCGGACTGAGTGAGTGAGAAACAGTCACAATCACTCACTGACAGGGCTTGCTCAGCAGCTGTGGGGTGATGGCGACGTGAGCGCCGCTTTCTCCGGGGAGTTGGAGAAGGCAGGCTGGGCTGCGAATCCTTCAGCAGGCTGGACTGAAGCTGCTGCTCTGGGTGGACGTGCACAGTAGAAACGAGGAAGTCCTGGATTAAAGGGTGGAGCGTGCCAAATAACCAGGGGAGTCCGGAAACCATTCACTGTAAACGGAGAGCTAACGCCTCCTGGTATTCCGTATTAGGCAGCGCAAACAACTCCTGGCAGAGAAACTCCACTGCGTAAATCATGTCCTCCCGGAGCTCAGCAGAGGGGTTGTGAGTTGCTGGGTCCATTGTCTGGTCCTTCTGTCATAAAACGGCTGTGTGCAGGCAAGAGAAGGACCCAAACACAAACTCACAGAGACGAAAAGTAAACTCAAAAAACACAGCTTTATTGTCGGAGTGGTGGGACAAAAAATAACAATACAAAACTAAACTGGGAAAACTAAAGCACAAGGTGACACAGGGAAAATCACAGAGCTATAAGGGAGGACGCAACACTGAGCACAGGAAGACAGAGGACTTAAATACACATGAGGTGATCAGGGGGAGTGGCAACACATGGGGAAACAGTTGACACACATGAACCTATCGACATCACAGGGGAAACTTAAAACTAAACACAATGAACACAGGAACATGGGACCTCTTTCAAAATAGAGCAGGAAACATAATGAAACGCAGACCTGACAGCATAAACTTATCAAAAGACATCCAGGCACGAAACACATGAAGGGCAAGAGAGACTTCCCATATGGAAAAGAAATAGTAAAAACGTATAAATGACTTGCATCAGATGTGGCCTACTTCATATAGTGAATCATATCAGGCTTATATGATTTACTCATGAAAGTGGCCACTTTCTCATTACTTTCATATATTGTTTTAGGAAATATCCAAAACATATAAGTTTCATTTATATAATTTTTCAAGGGATCTTATATCTGTTTTCACTCTTGTATGCTTTTCATTCAAGTTTCACACAAGACAGATACAAACTTTATAAGATTTATATATATCTTTTCCATATGGGTTAACACAGGGGTTGAAAACACAAGGGGAAACTAATAAGCAAATGAACAATTTAATGAGCTTAAACATACACTATAAACATCAAAATAAACTAAAACTCAAAACGCTGTGTCATAAGACCCAGGATCGTGACAACAGGTGGTAAATTTAAATACCAACCATCAAAGCAATGGACTTTGCACAACAGAGGTAAAGAAGAGAGTTTAGGCAGAGTAAAATTCGTGGAGATAGTGAGATGAGTATATTATGCTTAATAGCATAAAAACTGTTGTGTTGTCATGCTAGCATTAGTCTTGGTTTGAAAGCACTACTGTGCTTTGTTGTACAGTGTGACTGCATACTATTAAGAAGGGCACACACATGGGGTTCCAGTCATATGTCATCATTGAAACTGAAGAATATTTTTTTAGCTTGCTGGTTTTGAAAACTATGTGAGATACTACTAAGCATTAAGTATGCCACCAGCTGCAGGCATGTCAAAGTGTCAATAAAAGCTCAGTACTGTACAGCTTGTACAAGTTCAAAATGTCAAGCCTTCAAGGAAGGCACTTCAGAGTGTCATGCTGTTTAGAAGGATTAGAGTGCTGTAATGGCAACATAGTGTTTGAAAAAAAATGATCTCGGAATATTTCAAGGAATTGCTATTGTCTTAGATGGATTTACATATCACCAGTGTTGGGTAAGTTACTTTAAATTAGTAACTTAGCTACATTACTAGTTAACTCTATCAAAAGTAACTCAGTTACTTCAAGATACTCCTTACTCAAAGTAACTAGTTACTAGGGAAAGTAACTTTGGTTTTACTCAGAATTCTCTTGTTAATGTGTTGCTTCCCTAACTGGATACCCAGCAAGATTGCCAGTCTTCTAGCTTGCTTACATGTTAGCACTATCCTGCCAAAAGTGCACTGTGCTACCTACCAACAGAAAGGAAAAAAGTAATGTGCATATTTCCACGAGAGAAATCCCACGCCTGGACCGTCGTCGACTACCGCCATGATTCTAGCCTACGTCACAGCGTCACGTGTGCTTTTTACATCCAACACGAAAACTGCAGTCGTGGTGCTTTGATTGCTCTCAGAACTCGGAAATTCTGCCTTCCGAGCGGGAAGATGTAGGTAACTCCAGACTGCAGATGAGCTGCATACAGGGCTGGACTGGGACAAAAAATCGGCCCAGGTATTTTGACTAGAGACCGGCCGCCATTATAGGAAAAAACATAAAGCCTTTGAATGAAAACAAACACTGTTGTGACAGTGACGTACACTGTTTTCATGGTATATATGTATCAATCTATCAATCGTTGGTTGTAAGATTCAGATAATTATTTGTTAAAAGCTAGACATTTTAAATGAGAATAAGAAAGTATTTCTTTGTGCCCCCCTCTCCCTGTTAATGCCCTACATGGCCCCCCTGGCAAAACTTTGCTAGACCCGCCCCTGCACAGTTACCAGCTGTCAGCGTAAAAAAGGATCCTGGTGTTATTTGTCTCTCAGAAACAGTTCATAACTTCCCTTCAACTCATTCATGTCACCTAAAAGGTAAACCTGTTTCTCCATCACCATCTCCTGGTTTCATCTTCATGTTTCCCTCTCACCACATATCAAAATCGATATCATGACCAGCAGCTTTACAGCTGTGGCTCCAGCAAACATCAGCTGATACTAGAAATTAATATTAAATAAATTCTAACAACAGCTGATCAAGCTTAAATGTGCTGCTGTTGTTTAGCGCGACATCTGCTGGTTTCTTCTTTCTGGCGCAAAGTGGGCGATAAACAAACGAGAGAAAAGCCGATCAGCTGATCATTGATCAGTTTCATGATTGAAGTAGAAACAGGAGAGGGAGGGGAGAGAATGAGAGAAGAAGAGGCAGCTGACAACGTGAAGACACAGAATAACTCCAGCTTCGTGTCTTTTTCCATTCTAGCTGAAGTCAAACTGCGTTCCTTTTCACCTCAGTACGAACTGCATAATATTTTCTCTGAATACGAGACGATTCCGTTTTTTACGGGACAGTTGGCAACTCTACTAATTAACCTTATGAATTAAATAAAGTTCAACATCAGTAACATCATAGCACCCACCCAGCTGTATATAAACTCTGTCATGCTAGCTAGTACGCAGTACGAGTTATTGTAACTTACTGTAAAAAGTCAGCACAACGAAAATAAACTCCACCTAAACTTGGTTTATATCTGACCCAGATAGACAGCAGGTCATAACTTCTTACCTGAAGTTCAGTTCACCTGACACTCGGACCGGCGGCCACCTCGGGTCTGTCCTCCTCCTGCCTCCCCTTTCTCTCATCCACCTGCTGGCCTCCACCACTTGCTAATGTTACTGAATCTGTGGAGCTCTGCGATGCCACCAGCAAACCGGTAAAGAGTTATTTTTTACACATCTGCCAGCATCTGGCCAATCCACCACCTTTCATTGTTTACACCGTTATGGAAAAAAAACAACAACAAAAGAACATCGGCATATCAAAACGAAAAATCACCATCGGCCCACCGAGTCCAGCTATGGCTGCATATGTGTTTAGTAGTAATTTCTTTTTGTAGGGCTAGCAAAACAGCCGTTTTCGAGGGCATTGCCATATTGGAATGCCGACTTCTCTAACGAGGCTAACCAGAACGCCGTTTACTCGAGTGTGACATCATTCCCAGGTCCGTGTTCCGATTTCGGAGGCAAGTCGAATGCAACACATGAAGTAACGAATAACGACCCTATCTATATCCCCGTAATGATTAATGCGTTACTGATTTTGGCATAATAACTAGTTACCGTGCTCGTTACCACAATAATAACGTAGTTACTGTAATGTGTTACTTAATAACGCATTAGTCCCTACAGTGCATATCACACACCACCAGAGTTGAGAGGGTTACTTTTAAAATGTATTCCATTACAGATTACAGAATACATGCCCAAAAATGTATTTTGTAATGAGTATTCTGAATACTTTGGATTACTTAATATATAATCATGCTTTTTACAGCTACCTGAATGTACTATTGCTGTGTGAATTATTACTTTTACTGAAGGTTACTCTCCATACCAACACCAACTACATGTTAAAATCTTAATATAAATGAGTAACAGTAGGTGGACATTAGGTAAGGCTGCACTTTTTGCAGCGATCTCGTATAGAAAACTATTCCACGCGTATATAAAACAGGTCCACGGCTCCGAACTGTAGTAAAGGGACCTCTGGCTAATACGTCAGGTTCATGTCGGGCTCATAGCCGAAAACTAGCTTTACTTTGTCTCTCGCTAGCAAAGTTGACCCAGACAACACAGAGAGGCGTTGAAAGGCTGCTCCAACAGAACTTATTGTTTCAAAGAAAAACACGAACACGTGTACAGTCGAGTCTTAATAGCTTACTTACAACTGGGCTCGTCAGGCTCTCTTCTTGGCTGCAGTGGTTATTATTATATTTACATGCTTCCAGCTCCCGTTTCTGCTCGGTGACAGCTCGTACTTTTCAACTCCCCTTTTTCTCCCTCCCTCAGTCACAGACACATAACGTGTATAGCAGTCCATTCTCCCTGCAGCACTACTCTGCCCATGAGGCTACATTCTTTAAGGTTATGCCTATAACACTCTGCCTATTGCCTTCATATTAAATCCTTTTTGTGAATAATTTTTTTAAATATTTCTTCACGTCATTATGCGGGCCGCAAGTAGAGGTGACATGGGCCACGAGATTGAGACACAGGCATTAGAGCCTCTTAATGCGTGTTTGTTTGGGGCGTGGACGCCAAAAGTAGAGAGGGCATAGCCGAACATATGAAACAGGAAAAGACCGCCATGTAATCCATTTATTTCAACAAAGTAACTGTATTCTGAATACCACCTTTTTAAACGGTAACTGTAACAGAATACAGTTACTCATATTTTGTATTTTAAATACGTAACGGCGGTACATGTATTCCATTACTCCCCAACACTGCACACCACAACATAAGCTGAAAGTGGATGTGACAGTCTGAGAGTAGAGAAGGGGAGAAACAAAAGAAAGAGCAGGTAAAACTCCAAATGGCTTCCTGACTTTTATGTCCAAACCCTAAAAAGGGTCTTTCCATCTTTGTCTTCATATCTTTCTACTGATGGGACACACACACACAAACACATGCTGCACTGGCTGTGCAATGGTAAAACACCTCTCCTAGTGATATTTGAAACACTTGACTTAACCTCTGGGATGTGGTGGTCTCTACTGAGCATGCACATACACATACACAGACCTTTGGAAAGAACAACTTAACCTCAGAGAGTTGATCCTCGCTAAAACCTACTAAAATATGGAAGACTTGGCTGGAGGAGGGGAGAGAGCTTAACGCAAGCAGTCACAAAGACTGGAAAGAGAAGGAGAAGTACTCCTGGTAGAGAGAGTGAATATTAGATAGCGAAAGACGAGGTCATAGAAAGGTCTGGGACATGTGCTGTGTCAGTGCCATTACATGATGGAAGAACTGCTGTCATACATCCAAAGGTGGGGAAGCATACAACTGAAATTCAAGTATGCCAAGAAATTCAATGACAGGTTATTTAAAACAATAATTATAATAATAACCATCATTATTATCATTACAGTGAAGGTTTTTACTATCTTTCTGAGACAGTTTTTTGAGTCTGAGTTTCTGAAAAACTGGACAGATTAATATTACGCTTGTTTCTTCAGAGAATATAATGGCGTTATTTTCTCTTTCATTATCAAGGTGTAGTTTTTATTAGATGTTCACTCTTTCGCTCATTTAAAACGGGTTGTTCTTGCCAGGTCTGTAAGGGTTCTCTCAGGATACTCTGGCTTTCTTCCACAGTACAATGTCAATATCAATTTTATTTCTATGGCGCTATTAAAAGCAACAAATTGACCCAAGTGCTTCACAATTAGTTAATGAACAAGAGAAAACAATAACAAACAAATACAGACAGAAAAGACATTAATAGATGAGGTAATGACAATATATTTAACATAAAAAGAAATAAAACAAACATAAAACAAACCTGATGGTACTCAAACTGAACTTGAATTAAAAGCCAACGTAAAAAAGTGATTTTTAAGACATCTTTATACCTTCTAACACCTAAAAGACGTGCAGTAGCATTTTGGATCAACTGCAAGTGATGAAGAGATGAGTGTCCATCAGAAAGCCCAAATAGAGAGAATTGCAGTAGCCCAATCTTGAGGTGATGAAGGCATGAATAAGTTTTTCTAGGTCTTTAGGAGGAAAATAAGGCTTCGCTTTGGCAATTTCACATAACTGATAAAAGCTGGTATCTGCCACTGCGGACACTTGCTTCTCTAATTTAAAAGAGCTATCTATAAACACTCTTAAACACTTACTATTTCTTACAGTGTGGGAATGATGACAAGCAAGAGGACCGAGGGTATCAATTAACTTATCCAAAGGGGCATGACTTTCAAAAACAATAACTTCAGTCTTATTTTCATTTACAAACGTGGAGTTAGTGGGGTTAGGTTAATTGGTGATTCCAAATTTCCCATCAGTGTGAATGAATGATTGTCTGTCGCTCTGTGTTACCCCTGTGGCAGGCTGTCTCTGTCGCATGGGGGACAGAGACGGCATTTAATCTTTAGTTATTGTTAATCTCTGGCCCTTCTTCACAGTGTGTCTTTTGTCCTGTCTTCCTACCCTCAAGCCCAACCAGTCGAGGCAGGTGGTTGCCCCTCCCCTTGGTTCTGAGGTTTTTCCTTTCCACTGTTACCAAGTGGTTATCCATCTGATTGTTGGGGTTTTCTCTGGATTATTATAGTGTCTTTACCTTATAATATAAAGCATCTTAAACCAAGTGTTGTTGTTGTGAATCAAACTGAGGCAAGTGAAGCCTGCCATGAAACTAAAAAGTGAACTCAGGTTCATCCTGTTTCTACACCTATGGAGACCACCTGTGGTAAATTCAATTGATTGGACGTGATGTGAAAAGGCACACACCTGTCTATAGTTCTTCCCATAGTTGACAGTGCACGTCAGAGCACAAACCAAGTCATGAAGTCTAAGGAATTGTCTGTAGACCCGTGAGACAGGATTGTCACGAGGCAAAGATCTGTGGAAACGTAGAGAACAATGTCTGCAACACTGAAGGTCGCAATGAGCACTCCATCATCTCTAAACCAAGAGTCTTCTTAGAGGCAGCCGAATGCGCCATTTGAACAACTAGTCTAGGAGGTGTCCAAGATCCCCATAGTGACTCTGACAAAGCTCCAGCATTGAGTGTGGTGAGAGGAGAACCTTCCAGAAGGACAACCATTTCTGCAGCACTCCACCAATGAGGCTTTGTTGATTTGGTTGGTTTGGTGGGACCAGCACTCCGATACAGAAAGTATGGATGGGGTCTTTTTTAAAAAGTCCTACTCTCTGATCCTGTGGGTCTCACTCAGTAGGCAGTGCAGAGCTTAGATGGAGCCGATGGGTGAGGGGACTTGCCCAGGTCTAACTACCTTTTTCCTCTAGGTGTCTAACCTGCTTTCCTCTGAGAACCCCTTGTCCCTGGTAGCCTTGCAGGTCAGGGAGATTTCTTGGCCACACTAGTCAATAGCAGCTCCCCTCTAGGTCAGTGCTCTTGGAATATAACTGAGTTTAATTTAGTGACTTAGAAAACATGCCCCCAGGTTCTGTTACTCCCAGAGGCTGGAGTACTTTTAAGAGCTATTCATACTAATATCCATTAATACTCAGATTTTTACCTTTACGGTTTCACAAAGGGTTTTGCTTAGTGAACAGGGTGCTGGGCTGGAGATGAAACCCTTGATGCATGTTAAGGAGCTTCCTTGTCTTGATGTCGGAGGCTTCTGTCTCCTTCTTTGCTGTCTCCAGCTTATTATCCCAGCAGGGTATCTGATGACCGACAGGGCGTAGGTGTTGACTGCCCAGATGTTGTTCTTTCATTCAGCTGGTTCAGTTCTTCATTCTACTTGGGGCTTAATATCCAATCTTGGGTGGAGGTGATGATATCTCCCCCCTGACCTGACATCCTGGCTCCCCCTTGCTATAGCATTTGTGTTGTACCTCACAGATTTCCAGCTGTGATAGAAATTCCTTCTGAATAATGGAGCACTGAGCTATTAGTTGTTTCAGATTCCATAGGTCCCACATCCTCTTCATGTAACCCCGTCTGCTGGGGTTACTTGCATAGGAGTGTTGCCCACTCTTCTTTTGCTCTACTGCTATGAATGTTTTTGGATTATGTATTATTTTTACACTGCATTATTCTTGTGTAATGTTTTCTTTGCTTTTGTATATTTAGCTCTTGTTGTTACATCTTTTGTTGCTTGTTTGTTTGTTTGTTTTTAGCCAGACATTATGATAAAGAAAGTGTGTCAGTATCAGTAAGTGGTTAATCAGCTATAAATTATTACTCCTCATTAGTGTGTATTAATACATTAATGTACAACGTGGTATCAGTTATTTTCATATTAAGTCCAACTAAGTGATTAAAAAGTATTTAGATGCACATTTTTATATAAACATTAAGATATAAACTAATTGTTTGTGAGTTTGTTAATAGTTTTTGTTATTTTCATATTGAACTTCATGGTTAAGTCAGGCTGTTGTTAGTTATTATTTTATGTGACCACATGCAACGTGAGGACTATTTTTGCCTTGTAAAGCAGAAATAGATCAATACTCAAACAAGTATCAGCTATCTTCACAACAGAACAATGACACATAGCAGAAACAGATTCAGAACATACAAATATTTATTGTCAGATGCAAATAAAAACTCGCCTGAGGTTTGCAGAACACAATAATGCAAGTAGGACCAAATTCTAAGTTTGTAAAAGTGAGAAAGATACTTTGAGCAGTGGGAGCCACAGGCTAGATTTGCTTAAATATGCTCAGACTTTTTCATCTAAAATAACTTTTTAGTTAATTATTTTACAGAGATTCACAAACAAGTGTAAACACCATAAACAAAGTGACAAAAATATTAAACTTGTAAGTCAGAAAAATGTCTTTGGAAATTCTGTGCTTCATTCCTGAGTTTCAATTTTCCTCTGGTTTTTAGAGCGTTAGCTAACTTTAGCCAGAGAAGTCAACATCCAGTCAGGTTACGTTCCAAAGTGCTCCTCAATTAAACAAATAAAATCCCATATAATATACTGGGTCGTCGTGTACTTTCATTTTGCCACAGAGGTTTGAAGAAGTAGATTAGCCAGCAAAAGTACACATAAGATAGCAAGTGGGGTGGTGCATCTATCAACCTCCAATAGGAGGTTGTTTAATGTACCTTCTTCTGACCTCCAGATCAAGAACTATTTGGAAATGATATCACCCATGCAGTATGACATAACCCACTCAGAAAAAAATTGACAGGAAAAAATGTCAAGAAAATGTTGAGAAAAAAATGTCCTTTTATATTTTGGTGGAGCAGTGAAAGAGCGCTGCTGAATTCAGAAGACAGCCCTCACTGTGTACTCAGACTAGCTAAGGTCACTTGTACTGTACCACTGCACCTTTGACTGTTCCCAGTAGTCTCATACGATCAAGAGAAAGTCGAATCTGAAACGGTAAAGTCTTACTTTTCCCTGTACTATATATGTTTTTAGTGTAGGAGGTATGGAGAGTGCCATTTCTTTGGATGTCATCCAAAGATTACAGCATTAGAGGCTGAAAGTGCTATGACCTTACGCACTCTTTGAAAGCCCTTGAAAGCTTTTCAGTGGCAATCATCTCACCCTCAACAAGTGCTTAGCTAGAAACCTTTAAATTTCCTGTTAGGTCACCAACTGTGTTGGATGTCCGTGTTTGTGCATAATTGATTACATGCTCAAAGGTGTTCTTCTGTGCGCAGGGACGTGCACTGTGATACAATCACCTTTTTTTCTATTAAACTAAAAAGAGAGACACAGCAAAATTTTCTACAGACTTGAAATAACAGTGAGACCCCAACATAGTTGTTAAAATGGGACAAAGAGTTTCAGGGGAATTTGCCATTTACAGTGATGCACTGTGGACAGCTTCCCTATGTGGACCTGAAATATTGAGTCCCCTGAGACATGTATGTTCTGCAGCACATGGAAGATTTATGACTATTTATGGTTGGCTTGGTATTTGAAAAAAACAAATGCTAAATACTGCAGTGATGCATTTAAAAGCAAGCTGGACTAACTAGACTACTAACAGTTTTGTGCTTTAACATCTTTCATTAGAAGAATTTGAGAATCACTTATGGAGTCTAAACCTGAAGAGTAAAACACAAAAGAAAATCTCATTAATTTTCCTGTTGAATGTGCTATTGTGCATAAAAGTTAACGTGGATGTTGTCTGAAGCTATCCTCGATCTGTTCTGATGTAAATCTGATCTCCTAGTATAAAGCATATCAGTGCTATCTCCATTTGAATCATTGTAGGCTTAAACAAACTCGTCACTGCATGCACCATGCTTGACATCCTTACAAAAATCTTCATTTGAATCAGTGTAGGCTTAGACAACCACTGAATGTGCCACGCTTGGAAAAAAGGCAGCAGGTTCGGTTTTATTAACGATGTACTCTGGTCCCAGGGCAAGGACCCTCAGGTCGAAAAGAGTTAACAGAATTTGTTTCTGTTGTGAAAAATACTATAAAAGCCCACATGGAATCAGCACATGACATACTCTTTTATATTAAACAGGATTATTTTAAGGGCATGGCAAATTGTAGAATTCATTGTGCATTTTTTATTTAGTGGTGTGAAGTTATAAGAAACAAAAGTCGATTCACATTTACATTCATATTTCCCGAGGGTAACCAGTGACGATGAAAAACAAGAGCCTCTTGTACTGTTTATATAAGCGCTCACTGTAGTGTTGCAGCAGTTAAAGGTTTGTTATGTACAAATTTTAAAAAATAATATTTCCTCTCTGATCTGGTATGCAGCCCCTCCGATGTAAAGTAAGAGAATAGGATTATGTTGAATACTTGTACGCACCAAATGATGTTTTGTTAGTGTAGAATATACAAGTCTCGCTGTTACAGAAGCTTTCACTAGATCTGCTTTGTAATAACAAAATCCTTTCCCCCAGATGAGAAATCAAACAAAAGCGTAAAAAACAAAAAAGAACAATAAATATTACTTTAGTATATCTTTTAAAAACTCGTGTTTAACATCATAAATGCAGATAATGGACGGTTTAGCAAAGCCAGTTATTCTGTTCCCATCCAGGCGTCCATGCCAGTCAGCTCAGTGTTAGTCATACACAGACCGATTCCTAATAACTACACATGTTTAGACATTTTAAATGGGCTGACAGGACAATAATATGCTATTTTGTTTTTATAGCTTGTTGGATGTTGTTTGGTCTTGTGTTTTTTTAGGTTTTTCGACTGGAAAAAAGGAATGAATATTTAAAATTCAAAGATGTATATACAAACCCACGTGCAATATAAAAACTCCTGCTGCTACAGTTGAAAATGTACATACATTAATTTATAGGTGTGAATGTGGTGGTAATTTAGGGATTTTAATAATTTCTTTGAATTGTTTTTTCCAGGGTGGAATGATTTTATTCCATATATGTTTAGTCTTTAAAAACCCAGCACACAAATATGAATTTTATTTTGGATTTTCTCTCATTCACACAGTTTCAAAAGCAGACGTACATCCCAACTCTTATATGGTTAAATGCACTTTGATGAGATGCTTTTGGTAGCAATCAGTGAGCTTCTGCCATAAATGTGGCAGATATTTAGATTTCCTGGTCTTTATGCAACTCTGTGCATTTTTAACATAAAAAAAACATTTTTCTTCCTTGTCTTAACTTTACCTAATATGCAATATTTTACAAACGTGTGTGTGTGCATGAGTGTGTGTGTCCCAAGGTTGTGTGTGTATGGTTTTTTTATATGCAATGACTCCCAGCTTTTTTCTTTCTTTCCAATTCTTCCAACTTCTCCTGTTTGCTCAGCAGAAGAATCAGGGATTATTACACTGATCGAAACAACAAATATCTGGTGTGTCTGACACCACTTGACAGAAGTTTTACAACATCGTTCACTAACTAGGACCAAAACATTGATTTTGCTTCTATAGTCAGTCGATATAGATGTTGTGTCTGTGGATTTATATCCTTCATGAGCTCTCATGTGCAAATCTCACACCAAAACAAACAAACCACACGACACGTAGCCCCGCCTCTCTAATGAGTACATAAGGAACGGCTAACAGTAACAGACAGAGTGAAGGAAAGGCTGGACATACTGTGAATTTGGTTTTGTTTGCAAAGACGGATTTGATGATTTCATCCTGTAACTCTTTGAGTAAAACTCTTTCCTACTCAGTATTTATTCATCAAATTCATCCAGGTTATCAGTAAAGTAAAATTAGTCTATCATAAAATAAAGTAAAATTATACAGCAGTACAAAAATGTTCATTCTCAAAGATAACAAATAATTTTAGATGTTGCGTTTGTCCAGACCTGGATTTATGGGTTTCAGGATCAATGCAAACAGACGGTAAATGAATTCAGTCAAACATGGTTAAAAATGTCATCAGAGCAGAATTTTACTGTGTGACATTTAAATGTGTTTCATGTGTTTCATGTGTTTCATGGCTCATACTCACGTCTTGCTTCATGAGCTGTTGTCAGCTCACTAACATTTTTAAATAGTGTAAAAGTGAAGTTAAAGGTTTTGCTGCTGTTCAGTCTTATTTCTGAGATAACACCAGCGCACAATATCATCATTTACTTTATAAAGAAATGATGGATTTGTTCAGTGGCACCACAGAACATCACTAACTGTGTGAGTCTAGTTAGGGCTCCGAGCACTGCGGCTCTCTGTTAGGTGTTTGCGGTGCCCTGCTGCTCACGGACTCTGAGTCCAGGCAAAGCACACACAAATTAGAAATCAGTTTTTCTTCTGAAAACACAACTTCCCTGTTGGGAGCACTGTTCCTGTTGCTTATCAGCAAGCACAGGGCCTGCTTTAGCAGCATCTGCACCGGCAGGGGGTCAGTGTGTGAGAACGTGCATCTGTGTGCATGCCCACACTGCAACCTTCTTCAGCAACATATCACCCCTGGCCCTGTCTGTCCTTGCATTTAGTCCCAGAATAACAAGTAAACACTTGTTTTACTGCTGCTCTTAATGGAGTACATCTTGTTTCCTTACATCAACTGTGTGTTATTATTCACTCATGTCTTTATTTCATCCTTTCTTTTCTGATATACATCAACATCGAGTGTCTTAGCAAAGAGCTAGCTAGCATGTTCATCCTGAGTAGCATCAATGCTAAATTGTCCAACTGTCTGAAATGTCTCCATTCCCTTGAATGTCTCCTATTTTACTACTGCAGACTGTTTCATGTCTTATAATGCCTGTTTTTCACCCATGTTTTATCCTCATTTAGCCAAAAGTCTCATGGCCTTAGATGTTAACACAGTGTAGCAGTCCTTTAATAGCATATAATAACATATTAGTTCACCCCAGGCTGTGATGATGTCAGACAATAAGACGTTCCAACTCTGACACATCTCATGTGTTCTTAATTTTTAGTAATTATTTAGTTGTGATGTGTTGATTGGTCATTTCTAAGGAGAGCATTGTGACGCTTTCGTTTAGCCGTTGGACACCGAACAGTGACGTCCTTTGACGATACGGCGGCGTCAGCATATCTCAGCCTTTCTAGAGAATCTATAGAAGTGGTCATAGCTAACAATAGCTAACTAGCACTAATGTAAAAAATAATGAGGCCCGGGGCCTTCACGTGTTTATTCCCTATTTAGCACAAAATGGATGCGTGGTTGGAGACGAGGCAGCATGCAATAGGTTTGGTCAGAGTAACATTCAAGAGTCGTGTGTGTGTGTGTGTGTGTGTGTGTGCGCCCCAAACTTCATTCAGTAACAAAGACACAAACTGCCCCCTACAGTGTGAGAGGAGGCCATGAAATAATACTAGACCAGGAGGGAGGGGTGAGCCGCTGTGACACAAAATGGCCGACTCGAGAGAGGATCTGGTATGAAATAGCATTTGTCAGGCAGACACTGGCTGTGTGGGGGGTGGAATTGTGTCCCTCCTGAGGTGCATCCACTACACTATCAAAAGGTGCGTGTGTTCATGACTTACTGCTGCCTCCAGTGCAGTTTACAACGTTTGTGTTTCAGAGACAGAAAACTGTTGAATCTGACAAAATACTGCAGATGTAATAATGAGTAAAACAAAAGTCTTATTGTTGTTCATTTGTTGCCCCAGAAATATCCAGTTTGCTGTGTACAACATCTGGAAACACTCTTACTGTGTGTGTGTCAAATGTACACAAAACACACCTGGCTGACAGCGGTGGAGGGGCGGAGCATAAGCAGAGGAGCAGCACAGTGTTATAGATTAAGGCATGGATGTGGAATTTTCTCATGAATTCTTTCTTTTGGTTTTCCACATTTATTAACATTGTGAAGGATTTGTTGTCAAAAAAAGTACCTGAAACTGAAACCAGATGTGTGGCGCATGGCCAAATCTTTAAAGTTAGAGCTTTGTCTCTCATGAAGGTTCATGCATGAGCACGTCCTCGCGTTTATACGGGCTTAAAACACTGATTGAACAAATATTGCTTCAGACAGTCGTCTTGCTGTTCCATTGCCAGTATTTCAGATTTTGACCAACAACAAGTTCACCAAACAAGGTTGGATGAAAGCAGAACACTCAGACTCACAGGGTGCACATAATCTGTGCACATTTTTAAACCTCTGCACACCTTAAACTCCACCAGTCAGTGGATACTCGTAGGTTTTGCCGACTGCGTCTGTGACTGCACCTACATTTCTCATGGAATATGAAATAGCTTCTGAAACTCTGTTGCAACAATGCCATGGAATACAATAAGACAGAGAGACAGTGCTTAGCCCTGGGGGTTCTGGCAGAGCTGGGTCTCCCTGTGGAGACTGGGCACCGCCCACAGAGTTTCCCATGACCATTCATTTTTAAGAGCTTTGAACATATCAGCTCATAAAGGCCAGGGGACAATATACATGACAAAACAGAGATGGGACACTGCTTTCCAACCACACAGCCTCACACTTTATGTTATCCATGCACATGTCTTGTAATATCTTGGCGATGGAAAGCGTTTTTTTTTAGTAAATGACACGAAACAAAGGACAAAATGTTTTTAATCTGCTTCTCGTTCTCTTGTGTGCACCCCTCTGTCACTGTGACTGGTTTTAGATACTTTTGCCTTTTCTTCTTCTTCTTTTAACTCGAGCTCTCTCTGTTCTCCAGGTGCTCGTCTTTGGTTTTGGACTCTGGGCTCTGTAACAATGACAGACGATCGCTCCGTGTGACATCTCAAGATCGTACCAGTAAGCTTTTTGAGCTACTATTCTTTTTTGTCAGTCACTGTTTTTACTGATAACGTCACATTTTATATTCTCACCATGTGCAATTATTTGGTTTCTATTTAACTGCACAGGTTACAGTCAGCAGTCAGCATCACAGGTCCAAAATCACATTAGTTTATTTTTGTACAAATAAGAATAAAATCCGACTTTATTGGAGTCGACACTCAAAACCACACCATGAAAACAAAGTGTGGCGTTACACTAACATGGTAAATATGTCAGCTTATCTCAGCACAGGCCATACTCTTGAAATTATTAACTACTATTATCATTATTAATATTCATGACAGAGAGGTTCATGTATCAGCCAAATCTAAAATAATATCTCCTGTTTTAAAATAGCGTGCTCGTCACAGACAGCACGTTTTATTTAAAAGTCTGTGTTTTACTGGCAGACGAAGAAAAAACGAGTAAACAATCCTAAATCTAAATGATTAACAGTATTTTTGTGCATTTCTTTTCTCCTTTTTGTCTTGAAAGGCCAGATTCTCAATAAAAGGGAGAGAAAGAAAAAGAACGAATAAAAGTTTTTGACAGTCATCCTCACAGACAACCAAAGATTAAATGCATCCACCCTGTCCTATTTTTCACAATTCACTAAGGGTACAATGCCACAGTGTGCGCAGTCTGTTTTTGTGTGCGAGTGTGCATGCATATACAAATGCCTGTGTTTGTGCTGTAATGTGGAAAAGCTTGTGTTCATGCAGGCCTGTTGGTGAATAAGTGTATACAGCACGTGTAGCTGGGCAAGGTATATATCTCCCTGTGCGTGTGTGTGTGTGTGTGTGTGTGTGTGTGTGTGTGTGTGTGTGTGTGTGAACCCCCTCTGGTGCTTATTTGCCATTTCTGTGACAGAGCATACAGCTGCATCTCAAGACAAACTAGGCCAACAGCAGCTCTGTGGAGATGGAGCTGCTGACATTTGGCACCTGTTATCCAAACCTCTCAAGACTTTGTTATATCACAAACTCTCAGGTGTGAAACACTGTCTTCTTGTGGTTTCTATCCTGATCTGAGCTTTTATCCCAAGTTCTTGCTTTGTTCTCAGCAGCTCCAATTTCACTTTAACATTGATTGTTGTCAGAATAAAAGCCAAAGGTTATATAACAATTGCACCAAAGCAGGAATTGTTCACGCTGACACTAACTTGAATACAGATTTTACATCTGTGTTCAAGGTTTTACGTCAAGAAAATGCTTTAAAGCAGACTATAGGCAACTATAGCTGCAAATGTTGCTTAAAGCAACGAGATATGAGTATCTAGTATGTGCAGACGTATTTGCGGTTCTGTACTGTCTGCTGTTGGAGAACTACCGATACTAAAAAGCTAAACCTTTGAAATTAATAAACGAATAAACTCTGGACCTTAATCCTATGCTGGCTAACCTGACCAGTCTAAACTGTAGTGAAATCTAACTAGATGAACACACTTTGAACACGATTAGCCAGAAAACTTGGTTCTTTTGTGCCTTCCTCCATGAACCACTGTTCCCAGTTTCCCCGATGTGTGGGTCTAACTATGTTTTGCTGGACTCCCAAAGCCTCAGAAATGACAACTGACATATTTCAGACTGAAAATGTAGGCTGTGGTTGCTTTATAAGATCTGAGCCTACGTCACTTAGTCAGACAGGTGATTTCTTGGTTCATCATCTCGGCAGTCATGCCTGGGATCAGCTTGTGAAGTTGAGCTCAGCCTTCGAAAAACTGCAGTTAATAGTTGATTTATGATTTACATGAAGATTTCCTTTATAATAATAATAACTTTATTTATAAAGCGCTTTCAAACAAAGTGCTGACTTGACAAAAAAAGATAAATAAATAAAAGCAATACTAAAACAATACAATTTAAAAACTGACAGAAACAGTAGTCAAAGGAGCTTGGAAAGAAAGCGTCTGGACTTCTTTAAGTAGCTTGACGACGTTTCACCTCTCATCCGAGAAGCTTCTTCAGTTCTAGGGTCAAATGGTGGAGAGTCCCAGATTTAAACCCAGTGGGAGTATCCCATTAAGAAGGACAATGGACACCCTGATGATTCTCTGGGACTCTCCACCATTTGACCCTTAGAACTGAAGAAACTTCTCGGATGAGAGGTGAAATATCTTCAAGCAACTTCAGACGCTTTTCTTTCCAAGCTCCTTGGACTTCCTTGATCATTATGGATGACCTGGATGACTGAGAACCTTCACAGGCATACTGGCAGAACCAGTAAAAACTGGTGAACAGGTGGGTCTTTACCTCAGCTTTTAAAACCTCCACAGAGCATGCCTGCCTCATATCTTGAGGGAGGTTATTCAGCAAAGATGGGGCACAAACAGAAAAAGCATGCTCCTCAGTCTTTCTTCTAGCTTTAAGAACTTTTAGAAGGCCAGTGCCCTGAGACCGGAGAGCACGGGAACATAGAGGTCAGAGAGATATGAAGGTGCCAAACCATTCAAAGCCTTGTAGGTGAGCAACAGGACCTTAAAATCTGCTGGAAGCTGACAAGGCAACCAGTGCAGAGATTTCAGTACTAGGGTAATGTGCTCGTGTTTCCCAGTTTTGGTTAAAATGCGAGCAGCTGCATTTTGTACCATCTGTAAACCTCGAAAACATTTCTTCGGTAACCCAGAAAGGAGAGTGTTACAATAATCAGTGACACAAATGCATGGACAAGAACCTCTGCAGTGTCAGGTGACAGATTTTAGCTGTGTTATAATAAATGAAATCATCATCATCATCATTTTAAAACTGTATTACACGTACGTGAGACAAATATGTAAAAATAAAGACTGGGGCAACTTCTTTTTCTCACAGCACTGTTTAACATCATTTGCATGGATTACAGCAGGGACATTTTGCCTGGAAAAAGCTTAGTGGCAAGAGATCAGACATTATTATCTTTGTCTAATGTGTGATGCTCTGTTTGTTGGAAACAGAAGCTACAGGCTTTCATGTTCCTGTTGGTTTTCATGTCTGCAAAGAAACAGGAGAGCAATTATTAATGGTTAAGGTCCTGGAAAAACACTTCACCTTACCTTGAAACACATACAGTGGACAAGCAGGAGGATTGTTCCCAGTGTAATAACTTTATCTCAGTGTAAGAGAATGAAGCACCTGGGGGAAGGTAGGAAATGAGAGCACAGTAGAACCAAACACAGAGAGAGAGCTGTGCACACGGAAAAATATCCATAGCTTTATAGTACAAACAGCTTCCTTTCAGAATAAACATATAAATAAATCCGCACTGCTATCCACTCTTCCTGTTGCCAGAGTACTTTCTTGACCCTTACAGGGTGAGAGATGTTTCATCTTCCCATTTCCTTTATCCTTTTTCCCTTCTTCAGAGTTTCCTCCGACTACATTGTGTTTCCATTTGCCTAGCAGTTACCATGGCAAATGACCCAGACAAAGAGCATGAGCTGTGAGATTATAGATGTGTCTGTCTGCCTTGCACCTGTATGCATGCAGCCATGGCATCACACTCTGCACACGCTGACCTTTTGCTACAGAGAGATTTAACAAAGTGTGAAAGAAGAAGAAGAAGAAGAAGGCTGAAGTTGGAAAAAATAGGAAAAAAACAGCAATTAAAAGATAATTATCTGCTGGAAAAGGGCTGTAACTTTCATAATTTCTGTAATGCTGTAAGAAAGCACAACATTCCCTGCAGTGTAAATGTCAAACCCTTGCTTTGACCTTCTGCTACTTTCTTCCAGCTCTGTTGCTACAGCATGTCATTCTAATCAGACTGAGACAACTTGAGTCTTTGATGACATGATCAGATTTCATAATTATGCAATCACAAAGATTTGTCCATAATTTGCAAAAGCTGGTAATATTGCCCCAGTCCCTGGAACGTCGTGACAATGGTTGAATCTGAAAAGTAGCTCATATAAGAAATCCAATACAGAACTCTTGCAGGTCAATACCAATGCACAAAGGCTTGAATCTGCCACTGTACACATTTATTAAAGGCTGGCTGTCTATCACCTCCAACCAGATCTGCTCATTCAAGCAATTTTTAACCTTTAGCCTAAATAATCTCCGATCAACAAGTGCATTTAGATAACTTGTATATAGCAGTGCACAATCAATGTGAGCTACAATGATCACAAAAACCTTTTAGAAGTAAGTATTATGAATAAGAAAGAACCTCACTTTACCCTGTGATGGAAGAGCTGTGCAAAGCATTGAGAGAAGACAGCAGTTTGGGATCCAAAATACTAAAATGAACCGAATTACTTTTCTTCTCTTGGCTCTTCACTGCCAGCTGGAACTACATTTGTGTTAAATTTTGCATTCTTGCAAATTCTTTGCATTTCACATGACCTCATTCACAGGAGCTGTGCCATTTCCACATGTTTGTTGACTCTCAGCTTTAGGCTGATGTTGATCTCAGTAAGTACAGCAGGCTCACCTTCTTCCCTGTCTGGAAATTTGCAGATGTGAGTGAAAGAGAGCAATGCACTGCAAATGATGCTTCATAGAGAGGCGACTGTTTCCATAGGAATCTACTGTAATGTGTTATTCATTTGTCCTTTTTAAAAAAAAAAATGACAACATTCTTGCATTTTGACATAATTTCCAATTAAATATTGAAAATGTACAACTTGATAAGTAGTCTGAAGTGTAGGCATGTAATTCTGTCATGTTAAACATGTTTATTTTATTATTTTGTTATCTTTGGTTGGCTCAGCCATGTCTGCAAGTTAACCGTGAGACTCAGACTATTTCACATATTTATCTAACAATTTTGTAATATCCACACACAATATACAGCACATATTAAATCCATTTTAATTTTAAAAAAACCAACCTAAAAAGCAGAAGGGAATTCAGGGACACTGGTACATGGGAGATGTGAAGGTTTTCATGTGCAGCTTTCAGCTGGAGCACGTAGGTACTGGATAACTCAAGAGGAGCAAGTGACAAAAACTGAGGAGGCCCAAGAAACAAGGCTCATGGAGGGGCCCCTGTGGAGGATGGCTGGAGGACATTGCTTGCCCAAGTTGCTCTGTGATGCAACCATCGGAGTATGTTGGATAGAACGCACTTAAAATCATGGGGAAAAGTCCTTGTCTGAATAGGTGAATGAGGCATGCTGTATTTAGTGCTCTGGGAGAGTCAGTCCGTTTATCATGTGCTTAATGTGGAAGTAGCAAAAACTGCAGTTAGGTTTCATTTGATCTTGCCTACAAATGGGATTTTTTTTAACCATTAGATATTTTAATATAAAACTGACCAAACTCTATGCCAATTTTAACGTATTTTTCCCCATATAAGGTATCGTGTCCCATGTCTCACTGAGAATAGATATGATGCTAAATCCACGGCAGAAAGATGCTGAAAGTTTGTCTGGACAGGAGAAGGTCAGATCAGTTTATTTTCTCTCTGTCTCTCTCTTTCAAGATCTGCATTCAAGTCTAACTCTTCTTTTTCTTCTTTTAATCAAAGAAATTGTGCCAAAATGTCTCCAATATAATGAGTGGTCCAATAGCCATTGAAATACACATCAATGTATTTGAGACATGGCCTTTTCTGAAGGACCCCAAGGAGTCAGCAGCCATAATACAGTCTGGTCTGTCAATCTCAGTGTTCCCGTCTCTGTGTCACATGTCAGCATTTTTCCACCTTCTACCTGAGCACAGGAGTAGAATGTGTTGGTAATGCACTCATTCATACACATACTCATGAATATGAATGTGCGTTTACACGGTCATCCTCAGAGCTATACTACGTATCTAGTTTCTGCATGTTTATTTTTGTTGTTGTGTTTGTGAGGGATAGGGACTTGCAGAGTCATACAATGTGAGTGGTAGAGACACAATTAGTCACACACATGTACTATAAGAAGACTGCATGCGAGCCAGTACAGAAGCCTCATGTAGAAATAAGCACACGGTTCGATGTGTCGATATCATGGCAATAAATCTGTTATGTATTTATCCTAAAGAAGCACATTCAGCTCTAAGGGGCCACCTCAAAATCTCAAAGCACTATATTTTATCAGGCTTGTAGGAAATGTTCACCTGGAACCATTTTTGTTTCTGCAGCAGATTTGCAGCAGATCCTCTGACTCTTCAGGTTTCAGCAAGATGATGTTAAATGTCAGCGATGCGTCTGTCTGAACTGACAAGGAAACACTGCGTGTCATTGTTTTTGTGGGACACTCAACAGATATGGTTAATGGTGTGGTCACCAATCTGGCCAGTAATGCCAGTAAAATATACCTTATGCCTCGTGGATACTTTAATATAAAATGAAGCAAAGTCTATGTTAATTTTAAGAGATTTTTATGAGTCTTCAATCATGCATATTACACATATAAATAGTCATCATGTATTTTCTATTATTAAAATTTAAGGTGTGTATTTTTTCTCAAATATTCAAGAGAAAAATAAAATCTACTCTAAAGCATTGGGATAATAATCTGTGCATAAATTGCTGGTACGCTAATAATATATTTGCAATTTGTTTTCCAGAATAAACACTTTATTGTTAAAAAATACTTTAGATTTTTTCTCACCTTCTATTACAGAAAATGGGACAGCTGCTAAAGTATTAATTATACATATTAGTCATCTTTTTCTCTACATCATTAATAGACACAGTCATGATTTAGTAATAGCAACGCACTTTCAAGAATATTTTTTTTTCTTTCCATAAAGTTGAGTTGAGGTGTTTTCTTGCTGGGGGACGTGTTGGTTTCTCACACTAATGTATTTGTTTTTAGATTTTCTGTGACTCTGTTAAATTGACTACTTACTTAGCATAACGAGCGAGCCATTAGCAAAGAGTCTGGGTAAAATCTTAAACTATTATTATAGTAACTTTATGTGAGTACCGTAAACCAATCACAGCAGTTTGTTTGAAATTCTAGAAATTATTTTTCAATTTTATTTTCTGTTATTCCTGCAAACGTGATGCAACAGTAATGAAAATATTTTACAGTCATAAGAAGAGTAATATTTAGTGCCATGTGCACATTTTTCTGAGATGATGGTAAACTTGTGGAGCCAAGATTCAAGATCTAAATCAGTGATGCAGTTTACTTGGACTTGTTGCTTCTCCACCGATAAGCCTGTGACACAACACAATATCAGGTAGTAGCAGCGATAATACCAACATAACTTTTACATATCTGATGGGTGTACAATGAATGGAGATAGTAAGTTGAGCTGAAAGTCAGAGTTTTAATGTCACAAAGGTGTTGAACTTTTCACCAAGCTGCCATGGGGATTTATGCTGAACATATCATCTGGTAATCTGGTCCGAATGAGTTGAGAGAGGTAAAACCTGAACCCCAGGTGAAGATAACAGGTATCACAAGTGTTGTTATCAACGGGCTCTGTCCACAGTCACATAAATGGGTCATTTCATACATCATAATGCATCTTATTCCACACAAAATGAACCCCATGAGGGCAGAAGTCGTGCACATTATCTTTTTTTTTCTTTCTTTCTTTTTTTTTGCCTGTCCCGTTTGGTTCTTTTGCATCAGAATTATTGTCTAAAGGTGAGGAAAGATGCCCAACGGATTTACTTTACCAAATTGACCATCCCAGCCTTGCCGTAATGGTCTATTTGATTCACATTTTATTGTTTATTTTATTTTATTTTTTTATTTTCACTTACTAGATACGGGACAGACTTGAATGAGGAAAAGAAAAGGGAGAAAGGAAGAGGGGGAAAAACAGCGGAGAAGAGGGACGGGGATAAAGTGCAAAAAAACCACAAACTAACTAAATAAGCAGACAAAAAATCCATCTATCAATCACCTGGATCAACTGTTGAGAAAGAAAAAAGAAAACAAAGCAGAAGAAAACGAGAGCAACACAATAAACAACATCACGATGATCTATGTGAATATAACAGTAAATACTAAATATTAAACATTATTGTGCAGCACGTAAGATCGACAGCACACAGTGTGCTTTGAGGTAGGAGCCAAAAAGGGTGTAGTTTGTGTGTGTGATCACCCGTGTGTGCACCTGTGAGTCTGTGCACATTATCAAATGACGATGATAAAATAGTGATCAAAACTTTGACACAAAAGTTCAGTATTGTAGCACATTTGACAGAAAGTTACTGCTGCAGAAAACTGTTTTACCACGAGCCATTGTGCAAGTCTCTGCTTACTGAAACCTAAGGAAAAGAGGAGACGTAAGAGGAGATGTTGTCTCGGTAGAAAAACCAATGTACAGAAAATTTTGCATAACAAGACACCAAGACACTGAAAAAGTTTTTTAATGACCTCAGAATTGGAAAAAGAGACGTGCACTGTACTAAAAACATATTAATTTATTTCTAACACAACATGTGGTAATGGTAAACACACTGTGTTGGGTCTGCGCTTCCACAGGTCCCGCTGGTTTAGAAACTTATTCAACAACTTATTCGTTTCCACCCCCAGCAATATGACGCCATTTCAAAAAGAATTTAGACTGGATCACCTCGCTGAATCCTTTTAGACAGGGACTCGCTTCCTGATTGTTCCAATAAGTGACTTTCTCCTGAGCCCCTTTTAATGTGGAGAAACTCACTTTGCAACCGTTCCTGACATGTTGTGTAGCTCTTCCTGTTCAAATTGTTCAGATCTGCTTAAATGACAGGTTATCAAACGAAACTTTCAGTGCACTATGAAGGTAACAAAATAAAAAGGAAAAAAGCAACTAAACAACAGCCTTCCTCTGTGTCCTCACCTGCTCCTCCACTCTGTTCTCTCTCCCACTTTGCAGTCCGATGGCAGTCGGTTCTCTTTAGCTTTGTCCTGTGTTTTCCACTGTCTTGCCTTACCATTCCACTCCAAACGTGGCAAATGTCACTCAGACAGTCTCCTCAAAAGTCCTCTTCACATACAGTGAAGTTGCAGCTTGCTGGAAACGCATCTCCATCCAGTCAGGTGATGGGTTTTCTCTCTCTCTGATGCCGTTTGTCCACACTGCTGCTGCTTGCTGGGTCTTTCGCTCAGGACACTGCTGTTGTCTCTTGGGCTGCTGTAAACTGTTGATGTTCATGCCTGTGCTCCTGGAACTGCACTCCTTGTCTTCAAGCAGAGGTTAGCTTCCTTGGTGCTTGCTTTTCAGGATGAGGAACACAGTAGTGAAACTGTAAACACAATTCAGCCAAAAACTCTGCCTGCGTGTTTCTAATGGTGTTAACCTATAATTTTCTTCCAACTGCTGCATGTGGAAAATTGATCCAGGTCTGCTCTTCACCTGCAAGTGACCAGAGATGGGCAGTAACGTGTTACTTGTAACGCGTTACTTTTTGTAATCCGATTACTTTTTTCAAGTAACAAGTAAAGTAAGGGATTACTATTGCAAAAACTTAATTAGATTACCATTACTTTCCCGTAGGAACACTGCGTTACTGCGTTTTTTTGCGAGAACGTCTCATGACAATGACGTAAGCGAGTGCGACGTTCGTGACAACAGCTGTGTGCAGATCAACAATGGATCATATATCGAGTGCAGAGAGAGTATGAGCGTGCAGCGTTTAAAGCGTGGAAGTACTGACCTTACTTTGAGTTTGATTCCATAAAAAGTGACAAAAACATTAGTGTCCGTTGTGCGTGGGAAGAAAACTTCTTTTTACAGCGAAAAAAACCCCTAAGCTTCCAAACAAGCACCGAGTAGCTACGACGTAATGGGAAACTCACAGAGAAACTCACGGATTCTTCCACTGACCGCGGCACACCTGCACCAGGGTAAACCTCCGCCTACCCCACTCCTGCTTTACAGGTGAAAATAGAGCAACAGGACCGCTAGTCTTTGACTTTATTTATTTTCTGCTGTGTTTTACTTGCATCTATTTGAAAGACTGAGTGTAAACACAAAACATATTTTATTTTATGTGCTGGAATGTGCAGAAAATAGGTTTAAATGTTAAACTAATTTCTTCCAGTCAGAGAATGTTGCAGATAATTAAATGTTTGCTTGATGCATAAAGTTAAAAGATTAAAACTAATAAAACAAGTTTTAAAAAGAGACTTTTCCATTTGATTACATTTTGTATGATGGATTATGCAGAAAAAGTAGAATTGGGCTGAAAGATCTATCACTTTATCACCTATTCAGGTTGTAAATCGTGTTTTTAAAAAGTAACTAAGTAACTAAGTAATTAATTACTTTTGAAAATAAGTAATCAGTAAAGTAACAGGATTACTTTTTTGGGGAAGTAATCAGTAATTAGTTATGGATTACTTTTTTCAAGTAACTTGACCAACACTGCAAGTGGCACACTGAGACATTTTCATTATTCTCATCACTACTGAAACAACACACATCTCCTCTCTCTGGTTTTTGAACTCTCCTGTCTTAAAAACAGAAAGTGAGATTGTAGTTGTTTTAGGCTGAGAAACACCAAACACTCTTCATATTATCATTGCTTTGTTTTTTTCATCAACAACACAACTATTTTCTTTCCTTTGTGTCCACTGGGGTAGAAGGTGACCTGCAGAATCACCTCTTCCCCACTTGGAGACAATTCTCACACACACTTTCACACCTCTCTGTGGCTCACACACACAGTGACGTCAGACACATTCACCTGCTTTGCGCACAATTTCACTTCTTTCCTTCCTGCAATGATCTACATACTACGTGCTGCCCGGTGAATACTTTGCAATGTATTCCATCCCCTGTCAAGGCAGACTTACTCAGTTTATTCCCCATTACAAGACAACAATCGGCCACACACAAACCACGTGTGGTCCGCATTCACTCACACGCGCGTTCACACACAAAACAGGCACCAACGAGAGCTCTATCCTCCTTGCATATTGGTGAAGAAACCAAACACTCAACGCCCTCAGCGGCTTATTGGGAAAACAGTTCACACAATACACATCACAGCAAAAGCACCTCCCACTGTAAACCCCCCAAATGGTTCTAAGAAAAGGCACTATGTGTGTGTATGTGTAAACATCTGTATGCATGTGCAAGAATGTGTGTGTGTGTGTGTGTGTGTGTGTGTCATATGAGAATGTGTGTGTGTGTGTTTGAGCGAGTGCGTGAGAATGTGTGTCTCTCTGTGTGCGTGACTTCCAACTGTTTCTAACAACATCCCTAGTAAGAAAACGGTAATCTCCCCCACACCCAATATATGGTTCAATTCCTGTATTGGTTCATCATGCACAACACAGTGAAGCCACAAAAGGGCAGGAAGCTGACCACACAAGAATCAGATCTTTCAGATAGGATGTATCTGCAATAAAACCTCCCCCAGCACAGAGTGGCTGGAGAGGTGGTCAGAGACAAAGGAATGTCTTGATCCTATAGATTGAACTCAGACCATACAAATTTAAGAAGCACAATGACACATTCAACAATTAGACTTAACACAGGTAGCTTGCTTCTGCACGCACAGCTAGCGCACTCTGTTGAAAGCTCTCAAACGAAACCGAACCTAGATTGTCTCCACGCCCCAAATGGCGGAGAAGCCTGCGTCTCTCTCACACGGCTGGCACACTCCCGTACCTGCGTGAAACCACGCGGTCACGTAGCCGCTCTCTATTGTTTTAGGGTCCGCGTGCACCCACGCGACCAGCATGTGTATGCATGTGTGAGAATGTGTGTGTGTGTGCATGTGAGTGTGTGTGTTTGTGTTTGGGGGTGTGTTTGTGTGACCTCCTGCCCAAAAAGGGGTCATAAAAGCAGGAAGCTTACTAAACAAGAAAACAGAACCCTCACATAGGATGTGTCCCTACTATAAATCACTACAGCATCCACCACCAACAGGCTGGGGAGGGCAACAGAAACAGAAGATCCTATAGCTTGAACTAAGACTTACAAATTTAAGTAACACAATGACAACATTTAACAATTTGACTCCAACACACTGATTCTTGTATAGCACTTTTCTATACACCCAGAGCTTCATGCAACATTCACCCAAGCACTGTCTCCTATGCTATAAGTCCTTATTAGCTAACATTTACACTCCAATGGATGCATCGAAGGTTAGTATCTTGTCTAAGATATTTGGCTCACAGACTAGGCGAGCCAGGGATTGAACCATGAACCTTCCAAGCAGTACGTGACCTGCTCTGTTTCCTGAACTACAGCCACGCTAATGTGCACATTAGAGCTCTGAAACTTTAAACTGCATATATTTCAAGATTAAACATTGGTGTCCTACAGCCATAGCCAGAGTGAAATTACTTTTTTGACTGAAGAGGAGTTTAAAGTGTAACTTTGCAGCAGATTAGGACCAAATTATTTTATTTTTATTTATTTTATTAACCTTTATTTAACCAGGAAAATCCCATTGAGATTAAAAAACCTCTTTTTCAAGGGAGACCTGGCCAAGATAGGCAGCAGCAGGTGTCTCACAGTTACAGAAATTACTCAAACACAGGCACCAACAACACACATGCAACAATAAGTGAAAGAATATAAATAAAATAAAATAAAGTTCAATAACATTCAAATAAAAAAAGTAAATAAAAAAGTCAGTTAAAATGACAATCAATCTAATTGAAACAGTTGCATGTTATGGACTTGGCCTCAAGGATTCGTAGTTTAGATTTAAAAGCACTTAATGAAATGAATTCAGTCATTTTCCTTCTGCAGTTTGTTCCAAGCTGAGGGTGCTAAATGGACAAAAGCTCTTTTACCAAGTTCAGTTCGGGCAAATGGAACAGAAAGCAACAAGTAACCATGTGGACGAAGAGAATACCGACCAGCATGTTTCATTACAAGCAGGGAACATATATAAGAAGGCAGCAACCCAAGTATAAAAGTATATACATGCACTTTCCCAACAGTTCCCATGGGAAAAACTTGGCAACAGTGGGAAAACAACAACTCGCCAGTTACCTAAATAAGAAGTTACAATTATTTTTTTAAAACAGTAAGTGTGTATAATCTCAGTATTAAATCAAAGACTAAAATGCTATTACATTTAAAGAGATTATGACATTTTTAAATGGGCTGGTCCTTACTTAGTGCTTACAACCTCATTAAGTTAGTGCCGTCTATCTAACATTCACACACATTCATACTCCAGTGGACACATTGGAGAGCTACTGTTGTATATTATCTTTAACTGACAGACAGGAACATATATGAAAAAGACCTGACTGACTACTTTATCAGGCATGCACAGGATCCAATTCTCCAAATGCGATTTGTAAAATCAAAATTTTACAAAAATGAAAATTTTACAAATGACATTTGTCATTTGTCACACTTGGGGTGGCTGTAGCTCAGGAAGTAGAACAGGGCATCTACTAACTGGAAGGTTGGTGGTTTAATCCCTGGCTGCTCCAGTCTAATGCCTAATATCCTAACCCCAAATTGCTCTCCAATGATTACACTATAATTGTATTTACATATAAAACTATATACACGCATATTTATATTTTAATTACACTGTAATACGTATTATTTGTCCCTTTGTGCCAAACTAATCTGAGAGGGCCTGTGAAAAAGATTCAATCTGGACTCTGATTGGTTCAGCAAAGTTTTTCCCTCTGCTCTGCATGGGCAGCAACTATTACAAGTGTTGCAAATTGCCTTTAAAAAGGAAAAGTTTTTTTATTTTTTGTATTGTGCTCAATATAAAATAAAAGCTCCTGACTGCTGGAATTAAATATGAGTATTGGAACAAAAGTGTTTCCTCTTTGCATCTTTCATTAAGATTAAGGTTTTGGCCAGTGTACCAGTGACTTTGCTGCACTATGCAGACTCACAAAGACATCTTATGATGATCATAGCGCATGAATATGATGAGGACACACAATCCAAAAATGACAATGAGAAAAACACTAATGGTAGATGTCGCAAGTCAAACCTAAAAGCAAAATGACAAGATCTACCATGTCTTATTTCACACACACATTTAGATTTGCATGTTTTTTCTTAAATATCTTACAAAATGAAAATACATCAGTTAGACATGCAATTTAAATTATCCATTAATCCATCTATTTTGTCCTGGGGTTCTGGGCACAGTAGCTTAAGCAAAGACTCCTCTCTCTCTCCCTAACCACTTCCTCCAGCTTATTCGGGGGAACACAGAGAGGTCAGCCAAGAGATGTAATCTTTTCAATGTGTCCTGGGTCTGCCTCAAGGCTTCCTTCCAGTCAATCATACCCAAAACACCTCACCCAGGAGCCACTCAACTCAAACCCGAGAGCTTTGTTTTCATGCTCAGCTCTCTCTTTACCACAACAGACCGATGCAGTGTCCACAGACACAAAGCCAATCCATCTGTCAATCTTCTAATTATTTCTCCCCTCACTTGTGAACATGACCCTGAGATATTTATATTCTACTCCACTTGGGGCAGTAACTTGTCCCTGACCCAGTGCGGACACCCTTTTCCAGCTGAGAACCATGGTCTCACATTTAGAGGTGCTGAGTCTCATTCTTGCCGCTTCACACTTGGCTATGAGCTGCTTTAGCATGAGCTTAGGACCACTATCTGATGAAGCCAATAGAGCTACAATGTCTGCAAAAAACAGAGGTGAGATTCTGAGGCCACCACAGTGGAAGGCTTCCTCCATCAGGCTACGCCTAGAAATTCTGTCGATGAAAGCTATAAACACAGTGGTGACAAACAGCAGCCATGGCAGAGTCCAACACGCACTAAGAATGAGCCTGACTGACTGCCAGCAATGTGGAACAAGCTTCTGCAAGGAGGCTCAAATGGCTCATAGCAATGGGCCAGACATTGCTATGAGCCCCAAAGCACCTCCTACAGGATACTCCATGTGGCGTGGTCAGATGCCTTCACCAAGTCCACAAGGTTGGGCAAATTTCCATGCACTGTCAAATATTTTTGATAGCATAAAGAGCTGGCTAGTGTTACATGACCAGGACGAAAACCGCATTGTTCCTCCTGTAAGCTCAGTTCGACTAACGGACGAACTCTCCTCTGTACTCTGGCATAGACATTCTCATGGGGACAGAAAAGTCTGATTCCCCTGTTGTTGGAGCCCACCCTCTGGTCCCTCTTTTTAAACACGGGGACAGTGGCCCCAGTCTGAGACTCCAGAGGCACCTCCCCAGATCTCTATGTAATGCTGTAAAGACGTGGTAACCAGGACTGGCCTGCAAAATCCAGGGCCTTCAAGAACTCCGGGTGAACCTCATCCACCCAGGGGCCCGGTCCCAAGTCATTGTTTAACTGCCACAGTGACCTTGCTCCTAGTGAGGGGCAGTGTTGGGATGGTTACTTCCAACACGGTTACGTTACTCAATGAGAGTAACGTATTATGAATACTTTGGATTACTTAATATATTATCATGCTTTCTTACAACTACATGAATGTACTATTACTGTGTGATTTATTACTATTACTGAAGGTTACTCGCCATACCATACCAATCCGTGGGTGGACAGATCGGTCTGCACTGCAGTGAACGCCAGGACTGCCACCTACAATGCGGGTCTCGCCACTGGGGATTTGAGCGCCTACAAAGTGGCCTCATACGGCGTGCGGTGGAACGAGTCCGACTTATTGCTGACAATGCGAACCAAGCTCTTGCAACGGTTGTATAGGGATCAAATGGCCCGTAGCAATGGGCCAGACACCCCATACTCCCGCAGCACCTCCCACAGAACACCCCGAGGGACACGGTCGAATGCCTTCTCCAAGTCCACAAAACACATGTAGACTGGTTGGGCAAACTCCCATGCGTCCTCAAGTATCCTTGAGATGATAAAGAGCTGGTCCAGTGTTCTGCGACCAAGATGAAAACCGCATTGTTCCTCCTGTATCTGAGGTTCGACTAGCAGACAAACTCTCCTTTCCAGCACCCTGGCATAGACTTTCCCAGGGAGGCTGAGGAGTGTGATCCCCCTGTAGTTGGAACACACCCTCCGGTCCCCCTTCTTAAAGATGGGGACTACCACCCCGGTCTGCCAGTCCAGGGGTACTGCCCCTGATCTCCACGCAACATTGTAGAGACGTGTCAACCAGGACAGCCCTACAATGTCCAGAGCCTTCAGGCTGTGGGCGGACCTCATCCAAACCAGGGGCTCTGCCACCAAGGAGTTGTTTAACTGCCTCAGTGACCTCGCCCCCAGAAATTGGCAGGTCATCCCCCTCATCCCCAGACTCTGCTTCCTCCTCGGAAGACTTGTCAATGGGATTAAGGAGGTCCTCGAAGTATTCCTTCCACCGCCCGACAATTTTCTGAGTCGAAGTCAGCAGCGCTCCACCAGCACTATACACAGTGCAGGTAGAGCACCGCTTTCCTCTCCTGAGACACCTGACAGTTTGCCAGAATTTCTTCGAGGCAGTCCGAAAGTCTTTTTCCATGGCCTCTTTGAACTCGTCCCACACCCGAGTGTGGACACTCTTATGTTTGAACAAGGTGTTCGTTATGGCCAAACTGTGATTAGCACAGAAGTCCAATAACAAAACACCGCTCGGGTTCAGATCGCAAGGCCGTTTCTCCCAATCACCCCCCTCCAGGTCTCGCTGTCATTACCCACATGAGCATTGAAGTCTCCCAGTAGGATAACAGAGTCTCCAGGTGGAGCACCTTCCAGCACCCCACCCAGGGACTTTAAGAAGGCTGGGTACTCTGAACTGCCACTCGGCGCATAAGCGCAGATGACAGTCAGGACCCCTTTCCCGACCCTAAGGCGCAGGGAACAAACCCTCTCATCCACCAGGAAGATCCCCAACATACCGGTAGCAAGCTGAGGGGATATTAGAATGCCCACCCCAGCCCACTGCCTCTCACCAGGGGCAATTCCAGACTGAGACAGAGTCCAGCCCCTTTCCAGGAGACTGGTTCCAGAGCCCAAGCCATGCGTAGAGGTGAGTCCGACTATATCTAGCCAGTACCTCTCAACCTCACTAACGCACTAACTCAGGCTCCTTCCCCACCAGAGAGGTGACATTCCATGTCCCAATTGCCAGTCTTGGTAGCTGGGGATCAGTCCGCCAGGGCCTCCACTCCTGGCCGCCACCCGGCACACAATGCACCCGACCCCTATGGCGCCTCCTGCAGGTGGTGGGCCTGCGGGAGGATGGGCCCATGTCCCCTTTTCGGGCTGTGCCTGGCCGGGCCCCATGGACTAAGGCCCGGCCACCAGACGCTCGCCTGGAGCTCGCCTGGCTCCAGGGCGGGGCGCCAGTAACCCTATCCCGGGCAGGGTAAACTGTTCCCTCTATGTTTTTCTCATAAGGGTCTTCTGAATCGCTCTTTGTCTGGTCCCTCACCCAGGACCAATTTGCAATGGGAGACCCTACCAGGGGGCTATTTTGTCTATTTTGTAAAATGTTTAGATTGTCTATTCTTATTTAATTCACTTAATGTACAGAATTTACCTGCTTGGAGCATACAATGCTACTACTGCACATTCACCTAATGTATATAATATAATGTCCCCCGACTTTTTTGACCCTTTGCGACTCATATCCGATCATGGTACAACAGTGTGAACAGCACAAATCTGATATTTTCAAATCCGATCTGGGTCACTTTCGTATGTGGTACTGAATCCCATACATATCTGATATTTTAGAAAGCGACTGCTGTTTGAATGGTCATGTTGCATTAAATCTTTTACGTCACTGACACAAGACAGACGCCAAATATCAGTACCGGAGAAGCGCCTGAGAAGACATCGTGAACGCTTCCTGGCCATCCCGTGTAGATGTTAGTGAAACTGTTTGGAAGACAACGTTGGAGAAACGTGAACATTTTATTTGTACTGTATAATCTGCAGATTCTGACAGAAATCTGCAACTATCCTTTGAAGCACCGTTACTCTCTAAAACAGCAATAAGGATAAATATTAGGCCATATGTAAATAACAGAATAGCTTGAAGCAAAATTGGGAAACGTAAAGTCTGAAACAAATATTTATATTAACGGCCATTAGTCGAACAATACTGTTTGGTCTGGGTCTAAACAGAGCACGTTGTGTGTGATGTTTTCTTTTTCTTTTGCTCAGGTCACTTTGAGGGTTCACACTAGAGCGCGTTTGCTGTCACATTTTATTTGTAGTGTGAACGAGCAGACAAAAAAATCGGATTTGATCAAAAACTCGGAATTGAGTATTAGGACCTCCAGTGTGAACGTAGCCTAAGAATCTTGAGTACTCTGAACTGTTGTGCGACCCAAATGCAGAAGCATCACTCAGTTGCTTCTGCATATGGGTCGCGGCGTTCCTCTATCCAAAGGCACAGGGACACAATCCTTTCATCCTTTGGCAAAAAACCCAAATTTACAGGCAGCAAACCAAGGGGACCCACCCCTGCACACCAGGGCTGGACTGGGACAAAAAATCGGCCCGGGCATTTTGACTAGAGACCGGCCCACCAAAAATGTGACGTCATTCAGGGGTAAAACCGCAAAGGATTCTGGGAACTTGTGGCAAGCGGTACTAGCGCATGCAGGCTTTCAGTTGAACTCAGTTACACAGCGATAAGAAGAAACACAAAAAATGGCACGAAACTGTTGTATTATTAACTGCAATAGCCGGTGT
This sequence comes from Neolamprologus brichardi, assembly GCF_056152115.1. NCBI lineage: Eukaryota > Metazoa > Chordata > Actinopteri > Cichliformes > Cichlidae > Neolamprologus > Neolamprologus brichardi. The sequence goes on from NC_142112.1 coordinate 7,704,171, forward strand.
TGTGCCAAAGAGTGATTGTCTGCCAAAAACTGATTTCCGGTATTTGCCAAAAACTGATTGCTCGTATTTAAATTGCTATAAGTAACTTGTTGGGCTATAATATGTGAAACATATGTCAAATGCATCCGTCATGGATGACATAAAGTCATATTGAGCTACAAACAACATTAGTGTAACAAGGTAGAAGCAGCAATCAGTCTTTGGCAGTGACTTTTATATAACCTTTATTTATGCCGTTAAAAAAACAGTCAAATTAACATTAAAAATGTCTTTTGTAAGAAGTAGTTGGACAGCAGAAATGGCTCAAATATTACAATAGTTCTGTAAAAATATTGTGGGGATAGTGGGGATAAAGGACCGGATTGGTTATAATGTAAGTACAATAACACAGAGTTGTAAAGATACTTGAAAAAACAGATAATTTTTTAATTCCATATATAGCCCCTTTGTAAACGCTGTTCACCGAAGTCTATTTACCAACATAGATGTTGCACATAAAAAATACACGCAAACATTGGAAATCAGTTTTTGGCAGGCAATCACTTTTTGGCACAACACCTGTTGCATGACAGCCACGGGAAGCCGACGGGTAAAGAGATCGGTTGTTATCGGATTACGTCGTGGAAATTGTTTAAGCCATGTTTCCGAAGTAACAAAGAGCCGATGGATTGCTAAACAAGGGGGAGGGTGCATCCGACCTCCTCGGCTGTAATTGGTCCAGCCCAGAGTCGATCATGACCAACTGGCCAATCCAACACCTTTCATTATTTATACCCTTCCAAAAAAAAAAAAAAATCGCCAGCGGCCCACCGGGCAAATGCCCGGTATGCCCAATGGCCAGTCCAGCTATGCTGCCCACCACATCTCATTGAGGGCAAGTCCAAATTGGAAACTTGACTTCTTGACTTCTGTGAGTGGTGGGCCTGCAGGTGGGTGGATAGTTTCTTTGGGCCCTATGGGGTAAGGCTTGGCCACGAGGCCCTCTACATCAAGCTCCCACCATAGGCATGGTCCCAGTAACGCCATCCCAGGCAGGTTACGCAGTTCCCTTGCTTTTTCACCACTCATATCTGGGAATTCACCCAGGACCAAATTGCCTTGGGAGACCCTAACAGCCCCCCCAACATCATAGCCCCTGGGGCACATAAACCTCTCCACCATGGTAAGGTGGCAATTCATGGAGGAGTAATTTAAATTAATGAGGACTTTCCACTTGATCAAGACCTTAGCCAATTTATTTCAGTGCACCTGAAAGGCAAAGACACTGCTAAGCTTTTTCTTAGTATTCCTTGTAACTGTCAAACTGTCTCACGTTTTCCTAACAATGTAGCAATTGACTTTTAGGTGCTGAAATCCAGGGTGCAGTAACAGTGCATTGAAGGGGAAAACTAAATAACCACTAATGCCTTAAAGGTATTATGTTTGTTTGCTCACACTTTTAGTCCCATAGCATGTGTATGTACACGTCACATGCAAGTGTCCTATTTGGCAAGACATCTTCTATGCTTGAAGTAAAGACAGAGAAAGAGAGAGAGAGCAACACAACTTCAGATAGATGACACTGGCTTGTCTTAACACCTGCAATCATATAAACATGTCTTTGTCTGTGTGTGCTTGTGTTACACGCATACACAGTAAGAGTGCATGTTCACTTTCACAGCTTTTGAATACTATTGTGTTTGTGTGCATGAGTGAGAGAGGAGAATTTGTGCTCAAGCATAAGCATATGAGCTTAACTTTTAGTCAAAGCTACCCTCAAGCCAGACACACACTGACATACATACTGACAGTGGCACAGAGTGAGGTTTTGCTTGAATGCACACCTGTCCTTTCACTCTATGGAACACAGCACACAGCCTGACCAGAGGCCACGCCATGTATGTATATGTGCATGTGTTGTAAAAAGGCCTTCTGGGCATTCATGGACAAAGACAACTCCTCACAGGCCAAAAGTCCTATACAACATCCTTATTCTCTTTCTGTGCATCACTTTATTTTTTGTTTGTTTTTTATATATCCAGTTTAACCTTTTGGTCGCTCTTTTTTGACTCTATTTACACTCTGATTTTATCTTTCTTGTTCCAGACAACTTCCTTTCCTTCTCTTTCTTTTGACCGATAGGAGGAATAAATCTGCATGACTTTCCTTCAGAAATGTCCCAAGATGTGGCGTGTCATTGTGTCAGCTAGTCAAATGTTGGTGTGTCAGAGTGTGTCTCAATGTTTGCATGCGTGTATGTTTGTGCACGGATAAGGGCCTGTGTACTCATACAGGGTTCTATGAAGCTCAGTTTTGACAGTGCTTAAACAGCACACAGGTGGAGTGGTTAGCACTGCCACTTCACAGCACGAAGGTTCTTGGTTTGAGCCTCAGCTGCTACCTCTCATTGTGATATTTGCATATTCTCTCTGTGCCTGGGTGGGTTTCCTACAGTACTCTCTCTTCCTCCCACAGTCCAAAGATGTGCATTTTAGGTTAATTGGTGCTTCTAATTTATTCTAATGGACTGCATGTACAGGGTGGGCCATTTATATAGATACACCATAATAAAATGGGAATGGTTGGTGATATTAAAGTCCTGTTTGTGGTACATTAGTATATGTGAGGGGGCAAACTCTTCAAGATGGGTGGTGACTAGGGATGGGTACCGGTATCCAGTGCCATGATGGCACCGGTTCTGACATAAACGGTAGTAACCAGACCGAAAAGCAGCGCACATTTCGGTGCTTTATTTCGGTGTTTTTTTTTTCCTGAGCTGTGATACACTTTAGATTCTAGCCAATCATTTTACGTTTCCGAGGATAGTAGGTGGGTCCAGGTACGTACGTTCTTTTAGAGCAGAGCTACAGATTAAAAATGCCCAAGGCAAAGCGGTCAAAAGTCTGGCTGTACTTCACAGCAAAATATGCAAACTCAGCAGCTGCAACAAGTGCTTTAAGCTGATACTGTGATACTGTCAAAGGAGATAACACCTCAAATCCGATGAAACACCTGGCGACGCATAGCGTTTTTTTAAAAGCCGAGAAATGCGCCGTATTTGATAGCTTGCTGCGAGACCTCACACCGAGCACATCTACTGCGGGTGTGGTGCCTGTTATCGGACCCGGAGTTAGCAACATCCCCCAAAAACCTGAAGAGTAGAGTCCTGGCCCCTAGCCCTGCCAGTGTAGCAGAAATGATGAGGATGATGATGCAGCAGCAGCCGTTCTTCTCTGCGTGAGTAGCTTAATGTTGTTCGTGTGTAATTTACGTTGAGTAGGCTAACCACGTTATTACATTAATGCATGTAAGGTGAACTAGCAAACACAGTTGTTTTTACATGCAGCTGTCTTCTTGTTTGATGGCAGATACTCTCTTCACCCTGGACAAAAAGGCTAAAATGACCAAAGAAAAAGTGGAAAACAGCTAAACATGAGAGGTTTTTGGACAAAGTTTGTGTTTTTTCCATTGTTTAAGCACTGCTTCCAGCCAAGAGTGATACCATATATGCCCCATAGCTGCAGAAAAGGCTAACATTGTTATCTTTTTACAAAACAGCTGAACATGAGAGGTTTTTGGACCAATTTTGTGTTCTCCATTCTTTAAGCACCGGTTTGAGCACCGTTTAAGCACCGGCACCGTTTCAAAAGTACCGGTTTGGCACCGGTATCGGATAAAACCTAAACGATACCCATTCCTAGTGGTGACCATGGTGGCCATTTAGAAGTCGGCCATCTTGGATACAACTTTTGTTTTTTCAATAGGAAGAGGGCCATGTGACACATCAAACTTTTTGGTAATGTCACAAAAAAAACAATGGTGTGCTTGGTTTTAACGTAACTTTATTCTTTCATGAGTTATTTACAAGTTTCTGACCACTTATAAAATGTGTTCAATGTGCTGCCCATTGTGTTGGATTGTCAATGCAACCCTCTTCTCCCACTCTTCACACACTGATAGCAACACCGCAGGAGAAATGCCAGCACAGGCATCCAGTATCCATAGTTTCAGGTGCTGCACGTCTCGTATCATCACACCATAGACAATTGCCTTCAGATGACCCCAAAGATAAAAGTCTAAGGGGGTCAGATCGGGAGACCTTGGGGGCCATTCAACTGGCCCACGACGACCAATCCACTTTCCAGGAAACTGTTCATCTAGGAATGCTCGGAGCTGGCACCCATAATATGGTGGTGCACCATCTTGCTGGAAAAACTCAGGGAACGTGCCAGCTTCAGTGCATAAAGAGGGAAACACATCATCATGTAGCAATTTCAAATATCCAGTGGCCTTGAGGTTTCCATTGATGAAGAATGGACCCACTATCGTTGTGCCCCATATACCACACCAAACCATCACTTTTGTTGGTCCAACAGTCTTGGAGGATCCATCCAATGTGGGTTAGTGTCAGACCAATAGCGGTGGTTTTGTTTGTTAACTTCACCATTCACATAAATGTTTGCCTCATCACTGAACAAAATCTTCTGCGTGAACTGAGGGTCCTGTTCCAATTTTTGTTTTGCCCATTCTGCAAATTCTGTGTGCCGATCTGGGTCATCCTCGTTGAGATGCTGCAGTAGCTGGAGTTTGTAAGGGTGCCATTTGTGAGTAGCTAATATCCGCCAAAGGATGTTCGACTAATGCCACTCTCCAGTGACATGCGGCGAGTGCTACACTGTGGGCTCTTGCTGAATGAAGCTAGGACAGCCACTGATGTTTCTTCATTAGTGACAGTTTTCTTGCATCCACATTTTGGCAAATCCAACACTGAACCAGTTTCACGAAACTTAGCAAGCAGTTTGCTAACTGTAGCATGGGAGATGGGTGGTCTCGTAGGGTGTCTTGCATTGAAATCTGCTGCAATGACCCGGTTACTGCGTTCACCAGATATCAACACAATTTCGATCCGCTCCTCACGTGTTAACCTCTTCGACATGTCAATGGCTGTGAACAAAGAGAAACTTGTAAATAACTCATGAAAGAATAAAGTTACGTTGAAACCAAGCACACCATTGTTTTTCTTGTGACATTACCAATAAGTTTGATGTGTCACATGGCCCTCTTCCTATTGAAAAAACAAAAGTTGTATCCAAGATGGCCGACTTCTAAATGGCCACCATGGTCACCACCCATCTTGAGGAGTTTGCCCCCTCACATATACTAATGTGCCACAAACAGGACTTTAATATCACCAACCATTCCCATGTTATTACGGTGTATCCATATAAATGGCCCACCCTGTATATTGAATCAAATGATGTATGAATTTCAGGTTAAAATTGCAGTTTGTGGTCTAAAGTTCTTTCATTTCAAACGTAGAATTTATAAGAAATGTTAAAGTACTTTACACTCATGTTAAACTCCACGCTTAACTGGATTCCTTAGTAAATAAGGAAACAAACTACTTTCCAGCCATTGAAAATGAGATGGCATTCAGTTTAACAAGCTATGCTGTTGTCATGTAAATCCTTTGACATGCCAAATTTTTTGGCTAGATAGTCTTTGAAAGCATACACCAGATCTCATTACTAGAAATTCCTACTTTAGTTTGTGTTTTTTTTTTAAATAATAATATTTTCAACAAATCTGATTCATAGTGAGTCTAAAAATATGTTTGCAGTTTTACATTTTGGCTGATTGACTGTTTTTTGACACAGAATGTTCAGGATGTTGAAGTACTCTATCACAATTGCCTCATGAGTTATATTTCGCTGCTGCTGTTGCTTGTTACACTTAGCAATTGTCCTAAAAGGAGGCGAAATACATTATCTTGCCTTTTTCAGAACACCAGCATGAACTTTTTCATATCACATAAAGAGCCTTGGGATAACCAAATGAAAAGTTTTGTCATTAATTAAAGAAAATGTAACTCATTTCATTGGAATATACCCACTCCAGCAGCAGTGGTTTAGCTAACATCTGTTTTTGCATTGATTGGTGCTCAGTGGTTATTTCGAATATCTTTACACTGGCTCAAGTTCAACAAGTGCAGTAAAATTGTATAAGCTGTCAGTCATAGGCATGATAAACGCCTCAGGCTACAACCTACATTTTCAGGTCTGTGTAAAGCTGCTGTATCGTGGCCTGTGATATATACAGGACATAAAACTTTTAGTAAAGCATTTCTGTCAATTGTGATGGGTGATTTCAGTTTCAGTTTCTCAGTCTTTGGCAGAAATAATAAATGTAGTGACTGCATGTTTCTTTTTACATTAGTGGATATGATACGTTACACTCTCTCTGATAAGAAATACCTCTATAGAAACCTATCTCAGTACACAGTGTTAAATTTACTGAAAAATGAGATCTCATAAGGCTTTTTTGTTTTATTGATTGTTTGTTTGACGGGGGTTTTAGTTGTTACATGGTTCCATAATTCATTTAGTATTTTTATTTTAGACTAATTATTATTAAATCTACACTTATGTCTCATGCAGTTTCTGTTTACTCAGTTGTTTTTACTTAAATGAGTTGATTTGTTACCTAAAGTAAACCAATTTAAGTTAAGTTACAGCTTTTATTTTGTACATCAGCTCCCAGTGTAGCTTATTAGCAAATTTAGTTTTACCTTTTCTAAAGCAAAATGTATAACACCCAAGAATTACAACAATGCCATCAGAAACAACAGGACAAGCTATTACCCCCTTCAAAATACTTGTCAACGTAACATCGATATATATGCCCAAAAAAATATATGCCCTTATGCTTCTAGGTAGTTGAAGACATTTATGGACTGTTTATGTATCATTACATCATGCAACATTTCTAAAGTACACACACTTCTGTTTTTATCTTTTCAGGTTTTGTTTTTTCCTTTTTTTGTGAATCTGTGATATTTGACGAAATTCAAAATCCTCATAGCCTGATGAAAAAAAATACCTACTGGCTTGCCCTTGGGTATTTTGCTAAAGGCACTATATGTAACTATAAGGTAAAGAGCCTAGAATAATCCAGAGTAAATACCAAAAACTCCAACCCCAACCCTATGAGTGAAACCTTCGGCAGAACCAGGCCAATGAAGGTGGAGCAGTTACCTCTTAGGGCTGTGGAAGAGACTGAGATTAAGATTAAATGAATGATTAAATGCAGAGGGGTGTTTATCACATCACATTCATGTCATAATGCTCATAGTATGATACGAGCATTACATAATGACGTGCAAGTAAGTACTCTGTGGAAGACTGGGAGGAACATTTTTCCTGAAGAAAGATCCACAGCATGTCTTTATCCTCTCTTCCTTCTCTCACCCCAACCAATCACAGCAGATGGCCCCGCCCCTCCCTGAGCCTGGTGCTTCCTTCTTCCTGTTAAAAGGGAGTTTTTCCTTCTCACTGTCACCAAAGTGCTGCTCATAGGGGGTCATATGATTGTTGGGTTTTTCTCTGTATGTATTATTGTAGAGTCTACCTTACAATATAAAGCGCCTTGAGGCGACTGTTGTTGTGATTTGGTGCTGTATGAATAAAACTGATTTGCATTGAAAGATCAGAAAAAATAAATAAATAAATAAAGGCTTTGGCCTAGTCAAAGTTCTGACCTGAATCTCAGATGCTGCAGTATGACTTTTAAAATGCAGCTCATGCTTGAAAACCCTCCAGTGTGCCTGAGTTACAACAATTCTGCAAAGATGAGTGGGCCAAAATTCCTTCACAGACTCATTTATTTATTTATCGTTATAGCAAATGCTTGATTGCAGTTGTTGCTTCTAAAGGTGGACCAACAAGTTATTGGATTTAGGGGGCAATCACGTTTTCACACAGGGGCATATAGGTATAGATTGTTTTCCCCTTAATAACAAACACCGTCAATTAGAAACTACATTTTATGTTTACTGGTGTTATTGTTGTCTTATATTGAATTTTTTTTTGGATGGAACATTTAAGTGTGACAAACATACAAAAAAAGAAGAAAACAGGAAAGGGGCAAACCACTTTTTTTACACCGCTGTAGGTAGGTGGGCCTGCACTGAATGGCCTCTAAGTCCTGTGGGAGTGACTGTCTATAATTCTGCTGTTATGGCACCAGTCCTGGAGTCCATAAACACAGAGGTCCCACCCCTTCTCTTACTGGAATATTTGTTGCGGTCTTGGCGGTATCAGGATTTGCAGATGAAGCCAGAATTTTGTTGCAATCAGTAGACAACACTCCCGGACAAGAGGGTTATAGTAAATCTCTAATTGTAGCTCCTGCATTTTATTGGTGAGGATCCTGATGTTGGTGAGAAAGAATGATGGGAGCAGGGATTCATGTTGTTGTTTCGCAGCTGGATGCGGAAGCCAGCTCTGCAGCCCTACTTTTGTTTCCTCTCCCTGCGCTGTGTCATTTACTGCTCCGAACAACAAAATACTCTTTGATGTTTGTTTGTGTTGAGGTCTAAAAACAAAAGAAGCCTGAGATTGTCCTGTGTGCAGAAATAAAAGGTATTTAACATATATTTTTATTTTCATTAAGTGGCAGCTTTTGTGAGAGAATTCTGACCAGAGTGAGACGCTGAGACAAAGAATGAAAGCAGACCTTTTTCTGTCCTGCTACTATTGCTAATTATTGAATCCTGCAAACGCTCATCCTTTTATCCATAAGTTCAACTTTGGCATCTTTTCAGTGTTACGTGAATACTTTTACATGGTAATGATTTGGTATGTTGAGCTCTAAATGCCCTTCCTATTTGAGTTTCTATCACTAACTATCACTGCAGTCTACTATTACAGAGAACAAAACAGCCTCCTGGAGCCAGAGGATTATCTCAGGAAATAACTGGGCTACTCAAGCCTGGACCAGAACCAAATGTCAGAACTTATTTTCTGTAGCACTTGACATTTATTTAACACACCATTACTGCATTATTAGCATTCCTGTAAAAGCCAATTCTGTCAAATCTGATAAAGTTATATATATAAAATATTTATAAACAATAAATATTAAGGCTAAACTCTCGTAATTATTTAAGATCTTCCTTTTCAGCCTCACTTAACTAGTAGTTTAACTGCTGATCACAAAATTATAAAAAGAATTATATAAATATATAAAAACAAGCAAAACACTATTGGCCACAAACAAACTCTTATCATCCTCTAAATAAAGAAACAGCTAAGAAATAAAGTCACTGATATCTATCTGTCTAAAAATATTACAAAGGCTTCGGGACTCAAACAAACGATGGTGAGAGCCCGTACTCACAAATAGACAAATCATAATCCACTTTATTGGCCAAGCATGTGTACACATACAAGGAACTGGGCTGTTTTTTCTTTGCTATCAGCGTAAGTGTTTAATGTACGTAATCAAGTTAAGTGATGGTTGCTATCTTTTGTCATTTTTTTTTTTTTATCTGAAAACCTCGATTTTAAAATGATTCCACAAAGGTAGAACACACAATATGCATGATGTAATACAATGCAACGCAGCAGCCCTACACCATGTAACAACCACATCAAATGTTCTGTGTGTTGGATTTTTTTAGTTGCTGGTGTATTTCAAGCTAGTTCTACACTCTGTTTTAAACAGAGTTGTACTGGATAAATATTTTTAATATTGTGTTCATGTTAAGTTTAAGTCCATTCATCATTTAGATCAATTAATTAATTAATATAAGTGCAGTATTTAATGCAGGACTTGTGTATTGGATTGTAGTTTAAATAAAACATGTTACAATTTATTTGACACAATATTCAAGAAAAAGAAAAAAATTAAAAAGTATTTGCTTTGCTTAAATTTCTAACTTATGTTTGTTTACTTATTTACAATATTGCAGCAAAAATATATAGTAGTTCAATGACGTGCTACAAACTTTGACATATTTGGGTTTTCCCAGGAATTAGCTAGTTTTGGAAAACATTATTTTCCAGAATCTCAAGCAGGCTCCATTTAGAGCATGCTAATCCACAAAATGTTATTGTGCTGTGTAATAAACACAATGAAAACCCCAATAAACGCACAAACACACTCTTCTCAGCATAATGAAGCTGTAGGGATTTTGTTACAGTTTTCTGTCTACATCGACTCTCTTGCTGAAACTGAGATCAAAGCTACGAGATTTTTTTATTTTTTATTTTTCTACATACACTGTTCAGCGTATATGCAGCCTGTAGACACGGAGCTGGTTGGAAACAGTGTTTCTCGTAACTGCAAATCATTCATAGTATCAGCTGTACGAGATCTAAACTGATGGTAGCAATAATGATCACTTTCCAAATCATGCTCAGCTCCAAGAGAATACAGAAATGCAGTAACAGGTTTGGTGATGTACAAGCAGTGTATTGCAGTGTATGCGTCATAGTCCTCTGTAAGGCAGCTAACTTCACCTACAAACGGCATAATTTGTCTCTCTTCTACGTTTCTTGCAGTGCTAAATTTTAAACATGGGCTTTGAAACTCTGGCAATTTAAAGATTATCCAGCGGTTTCTAGATTTCATTTCTCTATGTAAAGTGTCCATCTCTATATAGTTTTTAATGTCTATTCATATAGTTTGAATGTTAACATTGTGACTGTAACGATGTGAGCATGGTAGTGTGCTCAGCTTCCATCTTCTAAACTGAATTATTATTATTATTATTATTTAAGGCAACAGCACCGTAATCGAGTGTCTAAGCCTCCTTGTGATGCTCATGCTCACCCCTCCATCACCTGTTACAGTTCAGTTGTGACACACAATGACAGCTACCCCCTCCCTCCATGCAGCCCCATTTATATCCAAGCGCGTCCGCACACACACACACACACACACACAGAGTGACTCGCGCACACGCGGACGCCGGCACACCGGTAGAGACGTCAGGATTGGACGCAGCAGGGGATCCCCAGCATTCCATTTCTGCCTCGCTTGGCGTATCATCATCTTTTACCGGGAGGAGATGAGCTCGCGCCGGTTCACACTCGCGGAGGGACGCAGAGGTAGCAGCTGCAGAGGACAGTCTTGTTTCTCCGTTTCACTGGAGCTTGCTCTCCCACTCTCTTTCTCTCTTGTAATAGCTTCCCCATTCTGTGCAACAAACTGTCTGTATTGTAGCTGTCGCGTGCACTGGCCGCCGGGTCAGCGCGAGGAAACAGCGGGGAGCAGAGGGGGAAAGGTGTTTCACCTGCTAGCTGATGTTTTGAAAAGAAAAGGACGTTCGGAATAAAACAGCCACCTCAGATGAACTCTTTGTTAGTTTAGAACAGAAGAGCCCGTCGCTCCATCACTTGGTTTTTTCGCATAGATCTTCTGACATTCAGGCGCGCCTCGCTGCTGGTTTAGACACAGCACCATCGTGCCTCTGTGGGTCGCACGGCGTTTCTTTTTATTACTTAAAATCACAAACAGCGTGGAAAAAGGCGAGATAGTTCCCCGGCCCCCGCAGATTCAACAAAGTAGTGAAAGGGTTGGTGCGATGCCTGTAGTTTTCTTAATGATGATTTCCTTTAAATGCTGGGTTCAGCATTAGGATAGAAGAGACGATTGAAAGTGGAAGTTTTTCCCCTTTTTTCCTCAAGTCCAACAAAGCGGCGGCTGCTGTTGTCATAATCTAGAAGAGGAGGACCCCCCAACCCCCCATAGGACGAACAGGTAGGACAGCCCGATCCCATACACATTGCCTAGCATGCACATCTGTGGCGTGGATCCCATTCTCGTCTCAGTTGCTCGTGTGAAACACTGTTTCACTATTTTTCGTCAGTGCGGCACAAAGAACAACAATCAAACCCCACGTGCCTAATACAGTTGTAACTTTTCTAATTGGCTGGCTTGTTTTCCCCTCCGTCGTGTACAGTGAGCTGAGCGGAGCCGCTCTAAAAGTTGGTTGAAGCGCTCTGCGCCCTGCGCTTTTAAACCAGCCGAATGGTGTCAAATGTAGCGGAGAAAAAACAACATTTAAATCATTTCTTTATTAACTGCGCCGGTGACGCTCCTTTTTAATAAATGCAGTGTGTTGTGAATGAACAGCACACCGTGCTTACTTGAGGACTGAAGTATTGTTTACTAAAATAAAAGACAAATAATAGCAGTTAAATGTTTAGTGTATCTTTGCTATTTTTATGATATGTTGGGGCACATTTGGGGTTGAAAATATCTTGGTTTGGTTGAACAAAATAAAATTTAAAAAGCGCAAACTCCAAATAATTCATGAAGAAAAACACATCAATCTGAGTAACACGGGACTGAAAAGTCTTTGTGTCGGGTTTTCACAGGCTTCTCCTTCAGTCTTAAACTCCAGCTGGAGTCAGTGCGTTTCCACGAGTGATATTAATATTATATGATTTTTTATTATACATCTTAGAGTTCAAGCAATAGTATACAGTTTGCTGTTTGTAATTAGAACAATTTCCTGTGAATTAAACGTCATTATAATTTAAAGATCCCTGCTCCTAAATCTTCCTGCAGGCACTATGAAAAAACGCTGCGTTATAATGTGTTTTTCCTCATTGTGCTGACTACAAATACAATCCACTCCCTACTTTTGTTATTTGGTACATTTTGAGGAAAAGATGCAGAGAGGGAGGGTGTATGCAAAAGCTTGAATGCCTGAGCGAAGCGCTGCCACCAGCGGGATTCTCACTGTAGTGAAGGTTAAAGTGGCAACAAAGACAACAACGATGACGGTTTTCCTCCTGCATCATACCTTCCCTGTCTCTTCTTTATATATGTATGTATGTATATATATATATGTATATGTATACATACATACGTGTGTGTTTGTGTGTGTGTGTGAAGTTTGTTGGGTTTTTGTTTGTTTTTTTAGAAAAAAAAACGTCATTCTTTTTTTTCCATGACCTTGTATTCCTGTGAAGTGGAATTCTGTATTCCTGATTTCTCTTCTTAAAATAGTGAGCACGTGTCCTCGGTATATTTCATGGAAAACTTTTCTATGAAACTAAACTTAATCTTTGTTGCAGCAAAATGCAGCTCCAGCTCAGAACTGCAAGTTTTTCTTGTTTCTGTCTGACCTCATGTTCTATGAATGCAGAGGCTGCATTAAGAATAATTAAGTTCAGTTCAATTAAATTATTATTTCCAAATGTCCTCGTGTGCCCTTCAGTACAGCACAATAGACAACAATCAAACACTTAAAACATTACATTTTGTTTCCTTATTTTAAAAATACAAAAACGTATTATTCTTATTTATTGTAATGCATGTGTATACAATGCAATTAGTTATAAGAAACAGATTAAAGAGCAAGGTAAAACAGCCCTGGAGTATTGCAGCAATTCCCTACATACGAAATACAGTAAGTATTAACTACATGCAACAAGAAGTGTTCGTTCAGTTTTTTTCATTGTTATTTTTGTTCAGAGTTCCACAGAAATTCGGGATGACTTTGATCTGCAGGTGTTCCAAAGAATTTCAGCTTCTGTGAAATTTTTGATTTTATAGGCTTGATCTGTCCGTCTGGTTCGGTTTATTTTCTTAATATATTCAAAGTTTCACAGCTGTAAAATTAGATACATCTTGGCCAGTTTTTCTTTTGCAGTTTCTCCATTCTTGCACAGCTTAAACGGTTTGAGGACTTGGCTGGAGGAAGCTGTTTTATCTTTAGGAGGAGGTAAAAATAAAAATAAAAACAAGCTGTTGCTTCAAAGTAGATTTAAAATCCAAATGTGTCTCGTTTACAGAATCTAGGCTTTACTTGAGGTTCCTGTGTGTTTATTTCATTTTGAATTCCCAACCCAGACAAAGCGCTTCATGTTGGGCCTGCACTTCTTTAAAATGAATGTACGCTCCAATCAAATAATGTCTTTATTTTCTCTCCCTCTCTTTTCTTTTACCTTTTCACTACATATTTATAGTTGCTGCTCATGTTTCTTCTGGATGATTAACATGTGCAAAAGCAGTAAAACCTTTACATAGGTGGAAACAGAAATTAACATAAAAAGCCACCAGACAAAATGATCCCACGTTCCTTATATTACAGGTCGTTGCAGAGGGTGAGAACTCTGCATCTTTGTAATTTGGCTCTGTTGCTTGTTAATCCATAAGCTTACATCATTTCACCCACTGCAAGTTATATATGAATAAATGCATCACTTCCCAAATGACGTTATGGTATTCCAGCAGCAGAAACAAATGTTGTAGGTCAGGTGTCACCATGAGGTACTCCAGTCATGGATGTGGGAAACGTAAAGAAATCTGCAGATAGCAGAAACATTTTTAAGATTAGTGTCTGAACATTTTCATTTATAGTTATTGTGATACGTGAAGTTGACTGTATTTACCTTAGTTTAGAGTTTAGCTTGCATATGTTGTCATACACAGACTCACCAGTGTGTTCTGCATGTTCATGTATTTACATCTATGAACACACAACCAGTAAACATACAATAGTTAGTGTAGCAATAGCCTGCTCACCTGCACACACACACACACACACACACACACACACACACACACACACACACACACACACACACTCGTTCTCTGATAGTAGCAATAACATTTTATTTTTTGCCAGAAAGTGTGTGTGTGATGTGTGTGTATGCTTGACTACTGACATTGACACAGCATAGGTATGCATCTGGTGTGTCCTGAGTGCATATGTGCCTTGTGGGATCGTGTGTGTGTGTGTGTGTGTGTATTTTCGATCATTTCTACGAGAGCCCTGAATCTGAAGATTTATCTGTAGTACGTGTGTGTGTGTGTGTGTGTGTGTGTGTGTGTGTGTGTGTGTGTGCACAAATTATCCAAGGAATGCTCAGACTGAAGATCCAGCTGATGAAAGCTACCTGGAACTCTGTAAATGGGCCCTTTGTCAGGCTGCAGAAGCAGTGTGTGCCTGTGTGGACCTAAACCTGAAATATTAATTGTAATGTATAATAAATATAATGGAAATAAAATGTTTTCGCTTGGATTTGATCAGGAATGCCACGTAATATATTTATATACTATTTGTTTCTAAGCTGTGTCCTCAAGCTAGACCCATACTACTTGTTTTAGTCTTTGCACCCATAGATGGGCTGTCATGTCTTTACTGCAGGCATGGTCTTGTGTTTATACACAAACACTAAGATAAGTGATCACAATTGAACAAAGGTGAGGGGAAGACATGTAAACATTTATGACAAATACCATCAGTTAGCCAAAAGCTGTGTGGTGAAAGTGAGTTTTAAAAGCTTTCTGACAGAGGTTTCCAACCAACGACGTTGCAGGTAGCACAGTTAAGTCTTACAGAGTAGAGCTGCTGAATTTTACTGTTTAATGTTGAGGTCATCAGAGACATGTTGTATGTGCCGCTTGCTTTCATCACATCACAGAGGGTCTAATTATAATAATATTACACTAATGTAACTTAACAGTAATTATATAATGTAATGTAACATAATGTTACAATCAACATTTCATATATTAAATTTCAAAAACCCAAATAGTCGAGATTAAGAAGGCTGTTGAATCAATTTAATAAAACAACATAGTTACATACAGATTGCAGTTAGAGTTCTGTTAGCTGTGTGTTGCATTGCTGATCAAGCTTCATAAGCTTTATGTGAAGTCCACTCAGACGAGTGTAGTCTCTTTAATCCAGCTGATCTTGTTTTTTGTAGGATTGATGTTACAGTAACATCACAATATTACTAAACATGTAGATGAAGAACTTTTCAAACCTGCGTTTTTTTTTTTTGGTCATTTACTCCTCTCTCGAAGCTTCGTATTGGTGGCACTAATGTAGTAAATGAAGATACTTCATCACTTTTGTAGACTGTGGTTAGATGTATAATATATAACAGCTATATTATTAATTTTCTAACTCAACTATCTGGATTTATTAACTTGAGCTAACATCAGGTATATCTTAAAAAAGATCCATGTTTAGAGAGACTTCGAGCTTTTTAATGTCATTGTGCAGTTTCTTGCACAGCAAAATTGGGTAGCTGGACCACAAAGGTGCAAAAGTAAGAAGAGAAAACAATATACAACAAGGGAAAATAAAATAAAATAAAAAGCAATATATGTATACATATATGTGAGTGAAACTATATACATGGTGTATGCGTAATAATGTCGTCTGCCTCATGGAAATAGAAATGAAATATCAGAAAAGTAGGCCAGAAAAGTTGCGTCAGGACAAGCAGGGCGAGCAGTGCTTGCCTCGTCAGATCTGAAAATATACACGTCCCAAAGTAAAGCAATCTATCCTTTGATCTCAGACATCGCTGTCATACGTGGATCCAGGCCTTACATTACTGCCATCTTGTGACCGCAGTTGGGTAATGTCGCTGTGATAATTTCATGGCATAGTGTACTCCTCTCTGTCTGTGAGGGTGTGTCCGTCTTCTGTTAACAGCGATGGAGCTGGGCGAGCTTTTTCCTGGTGGTTTGTGCAGACATGACTGTAAACTGATGAGAGACCAGCGAGCCACACAAGAAGCCGCTGGCTGAGCTTTCACTGCTCTGAGGTCAGTTACTGGCCGCACTTCACAGGACAGGCAACTAGCATTAGCAAGTAAATGAGCTTCAGCGATTTAGCGCCACAACAGAAAGTTTCTTGCTAATTGGTCAACATGTGTGATGTAACGAGACGGTGGTGTTTGAAAAGCTGTTAATGACTGTTTTAGCAGATTAGCAAGAAAATCTGTGATGATGATGGAGAGAGGACGGCAACTCTGACCATCTCCATAAACCGGCTCCGCAGCACTTTCAGATTAGCATTTATGAAAATGTATGAATGTAAAACATTTAACCTCATTTCACATTCATATTTTAATTCTCCCTGGAGATGTGAAACCTTTTCATTCAGGTGATATTTTTGTTATTAATATTTTAATACACTGTGAAAAATCGAGATGTTGCTTGTATTATTTATTTATTTATTTTCAGAAATTCTCACAAGAGGACTGCAAACATGTGCTTTGTAGAATATGATGCTTTATTAAGCAGCATATTGTATTTAAGTATATTAGGTATTTAAAATTACTTCAGTCTTAAACATATTAAGCAGTTATATTATTTCCATTTAATACTGATTAACAATTATTTTTACTTCTGATATTTTATGCACAATTTTCCAATAATAGATTTATGTGTACTGATGTGTTTTGATGCAGTTTTATTGCTTCGTTTCCTAAAGGAACAGTTTGAACAATTTTCAGCTAATAGTGAATACATTTTGGTAATGTAGTAGATTATATTATTATTATTATCTATTCAACCATAGCAGTGATAATATTTTACAATTCTTTGGCCAGAAAGTATGTAGTGCAAACAGGAAGTACGGGGACAGGAAGTCTGCTTTAATTGATCAAATTATTTTTGTAAAATAGCTGTAGTGGAGGAAGACGTTTGTACTTGTGCGCACATTGGTCCTGTCTACTTGCCTTTCTGTAAAAGTCTCCACTGGGTTACAGACACAACATCAGGAGAAAGACGACATAAAAGAGAGTTTGGATTCACAGTAGGATGCAGCTTTGCTGGGGCCGCACTCTGCAGTCCTTCATGTCGCTGCGAAAACGTCTGATTTTATTATTTTTTAATTATTTTTTGCTGGAAAGATTTTTCTCTCAGTTAATAACAGCGTATGTCTGCGTATCAACAGGCTGCTGCTTGGAATTTAGTTTTAATATCGGGATCCATCAATACACTGTATTTAGAAGGAGTTATTATTGTTTTCGACTATATTAAAAGTGTGAAATATTTCATGCACTCACTGATTCGAAACCACACTTTCCATTTCCAAGAATAAAAGAGACAACAATAGTTAGCAGCTGCATTTGTGACAAAATGGCGGATTTTTAACTGGGAAAGAACCAGAATAATGGGAATGATGGAATGTACAGTGTGCTGCGGTGACGGAAAACTGTTGCGCAATTTCTCTTCACAAAGGGTAAAATAATGTTTCTGTTTTTATAAAATTTTTCAAATAAATAGACATTTGTTTTCACTTATTTTAGCACGACTTGGGCTTGAATGAAACACCCACAGTGTGTCTTTGAGTTCCTCCTTCAGGAGAGCTACACACCTTGTGTTGCTTGTTTTATTGCTCCCTGCCCAATTTTACTTGGCATCTGTCATCAAGGATTCACATGCAGACACTCTTGGGTCTGTTATTCCAATAACTCTAAACGAGGAAACCCAAAGAAACAGTGCTTGGGCCACATGCATCTGCCTTAAAATGTGTTTTTTCTACTAGAACTAACATGGCTGCAAGATGCAGTCCATACATCTGCATTTAAAGCACAGTATTGTACTTGTATCTATGTTTATATCACGTTGGCAGTGCTATAGACGCATCTCATCAATATTTCCACCTTACTGCAAATATTGCCATATCTTTTGGTTTAATAAATATAGCATTATTATTATTATTATTATTATTATTATTAAATTATGTAAAAACATGTTTTTAAAGATTTTGTATTTATACATTTTCCCACTTTGCTCATTATCTTAATGCCTTTAAAATGATGACTTGTATCAGCTGGTTTAATGTGCCCTCTCTGCTTCGTATCACTGCTGAAAACCTTTATAATTAAAAGAAAGAAAGAACTACATTGTCTGCCTTCGGACCCTCAGATTCTCGGCAGTGGTTGCAGATGGCGTGGCTGTTCATCTCTGCAATGTAATGTGAGATGTGAGAGCTCTGGTTTGGGGTATTACAGCTGAAGCCATGAGCAGCATTTGACATAGATTTGGTCTACTATGGTCCTCGTCTTCATTCTGAAGGGGAAGGCCTGCTCACCTCAAAGGAGCCCTCAGTAGCAGAGGTGTCTGCGATTCTGTGATGCTCTTTGTTTTTCTCTGTCCCAGGGACGTCGGTGAGAGTAACTTGAGCATCACATATCCAGCACGGTTAGATTTTAGAGGCCATGTACATTATGTAGCTCCCATGGGACCACCAGCAATGAGTGAGTAGGAATCAGTAATCCAGCCCTTCTTGTCTGGAAGCAGAAACAATTTAAGGACATAGCAGGGAATATATTTTCAGTCGTGGAAAGGAGAAATATAAAAATGGGGTTTGAGTTAGGTTTTTTGCAGTGTAAAACGATATTACAGGAGAAATATTGAAGGGTGTTTGCTCGTTCTTTCTCTCTAACTGGAGCTAAACAGAAGTGTTTCTGTTAGCGTTAGCATGATGGAGCCGAGAGTGAGAGTGGTGTGTGTGGTGAAAATGATCCTGACTGCACCGGGAAAGAACCTGAAGTTAACATACGTGAAATGTTCAACTCGATTCTGTTTGAGAGGATAAAAACATTCTTCTTCTTCTCATCATCGTTATTATTAGTAGTAGTGTATTTTGTAATTTATAAAATATTATTAATGAATATTTTTACTGTCAGTATGATTGTGAAATACTGGGCTGTTACCAATATGTGGCTGATAGCTAATCACGGCTGCTCACAGTAACTGCTGGGTTCACGTTTTTATTATTTCATTTTAAATAGAATTGATTTATTATCATTATTATTGTTATTGTTGTTGTTGTTGTTGTTATGATTTAATAATTATTTCCTTACATTGACTTTTTCTCGTTATAAGAAACTTTTTGTTTTTCTGTTCTTTTACCTAAAAAACTAAAACACATTTATTAAATGTCTTTTTATCTTTACATGCATGAATATCTTGAAAGCTTTTCATTTAACCAGCATGTTTCTGTGGACACACACACACACACACACACACACACACAGACACACACACACAGACACACGCGCACACACACACACACACACACAGACACACACACACACACACACACACACACACACACACACACACACACACACACACAGACACACACACACACACACACACACACACACACACACACATTGAATCTGGTTTTACAGCTTGATTGCATGACTCTGACTCTGCTGGTTTGTCACATAAAAAATTGTCTCTTTTGTGTTCAGCCAGACTTAAATATGTAAAATCACTCTGTAGTATGATTGCATCATGAGAGGTTACACTATGAATAAAGTAAATTAAAAAAACAACATGCATTTTCAAAAACAATTTTCATGTATCTTTCATTCCTTATTACTTCTCAGCCTCTTTCTCTGACGCTGATGCTCCGACTTTGACTCCAGTAAAACTCACTTTTCAGGTTTAAGTTGACAAATAAGACACAAAATGCATGAATTATTTTTAGTGCATTTTTGTGCAGAGTCCATAAACCTGTTATTAACTGCATTAATCAGTAAGAGGATTCCTTCTAATGGCACAAATGGGATATAAAGCAATTCTATAACACATTTTCTGATTACCAGTAATCGTATTAAATTGTAATTAAATTGTAACAAAATATTTATTCATTAACAAGAAATTAAAAACACCGTGTAATTGTAATTCATAAACTATGACTAATATTAAATATCATTGTTTAATCTCATTGTTGATATAAATTCACAGTGTTTATATGCAAATTTTTGTATTTAACAAGTTCACCAACTTTAGATTTAAAAACCAGGAAGAAACCACTGTCCCATTAAAAAACCTGACCAATTTCTGCTTTCAGGAAAATTATGGGAGATGAAAATCAAACAAAATGAACCAGATTTAACATATTTCTGGACTTGTTTGGGGGTTTTTTGTTAGTTAGTTTTTGTTTTGTTTTTTTTTTGTTAAATAGCTCCTCCCACTGTCAGAGATCTGTATTGTTATATATGTGTCACCCTGGGCATACACGATAAATGTATTCCTAATTTAGAAATGAATTTGCTGGACAGTTCTTTGCTGATTAAATTTAACAACAAATTCTTTGGTAATGCCGGTAACGGTAACATTTGAAGCGATTTCTTTCCAAAAACAAAGGCGCACATTTGTCACAGATTGTAGTGGTTGCATTGACTTTGCAAGATTTGCAGCGGTCCTGCTTGTCACATTTCACAGGCCATGTCATGGCTACCCAGGGCCACTCTCTTGTCGCATGACTGCATCAAAATGTTCAGTCGACGTCACCTGGGGACTTCATGAGTTAAAAGTCAGTGTTAAAACTTTTAAAGGAGCTTTCCCTGATGTCTAAAAGGACAGTCAGCCAGGTTCTTATGATTTTTTTTATAATTTATTAAATGTTTCCAGATTTTTAACAAAAAATATTTTATTTCGGAATTATGTAGTTATCTAGTTAATATTGTTATATTAACCAGCTTCACTGGTGTGGAACTGGTTTAGCTTTCGTCCGTCAGATACACAACAAAGCACTATTTTTGGTAGCGCATGCTAGCGGGCCGTCGTTATTACCGTGTTGTTTGGAAAATACGGCGCACTTAAAATCAATCCTTTGATTTTTCTGAAAGTCGACAGAGCCCCTTATAATCCCGTGTGCCTTATGTATGAACTCTGGTTGTGTTTACTGACCTCGAAACGATTTTATGTGCACGGCGCTCGAAAATCTGTCAAATGTTTCAGTACGACTTTGCTGAGCTACGAAGCCGCACCGCTTGATGGATTGTCGGAGCATTACGGCTATCGTAGGCGGAGCCTCGCGGAGTGATACGTGCTGTGCTTCAACATAATGTTACCGTATTTTGTGTGTATAACCTCTTTTTAAGTTTTGTGGATATTATACATGGTTATGCTGAGGATATGTCGGCCAGTTTCCACTGGAAATGCCTTTTGGTTAAACTGTCAGCGAGGAATTTGCATTTGCACTGTTAAATTTTTATGTAACTTTAATGCACATAAAAAACAGCTGCTTGTTTAAGTGAAAATACATTGATGGGTTTTTGCACTAATAAAGTTGTGGAGTTGTAAAGTATTTTATCTCGTGTCAATTATATCGTCAGTTATATCATTATTGCAAATTTTCAAATGTATATCGTGATAAATATTTTGGGTCATATCACCCTGCTCTAATACACAAATACATTCAGCTGTTCTGGCCGTTAAAGAAGAATGTTTCTTTCTTCATTTCCAGGGTTGGAAAAAAGAATAAAACGCTGGAATCCCTTTACATTACTTCTCTAGTAGAGAGCACAGAATTAAAATCATTTCTTTGAAGTGGTGGAAGACCTAATGTTGCAACAATGCAAACTGTAAACTTTGGGTGTTGTCTGTATTTCTTGCATGTTATATATTATATTATTTTATTATATTATATTATGTTAAGGCCAAAGTAGACTCTCTTCCACAGTCGGCCTTGGAGTTTTTCCTCACAGTGTCACCAAACCTTTTCCTCATAGGGGGTCACATGATTGTTGAGATTTTATCTGTTTATCTTTACCTTACAAAGAGACAACTGTGATTTAGCAGTATATAAAGACAGTTTAATTTAACCAAATATTTTTTTGTCTTAGTTTGGATACGTGCAACCAATCATGTGTTAGTTACCTGTAATCTTTCATTGTAGAGCTACTCAAATGCTGTTATGTGGAAGTCCCAGCATTCATTACTGCAGGGAATGAAATGTCTGCAGTAAAAAGAGCTAAAAAAGCTTTCAAATCGATGTTTGTTTTACTTTTTTCACTGTCATGTCTACGATGTTTGTCACACGTCTGCAGGTGGGAACTAATTCCTGCTGTAAAATAGTCGTTACTTTCTATGAAATTGTTAGTAGTGCGACATCAGGTTTAATCTGCAGCTTTTCCCTCCTTTTACATGTGTTGAAATAGAGCAGAGAGTTGTTCACAGTAGTGAACGGCATGTGCGGTTGTCTAAAAATGGCTATACCTCCCATTAAATTCTTTCAGCTGATGCAAATTTACTTGAAATCTTGAAAGCTTAGCAACTGTAAAATCCAATGTGAAGCCACTGATTTGAGTTCACATTTGATCTGCTGGCTAAAGATCAAAAAAGGTGCCAATGCACAAATACTTCTGAACTTTGAGAATAAGTGAAATACCAGTTTCTAAAGTGACTGCAGTGTAGTTGGTGCTACAGGCAGAAAATGAGTGACCTGTCTTTTATGGTCATAAATAATAATAAATAAATAATAATAATAATAATAAAATAAAATAAAAATAATAATCTGAAAATTTTATGTATGAAGATTTGTGTGTGTGTGTGTGTGTGTGTGTGTGTGTGTGTGTGTGTGTAAAAAAGATTTACACAAGTTACAGTTTTTTTGTTAAGGTCTGGTTACAGTAAAACTCTGCGCTCAGGTTCCCGCTCTGTGTGAGTTTCAACTTGCAAGTATGAATTTTGACCCGATTTTTCTTCCTTTCACCTGATTGGTCAATGTCATGTCAACCATAAATGTAACAGTCCAATCAGAGAACAGATGGGATTGGCTGTCAGAGTGGCGCTTTACTGAGCTTCAGGTCCTGGAAGGGTAAATGTCCTTTCCCGTGCCAGCGTTTTCCTTCATCACCACAAAGAAAAAAACATTGCGTGTCCGAGTTCGGTGGACTTTGTCACAGGCTTACGTGCTTACATAGGGACCTCAGAGCCTCTTCCATGGCTCTGTGTATGGCGTTATTTTTGTGCCACTATTCTGAGCTCACGTAAAAAAAAAGAATCGCAGGTACAAGTGTTGCATTTTGAGGAGAAATTTATTTTGAGTGAAGAAAAGCTAAATTTGAGTTGCACGCAGCAATGAATTTTCTTCACTCAAAATAAATTTCTCCTCAAAATGCAACACTTGCACCTGCAATTTTTTTTGGCACAAAATAACGCCATGTCTGTGGACCTCGGCGGGAAAGCAGTGTTGTGAATATGACACACAGCGTTGAGATGTGGTCGGGTCCGTCATTCGCTGTTAAAGTGGTGCCCAGACCCAGGAGTCAGGAATGGCGCGCTGGACCACATTCCAACGCTTTTCAGCTCAGATGCGTATTTGTAAAAATATTTTTTTACAAACACAAATCTGTTTTGCACACACACAAATTCTCATCTATGAATGCACAAATATACACTTTTCAGATATTTTGGTTTACAAGGTTACAAAACTTTACAGAGTCTGATTTACATGTACAAAATATTTATGACCACAATTTGAGCACATAGTCTTTATGTAAACACCCTCGCTTATTGGCAGATGCTCCTGTGTTATCAGTGGTGTTGGTCAAGTTACTTGAAAAAACGAATTACTAACTAATTACTGATTACGTCTCCAAAAAAGTAGTAAGTAGTAGTAGTACGCTGCTGCTCCCTTTATTCTATTGCACAATACTAGGCACTGCACTGCACTGATAGTTAAGTTATTTATTCTCCAGGATATAGTTATATATATTACTTCGTTACAGTTATTTGATACTATGTCTTGCACTATCCTACTGTATATTACTGTATTCTACTATTCTTATTGTATATATCTTATATCTTATTCATCTGTTCCTCTGTCTCTCCTGCTGCTTTGAGCATGTACATGACAAAAGAATTTACCTCGGGATAAATAAAGTTATTCTTATTCTTAGTAAGTAGTAAGTAAATGTTACTTTACTGATTACTTATTTTCAAAAGTAATTAGTTACTTAGTTACTTTTTAAAAACATGATACACAACCTGAATAAGTAATGAAGCAATAGACCAATTCTACTTTTTTTGCATGATCCATCACATAAAATTGAATGAAATAAAAAAAAAGTCTCTTTTTAAAATAGTTTTATTAGTTTTAATCTTTTAACTTTATTGCATAAATGTTACATTTCTGTTAATGCTACTTCAGTCTTTGACTTGAAGAAATGTGTTTAATATTTGAACTTTCTGCATATTCCAGCATATAAAAAAATATTTTGTGTGTTTACACTCACATTTTCAAATGCAAGTAAAACACAGCAGAAAGTAAATAAAAACAAAGACTTAGTGGCACAAAGTCCTGTCGTTCTTAAATCTATTGTCACCTGTTTAGCAGGAGTGATGCAGGCAAAGGTTTGCCTGGTGCCGCAGTGGTCATGACAGTGGCGTGACAAAGCATGGCGGCGTGCTCGGTGCTTGCTCAGACATTTAGGGTTTTTTTCGCTGTAAAAAGACGTTTTCTTCCCACACAGAGTGAACAGCGGACGCTAATGTTTTTGTCATTTTTTACGGAATCAAACTCAAAGTAAGGTCAAAACTTCCACACTAGTGATGGGATTTTCGGCTCTTTTTAGAGAACTGGCTCTTCAGGTTGTTTTGTTGCTTTAATTAATTTATTATTAACAACAATATAAAATTATGCACAAAAGGAATTACTAATGTAAAAAAAAAAAGTAGTTTTATTTATATATGTTTATATATAAATATATACGGTGGCCCCTAGAGACAAAACACGTACAAACTCCAAAACACATTTCTAGCAACTGAACTTCCAAACCAGAGCTACTAGATCACTTAAATTACACAATTGAAAGCATGTGTGTATTGTTTGTGTATTTATACACAAGCACTTCTGTTGTGTTTTGTATGTGTTTTAAGTTTTTATGTGTTTTGAAGTTTGTCTGTACGGGCCACCGTAAATATACTTTTATTTATTCACTCCACATAAAATGTAATAAATAAATCATATAATACAATAACTTGTTGATGGCAGAAAGCAAGAGAAACATGCCAGTTAGAGCTTTACTGCAGCAGTGGGCTCAGCTGACCTGCAGTCAGAAAGCTGGTGGTGATCTCAGTAAGGTTTGAGCCCTCCAGTGGCAGAAGACAGCAGGAAGGTAAAGCGGAGCAGAAGGTAACAGTGATGCCTGTCGTGACTTGTGTGATCCCTGGCATTAATTTCATTTAACTTTTTTCAATTCAGTTTTATTCAGAATAAAAGACACTGTTATTATGTTAATATTCTAAATGTTTGGCTCATCAAAGCAGCCACCTTTGGCAGATATAACAGCTGAACTACTCGTGGCATTCTTTCTACAATGCCTTTTTCTCACCGTGTTTGTAGCAACACACTACTTTCTGGAGTACAATACTGTTCAACTGGTGCTCGTGTGGGTACCACAGTGTGTTCCAGCACTGCTTTTATCCAGACAGAGGGGGTGGAAGTAATCCAGAACAGTTGGAACAGCTGTAGAAATTAGTAGCACCAGCTTACAAGGCTTAATCAATCTCCATTACTGTAGAGCAGCTTCAAAATGTTAACCTATGTTGTGTTGCCTGATAAAGGCCTTTTTCATTATTTTTCAGTTTGGGGTAACCTTACCTTTTTTTTAACTTCTGGCAGTTCACCACTTACCTTTGTGCCATTTCAAGCTGTTCATTGGACTTGAATGACTTGAATTGCAATAAATAACTGGAAAATTAGATTGTTCTAAAACTTTTGACCGGTATTGTCTATGAGGTCAAAAAGCTCTAAGAGCCTTCATCGGGAACTTAATGGGGAAGTGGAAGACAGCAGTAAAGGAAAACTTCAAGCCAATTACACAGGTCACCGTCATGTTTACCAAGGCGATCCTAAGTCCCCATTTCTGCATAGATCTGAACCTCCTCAGTGAGATCATCAACAAGACTGGCCTTTACCTGGATGACATCAAGCTACATCCTCCTGAGAACCAGCTTATTCATTTATGTCCTCTGTAGTTTGTTTTTGGTCTATACCTTTTAATAATAATAATAATAATAATAATAATAATAATAATACATTTTATTTAAAAAATAGCACCTTTCAGAGCACTCAAGGACACTGTACAACAAATACACAATATACACAATAATAAGAATAACAGATAAATGTTAAAAGCATGCAGAGATTTAAACATAAGCAATTTTAAACAGGTGAGTTTTAAGGGTGGACTTAAAAAGAGGGAATGAGGTAATATTTCTGAGGTCAGGAATTCCAAAGTCGAGGGGCGGAGCAACTAAAACCCCCGCCCCCCATTGTAATCAGATGAGCAACAGAGAGGAGGAACAGAGAGAGAAAGAGAAGATGAAGATGTGAGGCACCGGGATGGGAAGTTCATCTGTACTAAATCAGAGAGGTATGGTGGAGAGAGAGAATGAATAGCCTTAAATGTATAAAGGATTATTTTAAAATGGATGCGAAACTTAACCGGGAGCCAGTGTAGCTGCTTCAGGATTGGGGAGATGTGGTGGGTAGAGGAAGTCCTAGTAATAATACGGGCAGCAGAGTTCTGGACACGTTGGAGCTTGTTGATGGATTTTTGTGTAATAGTGAATTACAGTAATCAATTCGAGAGATAACAAGATTATGGACGAGAATGGCAGTGGCATGAGGAGTGAGGAAAGGGCGGAGGCGATTGATGTTACGGAATTAAAAATATGTTGCACGTGTGACATTATTGATATGTGAATTAAAGGATAATGTGCTATCGAGAATGACACCCAAGCTTTTCACAGAGGGAGAGATAGGGACCAACGAATTATTAATAGTGAGAGAGAAATTGTTAATTCTGGATAGCAATCGTTTAGTGCCGACCAGGAGAAGTTCTGATTTATTGCTGTTGAGTTTAAGAAAGTTGGAGCAGAACCAGGAATTGAGTTCAGCTAAGCAGAGGGTGAGGGAGGGTGGAGGAAGAGTAGAATCGGGTTTGGTAGAGAGGTAAAGCTGGGTGTCATCGGCATAGCAGTGGAAGTGTATGCCGATGGGTAGCTATAGCTCAGGTGGCAGAGCAGGTCAGCCACTAATCAGAAGGTCGGTGGTTCGATCCCAGGCTGCCTCCTGGCTGCATGCCAAATATCCTTGGGCTCGAAAGGATGAAAAGGAGGGGCCCGAGGACAGATCCCTGGGGCACCCCAGTAGATAGAGGAGAAAGCTGAGAAGTGAAGGATTTTAATTGAATTAACTGAGTGCGGTCAGACAGGTATGATTTGAACCAGGCTAATGGAGTATGAGAGAGACCAATAGAAGCTAATCTGCTAAGAAGAATGGGATGAGAGATGGTTTCAAAGGCTGCACTCAGATCAAGGAGAATAAGGATGGAGAGGAGACCAGAATCAGCTGCCATGAGAAGATCATTTGTTACTTTTATAAGAGCAGTTTCGGTGCTATGCAGAGGACGGAAACCAGACTGGAACTGTTCGTAAAGGTTATTATCAGTTAGGTGTAGATGGACTTGTGAAGCAACTATTTTTTCAAGAATTTTTGAGAGGAATGGTAGATTGGAGATAGGACGAAAATTGTTAAAGTTGTTGGGATCTAGACCTGTTTTTTTCAGGATTGGGGTGATGGCGGTAACTTTGAAAGAAGCAGGAACAGTTCCAGTGGTGAGTGAAGAGTGAATAATAGCAGATATGAGGGGAAGGAGAGGGGGTAAACAGGCTTTGACAAGGACAGTGGGGATAGGATCAAGCTGGCAGGTAGAAGGCTTTGATTTGTGGATGAGATCAGCAATATCAGTTAAAGACAGAAGTTGATAAACAGAGAGGAAGTGAGAAGGGGGTGGAATTACAACAGAGGAGCTACATTGAGCATTAGGGACCAAGTCAAGGTGTATTTTATGAATTTTTTCAGTGAAGAATAGCATTAGAGGGTCGCAGAAGTTAGATGAATAGAGATGAGCGGGCAGAGAATCAGGTGGCCTGTTAAAGGAGTTGAATAATGAGAATAGGGTCTTGGTGGAGTTCTCACTTGAACAGACAATGGTAAAATAATAGGCAGATTTGGTTTGACTGATACATTCCTGATAAAACAGAACATGGTTATTAAACATATCCTTATGAATAGTAAGGCCAGTTTTCTTATAAAGACGTTCAAGCCGTTGGCCTTTAGCTTTCAATAGTCGGAGTTCTGGTGTGTACCAGGGTGCAGAGCGAGTTTTTTTGTGGAGCAAGAGAATTCTAAATACTATTGAGGCTATGATTATAATAAAATACTAGATCGTCTTGAATGGACAGATTGTTAAGAGACAAGCAGCTAGAGAGAGCAGAAGAAAGGATATCAAGATTTATATTCTTGATATTCCGGAAAGAAATAATACGAGGATTGTTAATTATAGAGAAAGTCATGTGAACATTAAAGGAGAGAAGTAGATGATCCGAGATTGGCAGCTCGTCAGCTTTGCTTTTGACTTATTTGAGCTGTCTTACTAAGTCCTGATGTACTAAATAGAGGACATCGTGGGCTTTCCATTGACAGCTTATGTGTTTGGGTAGTCTCTTTTAGCTCCAAAGAGGAAGGAAATCACAAGTTCAATGCGAAGTTTCTCTTTTCCTAGGTTCTCAGGAGGGTGTGCCAAGAGTGAACAAGAAATCCATTCTCTGATTCATATCACTAGGATCTACAGAATGACACTGGGTTGTCATTTGGACTGGAGAAAGGTAGTTGGATGGTAACAAAGAGAGGGAAGGTAGTCAGAACTGAGGGGAATGTTCTACCAGAAGACAAAGCAAACCAGCAGGAGACATCACCCTTTGTAATGTTCATGGTTTATGCTTAGCATGAACTCTTAACCCTTTAAAACCGGTCAGAGCGACACGCTCTGTTTTGCGTAACTACTTTTAAATCCCGGTAGCTCTGCAACCACGTGAGCTAGCGCAATAATTTTTTTTGCATATGAAACCGGAGGAGTTGTACTTACATCTTATGCCATCAGCTTGTCCTCGGTCACAGTTTCCTTCCACATATAGCTTTGCAAAAACTGCATAAAAAGCACTTGCAGCAACAAAAACATAATATTCCAGAAACACATTTTGCCGATCCGATCAGCTGTTCATAACACTTCCTACATTGGATTAGACATCAGCGCAAACTTTCGCATGTCCGCCATGACCTGCCTGAAACCGGAAGTGACGTCATTTTCGCGGAAATGTAGTTTTTTACCGTCCGGGCCTCAATGAGCCTATACTGGTGTTTTTAAAAGTTATGTTTGACTTTATGACTTTCTGTGTCGTTTCTGGGATGCTTAGGACTCATATTGCACTGCTGGAAATAGTTTATTTTGATGCATATGCATTTTTGCTAATTTTCATTATAATATTTATTTTCGTTTTTCCTGCAGTATATAAAAAATGGTGTATTTCAAAAATAAAACTATGAAGACACTCAAAATAAATTTCCTGTGGTGGGAAACTATTTTGTGCAACTTTTTTGTATTTACAGTTTTGAGAGATAAGCCTCTTAAATTTCTCTAACTAGAAATATATGTTAAAAAAGCAAAAACGATTTTCAATTTTTTTGTAGTTTATTGCACTTTTTTGCAATTTATGTAATTACTATGCACTTAATTCATACATATTATTAAAATCTAGGCTGTAATGGTTGTATTGATGTATAGCAACTTGAAATGCTCACAAAAATGGCTCCACAACATGTAAAAATATAATATAAGCTCTGGCGGACTTGGTTCTATGGTAGGTCTTAAAGGGTTAAGGTCCAGTTTCAACTAAAATCCATTTCACACTCATTTGAACTGCTCTCTAAGTAGTTATGTTTGACTGGGTAGAAAAACAAAACAGAGTCAATGTAAATTTAATAGTCAGGGGAAAAATGGAGCTCTGCTTGTCAGCAAGGTCTCAATCATTTACATCTGGAAATGTGAAATCATGCAAACACAAATGTGAATCTTGATGACAATATAAACATATTGAAGTTAAACAGTGTTATGAGCAGTGGAAAAAACAAACGCTAAAATTTAAAAAAAGTATAGGCAGCAGCATAATCCTCTTCTGCCTCATTTTATAATTGGCAGGCATTAGGAGAGTGCTTATAGCTTTGCATGTGGAGGATGTTAAAGGTTAAACTCTATGTCTGTGTTTTGGAATAATCACCTGTCTTTTCAGTGTGTGAAGTCTTTTGATGCATCTGGTCAAAAGAGGAGATGAGAGCAGATCCAGGTCTAAATGTAAGCTGCCATCCTGTGTGTTCTTTTTTATCCCTGTAAGTCCATGTAAGTTTTGTGTTATTTGAGAGTAAATACAGTGGCTTGTCATTAAATACCTCAGGGGGTCGCAGCATCAAAAGAAACAAGCTTGTTATGAACCACACAAGGTTGTGTTTTTCCTTCTCTTTCCCTCTCAGATAGAGCTGTGGGCCAGCACCTCCACGAGGGCCAACAGGCAGAGCTGCCTTTTCCAATACTTTCCCTCCCACACCTGGTGTGCATTTTCTAATTAATTGCTGGTATTTAAGGTCTGGCTGGTGCTACGGCTCTCTGTCAGATTGTAGTGAAGACAGACCCTGTTAAAGTAAAAGCTGTCCCTGATTGGCCAGCACCAACTACCCACAGTTTCAATGGTTAATAGCAAAAACAACAAACAAACAACAACAAAAACAATTCACAGTTGAGGTGTATGCTTCTGACTCGGGGTTGGGGCTGTCCTGTCTCAACATGTGGACACAGTGTTTCTGCAGGTGGAACCTTTTAGTACCACTTTCTTTCACATGTTGATAATGTTTTTCAAAATGGTACATTTTTTTATTTCAAGCATTTTACATGTTTTCTTTGTTCTATTGTGAATTAAATCTGGGTTTGAGATTTATACCTCGTTCTGTTTTTATTTACATTTTACACAGTGTCCCAAATTTTCTGAATTAAGTTTATACACTGGAATATTCAAATATTCAAATATTCTCTGTGGACAAACCAAACCAAACATAGTCCACAGCACACAGTGCCCGTAGTGTGCTCCATTAAACCTTGTGTGCTTTCATGTATGTCTTTAAACACAACTATTGTTTTTAATAGCAGCATTTGCAGTTGAATTGGTTTGAATTTATTTACACTTTCTTTTTTAAACGTTTCTCTTTCTGTTCTCAAAAAGGAGTGTATATATATATATATAGATATAGCATACAGAACAAATAGTGAGTGGTTCAGCACATACTGTAGGAATGTAGGAATTGGAAAAGATGTTTTTCCTGACATTTTGGTACCTAAATTTAGTAGCTACCTAAAAGTAAAAGTTAAAGATGTTGTGATAAAATGAAAAAAGGTAAATAAATAATTCAAGCACTAAAAGAACTTTCCCAGGCAGGAGTCAAACTCTCCGATCTCTCAGAGTTCTGGAGATTATTCTCACACCACACCTCAGTGTGTGGACTTTTTTAGGCTTCAATCACGACTTTACTACATTATTTCCATGGACTGTAATAACTAACAGTCAGGTTGCTTGTGACCTTTCACTCCTCCACTACTCTGACTTTTGATGTTGAAATAGGTGTGTTTGGTCTAATTGTCTGTCTCAGTCTTTCCGAGACTCCAGTTTTAATTAATGACAGTATTTGACGTTATGATGATTAATATTTCTACATTCTGAGAGCTCTATAGAACTTTAACATTCATCTACAGGTTTTTGTATAAATATTCACAATGTTCAAAGGAGTGAAACAAGTTATGAATGTTTTAGTTTCTTTTCACCGAGGCTGATGCTGAACGAATGCAGGAGGTGCAGTAAAGTCTTACAGTAGATCTGTAGTGTTGTGTTCACTTGTAAATACTTGTAAATGTAAAAAGAGGACACAGAGGACACACACAAACACACACAGCAGACTGTAATTGCTTTTGTGTATCGGGGAAAAGCCACCCACTCACAAGCTCGTGTTCATTCGTGGTTGCATGGTTACCAAATGAGCTACAGAATCATGGCTTCAGGTTTGATTGTTCAATTGGTGTCTGAGTTATTAATGAATAACAAGATCAGCTTTGAATTTACTTTAGTAGGACTGAAACATCAGAAAGGTTAGTTGGAGAAATATAAACATCCTTTGTCTCACAGAGAAAAAATATCTGTAGACGATGCTGCTTTTTTCCTGAAACATGCGCCTTCGATCAGTGTCACAGTGATCCTATTTTACTACAAATGCAGTGTTTAGCAAACTGTTTGCAACCTCTGGTACTACATACTGATGAATTGAATAAACGCTTGTTTGCCAGTTCAAAGCTGTGCTTTAGTTTTTCACCTATTGCTGTAATTCAGTTGAATTATTATTTTTCTTTGTTCTGTTTTTTTTTTTTTTGTTCCTTTGAGTTTTGCCTTTAGGTTATTGTCAAGTCTTCTACAGAAGCAAACTGGCTGTGATCATGCAGCAGCCACTAGGTCTCACATGCTGTTCCAAAATTAAAGGATTGCCTTCTTTGTGCAGTTCCTTTAATTTCCAATCTCTAGAAAACAATTCTCCCATAAATAGCCTCACTTTACCATCAACACTTCAAGATGGCTTTTCCCTTCCAACCTTCTGCCCTACTGATAAGGAGCTCGAGGCACTCAGAGGTATCTCAAATAAGAAACTCTGATTTTCTTGTCTCTTCAGCCGTTGTGTGACATTGGCCTCCCACTTTTCTAGTTTTCATGGAGTCTTCAGGTTTCAGGTGCAATTTCAGTTCAGTTCATTTTTATTTCAAACATTTCAAACATGTGCCTTCACAATCGTTACAAAATATCATTCCATTATTTGTTTGAAAAGGAGTTTTTACTTATTTGTCCCTACCCCCTCAAGTTTTACCTCTCATTCATTTAATTTTTTTTTTAGTCTTAAATTAAATAAACAACATATGAAATAAAAGTAAAGCAAAACAAAACAAAACATACATAAATCAAAAACAAGAAATTAGCAAGCCCCACCACAGTATAGTTTCTTTCATATGAAAAATACAGAATGTGTATATTTGCAGATACACAAGTTATGGACAAAAAACAAAACAAAAAAAACAAAAACAACCACAACACCATTACCAGCAACATTACCGTCCTGGGTTAACCCCGTTTTCTTCATTCTTATACTTATTTAAAATTAGGTTTTTATATTTTACTTTAAACTGTTTTATGTTTTTACTGTCTTTTATGTCACACATATATTTATTTAATTTCTTAGGACAATAATACAAAGTAACTTTTCAGAGTTGTTTTTAACTATTTTTGTAATATAATATAATATCAATGAAGAAACATCACTGTTTAATATGGTATTTTATTTTGCATATAGAGTGAGTGGTATGACATTGTGTGTGTGTGTGTGTTTTCCTATGCTTCTCTACAGTTATTGTTATTTAATTTTAAATTGCTACTGTGCTTAAGTTGTGCTGTCATTTGCAGAAATATCAGCCTCCCTGAACAGAACTGAGAGATCTGCATTAATTGATGCTTGCACTGGTCAGGTTAACATTTAAATAAAGCCCCTTTTTCATTAGTGCCTACTCAGATCGACTCGGGGAAACACGGCGTTGTTTTCATAACCATTTCTCTCGTTGCTGGGTTTCAAAAATGGTGGTTCTCATTTTGAGGAACGAGACTCACTGAGTGATGCTACTGACCAGCCAATCAGTGGCATGCAGTCTAAGTATGTCACATTTTAGTACCTGGTCGGATTGCTTGGACTGCGGATTGCTTGCACGGGCGAGCAGGTACTACAAAAGTGCCTGGTATCAGGTACTATGACCTAATGGAAAACCCTGAAAACCGTAGCAAACTGTGCTGCAGTACAATAACAAAAAGGAGCTTAACTGTTCATACAGCTGTAGAATGGACTGCTGTGATTTTGACCCTGTAAGTGTGAGTCCTGCCACCTCCTCCGCCGTAGGTGCCACCTTTTACTACAGCTGACTCTACTCAGCAATCAGTCAGAGGATTTAAGACTGCAGTAAGCAGAGCTCTACAGCTGAAGGGTCTTTTTGCTTCGCACCTTTTTTTGTATTGTGGCAGCTTACAGCTGCTCTGTGGGAGAGAGGTTGTTTTTGGTGATCTAGCCATTTTAACTGGTGTCAAACTGGGTTTTGTTATGTTTCCTTTCGTTAAAGGTGATAGTGGCTGCTCTGTCTCTTTTAGTTTAATTAGTAATTAAATATTTATAACATCCTTTAATTAAACAATTTTACCTCGATGTCTCCTTTTTTCAACCTGGAAAACTTTTGTTGTTTTCCCACACGACCTGGACCATTGAGGGCAATTCTATTCAATTTAATTCAGTTTTATTTATACAGCGCCAAATCACAACAACAGCCACCTCAAGGCTCTTTATATTGTAAGGTAGACTCTCTAGACCAGGGGTCGGCAACCCGCGGCTCCGGAGCCACATGCGGCTCTTTAGTCGTTATTTTGTGGTTATTTTTTTTCATCGCTCAAAATACGCGTCACAGTCGCGGAAGCCGGTATGCTCGCCGAAACGCCGTGCATTTATCGAGACTTTCGACCCCAAGTAGGCCAATTATGGATCTTCGGATCCACATTGTCAGCAGCTGTTCTCCACCGTGAACTATGTTACAAACAAACACCGCTCACGCCTCACAGATGACAGCTTACAGTCTGATTGGCAGAAGCTGTGCGCAGAGGTTCAGGAGCAGAAGTCTTATTGTAAACATATCACGGCAGACCCGACGATGTTTGCATGAACACACTTTTCAGCATCTCTTTATTGACCGCTTTTCACACACGGTTGCTGTACGCACACAGCCGACTGTAGCTTTGCAGCTCACAGCCCGACACACACCAACACAACAGCAGAGAGAGCGCAGACGTTAAGGCAGCGAGGCGTGATTGCGGGTGCCGCTCAGGTGCGTCCGACATGCAGCGGCACTGCAGACCACGCCCCGCCACACACATTAACCAGGTAAAATACATATTTAGGCAGAATTTTGCAAATATCTATTTTTTAGCAGCATAGAGCTTTTTTTAAAATTATTTTTTAAAAGTCAGGTCAAGGCTCCAAAAGCCCAAAGGAGATATAACAGTTTTTGTTTGCTACATGGATCATTTTAGTTCAGCTTTCCTTTTGTTATATTTCTTTTCAAAATGTGTTAATTACATAAATAAAATGTAACTTTCTCTGTAGCACTTCATGGATTTAAGCAACACACCTTAGTTGCTCTGTGGATTCTTTTAAAAAGCAGTTAAAAACTTTTCTGTTCAAACAAGCCTTTTGTTGATCTACGTATTTTATATTCTTTACATTATTTACATTTGATATTTTACATTGTGTATAATGTCTGTTGTTTGTATTGTTTATTTTAATCTTTGTGTACAGCGCTTTGTGACTGCCTGTCTGTGAAAAGCGCTTAATAAATAAACTTTAGTTGTTCACACAAAGCATAAAGGTAAAAAAAACAATATATACAGTGTTATCTTCATTTTAGATTTCAAAAAGTATTTGCGGCTCCCAGTGTTTTCTTTTGCGTGGAAACTGGGTCCAAGTGGCTCTTTGGGTGTTAAAGGTTGCTGACCCCTGACCTAGACTCTCTAAGTTTGAAGCCTAATCTTGAAAGTAGAGATAGTGTCTGTCTCCTGAACCCAAACTGGAAGCTGGTTCCACAGAAGAGGGGCCTGAAAACTGAAGGTGAGAGCGAAGTGCTCTAATAGGGATATGATATTACAAGTCATTAAGATAAGATGGGGCCTGCTTATTTAAGACCTTGTATGTGAGGAGCAGGATTTTGAATTCAATTCTGGATGTAACAGGGAGCCAATGAAAGGAAGTCGATATTGGAGAAATCTGCTCTCTTTCTCAGGGCGGCATCGTGGGCATTGGCAACAAAACTTGCTCACACCCATGCTGCCCCGACATCATGCCAGCGCATTTTTGTGATTGAATGGGGACTGGTTGTGTGTTAAGGTGCGCCTGCTGCTTCCTGCACAGGGAGGAGAGGGCGGGGCGGCGGGGGATTCTCTGGCTGGAGCGGCATCTAATAACCAACTTGCAAAATAAAACAAAATAAAAACAAACCAACAAACATAAAAGCAACAGACATCATGATATAGACTTATAATTTGCACCGATGTGTTTTCTAAATTTTTTCACACACATATATGTAAAAGTGAGCACATGGCCGTCGGTGCACCTGCATGCTGCTGTGCTGAAGTCTCACACACAACCTGATAAAAGGGGAGGGGGGCATATTTCATTCATAATAGCCAAGCCCGTTATTTATGCATTATTTTTTCCTGGGTTGTGCAAAATCCCAGAAACAAAAACCCTATGCAAACCGAATCCACGCACTAAGGTGTAGGTCTGTTAGGTTGTTGTGGTGATTCGTGGGTTGGGGGATGGGTGTTGATACTGGAGTGCAAAATTACTGATGGAAGATGGACAAGAAAAGGTCAAAGCCATCAGGTCCTCAGTTTAGAAAAACAGGAAGGGAGGTGAAACGAGCAAAAGATGAATGTCAGCAGATGTGTCTTTGGACAACGGCAGGTATAGAGAACAACATGAAACAAGATAACATTGATTAGTTGGGGGAAAACTTGGAGACAGACAGTAGACACTGACGTGGCTTATTGAATCTTCTGCACTGTGTTTAACAAAATACTAATTAGCCATTAATTGGAAGAGATGTATTGTTGATTTGTCTGCTTTTCTCAGTGTGACAAATTATAATGGCTGTTTGTTAGCTGTTTGAATACTATGCGTGCTATTTGTGTGTGTCTGTACATATATGTAAATCAGTGGCTTTGTAATTAATTAATCTTGATTAATCGTATTTAATTGCACAAGAAAATTTAGCCCAAAGTGCAAATTGTTTTTAATTTAAAAGGGTTTTAGTGGGCGACAGAATAATAATAGACATGAACATTGTAAACTCCAGCTCTTTTAATTTATGAAAGAAAGCATTTAAACTGCATTTCAATTCAAAACAGAGAAACTAATATCCCTGGCCAAAATTGGGCAGACTCAAAATTAAAGTGTTATTTTAATTACATTTTCAAAACGGTATTTTAATAATAATAATACAAATTTCACCATAAAGTGCAATTTTTCTTCTTTAAAAAAAGGCAGAAACATAAAAGGTTTTCTGAGTAGCTTCACCTTTAAGCCAACATTATTTTGTACATCAGGCTAAAATGATCATCGAACACTTTAGTGCAGAAAATAACAAAACCATTGGACTCACAATACCTCCAAACCTCTTCTCGCTCTCCCCTTGCAAGACGCTTTAAATCCTTAAAGCGTGGGTCAAGCACAGCAGCTATCTTGAGCCACTGATGGTTGAGTGTAGCTACACGTTGGTGTGAAGGCAGTCTTAAACTTCACCATGTAGTTTGAGTCATCATCAGAGACCTCCATGGTGTGATGCAGGTGGCAGAAAGCAGGTAAAACCACTACGAGACGTATGTCTCACCTCCAAGAAGCTCTGTCACAAACCTGTAGCAGACAGTTCAACAAAGTAATTATTAATATACACAATAACTGTCAACTATAGACTTTTGAAGAAACAGTAACAATAAGTAGTTACTTATTGTAGGTAAATAAGTTTTATTTACCTGCATGGCTCAAGGACAGTCGCCAGCTTATGGAGTTTTACCAGCTGGGATGGAGTTAGAATGAAAAGCTCGTGCTTTTGTTTGTCTTAAGCAGCAAAAACAGCCGCTTGATTCTTTATTAGACGAGAAACCATATCCAGCGTTGAAGGAAACATCCTGTATGAGTGGCTCTTTCTGTTGCCCCAGTCTTGTTTGCTCCTGGTGTAGTTCCTCCATATTACCAAGGCTGTCTGCAATGCATCTCATTTTGCTTTTCAGTGTCACAAAGCTGTTGAATTTTACTTTAAATAGTCTTTCGGCACAGCAGTTAGAAAATGTACTACAGTTAGCGTCAGGGGACTGACTTTCCAACCCCCTATCTTCTACCACTGATAGTGGTCTACAGTCCAGAACGATCCATTTTGTAAGTTTGTCCAATGTTGACTCACTAATTTTGGCCCTGAAGCCCGTCATCTGGCTGTAGCTCAGGAGGTAGAGCAGGTCACCTACTGATCGGAGAGTTGGAGGTTCGATCCCAGGCTCCTCCAGTCTGCATGCCAAGTATCCTTGGGCAAGATACTAACCCCAAGTTGCTCTCCAATGCATCCATCGGAGTATGAATGTGTGTGAGTGTAGTTAGAAAGCACTCAGTATAGAGGTAGTGCTTGTGAGAATGGGTGTGACTGGGTGAATGTGGCACATATAGAGCGCTTTGAGTACTCCGGGAGAGTAGAAAAGCGCTATATAAGAATCAGTCCATTTACCATTTACCATTCATCTCATCACATTTGGGCTGCCGACAACTTTTGTTGGTACTCAAACTGCTAGTGCTCCCACAGTTTCTGTGCTTGCTCCAACATGTTTTGCATTTAGATGGTACTGTAAGGTTGAAGTGCTTCGGTGCTATGGAAACTCCTTTTTGCACAAAATCACACTTTTATCAAGACTTTAGTCAGGTAGTCTTTTGAAATTAAATTGGCCTCCAATCAGTTCTAGCAACGCATTTTGTGGCTTTAATGTGTGCATCAGTGTAATCGGTATACCAGGAAATCTTGCTTTGACAAAAGTTCCCCTTTGCTTGGAATGCAAAGTGTGATTAAATGCATTTTTTTCTAATTAATTAATTGGAATTAACGTGTTAAATTCCCACCTCAAATACATATGCATGCTGATTATATGCATTGAAGATCATGTCTTGGTCAAAAATGACTCCAAGGTTCCTCACAGTGTTACTGGAGGCCAAGGTAATGCCATCCAGAGGAAGAATCTGGTTAGATACCATATTTCTAAGATTTTCAGGGCCGAGTACAATAACCTCAGTTTGATCTGAATTAAGAAGCAGAAAGTTAGCGGCCATCCAGGTCTTTATGTCTTTAAGACATTCCTGCAGTTTAACTCA
This sequence comes from Neolamprologus brichardi, assembly GCF_056152115.1. Classification (NCBI taxonomy): domain Eukaryota; kingdom Metazoa; phylum Chordata; class Actinopteri; order Cichliformes; family Cichlidae; genus Neolamprologus; species Neolamprologus brichardi. The sequence continues at coordinate 7,743,430 of NC_142112.1, forward strand.
TTGGTGTGTTATCTGGCTTCATGGACAGATAGAGCTGGGTGTCATCTGCATAGCAGTGTAAATGTATGCTACATCTTCTAATGATGCTGCCTAAGGGAAGCATGTATAATGTAAACAGAATTGGTCCTAGCACTGAACCCTGTGGAACTCCATAATTAACCTCAGTGTGTGAAGAGGACTCTCCATTTACATGAACAAACTGGAGTCTATTAGATAGATATGATACAAACCACTGCAGCACAGTACCTGTAATACCTACAGCATGTTCTAATCGCTCTAATAGGATATTATGGTCAACAGTATCTTACGCTGCACTGAGGTCTAGCAGGACAAGCACAGAGATGAGTCCACTGTCAGAGGCCATAAGAAGATCATTTGAAACCTGACTGAAACTCTTCAAATAAACCATTCCTCTGCAGATAATCTGTTAGCTGTTTGACAACTGCTCTTTCAAGGATGTTTGATATGAAAGGAAGGTTGGAGATTGGCCTATAATTAGCTAAGACTGCTGCTAGAGATGCTTTTTGAGTAAAGGTTTAACTACAGCCAGCTTAAAGGCCTGTGGTACATAGCTGATTATTAGAGATAGGTTGATCATATTTAAGATCGAAGAATTAATTAATGGCAGGACTCCTTTGAGCAGTTTTGTTGGAATGGGGTCTAAAAGACACGTTGATGGTTTGGAGGAAGTAATTATTGCAGTTAACTCAGAAAGATCGATTGGAGAAAAAGAGTCTAACTTAACATCAATGGTACTAAGAGTAGCTGTAGATAATATTACATCGGTGGGAGGATTATTGGTAATTTTTTCTCTAATGATAAAAATTTTATTTGTGAAGAAGTTCATGAAGTCATCACTAGTTAACGTTAAAGGGATGGTTGGCTCAAAAGAGCTCTGACTGTTTGTCAGCCTGGCTACAGTGCTGAAGAGAAACCTGGGGTTGTTTTTATTTTCTTCAATCAGTGATGGAAAAATGGTAAATGGCCTGTATTTATATAGCGCTTTTCTAGTCCCTATGGACCCCAAAGCGCTTTACACATTCAGTCATCCATATATTCACACACTGGTGATGGCAGCTACATTGTAGCCTCAGCCACACTGGGGCACACTGACAGAGGCGAGGCTGCCGGACACTGGCGCCACCGGCCCCTCTGACCACCACCAGTAGGCAACGGGTGAAGCGTCTTGCCCAAGGACACAACGACCGAGACTGGCCAAGCCGGGGCTCGAACCGGCAACCTTCCGATTACAAGGCGAACTCCCAACTCTTGAGCCACAATCGCCTTACTGATGAATAGTAAGATGTTCTGGCTTTGCAGAGGGCTTTCTTATAACGCAACAAACTATTTCTCCAGGCTAAATGATGATCCTCTAAATTTGTGACACGCCATTTTCTCTCCAGCTTACGAGTCATCTGCTTTAGGCTACGTGTTTGAGAATTATACCACGGAGTCAGGTACTTCTGATTAGAGACCTTAGTTTTCACAGGAGCTACAGTATCCAGAGTCGTACGTAGTGAGGAGGTAAAATTATTAACAAGATGATCGACCTCTGTTGGACTAGCATTCAGATAGCTGCTCTGCTCTGTGTTGGTACACAGAAGCCAATTGAGTCTAATAACAGATTAAATGCCGTGTTGAGGCTGTCATTTTTAGCATCTACATGGATGTTAAAATCACAAAAATGTCTGATTTTTAGGTAACAGCTGTCTGGGAGATCACATTGTTACTATTTTAATATCTTTCAAATAATGTTATCATCTCCATTTTTTTATCAAGGCCAGCTGTGGCAGGAGTTTCATAATCATATTATGTAAAAGTAAACAAGTTGCAAAAAATCTTGAGAAACTATACAAACAATATGTAGGAAACTGAGTAGTGTAATGTGCATATGTGCGTATGACCTGAGTGATATAACAGAGGTTATTTCACACTCAGAGGGACAACCTGGGGGAAGACGCTCCCTCTGTGCCGGCTGGTTTTAGCAAACAGTGGTTTGCAGCACCTGCCTGAAGGCAGCAGTTCTTAAGAGTTTATTTCTGGCATGTGAGGTGTTTTCTGCTTGGACCATACAGGTCGTGGATGAAGGAAAGATCAGCACTGATGATCTTCCCTACAGACCGTTGCAGTCTGGCTGAGCCGAGCCTGAGTTGCCACAGGAAGTACAACCTCTGCTGGGCCTTCTATATGTCCATGTCAGGGATATTCCTGGCGACTAATTTCCTAATCGACTAAAGTCTGCCTGACGAGTCTAAAACTAAGAAACACTCAGGTATTCAGTGAAATTTGACATGTGTTAATGAGAAAAGTCAAAAACTAATAATAAAGGCGTTTGAAAGCATTTATCACATTCTTCAGTAATGAATCACACAACTGTGCAGTGCCTTGCACTGTGCGTTATCAACATTACACATTATACTTCAAACAGAAGAAAAACATAAAATCAATGTTAAATATGCTATAAAACATGTTAGTATAAAAGATGTTATTAAAAATACCAAATTAACACCCAAAAAAATAATTAACTGTGACTGAAAAGTGTGGCGCATTGTTGATACAGCTTATCTCAAGTCAGGTCACAGGGGCAGAAGCAGGAAAGCCCAGACCTTCCTCTCACCACACCTGGGGAAACATTGAGCCTTTCCCACGTCTGCCAGTGTGTCTAAACCGTGGCCTCCTCCCACTAGGACATGTCGGACTGGAACACTTTACCCAGGGGTCGACAGTCTTAGTCGCCTCCTTTTGACGTGGAGGAGTAGCAGTGCTACTGAAAAAAACCCTTCCATGATGATTGAACTCCTCAAATATCACTAAAGCAGAGCCCATCCAGCTTTGGCTAAAAGCTAATTTCTGCCACTGCCTATTCAAATAAATAACAAAAACATCAGGCAGAGATGATGATGATGATGTTTATGATGTTTCTCAGTTTCTCAACAACGATGCACCATCTTGTGGCACATGCCTGCAGAACATTTTGAACACAATCAATCAATCAATCAATCAATCAATCAAATCAATTAAAATGTAAAACAATTTGATTAAACGACTACTAAGTCTGGTACCCACTAGTGACAACATCAAGGATCAGCAGACTAGTCACGCACATCCCAGGTTTAAGTGCTCCATAGTCAGTGTGGGAACTTTTAAAATGTACTCCACTACAGATTACAGATTACATGCCCAAAAATGTATTTTGTAACATATTCCGTTACGTTACTCAATGAGAGTAACGTATTCTGAATACTTTGGATCACTTAATATATAATCATGCTTTTTACAACTACATGAATGTACTACTGCTGTGTGATTTATTACTGAAGGTTACTCTCCATACCAACACCAACCAGATGTTTAAATCTTAATATAAATGAGTAACAGTAGGTGGACATTAGGTAAGGCTGCACTTTTTGCAGTGATCTCATATAGAAAACTATTCCGTGCGATATATAAAACAGGTCCGCGGCTCCGAACAGTAGTAAAGGGACCTCTGGCTAATATGTCGGGTTCATGTCGGGCTCGTAGCCGAAAACTAGCTTTACTGTCTGGGTCAACTTTGCTAGCGAGAGACAGAGAGAGGCGTTGAAAGGCTGCTCCAACAGAACTTATTGTTTCAGAGGAAAACACGAACACGGTGTACAGTCGAGTCTTAATAACTTACTTACCGCTGGACTACACTGCCCATGAGGCTACATTCTTTAGGGTTGTGCCTGTAACACTCTGCCTATTGCCTTCATATTAACTAATTTTTTGAACAATAACAGTAGAGGTGACATGGGGCGTGCGATTGAGACACAGGCATTAGAGCCTCTTATTGCGTGTTTTGTTTGGGTTTTGTTGAGAGTAATAGATGAATTAATATACACTGGAGTTTGGGAGACTATAGAGTTTGTGATTGCTTACAACATGATAATGTTGTAAGCAATATCTGCTGCTGATACAACTAAATTTCCCCTTGTGGGACAATTAAAGCATTATTCTATTCTATTCTATTCTATTCTATTCTATTCTATTCTAATGGCAGTTGCAAGGGGGTAAGAATGCATGTAGAAAAATAGTCTTGGGATATGAACAAAGGGATGGGATGCAGGGCAGGAGAACAGCCAACCCCCACCCCCAGGACAGGAAACCACAGGTACAAGCCAGGGGGAGGGCAACCCCTGGGTGAACAGTAGAGAGAGTAGTGGAAGACTACTGGGGAGGGGTCCCAAAGGGCAATTCCCAACACTCCCCAACACTGTCCACAGTAGGTACAGTATTGTTGAGGATGGTGGTGGGAGTGCACCATCATCTCCACAGTCTTGAGCATGTTCAGCTCCAGGTGGTTCAGACTATACCAGTGGACCAACTGGTCCACCTCCTGTCTGTGGACCTATGCCGACTCATCATCATTCTGGATCAGACCAATGATGGCGGTGTCATCCGCGACCTTCAGGAGTTTCGCAGATGGTTCTCCTGAGGTGTGGTCATTAGCGTTGAGGGAGAAGAGAAGATGCAACCCAACCAATACTTGATGATGACGTTGGGTGGGTTCGAGTGTACTCATAGGTGTACATGGCATACAGTAGAGAATGCAGCCCTGTGGCGATGTGGTGCTGACCGACAATGGGGGCGGGGGGGTTTTACTTGAAAAAAGTAATTAGTAACTAATTACTGATTACTTTCCAAAAAAGTAATCCCATTACCCGTTACTTTTAAAAACATGATACACAACCTGAGTACATAATAAAGCAATAGATATTTCAGCCCAATTCAATTTTTCTGCATAATCCATCATATAAAATTTTATCCAATGGAAAGCCTCTTTTTAAAACATGCCTCATGCTCCTGTCCTGGAGTTAAGGAGGGTCTGCCGGGTGAGGGTGAATTTTGGGTGACAGTTGTGTTTTGTCTAATAAGAAGTTTATAAAAGATTCTTGATGGTTTGTTTTTCTATAAAAATGGACTCTTTTCTGAAGACCATGTCCTCAGACAGTTTCAGGGGAGTCTAGATAAGCTGTCTTTGCTGCTAGCTGTACTCCGTGGACTCTTTGTGAAGAATTTCTAGCAGGGACAAGGGTGTGTCAAAGCTCGACAGTTTTTTATTTATAGACTATATTCACCATGTTGCTTTAAGTTACTGCTACTGCAGGGAGATGGCACTTTGTTCGGTGTCCCTATAACAACAGTCGTCAGTACAATGCTGTAAACTGTCTTCTTTGCAGTGCTCCAGAGTCCTGAAATTGATTAAGAATTCTTATGTTTGATTACCTTTAAAGCTGTCTGGCTGAGAAAATTAGTGACAAAAATGTTTTCATTCAGTGGCGCACCGACATGTTCAATACTGCCCATATTGTTAGTACAGCATAGCGTCCTCTCCCTGCTAATGTTTACTGTAGGCCACTTGTCAGCATGAATGAACTGCAAGAAAAATGAGATCAATAAAAACTTAATAGGAGTTTTGAGGTAGAATGGGCCTTTTCTTCATTCTTTATGACACAACAGCATGAATCATAAAACTATTTCCTTTAAGTTCTTCCTTAGAGCACTTTTCAGATTTTGATTGAATTTCTAAAGCTTCAATGTTGCCCACTAATCCACTTTTCTCTCTCCTCACTTCCTGTCTTGGGACCCTGCGGTTGGCCCCATGGGAACATAAAAGCCAATCAGGTGGCTTTAGCTGTCAGGAGTTGGTTCCTGTACGACAATAAAGACCCATAGAAATGGCCAAGAATCCTCTTGTTAGGTGTTAATCATTGTTAATTATTGTCGCATTAATTTTTCACATGCAATTTTTTAAATAAACACACATGGGCTTCTCTCTGGCTGCCCTTTGTCTTTATCCAGTACACACAAGAGTGATGAGAATGATCTCAATACAATCTTGGTATTATCTGTTCTTGTTCTGCTGACAGTTGTATGAGAACAGAAATCCACTTTCCTCTGGCATACCTGATAAAATTGTACCAGCTGGTCAGGGCGTTGGAAAGAACCAGTGATCTTGTGTGTGTGACAGAAAGACAGAAACTGAGTGATACTCTCTTCAGTTCTTCATCTGTCAAACTGTAAGTCTTACAGAAAAATATGAGACCCATGTAGCTGTTAGAAGAATAGACGTTAGAATGTGTCATTGCATCGGGACTTCAAAGAGTCAAAAACATCAACAACAGTTAACCTCTGAGTTTTCTGTTAATTCTAGTAAAACACTGACAAACTACTGATGTTACAATAGTAACAGTATTAGTATTAGCATCAATATTAAAACATATAATGTCATGAAATGAATTTAAAAAGTCATATGAAAAGGTTTTTGTAGGACTCCTTCGTTAGCTTACACATCGAACAGATAGCATGAATCTATAATGAGATGAGTTCATGGTGAGCTCAGTGCCTACAAGGTGCTCATGTCCTGTGACTGCAAAATAAGCATAGATCCCCCTCCACCACCATGCTTGACACATGTTACATGGTGTTTGTGCTCATGTTCAGTTTGCTTTCCGGTCTCTACTTTGGTCTCTTTTGGTTTCTTCAGATGCAACTTTTCAAACCGAAGCCTTGCTTACTTTTCCTCCCAACCCTTTCAAATAAGCGTTGCTTCTTCCTTCTTTTTCCAACCATCATTAACTTCAGTGGAGCTCCTTGCCTGTTTACATTACTGTCATCTTTTGGCCACAGTCGGCTGTTGTTGCTGAAAGCTGCACTTCTTTAAAACTATGAGAACATAACAGATTTAACCAGCTACTTTGCCAACACCCCCACCTTTGTTTTTCATCAATATTGAATAATTGAAAGGGTCACACACTGCTCAAGTCTTTTAATTCCACTGATTTGTTTTGTTGTTGTTGTAACAATGTTACATTGTTATGTGATGATACAAAATGTAAAGGTTTTTAAGTGAAAGTTAGCCATTGACAGTACATTTCATCTTATTCTGAGTACATTTATAGAATTAGTTGCAGTGGGTCAGTCAGCCCACAACAAGGCGTTATTCACAGGAGTAAACAGCAGCTGCTCTCCACACAGTTCAGTTATTGAGCATCACTTATGTTGGACAGCAAATATTTCTGCAGTTTATTTGGGCTGAGTTGAATTTAATGAGCTGCCTGTTTTATAGCTCTGATCGATGGTTGGATGACTGAGAAATATATTTTATGGTTTCTCAGCATTTCACGTGCTTTGTCCTCTTTAGCACATTAAACGGAACACAGACAATTTACATAATTACTTCTATTGCAGAAATTACAGTTGCATATGGCATTCAACAAATTTTACATGTTCACTTATTACAGAGAATCAAAATCCTACAATGGCCCCTTCAAGCCGTTAAAGGCCTTATTCATCCACACAGTTATTAGCAACGTTCAAGCGTATTCATGCCATAAATGCTCATAATTGGATGTGTGATATATACTGTGGTGAGTTCAATAGGCACAGTTTCACAGTGCAGACCTGGTTCTTTTCTGCAGGGGTTTATTGATATTGTTGACAGTTATGAAATGTTTATCTAGCTATCTATTATCTATAATAAAATTATTATATTTCAGCTTGTTTTAAAGGGCGTGAAAAACAAGCTGAAATATATATCTGTGTAAAAATATTTGCCCCTTCCTGATTTCTTACTATTTTGCATTTTTCTCACACTTACATGTTTCAGACCCTCAAATTAATTTTAATTTTAAACAAAGAGAACTCCAGCAAATACATAGTGCAGTTTTTAAATGATGATTTAATTTAATAATAGAGCAAAGCTGTCCAAACGCACCTGGCCCTATGTGAAAAATTAATTACCCCCCTGTTTAATTGTGAATGAACTGTGATTAACCACCATTTGGGGATAACTGTGTTCAATTTCAACAGCCATGCCCAGGTACAATTACTGTTGGATTAGCTAAATACTGAATTCACTTAAAAACTCAAGTCAATTTAACTTATTTCTATTTATTTAGCAGCAAATCACAACAACAGTTGCCTCAAGTTTGGTATTGTAAGGTGTAACCTTTCAAACACAGGGAAACCCCAACAATAAGACGAGCCCCTGTGAGCACTTTGTTGACAGTGAGAAGGAAAAACTTCCTTTTATCAGGAAGAAACCTCCGGCAGAACCAAGCTCAGGGAGGGCCAGCCAATTTCCTCGGCCAGTCAGTAGTGAGGGGAGGGAGATAAGACAAAAGACAGGCAGTGGAATCAGAGTCACCTGATCAGCCGTAACTATAAGCTTTGTCAAAATGGAAAGTCTTAAGAATAATCTTCAGAAGAGAAAGGGTGTCTTTCTCCCAAATCCAAGCTGGGAGCTCTGCCTCCCATATTGCTTTTAGATATCCTACAGTCTGAGAGTGCTCAGTGCTCTACAGGGTGATAAAGTACTATCCTGATAATAACAACTTACAGTAGTTCAGCCTACAAATCCTTTTTTTCATTTATTTGATTAGCAGTCAAATATCTCAATGAATACAGAACAAAGATCTACAACACAGCAAGAAAGCACGAGGTTCATCAAAAGGTATTGGCTGAAGCACATGCTTATTATGCAACCCTTTTAACACAAGATCATTTAGCATGCAGCTCGTGTACAGGGGTCGAAGCAAAAGAGTAAAACAAACAAAACAAGACAAAAACCTCCCACATTAGATAAGTAACTACATTAAATTAAATTTTATAACAATAATCAAGGCAAAACAACCAAGAGTTTCAGTATTATTACTTTTGCTCTTTTCATTCTTGATTTATATATTTTTCTAATACTCTGGTTTTAAACATGTTTTTAAACAAAGAAAATGAACTCCACCTTTTTAAATCACTGTCATAACTACTCCACAGGTTACCTGAGATGTGTTTCTAACAGAAACACATCTCTGCTTTATGTTTGTCCTTATCTTGTTGTTTTACAAAGAAATCTGTTCCCCTTAAGTCACATTGACTCTCTCTGACTTCAAACAGCTTCTGAGTCCTGCAGCAAAGCCAGTTATTTGTGTTTTATAATTATCTGTGCCATTTGACATTCAGCTAAATCATAAAATTTCAGAGTATTCAGATTAATGAACAAAATGTTAGTTGGTTCTATATAGTTTGATTGATTTATAATTCTCATAGCTTTTTTGTAACTTGAAAATAGGAAGAGTATTTATTTTACATGCATTAGCCCATATCTCTAGACAATGAGTCATATATGGAAGCAACAGAGAACAATAAAGTGTGTAATGATTTATTGTTCATGCTTTGTTTTGTAGAGAATATCAATGGTTTTTGACATTTTTGTTTTTACATCGTTTATATGAGACTTCCAGCTCAGCTCATCATCAATCATCACTCCAAGAAATTTATTTTCATTCACTCTTTCAATTTTAGTTCCATTCACCCTGATTTTAGATACATCTTTTGTCTAGTACTAAAAACAATACATTTGTTTTGTTTATATTTAACAATAACTTATTTATATCAAACCCGTTTTTAATATATTTAACTCCTTTACTGTAGTCAGAAGCTGTTTTTACCTGAGCGATACAGAGTGGTGTCATCAGCAAACAATACACATTTTAACAGTTTGGAAACATTACATATGTCATTTATATACACAGTGAGGAACATAAGTATTTGAACATCCTGCGATTTTGCAAGTTCTCCCTTTTAGAAATCATGGAGGGGTCTGAAATTCACACTGTAGGTGCATTCCCACTGTGGCAGGCAGCATTTAAAAAACAATTCAGGAAATCACATTGTATGATTTTTAAAGAATTTATTTGTATTGCACTGCTGCACATAAGTATTTGAACACCTGGCAATCAGCAAGAATTCTGGCTCTCAAAGACCTGTTGCTATGCCTTTAAAAAGTCCACCTCTACTCCACTTATTAATCGAAATTAGTAGCACCTGTCTGAGCTCTTTAAAGACACCTGTCCACCCCACAGTCAGTCAGACACCAACTACAACGATGGGCAAAACCAAAGAGCTGTCAAAGGACACCAGGGACAAAATTGTGGACCTCCAAGAGGCTGGAAATGGCTACGGGGCAAATGCCAAGCAGCTTGGTGAAAATAGATCAACTGTTGGAGCAATTATTAGAAAATGGAAGAGGCTAAAGACGACTGTCAGTCTCCCCGGGGCTCCGTGCAAGATCTCACCGAGTGGGGTATCACTGACAATAAGAAAGGTGAGGAATCAGCCCAGAACTACATGAAGAGATCTGGGACCACAGTTTCAAAGGTCACTGTTGATAAACACTACACCGTCATGGTCTCAAATCACACATTGCACGGCAGGTTCCCCTGCACAAGTCATCACATGTCCAGGCCCACCGGAAGCTTGCCAAAGACCATCTGGATGATCCAAAGGAGGCGTGGAAGAAAGTCGTGTGGTCAGTTGACCAAAAAAATAACTTTTTGGTCTCAACTTCACTCGCTGTGTTTGGAGGAAAAAGGAGGATGAAGAACACCATTCCTACTGTGAAGCAGGGGGGTGGAAACATCATGCTTTGGGGTGCTTTTCTGCAAAGGGGACAGGACACTGCACTGTATTAAGGAGAAGATGAATGGGGCCACGTATTGTGAGATTTTGAGCAACAACCTCCTTCCCGCCGTCAGAGCATTGAAGATGGGTCATGGCTGGGTCTGTCAACAAGACAATGGCCCAAAGCACACAGCAGTGCAATACAAATACATTTGTTAAAAATCAAACAATGAGATTTCCTGAATTGTTTTTTTAAATGCTGTCTCTCACAGAGAGAATGCACCTACAATGTGCATGATGATAAGTGGGAGAACTTGCAAAAACGCAGAGTGTTCAAATACTTATGTTCCTCAGTATAATATGAATAATTTAGGGCCCAGCACAGAGCCCTGAGGAATGCCACAAGTTACCTTCAGCTGATTAGATTTTACATTATTGATTTTGACATATTGATATCTGTCATCCAGGTAACTTTTCATCCACTTGTATGATATCCCTCTTATACCATATCTCTCTAGCTTATTCATTAATATAGATCAATTGTATCAAATGCCTTTTTTAAGTCTATAAAAACACCAACAGTATATTCCTTATTATCTATTGCAGTAGATGTTCCATCACCACCATGGAAGTGGACCTTTTCACTCTAATTGATTGGTTATCACTTAGGAGATTATGCTTCTCAATATATTTATCAAGTCTATTAAAAAATAATTTTTCTAAGATTTTTGAGAACTGTGCGAGTACTGATATTGATCTGTAATTGGTAAATTGACATCTCTCTCCGGTTTTATGGATTGAAATAACTTTTGCAATTTTCATTTTTGATTTATTTATAAATTATATTTCTATATTATTTGTTTATAAATTATAAGTTATAAATGCTTGAACAAGTTTTTCAGCATTACTCTAAGACGGGATGTTTTTTATTTTAGAGATATTGCACAAATCAGAAAAAGCAGTCCTTCATATTTGTTTAAGCCTGGGGGGTGTAATTGGCCCTTTTTGACTACTTTTGATTTTACCTTTATATTTCAACTTTAAAGACTGTTTCAGCACAACCTCGCATGTCTGAATTTACAGTTTTTACATACTGCATTAACACAACTGATCTAAAATCAAAATATAAAATCCAAGTAGAAAAAAATTATTTTTCACCATAAAAACTACAAACATGAAATGCAAACTGTACATTTTTAAAAACCTTTTGATAAGTTTTGCAAACAACAAAGTTATATGCAACAGTTTACCTAAAAATGCAGCCAAAGCCTCCGGCAAGTTTTTTAAACGCTAATTTAAAACTAAAAATTTAAAACGAATTGCAGAACAAGCAGGTGTTCTGTATCAAATAAGATGCCACACAAATTATTTGTACCACTCCAAAAGGTAATTTCTGTCCACTATAAGTAGGGATGGGTATCGTTTAGGTTTTATCCAATATCGGTGCCAAACTGGTACTTTTGAAACGGTGCCGGTGCTTAAACGGTGCTCAGAGAATGGAGAACACAAACTTTGTCCACAAACCTCTTATGTTTTTATTTTTAGAAGTCTCTTTTTTTCTGCAAAATGATAACCAAGTTAGCCTTTTCTGTTGATACAGCATACCTCCTTTGGCTGGAACCGGTGCTTAAACAATGCAAAACACAAACTTTGTCCAAAAATCTCTCATGTTCAGCTGTTTTTTGTAAAAAGATAACAATGTTAGTCTTTTCTGCAGCTATAGGGCATATATGGTATCACTCAGGTGTTTCATCAGATTTGAGGTGTTACCTCCTTTGACAGCATCACAGTATCAGCTTAAAGCACTTGTTGCAGCTGCTGAGTTTGCATATTTTGCTGTGAAGTACAGCCAGACTTTGACCGCTTCGCCTTGGACATTTTTAATCTGTAGCTCTGCTCTAAAAGAACGTACGTACCTGGGCCCGCCTACTATCCTCGGAAAGGTAAAACGATAGAATCCAAAGTGTGTGACGTCTCAGGAAAAAAAAGCACCAAAATAAAGCACCGAAATGTGCATTGCTTTTCAGTCTGGTTACTACCATTAATATCAGAGCCGGTCCCATCCCTAACTATAAGACAGAGGAGCATATCACAATCCTGACACCTGCAGGTCTGACAGCAGGAGTTGTATCAGTTGTATTAATAATAGGATTTGCATGTAAGCTTAAAATTTCCAGTTCATCAAACACCACTGAGCAGTCCTTACCTTTAAATCTAACGCCCCTTCTTCCTCTCCTGTCCTGTCTTCTTATCTTTCTCCATCTCTGAGTGAAGTTAGCTCTCTTTCTTTTCTCTCCCTGTGAAATACAGCAGCTGGACCTTTAGCTGCAGCACACTGTGAGACAAACCGCACACAAACAGTTTGTGTTTGCTGGTGTGTAACTGATAGAAATGTTGCATTTGAAATTAGCTTTAACTTGAAAAACATCACTCCCTTTATACTCGCTCGTCTTCTGTATGGCTCGCTAGACGCTGAAGTACTGCGACCGCAACTTATGGAGACCTGCATTCATTCAGGTGTTGTGCCAAAAAAAAAGGAAAAACAAAACAATGGCACACTGTAACCCCGACTATGGCACACAGGTTTTGTGCAGCATCCCCCTGTGATTAATACACAAATAGGATTGGCTGTTATGCATGGCTGTTTAGGCTCAAATCAGTTCAATGGCCCGCAGGGATGTGAAAAAATCCCCTCAAATGCCTTAAACCAAACGTAACAAACCCATTTTGAAAATGTAATGAGCACAAAGTCCAAATATTTGTACCGACGTCACCAGTGGGAAGCATGGTGGTTGTATAGTAACAAGTGTTTGAACCTCATCTTTAGAGCCTCAAACTAACTGGACAAATGATCCATTATTTCATAAGTTAAGCAGATAAAATGTCTGGAATTGATTCCAGGTGCTGAACTTGCTTTTGGTAGCTCCAAAGAGATGTTGAAGATCCCGAAAAGCCAATCTAAACCTATCAGAGAGACAGAAAACGTTTTAGGAGTGGCCAGTGTTCCTGTTGTTGATGAAAATAGGAAACTAGCTGTGTGCTAGCCTGCAGGAAATACTGTTCCTGTCCTAGAATACTTTCTACATGATTTCTGCCTTGAAGAGCCATTTCATGTTCGTATTAATGATACAAGTTAATTTAGTCCAGTTTTATCACAGAGTTTGTTTAAAGCAAAATTATTCAGTCTGTTTATCTTTGTGCAGGCTAAAGTCACTAAGTTGTATTGTGATTACTGTTGAGCTGTTGTTACAAGTCCTATGCAACAGTTACATCAAAATTATTATTACTGGACCCACTTTTTTCCCTGAAGATATGATTCTGTTTGCTTTCTTGAGCCGACCTTGTGACCACAGTCCTGAGGCATTAACTACTGTGATTTATTCATTTGATTTTACTTAATAATGTATCTTTGGCTGCGGTTGTTTTGGTTAACTTGATTTCATTAGTTTTATTCTCAGTTTCTTTTACAGCAGTTACAGTGGTTACAGTTACAGTTACTATATGACAGTGGCATTCTGCCAGATTAAGCAAATCTAAAGACAGGCATAAATTAAAACGCACCATAGTAAAGCAAACTCCCTCCTTTCATATCAGACAGCACTTTCATGAAGCTCCTCACCTGTTTGCAGTCTGTGGCTGAGTCAGTCACCGACAGCTCCATTTATTTCGTACACAAAGGAAACTGTAGCTAATGGGAGACTAACAAACAAGGCAGGCTGCAGTTGGTTCTGCTTTCACTGGTCTGAGATCTGTTACAACTTGGGCACTGTGTAAAGACACAGCCAGCTTTAGCAAGTAAACGAGCTTCAGTGATTTCCCATCATAAAGGACGACTTTCCTCTTGCTAGCTAGTTTGGCCAACATGTGTGGAAAAGCTCTGATGATGGCGAAGAGACAGCAGCTCCCGTCTAATGTCCCGTCCAATAAAACAGGCAAGTTGACAAGGAGCAGACTCAGCCACCATGTCCAAATTAACATGTCTGAGAAGTCACATGTTTCACTGACTTCAATCTCTTTGCCAGCAGTCCACCCTGTAGACATCTACAGTTAACCATGTCACACAGTGCTCAAGCCTTTGAATTCAGCTTATTACGATATTTTAATATACTTCATGATCCACACAGGACAGCTAATGCAAACATATGAATTATAGAATATAATGCTGGACATTAGGGATGGGATTCGGTAACTGGTTCCCAGTATTCCAGTTCTCTTTAGTATGCTTGTCTATCAGTCCTGCTCATCGGTTCCGCCCTACAATCAGCTGATTGTAGGGCAAGTGTCAGAGGAGAGTAGCGGTGCAGTCTACAAAATGATATCCTGCTTAGTGATGGTGTTGACTCAAAGCTGAGCCAATGAGAAGCCAGTAGGAATCGATAAGTGATATTGATAATGGAATCAGAATTGCTAAATACTGGACAATAAACATAATATTTTTCAAGTTAAAAGTATTTAAAATGACCTTAACCTTAAACATACGAAGCAATAACTATCAATCAATTTAACACTAACGAGGAAATTTGGTGCAGAAAAAGTATTTTTACATTTAATATTTTCTGAGCAGTTTTCACAGTTTTATGTTTAAAGGTATTGTCACAGCTGCTTTGTTGTTTCATTTCACTTGTAAATGTCAGCTAATAATAAATAATTTGTTGATAACACAGTAGATATTTATTTAAATACAGAAGTAATAATATTTTACAATTCTTCACAGAATTGAATTCAGTTCAAGTCAGTTTTATTTATATTGCACCAAATCACAACAGCAGTTGCCTCAAGTGGCTTTAAATTATAAGGTACAGACTGTACAACAATACAAAGGAAATGAAAGGTGTAGACATGCATGCAGCGTACAGACAGCTCGCACAAATGGTAGGTTTTAATCTGATGCAATTTATCTTGTTAACTGTTTATATGTAACTGAGCATTTGCTTTTTCACCAGTCTTCAACTTTAAATGCCTGAACAGCACATCAGGTCAATAGTGCTTTATTCTAAACCGGTTGGGGCACGCTCTGTTTTGCGTAACTATTTTTAAATCCTGGTAGCTCTGCAACCACGTGAGCTAGCGTAATAATTTTTTTTGCATATGAAACCGGAGGAGTTGTACTTACATCTTATGCTATCAGCTTGTCCTCGGTCATAGTTTCCTTCCACATATAGCTTTGCAAAAACTGCATAAAAAGCGCTTGCAGCAACAAAAACATAATATTCCAGAAACACGCTTTGCCGATCCGATCAGTTGTTTGTAACACTTCCTACGTTGGAATAGACGTCAGCGCGAACTTTCGCATGTCTGCCATGACCTGCCTGAAACCGGAAGTGACGTCTTTTTCGCAGAAATGTAGTTCTTTTACCGTCGGGGCCTCAATGAGCCTATACTGGTGTTTTTAAAAGTTATGTTTGACTTTATGACTTTCTGTGTGGTTTCTGGGATGCTTAGGACTCATATTGCTGCTGGAAATAGTTTATTTTGATGCATATGCTGCTTTTTTGCAAATTTGCACTATAAAGTTATTTTCGTTTTTCCTGCAGTGTATAAAAATTGGTGTATTTCAAAAATAAAACTATGAAGACACTCAAAATAAATTTCCTGTGGTGGGAAACTATTTTGTGCAACTTTTTTGTATTTACAGTTTTGAGGGATAAGCCTCTTAAATTTCTCTAACTAGAAATATATGTTAAAAAAACAAAAACGATTTTACATTTTTTTGTAGTTTATTGCACTTTTTTGCAATTTATGTAATCACTATGCACTTAATTTATACATATTATTAAAATATGGGCTATAATGGTTGTATTGATGTATAGCAACTAGAAATGCTCCCAAAAATGGCTCCACAGCATGTAGAAATATAATATAAGCTCTGGCGGACTTGGTTCTATGGTAGGTCTTAAGCAGTGATATATCACTGAGGACCAAATATCACCTGGGTGTCTACCTGTGATATTATATACTGTGCATGTTTGTGTATTAGTGAAACTATGTGCGATAACCTTGCTTATGTCCGCTCTCTGTCACTATCTCAGGCGCCTGCAGTCTGAAGGAAAGCATCTGGTTTCAGCATCTGGCCACATACACACAGACTGTGAGTGTGTTTGATAGAGCCAGTGTGCGGACACTGAGAAAGATTATCTGTGATCAAACCCTGCAGACCCACACACACACACAGAGGACACAAACACATCCCACTTTATCCCCTCTCTCTTATTTTCACCTACAAATATGGAATGCACACCAGAGGAGCAGATCTAGTTGCATCAGCAAATCATCAACTTTCTCATAATCTGGAGAGATGCTGCCTTCACTGGCTGCTGTTTTAGCCACAACAGTTACACATAACCACACAAAGTTGCTTGAAGGCAAAATATTTCTTGCTCTTTTTCCTATTTTGCAACTGAGCTTAATTTTTCAGCATGAGTTTAATCACTGTGTATAGTTCATTGGGGGATTGGTGCTTTTGCCCAGATTATGTTCAGTTATGTTGATACAGCAGTAAATACTCGCAGTATGATGACACACTGGTCTCATATTGATTTTGGTTTTTTTTACTGAAGACAAATATGGTTGAGGCTCCAGACTATCACGTTGCATTGTTAGGAGACGATAAAAACAATGATGGCGACTTCATAAAAAAATATTAAGACTCCACGAGGGACCATAACCATCTGTGATTTAACTACTAACTGCTAAGGAGGTAACGTCAGATTTAAGTGGCTATTTGTTGCAAACACTTCCCAGTGATTGAGGGAAAATAATTGATTTTAGACAGACCAGTGTCACCATGATTTTTTGAAAAACTCAACATGACTTGTTTGTTTGGCGTTGGTGGTGGTGAAGATGAAGATGAAGAGAGAGGCTTGGATGGAGCTCTGCGTGGCCAGGATGAGTTGGAAAAGTTGGTTGAATGAATGAGAATGTGAAAGGCAGAACGACAGAATAGCAGTGAGATTTTTACGTACACAGAGCGAAGGGTGATTGGGTTCAAGGTATGAAGAGGATTGGACTACAGCAATCAAACTCAATGTCAGTGTAAGAAGAACAAACTAGCAGCCGAACAGGACAGCAGCTGGATGAGTGCAATGTTATCAGCAACAGTGCTAACCAGAGTATCACTGTCTTACCCTCCCCAAAATATGAAAATGGAAGAACAGCTGGAAAGAGTCCTGAGTGTCCAAACCTAGTGGAGGTAAAACTCCTGCATATCATTGGACACGTAGGAAGAAAACGTAGGAAGAGAGATCAAAAGGAGAAGAAGAGGAAGATCTAAATGGCTGTGTGTATCCACATACTTGTTATCATTTTGAGAAACAAAAGCTTACAGACACACTTTCACACAGCGAGTCAGTGAATGAGACCTTATAAATAATGAAATAGAGAGCTGTCTTAAGGCTGACGTTACCATAACAACATTATGAGGTCATCTGTAGCGGTTGGTTTAACGCCATCACACAGTCACCTCTCTTTATGCAGATGTTGAGTGGATGTCAGCTGGTTTGACTACATGGAAGTGTTGTAATCAGTGTAGCTGTCCTCCCCTGTGGTACGTAAGCCAGATAACCAGCTGCCAGGCAGAGATGATGTGCTTTGTTCTGGCTGAAGGATTCATAACAAAACAAGAAGCTCAAAAGCAAGAATTAGAATGAAATCACAGTAAACATTTGGAGAAATAATGACATTAAGACAATTTAATTCAATTCAATTTATGTATATTGCGTCAAATCACAACAGTTCCCTAAATGTTCTTTACTGTATATTGTAAAGCAGACCTTCCCAAAGTGTGGGGCCCGCCCCCTAGGGGGGGCGCAGAGCCATTGCAGGGGGGGGCGCGGCATGAAAAGGGAAAAAAAAAAAAAAACAACGCTTGGACACTGCTAGCACGGGGCTCCCACACAAACGCAAAGCAGGAGATGAAGCATAGCTGAATATGTTTCCAAACTAACTTCATTCTAAGACAAAGTGCTGAGGTAGGTCTCTCTGCAGGATTGGTTTCCCTTCATCGGGAACAGCACTGGGCTGTTCAAATCACGGACAAACAGGATCCCACATTCTTGATCTTTAGTTCACAAACACTTGTTGTAATAACTAACTACTCCTGACATGTTGGAGATGTTTGCTCTTTATACAGTAAAGTTACAGGATACAAATAACATCAGGCTGATCCTGACACGATTTGTTCTCTCGGTTCAAATCACAGACAAACAGGATCCCACAGCTGTTTATGTTCTTGAACACATTTTGCACAGAGAGAAAAATATATTGATAGCAATGTTGAATATTATTACACAGGAAAAAAAAACCAACTACATGTTTACACCGTGACGCCTCTGCCTTTGTAAATGGAGGGACAGTAACTGTGTGTAAAAACCTGCAGACAGTCAGATTAACAGTATTTTGTCTCTATCATTCTGCAATTCATCTCATGTAAACAATAACGTGGCGCACAGCGTGACGTGAAAAAAGGCACATACCTTTGACGTTGTGTGATGAAATCTGTATTCCTCGTCCACACGTAAACGCAAAAAAGGAATTTTAAAAAATCTCAGTTTTCGGTGATTCGAAACGCCGTTTACGTGACGAAACAGCTGCGTTTTCACAAATACTGTGTAGGTGTGGACCCGTAACAGCAGCGTAAAAGAGTTAGTAGTTTATTTTATTACTACCTGTAATTTATTGCAGATTACTTGTATTTGCTTAATTGTTCACTAAATGTTTGAGGTGTGAAATAAACCTCAATGGAGCAAAATATGGGTGTGTGTGGTTGGAGGATGTGTTTGTGCACGCGCGAGGGGGGGCGCGAACTTTTTCTTGTAAAACAAGGGGGGCCAGCAAAAAAAGTTTGGGAACCACTGTTGTAAAGAATACTATATAAAGTTGGCATATCATACTCTGCTGCTCTGTAACTGGATAAAGAAGCTAGCACAGGAGCAGCTCAGACCTGGTCTTAAATGTTAAGTAATTCTTTGTACAAATACAGTGGTTTGCAAAAGTATTCGGCCCCCTTGAACTTTTCCACATTTTGTCACATTACAGCCACAAACATGAATCAGTTTTATTGGAATTCCACGTGAAAGACCAACACAAAGTGGAACGAAAATCAGACAT
This sequence comes from Neolamprologus brichardi, assembly GCF_056152115.1. Classification (NCBI taxonomy): domain Eukaryota; kingdom Metazoa; phylum Chordata; class Actinopteri; order Cichliformes; family Cichlidae; genus Neolamprologus; species Neolamprologus brichardi. The sequence goes on from NC_142112.1 coordinate 7,762,954, forward strand.
GATTCCTGTTACCATTTGGGACAGTCTTTCAGCCAGTGGTGTTGGCAACTTGTCTAAACTAATGGAAGTATGATTATTAGTCCAGTCAGATTTTTGGTCTCTCATACAATACCACATGGAAAGCATTTAATTGGTAACGGTTTGATTTTTCAGCATGGCAGCGATCCCAAACACACTGCCAAATTATACCTGAGTAGAGGAACACCCAGTGGAGCCCAATGTCAGTCATACATAGGCCTCCCCAGAGTTGTGACCTCAATATCACTGAAGCGGTGTAGCATCATCTTGACAGAGAACAGAACAAAAGGCAGCCAACATCCAAAGAAGGGCTTTGAAATATCCTTCAAGAAGTCTGGAGAGCTGAAGACTACTTAAAGAAATCACAAGATAGCTTACCCAAGAGACTTCAGGCTGTGTTATGTCTTATTCAGCTAACAAATAACGGAAATTTCTCACATCTGTTCAAGTTGACTGTGCCATGTTCACTGCTGTGATAGTTCATTTAGGTTCTTCAAAGCTCTAAAAATATTAAAAATAGCATTTCTCTTGCCTGGATTATCAGTTGCTAAGCTTCGCAGTGTTGGTCTAAAAAGTGAAGACAAAAGAAAACCCAGCTGTTGTAACTTTTGCTTAAACTGTGGCTTTACTTCATCTCTTTGTGTAGCAGTGGACATGGAAAGTGAGTCTAATGCATATCTAAACACTTGATTGACTACCGAAACAATTTCTGCACACATACGTGCACACACCAGCTGTTGGAAATCAAGGCAAAATTATTGCTTATGAAGAATTACAGTACATTTTTAAACACTGTGACAATCACATGGATATCGTCATAATCAGCTTCGCTCAAGGAAAAAGGGCTTTGATATGAATAGAGACAATTAAACACACAGTTTTTTCTAATGTGAACTTTCTGTGTTTGTTCACATCAATTATATCTGTTTGGGGTTAAGCTGAGGGACAGTTTTACGTGATTAATGACTTTTTTGTTTTCAGCTGTAAATCATGCAAAGCGCTGGCAGTGAAGTCTCACAATAAAAGCAGACCTGCAAATATGAATAGTCCTCTATAATTTTTTACATTTGTGTCAGTGTACCTTCATCAGTCTTGTAGTTTGTAGACAGGTCCGTACAAACATGCAAATTATATAAAATCAAAGTTAACAAGGAAACTATTGCTATAGGTAACTTCTAAGAAAACAAACTTTTATAGTTCAGGTTGTTCAGATCTCAGTAAGAGCTTCGTACCTCTCTACCCAGCTATGATTAGACGGTCATATCTCTTTTATCATTACCATAGACTACTTCTTCATGCACCTCCTCAGAAAATCCACTGTGTCATTTAATCTTTAGTGTCTTGCACACTGGAATGCATTTGTCCCCCAAGTTTAGTCTCACACCTGCTCGTCCCAGGCAAACTGAAAACCCTGATAGCAATGATCGTTGCAAGCATTGTAGAATCTTCAGGACCCGATGAGATAACATCGTTATATTACCAGATGTAAGTCTTTCAGTTAATATGTGATAAATTTTAAAATTTGGAAACACTCCAGTATAAAACAGAATTTATTAGCTGTTGTCATTTGGCCCAGCCTTTGAGTTTATGGTGTTTTTTGTGTGTTGTAATATTTGGGTTTTCTATGTTTTGAGTATTGTTCTCTTTGCTGTTTAGCTATATTTCCGTTTCCCTGATGTCTTGTGAAAATGTCTCGTCTCCCCCTCCAGTGTCGTCCCCCCGTCGGCCATGTCTCTCTCTTTCTCTCGTGTTCCCTCGCTCCCTCTCTCTATCATCAAGCTCATGTGTCAGTGTACGTCTCTGTGTTTCCTGTTTTATTTTGATAGTCTCGTGGTCCATGTTCAGTGTGTTTAGTTTTGCTTCCCCTGTGGCGTCTCGTTCATTTGTGTCAGCTGTGTTCATCATGTGTTTCCACTTCCCTCATTGCCCTTCTGTGTATGTTAGAGATGGACTGATCCGATATTCCGTATCGGTATCGGTCCGGTCCCTATTTTTTTTTGCTGGGAGTTTGCAACTCTATCAGCTAGGTTGCTTAATATTTCTGCTAAGTACTCTTTAAAATACCAGAATAGGGAGGATGGAGCAGCTTTGAGTTTATTAGATTGATCAGTTTTGCTGAACTATGAAATATTTTGGGTGCAGTGTATTTTTTACATACAGGTTTAACAGAATAGCTTCAGTGTTGTTGTTTATTTAAACTTGAGTATGAATTTGTACAAAATGCAGCAAAATATTAAAAAACAGTTTTATTGATAAAATAACACTATATCGGATTCATATCGGTATTGGCAGATATCCAAATTTATGATATCGGTATCGGACATAAAAAAGTGGTATCGTGCCATCTGTAGTGTATGTAAGTCCTCTGTCTTCCTTTGTTCATTGTCATGTCGTCTGCATGTACCGTGTCCGGTCATCTCTCTGCTTAGTTTTCCCCAGTTGAGGTTTTCAGTTATCTCTGAGTGGTTTTGCTTTTGTTTCTCGTGGTTTTTTGGCCTTCAATAAACGGCTTGTTTTTTGTTAAACATGATTCCTGCCTCGAGCGTCTGCGTTTGCCTCTTAAATAAATTCAGGGTGTGGTTCAGCTGTATATTGACACTAAATGCGCTCAAATTGTTAATAATCCAGAGACTGTAAGGGCTATATTATATTTTTCTATTTTCACATTTGAGTACTGTTTTACTGAAACATTATTTTTGTTGTATTTAGATCGTGAAACCAGCAGGACTATGATCCCAAATGTTAGTTACAGCTGATCGTTTGCACACGCATCCAAGTTTCATCGCCTCCATCAAGGAGGTTAGTTTGTACTTTGTAGTGGTGTAGAGCGGGCTCGTGTTAACAATCCATTGAAATCTGGCTTATTTCCACCAAGGCTCTCAAGGTCAACTTCACAGTGGCTGAACATTTACAGACTTATAACTTAGAAACGAGGATCTCAGGGTTGTGGAGTTTATTGTCACCATAGAAAGTCATGCCACGTCATATCTCTCCTTCAATGTCAATAGACTGATCTAATGGTGGAAAAAATGCTATATGCTGACAAGATGATGTTGACATGGGATATTTTGTGAGTATATTTGATTATGACTTTGTTGTGTGCATTACAGTACGGTACATTCAGACTATTTAATTGGAAAACAATTTGAATACATTTGAATAAGTATAGTTTTCTGTGAAAAATCAAATAAACGTGTGATCAAAAACCACAAATACAAAATAATTACATTCAAAAGCATGTCATGGACTTCAACAGGGCAAGTAACATCAGCCTGCACTTTGCAAAGCACTACAAACTTCTGAAAGTATGTTTAATAATAACAATAAAATCCCCATTTTCAAATGCAGAGCCAGCATGATCAAATCCATAAAGTCGCTCTCCTCTTCTTTTATCTATCTAATTAACAATTACCCAGCACCCTCTCTCATTCTTTATCACTGTTTCTTATGTACTCACTTCATGTATATCTTTTCAGTTAAAATACTTCAGCTGTCTCTGCAACATTGTTGCATTATTGACCATTTTTTGAAATGTTTGTATTTAATATGCTGTGTGTGTTAATGTATCAGAGGAGCTGGAGACATTAGTCAACACAGGGTGTAAAAGTCATCATTTTACCTCAGCTGGTTGTCTAGATTTGACTGAGAAGATCCATCTGATGCATGAGAAGTTCATTTTGACTTAATGTTTTATTGTGTAAAGATTTCTATAGCTGAGCCAGCTTTCATTGTATATAGGAGATGTTTATTTTCCTTCTCCTCTGATTGGTCATTAACCCTCAAGTAACTTAAAAACTCAAACTTTTTAATAATACATCAGCTTTGAGCTGAACACATATTTCCTGTAGTGCAGACTGCTAATGAGGCGCTGAATTTTATCAATCAAGTATCTGTGATGAACCATATGATTAGTGATGACAATTATGGAAAGATTGGAAAGATGTTTTCATTGGTTTTAATGAAATGCAGCATAGATAGCTATACGCTGCCCATTACTTTATAAGAAGAGGATTAGACTTTGAGTGTCATGGTCCAGTTCTTATTAACTTTGACTGATTGATGAATTAAGTTATCACTTTGGTAAATGGGTTGGTTTTGCATTCATTAGGTAGGATTTTTTTCTTTGGAATCAGAAGAGATGAGGATCAGCCATGAGCCAGCTAAAGACAAAATGATACAAGACCCTCATGAAGGCAAATCCCTCCTGGATGGACTGCTAGGATCGTTCCACTGAAGATAAAAAGTTCCATGTTATGAAAGACATAAGATAACAACATGGATTGGTGAATCAAACCACACACTGTCAGTTTTTTTCAGCATGGATGAAAAATCCAGTGATCAGCAGGTACTGTGGAAGGATGCACAGATGGATGGAAAAATAAAGTGGGAGGGGTTGCAGAAGAAATTCCTTGCACACCTCTCAGTCATAAATATGGAAAAGGAACAGCATGGCTCAGCCAGCCCTCCTACGAACAGAATGTTATCCTGCTTCCTTGGCATGGTGAAGAAGGCCTCTAGCTAACGAAGATTCAAAATAGATAAACAGATGAATGGATTTACTGACAAAGAGATGCACCGACAGCTTATTCATCATAAAAAAGATGGATAAACTGACTTACTGACATTTTGTCGGTGGTTAAGTTTTCTCCAACTGAAATACTCTATTTATAATTAACTTACACTTGTGTAATACTGAAACAAAATTCTGTTCTTCTTTACATTATATTCTGGGATGCTTTTGAGTGTTGGCTAGGTTTTCTAAATTTTCCTCCAAAATTCAAACTCAGCCAATATTGTAATTTGTATTTCAGTGGGGAAAGGAACAGAAAACAGCTTTGGGGTGGATTCTGCTCATTGTCTGAAATGTGCCCATGTGTTTTAAACCCTTAGCTTAGCCAAGCCAATCTTACCTTACAGCCTTACAGAGCGCAAACATTTACATGAGCAACCATCACAGACAGAGGTGACTCCTTTGGAAGGCGCAGTCACTTGGTGTTCGTTCTCTCTGTGGTATCACTTCCTGTTCCAACACACAGTGGTGTTTTTGTGTAGCTTAACTGCGTCCTTAATTAAACACTTATAGATAACTTCTTAATTCATAGTGTAATCTTCATGCCCTTCAAGCCCCCTCTCTGTTGAACCACTCTAATTATAGTCACAGTATTCACTTGCTGTTTCTTTAGGGTTTCGCTAGCTTAGCTTAGCTTAGCTTAGCTTATAGCCAACTCTCCAGCAGCATGGCCTCTTCACCAGTCCCTCCTGCGCTTTCCACTCACTGTGTCAGATGTTTAGTTACTCCTCTCCCATCTTTAGCAGTAATGATACTTGTAACAAATGTAGCCTACTTGCAGGATCACTGAATTGGAGACTTGGCTTCACACCCTTGACCCACTACCTGGCCTATCTGAAGGTAGACCTCACTAGCTGACCCCAGCAGACAGGATGGCTGTGTGACAGTGAGGAGGAAGCATAGTCTTAAACAGAAACCCCAGGTAACCTGTTTAGGTGTCTAACCACTTTTCCCGGCAATATGACTTAATAATTCATCCACAAATTGATTTATTCTCCCTTACAGAATCCTGGTTACAACAGGACGATTATGTTAGTGTAAATGAATCAACACCCCCAAGTCATTCTAATCAACGCTACTCCAACAAAGGTCAATTATCTTATTAATAATTTTACTTCTTCACTATGTATGACTTTGGATACAGTAGCTCCTGTGAAAAATAGAGCCGCAATTTAGAAGTGCTTGACTTCATGGTATAATTCTCAAAAACGTAGCTTCAGAGTTGCTAACTTAGCAACTTTGTCGCTATATTTAGCAAGTTTTCGGACCCCCTTAGCAACTTTTTTTTTTCAAAAGCGACAAATCTGGCGTTATTAGGAAGACTTATGAGCACTTTTTGACATGAAAGCACGTATCGCTCTTACTCTCAACAAGCAGCGGGTGCTGCTGTGGGCACCTCGCCTGTCCTAAAGCGCTCACAGGCGGCGGATCATCCTTACACAGCACTCAACCCCAGCTGCTGTAAGAGCAGAAGATGCTGACCCCAACGTGTCCAAACTGCAAATGAATCACGCATGAGCAAAGCCGCTGCTCCCGTCCTGACTGTAACGCAGTCAGTTCTTCTTTTACTCGTACTTTTTGTGGATCACAAGGTTTAAAACTACTTAAACACACAGACACACAAAAAGTAACTCCACCAGAGTGCCTGTTTCGGGTCACTTTTGCCACCACCAAGACAGGATAAAGGAGCAGGGTTGGAATTGTGACATTAAACAAAACAATAATTGCTAAAAGAATTTAATTTATAGTTCTAAATATATTCTAAATACATTTAGGGGTTTTTTTTACTCACTTTATGTCTCTTTCACAATGTTATTCCTCTCTCCTACAACATAGGTTACAATTGCATAAGCTTAACCAATTATGCAAAATATTTAATGGCATTATTTAGCAACTTTTAGGACAGCCAATAGCCATTTTCCTTTCTGAGGAGTTGGCATCACTGCGTAGCTTAAAGCAGATAACTGGAGAGGAAATGGCGTGACACAAATTTAGAGGATCATCATTTAGCCTGGAGAAATAGTTTGTTGCTTTATAAGAAAGCCCTCCGCAAAGCCAGAACATCTTACTACTCATCACTGATTGAAGAAAATAAGAACAACCCCAGGTTTCTCTTCAGCACTGTAGCCAGGCTGACAAACAGTCAGAGCTCTGTTGAGCCAACCATCCCTTTAACGTTAACTAGTGATGACTTCATGAACTTCTTCACAAATAAAACTTTAACCATTAGAGAAAAAAGGACTTATAGTCATCTCACAGTTGTAACATTATCTACAGCTACTCTCAGTACCATTGAGTCTTTTTCTCCAATTGATCTTTCTGAGTTTCTGAGCTATTCTGTTTACATTATACATGCTTCCCTTAGTTAAACTGCAGGAAGACATAAAGACCTGGATGGCCTCTTATTCTTTTGTGGAGACAAGCTTCCTTTTGATATCAGCAAGTAGTGCTTGTTTCTAGCTAAGAAACCTCAGGTATTGTCAGAAGAATATTTTGTTAGCTAATTCTTGTACTTTTCTGCTAAAGAGGAAACTATCCAATACCAGCATCTTCACCTTATTTAGTAGAGATGAAAAGGAAGACCACTAGAATAGAGGATACAGTGACCAATCCTTAGTCTGAGCTGTACAACATCGCATCAGTAATACTCTATTTGGGGGCATTTATCAGTCTTGCTTAGGTTTCTCTTGTGCTAGGGTCAGGGCATCATTCATCCAATAAAATGATGCTTGAAAGTGTCATTCAAACACTATTTTATCATTCTACGCTGAGCTGTACAATTTAGGGAAATTTAAACAACAAAATGTCCCAGATAACTTTTAGAAAGGTTACATTTTTTTCTCTTTTTTTTCTTCTGTTTCAGAGACCATCTGTTAGGTTAACAATTGTCTTGTCCCTTATTTCCTTCTGCAGTCTTTGGACAGGTGAACATAATAACAGATATTACCAGAGAGACCTTATAATTTATAATTAACACTTGAGCCGCACTCCCACATAATTAAACATACAGTGCGACCCCACATTTCCTCCATTTCTGCTGGAAAAATGGGAAATATGTGCAGCAATTTATTAAAATAAACAAGCATAATGGAAATTATTTATAGAGCAAAAACAGAGTACAACCTAATGAGCTTCAAGGTCAATATCTGTGATGATGACATTTATTCTTCAGCAGCCTGAGTGTCATCAAAGCAGCATGAACATAAGCTTCTGTTTAATTTCTTTAAGTATCTTCAGGAATAGTTTTCTCCAGGCGATAGCTCTTCTGTCAGGTTGTCTGCCTTGTGTTGGATTCTTGTTTAATAATGTTGAGGCGTGAGCTCTGGGGAAACTAATCCATTATTGATTATGGTCCGTTGTTTTTTTGTCCAGCAGTTGCATCAGGGCACACAAGGCAAGCATGTAAAAATAGACACCAGTTAAAACATGCCTTTCATCCATCATTCATTCTTTACGTTATTGTTCAGCAGCATTTTCTCTCTGGAAGCAGAATTAACACCGACTGATAACAGAGCCCTCTGTAGGGTGTATAGTTCATAGCGTGTCAGGCAAGCAGTTCGCAGCTATGTTTTTGTGCATTATTATAGTATCTGTGGGTAAAACACAGAATAACACCTCTAAGAAATCGCTGGGTTGTCCAAATGCTATTTTACTAACACACCACATTAATTATTAATACCCCTGTAGATACAAACATGGCACACACTGCTCAAGTATTTGAATTCGAATGCTATTTATTTAAATAAAAACATTTAATATGTTTAAAAAAGCCTGAGCTGAATAAAATCTGTTGTGGTCCTCACAGTACAAACACTACAAACCTGTTTATATGATGCATTATGTAGCACAGACAGAATATAAAGAGCTTAAAAACACCTTAAAAACCTACCATGCTGAAACTTTAAGCTGCATACTATCTGAAGCTTTTCAGATAGTATGCATTCATAATTCAAAAAGTCCCTCAACAGCACTGGTTCAAATGCATCGGCAGACAGATCCTGGACGTGTTTTTCACTCACTGTTGTACCGCTCCCCTGACCTCCTGAAAATGATTTGATCCAAACATTTCAAACCTGGAACTATCACCTGTTTTGATGATGGTTAGGTGAACCGTGGATGTATCTCTCAGGTCTTATATGATATGATTTTCAAATACTGTTCATCTACTGTTGATCATTTTTTCACATCTTTTGTCCTCAAGTGTTTTTTAAGGACACACCCAGATATATGTTGTCAGCTAATAGCTCTTTGTGAATTACCTTGTAAAAATACCATCAAACCCATACTGTGTATTCCTCCCAAACTGTGTAAACTTTTGTGTTTTTGACTAAAATGTTAATAAATGATATGTTCTGGAACTGGTGTGGTGAGGCAAAGTGGTTTAAAGATATCACTTCAAATGGGCTCTTTTGTAAGTAGTCTAATAACACCGGCTCATGGCTTGACTCAGCTGCCTTGTTAAGCTTGAAAATGAGTGTAAATGAGAGAAAAGGCAGCCAATGTGTAAAGAAAAACTTTGGAAGACTTTCAGTAACTATTGCTCACGAAAACTGTAAAAATGTACAAGAAGGTCTGCGTCCTTAGAAAGCAATATATAAATAAATAAGGCGTGCCTTGAGACTTTTGCACAGTCTGTAGACGTAAAACACACACATATACACTCTCCATCCATCAGTGACAAGATCCTCAACATCCCAATACATAAACAGTAAAATCAGAGTGATATAGGGATATAAATCTGACATTTATTCATATATCATGAGAAGCAGCCTTCACGTTTTTGAGGAGAGCTTTTTCAATTCCATGTGTTTAAATCAGACGTTGTTTTAGGGACAATGGAGGTGCAGTGTTGATGTTTAAAAAACATCACATTAACCGTGTTGTTTTTGATTCCTCCCTCCTTTTTTTTCTTTTTTTTTTTGCAATTAAGAGACAGATGGATTTTGATTCCAGTGTAGGCGAACTGTAAGGTGATAGAGGTGTCATATGTTAAAGAGTTGGAGAAGTGATAGGACGACATGAGCCTCATTATCACTGCTTGAATGCCAAACGCTCTGGGGATCTCCTCTCATGCCTCAAACCTGCAGACTTATAATACATAACATTTCTGTGTTCATCTTCATGTCATAATATACTGAAGTAACTATGACAGACACAAAAGATCAAAGTTTTTAACATATTTCTGCATTTTAAATATTATTTTTATCATCATCATCATTAGTAATAGTAGTAGCATTAATATTAAGCAAGTGAAATATTTTAAAATCAACAAAGAAAACATTATTGTAGGTTTTCAGTCAGCCAAATGATGGCAGTCTTAGGATTGTGTTTCACCTTTCATACAAATATTACACCTTTCATTTCACAACTGTACAGAACTTAACCCTTTAAAACCGGTCAGAGTGAGCACGCTCTGTTTTGCGTAACTATTTTTAAATCCCGGTAGCTCTGCAACCACGTGAGCTAGCGCAATAATTTTTTTTGCATATGAAACCGGAGGAGTTGTACTTACATCTTATGCCATCAGCTTGTCCTCGGTCACAGTTTCCTTCCACATATAGCTTTGCAAAAACTGCATAAAAAGCACTTGCAGCAACAAAAACATAATATTCCAGAAACAGCTTTGCCAATCCGATCAGCTGTTTGTAACACTTCCTACATTGGATTAGACGTCAGCGCGAACTATCGCATGTCCGCCATGACCTGCCCGAAACCGGAAGTGACATCATTTTAACGGAAATGTAGTTTTCTACTGTCCGGGCCTCATGAGCCTATACTGGTGTTTTTAAAAGTTATGTTTGACTTTATGACTTTCTGTGTCGTTTCTGGGATGCTTAGGACTCATATTGCACTGCTGGAAATAGTTTATTTTGATGCATATGCTGCTTTTTTGCAAATTTGCACTATAATATTTATTTTTGTTTTTCCTGCAGTGTATAAAAATTGGTGTATTTCAAAAATAAAACTATGAAGGCACTCAAAATAAATTTCCTGTGGTGGGAAACTATTTTGTGCAACTTTTTTGTATTTACAGTTTTGAGGGATAAGCCTCTTAAATTTCTCTAACTAGAAATATATGTTAAAAAAACAAAAACGATTTTCAATTTTTTTGTAGTTTATTGCACGTTTTTGCAATTTATGTAATCACTATGCACTTAATTTATACATATTATTAAAATCTAGGTTGTAATGGTTGCATTGATGTATAGCAACTTGAAATGCTCCCAAAAATGGCACTACAGCATGTAAAAATATAATATAAGCTCTGGCGGACTTGGTTCTATGGTAGGTCTTAAAGGGTTAAAAACAATAATACAAAAAGCTAAATTAAAATTATGATTAGCTACTTTACAGACGTGCCGGGCATGAGGTATGAATGGCTGCTGAGCTGAATCAGTCAGTCAGAGAAAATGCTCCACTGCTTTTTGAGTAAGTGATTCAGCGGGTGGCGAGGATTATCCCTGATGGATAACATCAGTCTATATTGTTCTGTGACCTGTCCACAACTTCAAATGTGTGCAGTTGACAGTCAATCGCAAAACTAGCTGTTGCTGTCAGCAGCTCTGATGCTGTTCCTCCAGCACATCACAGCAAACTTATCTTAAAAATAGAGCCTGCTCACTACTGCATTCATACAGCCTCTGTAGTGGTCTCCCATTTCAGCCAGTCAATGTCCACCACATCAACAACCTGCCCCGTGATATCCAAGGCCGTGTGGCTGTCCGTCAGCATCTCACATTCAGAAGCAGACCACTCAACAAAACCTTCTCCTGCTGCCATCACTTAGAAATCCAGACATTCAGAATCATCTGAGAATTTTTGTGTGGTTAGGAAAATTCATTCCAATCCAGACCTTTAGTGTGTCCATAGCCTCATTTGACCAATGTCCTAACAACAAGAAATGTCATTTAATGAGCTAAACTACTTCTGGGGCAGTGGCACTCTGTATATTTGTAGGATATGGATTTAGCTTTATTTACAGGTTTAATTCTCTGTTGTCTCAACTGGGTCAGTTAACATATAGTCAAAAAGCCAGTAGTAATGTCTCTTCACTGGAAATAAGGGGCCAAGTCCAGCTTCTGACAATGCAGTGAGACAACAGTCAAGTCCAGACTTTTCCACCAGATTGCCAGAAAGAGAAGAGTATTGTGTTTTGTCAATCCAGAGAAGAGGTCTCCTCTGCTGTGGCTGTGCGCCTTATGCCACTGCATCTGATGGTTTGCATTTCACGGATGTAAGACTTTAAACTGCTCGGCCACGGCATCTCAAAGTACTACGTTTGGAAGTCTGTAGACTCTGGAGAAAGTTGTGGACTATGCATCTCAGCATCCACTGATCAAGGTCTGTGATTTCACGTGACCCACTCTTTCATGGCTGAGCTGCTGTTGTTAGTACCAAGAAAATTTCACAACTGGAAAAACTAAACTTGTTGCACAAGTTTCGTCCTATCATGGTAGCACACTAGAATTCAGTAGCTCCTAAAAATGCTCGTTCTTAAGCTTTTATAGAAGCAGGGTGCGTGCCTAGGTTCTTGATGTTGTACACCTGTGGCGACTGAAGTGATTGAAACACCTGAATTGCTTGATTTGGATGTTTGAGTGAATACTTTTAGCAAGCATGGTGTATGCTGAGCCTGGTGTATGCTGAGTCAGAATTTATTATTTACACTATGTCACCTTGGGGCGACCGTGGCTTAGGGGGTTGGGAAGCCTATCTGTAGCTGGAAGGTTGCCGGTTTGATCCCTGGGCTCTCTGTCCTAGTCGTTGTGTCCTTGGGCAAGACACTTCACCTACCGCCTACTGGTGTTGGCCAGAGGGGCCGATGGCTCAATATGGCAGCCTCGCTTCTGTCAGTCTGCCCCAGGGCAGCTGTGGCTACAACTGTAGCTGCCTCCACCAGTGTGTGAATGTGAGAGTGAATGAATAGTGGCATTGTAAAGCACTTTGGGTGCCTTGAAAAGCGCTATATAAATCCAATCTATTATTATTATTAATATTCTTCCTGTTCCTGTTGCTACACATAGTTGCTATGCAGTTTTTCTGCAGGTTAATCTGTGGAGCTCGTTTAATTACAACCCTGGAGCTTTTAGAGGGTACCTGTCAATACAAAATTGTACTTAGTAGTCAGTATAATCTTTTAATAATATAAGTTTGCATATGGTAGAATACTGCATGTTGACCTTTTGATGACTTAGGCTGTTGTTCACTACAAGACTTTGTGTGAATGCCAGAGTGTTCTGGGATTCACACCCACATCCTGGCAGCATGGGAGAGGTCGCACCTTGTCTTTGTTTTATGGTAGGATAAACGTAACTATGTCAGTTTTAGTCTAAGTGCCTTTCGTTTAGATGAACTGCTGGACTTCCAGACCTGCAGGTTTAGGGAAGTCTTTATGGGTCACACTCTGACGCCCCCCCCCCCCCCCCCCCCCCCCCCACACACACACACACACACACACCATAAGGAACAAACACCCACGGATGTATAAATAAAGACCAGGGCAGAGCGCGAGTCCCTGAGCTCTCACTCCCGTGCGAGCGCTCTGTGGCTGCCCTTGCTGCAAGTAAGACTGTGTGTTTCTCCTCTCTGATTCTAAGCTGAAGAAGTGTCTTATCTCTTGACAGTACCCCAAACCTTCAGCTGAATTACCTGCAAATCATATTTATAGCATTTACTCATTGTGTCTCACTGTGATTTTCAACTTGTGCAGCTGTTTAGCTCTTAGCTGAATCATTAGCAGCACAACTTCTTCGTCTCTCTCTCCCACACTTCCCTGCTCGGTTGGCTAAAAGCTATTCCTTGGCTGTCTTTAATAATAATGAGACTTGCAATAATTGTAGCTTGTTTGTAGATTTGGAGGCCGGGCTCAATCAGTTGGGATTCGTTCCGCAGCCTTGAAAATATTTCAGGTAGCCAGGCCCCTGTAGTCGGTGAGGGGGGAGGTAGCTTAGCAACCATTAGCTGTCATCCAGCTGACTGTTCTGTGAACTCACACCCAGGAGGCGCAGATGTGACAAAACTACAGGTAGGAGTGGAGGGGTGTTATGCAAACAAAAGAAATCTTATTGAAGATTTCATCACCTTTTCTTTAATTAGTAATTATTTTACCACAAGTAGTGTTGGTGGTCTTGGCAATAATTAGTCTTTTTAAAAAATACACTGTACTCTAGATTCCATACTTTTAACATTGGAATTTTAACAGTAGTCTTAAAATCAGGAAATGCGTGACAGCTGAACAACAAGCACTAAAATGAGAAAAGCAAAAAAGGATTTTTTTATAACAGTGTTCTGTGAATTCTTTCTGTCAATTATTCCTCCAAAGACTGTACTGTCTTAAGATCACATTCGATTCAATTTTATTTTATTTATATAGCGCCAAATCACAACAAGTCGCCTCAAGGTGTTTTATATTGTAAGGTAGACCCTACAATAATACATACAGAGAAAGCCCAACAATCATATGACCCCCTATGAGCAGCACTTTGGCGACAGTGGGAAGGAAAAACTCCCTTTTAACAGGAAGAAACCTCCGGCAGAACCAGGCTCAGGGAAGGGCGGGGCCATCTGCTGTGATTGGTTGGGGTGAGAGAAGGAAGACAGGATAAAGACATGCTGTGGAAGAGAGACAGAGGTTAATAACAGATATGATTCAATACAGAGAGGTCTATTAACACATAGTGAGTGAGAAAGGTGACTGGAAAGGAAAAACTCAATGCATCATGGGAATCCCCCGGCAGCCTACATCTATTGCAGCATAGCTAAGGGAGGATTCAGGGTCACCTGGTCCAGCCCTAACTATATGCTTTAGCAAAAAGGAAAGTTTGAAGCCTAATCTTGAAAGTAGAGATAGTGTCTGTCTCCCGAATCCAAACTGGAAGCTGGTTCCACAGAAGAGGGGCCTGAAAACTGAAGGCTCTGCCTCCCATTCTACTCTTACCCATATGGAAAAGATATATATAAATCTTATAAAGTTTGTATCTGTCTTGTGTGAAACTTGAATGAAAAGCATACAAGAGTGAAAACAGATATAAGATCCATTGAAAAATCATATAAATTAAACTTGTATGTTTTGGATACTTCTTAAAACAATATATGAAAGTAATGAGAAAGTGGCCACTTTCATGAGTAAATCATATCAGCCTGATATGATTTACTATATGAAGTAGGCCACATCTTATGCAAGTCTTTTATAAGTTTTTACTATTTCTTTTCCATGAGGTCGAGAAATGAGGTGATATGGTACTACAAGGTCATTAAGATAAGATGGGGCCTGATTATTTAAGACCTTGTATGCGCGGAGCAAGGGTGTGAAGCCGAGTCTCCAATTCAGTAATCCTGGCCTCCAGAGCTGCAAATATGCTACATTTGTTACAAGTACCATTACTGCTAAAGGAGGCCGAGGAGAAACTAAACATCTGACACAATGAGCAGGAAAGTGCAGGAGGGACAGGTGAAGAGGCCATGCTGCTAAGCTAAGCTAGCGAAACGGTAGAGACACAGTGAGTGAATACTTTGGCTATAAATTAGGTAGTGAGTACACAGAGAGTGTGCTTCGGATGAAGCACGTGAAGATTATACTATGAAAACAGAAGTTATCTAAAAGTTTTTAATTTAATTGCTAAGGAGATAAGCTACTCAAAAATACTATTGTGTGTTGGAACAGGAACAGGAAGTGATACTCTACCGCAGAGAGAGCGAACACCATCACATCTGGACATAAACTGTGATATTTGGGGTCTAGAAGTCGTTGACCTTCTGTGAGGGGCTGGGAGAGCTGTCTGAAGTGTCCTCCAGTGTGTGACAAAATAATCCACTAAAATGCTAATGAGACGCTTGGCTCTCTTACCTTTGTGTAAAAGTAAAAAGGTAAAGGTATTGACACTTTTGTAGTGTCCCTTTCAGAGCGTGAAAGGAGAGTTATGATGCATGCTCGATCATCCAGTTAAAGCGATCCCAAATGAATCTAGCCCACTGACTGCAGTTAAAGCGATCCCAAATGAATCTAGCCCACTGACTGCACAATGGTCTGTGAGGTCAGTTCCTAGATCATTAATATGCAAATTGTTATGACCACTGATCAAAGACCATGAGTCCCATTCACAGAGCGTTGAATGGCTGCAATCACAGCATTGTAAGATGGATACAGATGTACCCTTAGGTCCCCTCCTCGATTCAGAGATGGTCTTTCCCTTTTCACGTAAATGGCCTCCTTGACTCAAACCAGCGTCCCTCCCTGTCCAGGATACATCCTCATCATTGAAAGAGTGTCCACTGGCCTGTAGGTGTAAATAGACTGCAGAGTCCTGCCCTTACAAGGTGGCTCTTCTGTGTTGTGCAATCTGCTTAGAAAGAGGTTGTTTGGTTTCCCCGAGCGTACACTATGTTACTCTGTTTGTGTCGGGGGACCCGATCCTTGGGGTGGACCAATTTTTGGCACAGCGTGTTTTGGGGTTTAAAAGCCACAGAGACCTGGTGTTTAGAAAAATGTGTCTCACTTGTTCCGATACTCCTGACATGTACGGGATCTCTACAGGTTTTTGCTTAGGCAGCAGTTGTCCTTCCCTCCTGGATCAGCTGGAGCTTTCTTTAGGAACCTTCCCAGACTCACAGTCTAAGAAGCCTAACCTGACACTTTTTCATATCCTCCCTGGTGAATTTGATGTGTTGGTCCATCGAGTTAATGTGATCAGCGAATTGTGGTACATCCTGAGATTGGATTTTCACCCAGGTGTCATCCACATACCTGAACCAATGGCTTGGTGGTGTTCCAGGGTAGGATAGCAAAGCCCTCTTTTCCACTTCTTCCATGTACAAATTGGCCACGATGGGTGAAACTGGGAACCCATGGCACACCCATGTTTCTGCCTGTAGAACTGACCCTTGTATGTGAAGTAGGTGGAATGAAGACACAGTTAAGAGCAAACACACTTGGTCGATGCTGAGAGTGGTCCTGTTGCTGAGGTTGGTGTCATCCTGTAATCTCTTACGAACTACCTCCAACGCTTCCCTGACTGGGATGCAAGTGAAGAGAGATGTAACATCGTACGAGACCATGGTTTCACCTGCCTCCATAATGACATCTCTCACCTTCTCAACCAAATCCAGGGTGTTCTGGATGTGGTGTTCAGAGCTGCCCACCAACAGGTTGAGGATCGAAGCCAGAAACTTTGAGATGTTATAGGTGACCTAGTCGATCATACAGACAATTGGTCTTGAAGGTGCACCCTGTTTATGTGTCTTTGGTAAGCCATACAGACTTGGTGTTAATTCCCCTGGTATGAGGTCCAGTCAATATCATTGTCTTGTTCTAACTTCTTCGTACAATCCATCACCCTCTTCCTGTAAACAATTCCTGGGTCTCGTTTCAAGGACTCATAACTATTTTTGTCACTGAGCAGTATTTTGTTGCTCAGAGGCCCTTGACTAAAGAGCTCATTTGCAGCCCTTTAAGCGTAATCCTGTTTTGTCTGCATCTGAGGCTGAATGGTTCCTGTAATCAGTCATCTTACATGCTGTTTGCTCAGCATTTGTCAAAGCTGGGAAGGCACCTAAAGAAAGCTCCAGGCAATCCAGATCCCTTATGTGTCCTTATGTCTGATTATGTGTCATGTGTATACAAATACAAATGGTTCAAAGCCATCCTCAAAGTCATCCTCTTTCTTTTCCTATTGCATTTTAAAAGTATGCAATCCAAAAATTATTAGTAAAGACATCTATGTAATACCTTTTACTGCAAAGCCCCGCAAGGGACACTAGAGGAAAAGAAAGAAAGAAAAGAAGTACTTTTGCAAGATCCCAAGTTACTTTTGCGAGATCGCGCAAAGGTTTTGCGAGATCCTGTTAAAGAGTTTTTCTCTTCTTTTATCGTACTTCTGTTGGTACCAATAGATCTGTCCAGAGTACTGCAGCTGGTTGTCAAAAAAGGCAACCAAAATCACCAGGTCATAGTATGCACTGCGATGAGTGTGTCCCCTTACACAAAGAACTGTGTGTAGTGCAAAGCACTGATTTCATTTTTTTAAGTTTCGGCCAAGCTCAAACTGAAAATCTATGACTCTCTCCCACAGGTTGTTTCAAGGGTTGGACTGGGAGAAAAAAATGGCCCTGACATTTTTGGTCCATGCGGCCCACCATCATTACTCAAATAAATAAATAAATGGATTTAATTTTGTTTGATTATAGATATTGAAACTGCAGCCTGGTGCTGCAGTGACAAGTTGTTACTAGTTATTGCTGGTACTACGGTGCAGCATCAGCAGCTCCAACGGGTAATTTTACATATTTTGCTGCCATCTGTTTTTAGTTTCTTTTTCTTTTCCTCTTTTAGCTTTTCAGTGCCACCTTTTCGTCACTTCTTCCACACTAAAGTCTATTCTATACAGGGCGTGTAGGTAATAAAAATGAACAAATTGGCTGCTGCCAGCGTTGTACAGCCGGTGCACAACAACCCTTCAACTGACCCATCGGCCCAAAAGTGCGGCATGCCAGCGCGGTTGCCTTTTTATACTGTATGAATTCATTAATGCAGGCACTTGGCCGCCTGGAAATCTTATCTGTAAAAATTATGAACAGTGACAAGGGGCAGCCCAATGAGTCCAACACTCACCTAGAACAAATTAGACCACATAACATTGCAGAAGGGTGCCAACCAGGACAGCCCTTCAATATACAGGCCTTAAATAACTCAGGGCTCTCATTGATATCTGGTTTCGGCATCGCCACCACCAAAGTAAATGGACTGGTTCTTATATAGTGCTCTTCTACTCTATCTGAGCACTCAAAGCATTTTCATGCAACTTGCCCATTCACACAGGCACACTTCTATGTTCTTTCTATGTAAGTGGTTTCTCTCTAACATTCAAACCTGCGTTTACTATCTTGCCTGAGAATATTTGGCATCCAGACTGGAGCAGACGAGGATCAAACCACCAACCTTCCAATTTATCTGCTCTATCACCTGAGCTACAACCACCCCAAAGGCACCAACACTCTTACAGCCGCAGCTCCTTGCAGCAGGCTCAGTAATGGATGTCTGGAGCATGGCCTCTCCAGCATCCTCCCCTGCCACCTGATCCAGCTCACCACCAGGCGGTGATCGGTTGAAGCTTAGCTCCTTTCTTCACCCAAATGTCCAGAACATACGGCCGCAGATCTGATGATACGATTACAAAATCGATCACTGGCGTACTACCCAGGGGCTCCTCTGCACTTAGGAACATTGTTATGTGTGAAGTTTGTTATGTTATCTAACCGTGATGATAACAATTAAATATGCAGCCTGACAAGCGTAACCCACCTTTAGAGGCCAGCCGTAAAGGTTCAGGTGTTTTGGAGGAATTTCCATATATTTGTGATACAGTCTGCTGCCAGGTCTATTTTTGCTTTTAAGTGATGGAAATGTAACTATTTGTATGCTATCTTTCATCAAGAATCTATTTAATCAGCAAAATTGATGTCAGTTCATGATCTGGCCACAAACTACAACAATTCCCAGATCTTCTTGAATGGGCAGTTGGGGAGAGTCACAGAATAAAACAGAGTAACCTTCAAGTGCATGCAGTTTAAAGTTTCAGGGTTCGAGTAGGCAGCTCTCAGATTAATATAAATAGCAGCGCCAAGCAGTAAATATATTAAAATATTCATCTGCCACTTTGCTGTTGGGGTTTTTGAGCCTGCTAACACAAAGAAAGCATTTCTATGTCATACTTGCTTCAACGTACTCTCTTCTAACTTGACTGCAAACTGTGAAATTGCACGTGTGAAGAAAGTTCTTCTTGTATGTTCACTGGCTTTTTCCACAATGTATATATATGAAAATATGAAAAACAGAAAAGTGATAACATACCAAATGAAATTCTAGTTACTTTGTAGCAGCATATTTAAAGACAAATCATCAGGAGACACAATTTTAAAAGACATTTATGGAACTCTGTCTCAAATTAGTTTATTATCCAGCCAAAAAACCTGGTCTGTGCAGTTTATCTGAAAAGTTTACAAATCATACATAATTCATTCTTCTCCTCAAAATTCAATATTAAAAATTAAAAACAAAAATATAACACGTACACAAGCATTGACAGCCTTTGCCACTCAACTGTGCTGTAAGTGCTCTGAATACTTCACTGCATTTAACAAGTATGTCGTACATTCAGACCCTAAACAACAGGCCATGAATTTGCTGGCAGTACACGCCAGGGTTTTAATAGTTTTGCAATCTTCATTAGTTTTTATTTTTATTTAGTTTTGACTTCAGATTTTCAATTTTATATCAGTTTTAATTAGTTTTTACCAATTGTTTGCTAGTTTAGTTTAGTTTTTATTTTTTTGAAAATCCTTAGTTTCAGTTTAGTTTTGATTAGTTTCAGTTATAGTTTTAGTTGTTTGCAATAATTAAGTGTAACAAAATCCCAGTTTCATCATATCAGTCATTCTGCTCATCCTTGGGTATGTTGCTATTCCAGCTACCATACTGCACCCTGGACAGGTCGCCTGTCTGTCGCAGGGCTAACATGCAGAGACAGACAACTCACATTCCCACCTATGGGTTCTTTAAATAAATAAATAAAGGCAGATGAACAACCATTGATACCAGGCAACTACAAAATGTATATCTTGGCCCCAATGAGACTATTAACTCTCGCAGCACCGGGTGTTCGTAATTTTGGTTCAAGTGAATTGATAAACTTTTTGAAGGTAATTGACTCACAGTTGTGTAGATATCCCCGTCCTGTTGTCTCGGGATGCATCACGCTGCCTTGCCTGGGGTTAGCTTCTGTTTCTGGGGATGAGGGTTGAGTGTGCTCCCTTACCTTCTCAAGCTAAGCTAGGTTAGCCTTCTTGTGTGAGCTTTTCAAGTGCACTTTAAGGTTTGTGGGATTTTTTTCCCTTTAGAAATGTCCCTCACAATTTGTCTGTTTCCACTACAAGACACTTGCTTTATCCAAAACACAGTCATATTCAAAGTAATCCCAAATTGGACTCTGGCTCCCGACTTTTCCTGACATGATTCTGCGCGTGGACGGAGCAGCGACACAGACGACTCGACTAACGTGCTGCCACCTGCTGGCATAATGAGACACAGCAAGAAAAAAATCTGGAAACTAAACTTCATTTTCACCCTTGACTGCTGTATGACACGCACACATCAATGAAAACTAAACACATTTTTGCTATAAATTCAGTTAATTTTAGTTCGTTTTGTGAACACTCATTACAGTTTTAGTTAGTTTTCCTTTTTTTGTTTTTATTTTTATTTCCGTTAACGAAAATGTTTTTTCACTTCTAGTTTTCGTTATTTCGTTAGTTTTTGTTAACGATAATAACCTTGGTACACGCAGAAGATATGTTGTTTGTTGCTGGTTAATGTGGATTCTTATGTTGGGTAACTGAGGTAATACAATAGTGTTCTTTTAGCCGTAGGAAGACGTTTGGTGATCCCAATATAATTACATGTCAACTGATGGTCTCATTGCTGGTTGCATTACAAAATAGATCCTCACATTCAAAACAAACTTTTATCAGTTTCATATAAAAAGACCTGAGCTGTAGTCATTCATTCAACATGTGTTCACATTTTACTTTGCAATCGCTTTTGCTTAACTGATGGTGACATACTGCTAATACTCATTGTAACTTTTATGAAGGAGATGCTTGTCTGTGTGGAGTGTTTATGGGGTAAATAGTTGTTTATTCATTTTCATGAAGCAGATTTGGCTGTTGACATGAATTGGTGAGTAAATACAAATCCCTCTCTGCACTCTAAAAGCTCTTGTGTTGATTAGTGAGAGGGTAGGGAGAGCTATAGAAGAGTGGGGGCGTGGGGCGGAGAGTGAGGGATTTGTTTACCGCACACTTTCCTCCCTCAGATCTGATTAGCTAAATGTCACATTGAATAGTTGAACTTCTCTGTTTGTGTCTGTTTTTCTATATGCAGACATTTTACCAATGAATTTTTATTTGATGATGTTTTAAAAACTGAAACAGTAGCTGTGTGTATTTATCATCATCTCTCGCTTTCTCTGTCAGACGAGGTTGAACAAAGTTCGTCAATATCAAAGTTTGACTCTATTTAATCTTGACAGACACAAGTGCGCTGCCACGCAAACATAATATAAATTAACGGAAAATGAAATATTCACATTCACTTACAGTTGCTACTGTCACGTATTAGTGACGAAACCAGATACATTAAACATCTGATTGCAGAAGTAGCATTGTTTTTATTTGACATTGTTTTATCTCTTAATTCATATTCTAAACATGAATTCATGACTGAGACCCTGAAACTGACTCGAGAACAGAATGACCTGCTCAGGAAACATTATGAGACAGACTATGTTAGATAGAGATAGACTGGCCAAGTGAACAGAGTGAGGTCCACTGAGGCGCTGACTGTAAATTAGGCTGAGGATGTAGTTCATAAAGAGCCTTGCTTTCTTCGGGGTTGGTTGCTCCGTACTGTTATGGGGAGTTCAATTTTATTTATACAGCCCCAAATGACAACACCAGTCGCCTCAAGGTGCTTTATATTATATTATAATAGGTCAAGAAAGAGGATCTTGATGCAGCACAGCAGACACACAGCTCAGTGAATAAATAAAAATAAATGTTTATAAAAATGCACTGGTTTAACAGAAGCTGGCTGAAAGAGAAACAACAGGTACAGGAGTCCTGGTAAACACAACACATAGAAACAAGAAGTTCAATAGAAGAGCTCAAGTAACCTTGTCATAGTGGGGACTTTGTGCAGGGTGGGGTGATGTTAACAGTCCGTTTTGACAGACCGTTCAGATTAGCATTACCTCCACCTTCCAAATATCCTGTCACATCTGTCCTCTGCTCTCACGTTTATTTCACTTCTGCCTTTGGCTTCAACATGTGTCATGTCTCTACAGAAAGCGACGTCAAGAGAAAGCAAATGAGCCACCTAGTTAGCTAAAAATACACTGTAGTCAAATATTGTACATGTAAAAAGCCCAAGTTATTCATATCAGCAATTATGGTATATTCCATTAACCACTCAAATCAAATCAGAGTAAACACCTGGCCTTGTGTTTACTGCACTACGACCTTCTTAAAGTGTAGTTATTCCAAATTAGAATAGTATTCCCTAAAAAGTAAATACTTCCCAGAGAGGGAGCTGCCTGGGCAGAGCTTTGTGTTTCTTGGATTTACAGTGATTTTAGTTCGGCCATCTTTCCTAAACATTTCTAAATGTTTGTAAAACCCCTTGAATCAAAGTTCAAAGTCTGTATTTAATTATATATTGAATGTTTTATTTCAAAGTCATTATGGTGGTGCACAGGTAGAACCAAAACAGAGAAATGTTGTTGTTTGGGTGAAACAAAAACATTTTGTTCTGCAGGTTCATTTAAAATCATTTCAACACTTTTCATATAGTTTGACTTTACAACAACAATCTTCACAATAACAGTAAAGCCAAAGTTCAGTAAAGTAAAAACACAACTATCTGATTGTGATTACTCATCGAACTAAATATATTGTGTGTGCTTCACAAGTAACACACGGTGTGATTAGTTAGAGGCAGTGTTGGCGCAGTCACAGTTGGTGCTTTTGATTGGCTGATGTGTATATTGGCACTTCGTCTGCCATCCACGAATTACAGACGACAGGAACGTTTAGCATGTAATACATGTGTGTCTTTCTGCCCTTAGTCTTGGAACCACAGACGGTACAACAGGACTCCATCAGACGGTACCAACACTAGACCACACAACAAGTCGGTAGGTCCCATTCATATCTTTATCTGCCTCTCCACCTGTGTCTCATGCATTTCTAACTGTTTTGCGTTGTCTGTTTGTGTTGCGCTTTTTCCTGCCTAAGTTTTCGTTGCTTTCTCTTTTTGTGAAGTCGTTCTTTCTGTTTCCTGCTTAATCTCACAAGTAGATTATCACCAATTTGCCTTGATTAGGCCATTCTTCCTGCAGTTGAGGCGGGAAGAAAGACAAAAAGCCACTCTGCAACTTGAACACGTGCAAGGAACAAGTGATTGCGATCAATAAAAAAATGAGCAGGGAGAGAACAAGGGCAAAAATAAATGAACAAGTAAATAAATGAATTGCCAATTTCTGTTCTTGTCAAGTGTTTTTTGAAGGCAGCTCTTGAGGAAAAGCTGTTTCCGCTGAAGGACAGCAGACTCTGTCTGAGTGTGTGTGTCTGCCTCTCCTTTCTGTATGTCACTGCACACCCAGGCTCAAGGTGCTTTAGACTGAGTGAGTGTGTGAGTGATTAGTTATGGGGAAAAGGAAGGGGTTAGATTGAGGGTTGAGCTGTCTTCCTCTTACATGGTAAATGTGGGATCGGAAACAGCAACACTGGATTCCAATCATTCGACCTGCACACAAAGCAGCATTCACTCAGTTTTAATATCGCTCTGGGTTCTTTGCTAGCTTAGCGTTTATATCCAAGACTGTGCCATTATTCCTCCGCACACCAGCCACAATCAGCTCATTGTAGGGTAACTGCAAGTGGAACCGATAAGCAGGATCGGCAAGCAGACTAACAGGTCCAAGAAATGCGACTTTTATTTTTACTACATAAACCAGTTCTAGATCCCCATGCAGACTAAAGCTAACGAGTCCCCACTGTCCTCTGTCCACCATGATGGATTCACAGCCACAAATGGAGCCACAGTAATGCCTTCATAGCTTTATTGTTGTACGTTAGCACTGTCATATTGAGGAAATAAACACTAGAAATCTCTCGTTCTTCTTTAGGCTGAGCAGCAAAAACAGGAGTGTAATGGTTTTAGCTAACTAGCTAACTAGCAGAGATGGGTAACGCGTTACTGTAATCCGATTACTTTTGTCAAGTAACGAGTAAAGTAAGGGATTACTATTGCAAAAACGGTAATTAGATTACCGTTACTTTCCCGTAGGAACGCTGCGTTACTGCGTTACTAAAACCGTGATTTTTTTGCGAGAATGTCTCATGACAGTGACGTAAGTGCGACGTTCGTGACAACAGCTGTGTGCAGATCAACAATGGATCATATATCAAGTGCGGGAGAGAGTATGAGCGTGCAGCGTTTAAAGCGTGGAAGTACTGACCTTACTTTGAGTTTGATTCCATAAAAAGTGACAAAAACATTAGTGTCCGTTGTGCGTGGGAAGAAAACTTCTTTTTACAGCGAAAAAAACCCCTAAACTTCCAAACAAGCACCGAGTAGCTACGACGTAATGGGAAACTCACAGAGAAACTCGCGGATTCTTCCACTGACCGCTGCACACCTGCACCAGGGTAAACCTCCGCCTACCCCACTCCTGCTTTACAGGTGAAAATAGAGCAACAGGACCGCTAGTCTTTGACTATATTTATTTTCTGCTGTGTTTTACTTGCATCTATTTGAAAGAGTGAGTGTAAACACACACAAAAAAAAGGTTTAAATATTAAACAAATTTCTTCCAGTCAGAGAATGTTGCAGATAATTAAATCTTTGCTTGATGCATAAAGTTAAAAGATTAAAACTAATAAAACAAGTTTTAAAAAGAGACTTTTCCATTTGATTACATTTTGTATGATGGATTATGTAGAAAAAGTAGAATTGGGCTGAAAGATCTATCACTTTATCACCTATTCAGGCTGTAAATCGTGTTTTTAAAAAGTAACTAAGTAACTAAGTAATTAATTACTTTTGAAAATAAGTAATCAGTAAAGTAATGGGATTACTTTTTTGGGGAAGTAATCAGTACTTAGTTACTGATTACTTTTTTCAAGTAACTTGACCAACACTGCTAACTAGCATTATTAACTAGTTAATGTAGCTAGTAGTATTTGTGTTTGCAGTATGCCCTAATTCGATTTTTTAACATGCATGTTTGCAGACTTAGCACTGTTACAGTAACAGAAAATACACAACACTAGCTGACAAATACAGCAGCATAAACACAGAGATCAGTGCTGCTGTGACACCAGTGTTAGGTCTGATTACTGTCAGACATTAAGTGCACGTCTCCTCTCTGTTTGTCCCAGTGTTGTCAGTAAAAGGCCACTTCTTTGCCACAGAACTGTCATTTAATGACATCAGTATATCACACTTTTAATGACACAAAACGAGAGCCTTCCCCAGCACCTTCACACTGGTCTACACGTTTGTTATGCAAACAGGAAACTATACCAAGTATGTGTCATGTAGCAAACTGGTTCAGTTGTGAATATTTATGTATATGACACCTATGAATTATTTCACTTTGTGTTTATTTAACTAGCTCTTTTTCCTTAGTTTTTTTTATAAATAAAGGTACTATGAAAGACATTGTATTGTGTCAGAGTACTGAAGGCCCTGCGTGGGAGTGCTGTGGTTCAGAGTGAAGGCTGAGGGCTCAGAGGTGAAATAACAGCCTCACTGGGACAAACCGAATGAGAAAACCCTGCTGACATGTGGACTGACAAGCTAACGTTTACGTCACGGCATCACTGCGATGACACAGAGGGACAAGACAATAAAGCTTTTCATTGATCTGTAGTGTGGATTTGTATATATATATATTTGTCATGTTTAGGTTTCTATGCATATTAACAATGTTACCAAATCAGAAATTCACTGTGACTTATATACAGATTGTTTATTTAGTTATTATTAGTAGTGTTGTCAATTAATTCATTTTGAAAATATTATTTCTTTCACCTTCACCAGCTCCAACTACACCCCGGTGACTTTGTCTGTGATAAACCTAATTCTGTCGTTTTGGCCCATTTGTTCTTCGCTCTTTCACCAAATGATGTTGTAATGTCTGTCTCTGCTTCTCTATAATGAACTCTATGAACCTGGTGCTTATTTCAGTGATGTTAAATCTAATAGTGTACAATACAGTCTGAATGTTGTTTTCAGCAGCTTTTGACTAAGTTTGGTCAGGAAATGTTTTTGTCCGTTAAACTTCACAGGCTGTTTCATTGTTCCTCAGCTACAGTCTTTTCATGTTCATCAGAGCCGACACATACATGTTATAAATTCATTCAGAAAAGCAAACATTTACAGGACAGCCGGCCCTTCGAGCTGTGGCTAGCTGAAAGCTGGAGGGACGAGACAGTGATAAACACACGAGGATGGGAAAATAGCAGGAAAGGAAATGTGGAAGGGAATGAAGGAGTGAAGGAATTTGGAAACAATGGGTCTTTGTTAACACTGACCTTCCCTCTCTCCCTGCCTACACTACACCTTCAAGCTACCTCCCATCCCTCACTCCAACTGCTCAGGGTATTTGTTTTGGTATTAGGTACTGTATCCACCAGCCAGTCAGATTTCAGATAATATTGCTAAACAGACGCTTGTGGGAAGCGGTGACCTTTAGCATGCTCAGTTCACATTTTTAGAGCAGTTGGTTCTCTTTATTGTGTCTTTTTAGTCGTGAATCCTCTTGAAATTTCTTTTTTGAATGTGAATTTAAGAGTCAGTTAATCAAATTAAATAATTGTTTATGCTAACGCTTAACAATTAGCATGAGGTTGGATTAAACAAATATAGATGCTGAAAAGTCAGAGCTATTCAGCTCCTTTGTGCTTCTCGGCCCTAATTATCATGTAGCACTCTGAGGCAGGCAGTGTGGGACCCGATTGCAGCATTCAGAGAAAAGAATAGATTAAAAGAGGCAGCTTTATTACTGAAACTAAATAATTTAAAAAAATCAAGAATAGAAGAAAACTAGGAGCAAACAACTGGAAAACTACAGGGTGCCCATGAAACTCACAGAAGACTCTGGAAGCAAAGCAAGAGGGGACAACGCAACAGAGAAGACAGGAAGACACAGATTATTTACACAGAGGGAGACTAGAGCAGTGTGGACACAGCTAAACAGAAGCTGACCGACGAGACACCGGGAAGCAACACTGAACATAATACACACAAGATGGGAGGTTATCAAAATAAAACAGGAAGTAATATACACTGACTTTAGACTGAGCTCAACACTGGGAATGAGGCTAAGCAGACGGACAAAACACAGCGAGAGCAACATGAGAACATGAAGAGGGCAAAAAACATTGACAGGACTACAAATGTGTTCATTAAAAACAAGACAGGGAAAGCAGACAGAGAGACAGAGCACAGAGAGATGAGATGTTTAATCTCAATGACATTTTTATCTTGATAAATAAAAGACTAATTAGTGGCAGGTCCAGGTAGCTTTACAGATGGCGCCATACCAAAAGCAATTTTGTTAAAACGTTTGTTGTTAAATTTTACTTTTCTCTTGGTAGCTTCAAAATATCTATAAAAAGTATTCACTCACCCATCCAAATCATTTGTTCCAATCATATGATTTGACTTCCATGGCCACAGGTGGATAAGACCAAGCACCTAGGTTATGCAGATTGCATAACAAATATTGTGAAAGACTGGGCTGCTGTCAGGAGCTCAGAGACTTCCAGGATGCTACCTGTGCAACAAGTCCAGGCATGAAACTTCCTGGCTGCTAAATATTCCAGTCCGTCATTGATGGCATCATAACAAACGTGGAACCGATTGGAAACATCAGCAACTCAGCCGCAAAGTGGTAGGCCACGTAAAATCACAGAGCGAGGTCACAGAGCTCAAGAACAGTGCGTAGAGAGCTTGGAGTGGGTCATAATGACCGAGCAGCTGGAGATGCTGCCACTGGACTCTGGAGCAGTGGATACGTGTTGCTTGGATGAGCCTTGGTTTGGCAGTTGCCAGGAGAATGGTACTTGTCTCACTGCAGTGTGCCAAGTGTAAAGTTTGCTGATGGGGGATTATGATGTGGGCTTGTTTTGCAGGAGTTGGGCTTGGCCCCTTAGTTCTAGGCATGCTGAAAAGTTAACACTCCCAGCTTAATGGGAACCTTTTGTAGATGGCCCTTCCGGTTCCAACATGACTTCACATCAGTGAACAAAGTGCGGTCCCTAAAGACATGGATGAGCGATTTTAGTGTGGAAGAATGTGACCTTAACCCCACAGAGCCCTGACCTTAACCCGATGGACCACCTTTGGGCTGAATTACAACAGAGACCTCTCATCCATGGCTGACTTCACAAACGTCTGGAAGAGTGGTCAAAAATTGCAGAAAGAAGTTTCTAAATGTAAAGTTTCGACATTTTTCTGACAGACCAGCATTGGTTTGTGCCCATTTTAAGAAAAAGAAGTGATGCCTTTCCATTCGTCCATCTGTATTAGGCTGACCTTAAACTGGACACTGAACACAGGGATTACTGTTATTTCTGTTTACACCCCCACCTCCATCCTCCCCCCACCACACACACACACACACACACACACAAAATAGCTCTGTCAGTGTTTTTCTCTCACAAGATTGCCGTGCTTGCATCTGTCTTTCTGATCCCTTTCTTTTTTTTAATCTGAGCAGAGAGGAGGATTAGTTGGAAGGAAGCAAAAGGTAGCAAATGGAGAGAGAGAGAGAGATTATCTCTGCAGATTTGCACTCATGAAGTTGAGACTCAAACAATCTAGGACTGACATGGAGGTAAATATGAAAGAAAGAGAAAAGATCGAGATGACGAACAGGAAGGAATGAGAGAATGAAGAAACAGAAACAGGTGGATTATTTAATAACATGGTAAGTTTGACCATTTCTTATAACGTCAAACCAGCTGGGACAGATGGACGTGTAGGTGCACACTGATACTAAAAACTACAGCTGCACTATAACTTATCACTTTAACAGCAAAAAGCCTCCTCTAAACCAAACCCTTCTTATATTTATACCTCAGGCTGTTAAAATCAGAGTTTCTACATTAGGTCTGTTATTTTTGATCAGTTGACTTTTATGACTTTTATGACTTTTATGCTGTTTTCTCTGTATAAAGTGAATTTTTACACTTTTGTCAGTGGTGCAGGTTATTGCAGTGTGATGCTGGGAACCTAAATAGTAAATTAAGAGCAGTATGGCCGATATCAATACCGATCAATAACCTATAAAGGGAGTATCTGTACTGGAGAACAATGTGTCATGTCATCACTTATGAGCTGTACATTTGCCAGACTCATTTTAATGAACACGAACACAACAGCGTTGTGATTTTAACTACCCACTAGTGATGGGATTTCCGGCTCTTTCGGCTCCGAACTGGCTCTTCAGGTTGTTTTGTTGCTTTAATTAATTTATTATTAACAACAATATAAAATTATGCACAAAGGAAATAACTAACGTAAAAAAAGTGGTTTTATTTATATATGTTTATATATAAATATATGCGGTGGCCCCCAGAGCCAAAACACGTACAAACTTCAAAACACATTTCTAGCATGAACTGAACTTCCAAAACAGAGCTACCTAGATCACTTAAATTACACAATTGAAAGCATGTGTGTATTGTTTGTGTATTTATACACAGGCACTCATATATATTCAAATAATTAAAAAAAAAAAGTTCATTTACCTGTTACTACCACACACCAAATCCGGTCGTTGGTATTTCCTGGCTTGTGTAGCCACTAGGTAACAAAAGCTCAACACTGCCCCCTAGCATCCGAGCACTTCTGTTGTGTTTTGTAAGTGTTTTGAGTTTTTATGTGCTTCTGAGTTTGTACGTGTTTCAACGTGTTTTGGAGTTTGTACGTGCTTTCTCTCTAGGGGCCACCATAAATATACTTTTATTTATTCACTCCACATAAAATGTAATAAATAAATCATATAATACAAAAATCAACTATTCACATTTCAAATTTTAACTATTTACATTTTCAGCTTTTTCCTTTTACAAATTTAAAGTGAAACAACACAAAACACTGAAAACCACAACACAATTAAATATAAATTAAAATATGAAAACAAAAAGAAGATGCACATTCTCTGTCATATGGACCTGCATGAATAAACTTTCTGAATCCTTTATCATCTGCAACTGAAAATAGTTGTGGATGATTACTATACCTTTCTAATGTGACGTTGTTGTCCCTGGCTCTCTCTCTGTTCTTGTGCTACTGAGTGTAACTACCGCCCCTCCCCCCTCTTCCCAGCGTAAAGCACACGGCTCGCGTGCAGAGTGAAGCAGAAAAAAGTGCGAGAGAGAGGGTGAGAGAAAGAAAAAAAACCCACGTGACAGCTCGCGATAAGGAGCCGGCTCGCGTCGTTCACGTCAAAGAGCCGGCTCTAAGAGCCATTTCGTTCGCGAACGACCCATCACTACTACCCACATAAATTAGTTATCGTAGTTTAGTTAGCACTGTTTTCTTATATATTGATACTGTGTTTTTTAGAGACCTGAAATATAAATGTGCTTGTCTTTAAAGGACTTTGAATCAGCTGCTGTTGTTTACATGTGCGATACAACTGATGTGACAATATGGTTCATTAAAAAAAGATAAAAATATGTATTTAACACAGTTCAGGATACAGAGGAGCTACACTGATTCGTTTTAAATTGCCCACAGCTGAGAATGTGTGAATGATTGGCTGTCTCTCTGTGTTAGCCACAGACTGTCATCGAGGAATTGCAGAAGAGAATGGATGAATGGATGGACAGTGGGAGACTTACTGGACTGAATCCAGTTGTGTTAGTATCAGTCTGATACTGATACCAGTGATGGTTTCAATATTATCGATATTTTGATTGATATGTGCTCCTCTAGTGCAGATCGGACTCAGTGTGCAGGAACTAGAGTGCCTTTATTTACAGAGAGGCAACAAGCAAGACAATAGAACGACTGTTAGTGGGTCTGGAAAGAGCTGGTTTCAGTTGAAAACCATGGACGATATTATGGTTACTGGTTCTTATATAGCACTTTTCTACTTTACTCTTTTCTAAACTCTCTGCAGATACGGGATGTGAGTTCGGGTTCTCTCTCTGAAACAATGTCTTGTTGGATCCTGTGAAGGTTCTTGGAAGAGATGACTCTGTCATCGAGATAAACATCAAGATAAACAAAAATAAACCAGTTCAGATAATCACAAAGGACATTATTCACTAATACACCCAATACAATATTTCCTATTCACTGTATGTTGCCTCAAAAAT
This sequence comes from Neolamprologus brichardi, assembly GCF_056152115.1. Classification (NCBI taxonomy): domain Eukaryota; kingdom Metazoa; phylum Chordata; class Actinopteri; order Cichliformes; family Cichlidae; genus Neolamprologus; species Neolamprologus brichardi. The sequence continues at coordinate 7,794,491 of NC_142112.1, forward strand.
CATTAAGTATATGTTATACAGCATTATACTGAATGTATTTGTATAGGCAGCTTGTTATAGGCAGCTTGTTATAGGCAGCGAAGGGCTAAATTGCTACACACCATTATGGAGTCACTGGGGATCATATCGACCGTCCCCTCAGCCCTGACCGGTCGCAGCAGATGGCCCCGCCCCTCCCTGAGCCTGCTTCTTCCTGTTAAAAGGGAGTTTTTCCTTCCCACTGTCACCAAAGTGTTTGCTCATAGGGGGCCATCTAATTGTTGGGGGTCTCTCTGTATTATTGTGGGGTCTTTACCTCACAATAATAAATGACTTGAGGCAACTGTTGTTTGGATTTTTTTCCTATATAAAGACAATTGAATACATCCAGAGGGGAATGCAATGAGCATTTTTTATATTCAACCATGTATTTTTATTTTTCTGCCCAAACTTTTGAAATTGGATTATTCTTTTTGATACATCCTGTAGTACAGTGAGACTCAACTCAAGAGTCTGTGTTTTCTTTGAAGGTACCAGCTAGAAAGTAGCTGTAGTTCCTCAAAAGTCTCTTTAATCTCAGGAGACAGATGAGGTACAAATCAGGTCCTGATGTCATCTCGTTTGTCACTGGTCTCTCTGTGTTTTCAGAGTATGAAACATTCTCAGTGGATCCTTCGATATAAAATAAGTGGAATCACACCGGTGTCTCCGAAGTCTCAGGTTTTCATCAAATGAAAATTGAGGAACATCAGAGCCAGGACCAAAATGTCCTCTGGCTGAATAAGCTGAATGTCTCAGAGTCACAGAAGTCAGGTTAATAGTATTGAGACTCCCACTAGAGTCACCGAGCCAGTGAAGGCATACAGTCATGTGTAAGTGTCCTGGACGTACACTGCCCTCTACTCTATCCACTGAAAAAAGGTTCAACAGTTTCTCAACTGTACATCCATAAACCAAAGCTCATTGTCATTGGACAGCACATGACTCCCAAGATGTGGACACATCACTGCACATCTCTGTGCAAAGAACAATCGTTATATTTAAAAAACGGTTTCATAAACTTTCTATCAAAAAGAAATACATTTCTCATCATGTCATCATCGTCTCTCAGAGCATATTTGCAATAAAAACTTAATTTAAATGGCTAAAGTGCACAGTTTGAATACTCACCTTGGTAACAGCACTCAAAATGACATGGAAACTAATTACTGCATTATACAGGATAATATCACAGATCTGAAACATCTATATTATGCTTAAAATGATTAATTGTGCTAAAAGTACAGAGACAACATTAACTGGAGGCCTGAGGATTTGATTTATTTCATTTCATTTACTGGACTAGCAAAAATGCACAACATCTGGACTGTTGTTACACTGAATCTTGGGTTTGTTAGCTGCTGACTACAGAGCCTACATCATTGCATCAATATGCATGTTTTAGTGGCTGTGGCTATGTGCAGGTAACGACATTTCCAACAGAGGAACCAAATCAACATTAGAAAGTCTTTAGTGGAAAAATGTATATCTATATAAAGCATGGCACATGAGATGAGTGTTTACTGTTGCAGGAGTTAATCTAATCATATTCCCCTACAGTAGCTTCTTTAACTGCTGGAAACATAACTTACAACAGGATACTGATGTAGAGTACAGTGTGTGGGCTGTGCCCATAAATAAACTTGTCAAATCTTCTCTGACAATGCTAAACATCGTAGACTGCCATTGATTGGATTATAAGGTCAAAATGTGGAGAAGATGCAGAGGGCGCTTTGCTGATTGCTGTACCAATAGGGTAAAAGCTTTTGATTGAGGCAGTCTTCCTCACTGGAAAAACAAAGCTTGTCATCGTCATCAGTGGAGAGAGACATGGAGATGAGATTCTGCAACCAGTGGCAATCCCATATCTCCACAGTGTGGGACTGAATCCTTTCCTCCAACAACGCTTGCACCAACAGAGCAGGGTTTATCAGGGATTAGCATCAGAATTTGGCAGTGGAGAGGATGGAGTGGCCCGCCCGCAGTGCTGACTTCAACTGCACTGAACACTTGTGGGAAAAGCTTGGATGTGCTGTTCAAACAGTGTGATTAACACAACCATACTGACTGACTTGCAATAAATGCTGGTGGAAGAATGTGACGCTGTCTGAGCAAGCTGGTGACCAGCATGGGGAGCAGGTGCCAGGCTGGTGTCTGGTTTTTCCACATGCTACTGAGGCTCCTGCTTGTTCAATGAACACATTGTTACATTGCCAATATGTCCTGTTCCTTCAGCTGTAAATGATCCAGTCCAATAAACAGCATTAAATAAGAGTCAGTTGCAGAATGAGGCATTTGGCAGAAAGGGTTTGGCACGTTCTTCATGGGCGGAATCCACAAAAGCATTTTCCTTACAAATGTTACACTTTTGTAAGGAAAATAAACAGGTTTATCAATGGTATTCGATTTATTGCCAAGAGGTATTGTTACAGTACAACAAAACTCTGACTGTGTGGCAGGCAAGATTAGAATCCCAGCACAGGACTTTCTACACAGAAACTCTGCTTTATATAGCTGGAAACTGACAGATTAATGAAACATAATGAAGAAACAGCACTGTTATTTTTATAGGGACTATCAAAATAAAACAGGAAGTAACAAATTGTGACACTAAGACCAGGACATACAAACCTGACAGAGGTAAACAAGGACCACGGAGAGATCAGACAGACACGGGGACACGATGGGGAAAACGAAAGGAATGCAAACACATTCAAGACAAACCAGATGCAGAAACATGTGGAGGTGGGCATCATCTAAAACTCCAGGAATCAAAACAAGCAATCACTACAACCCAGAATAGAAAAATGCATCAACAAAGACTCAGAAAAGAAGACAGCCAGAAGCTCAAAGAGAGAGAATGATAAAGATCACAAGAACAGCACTCAGTTAAAGGTCTACACCCTCTCTTTCACTTTAAAATGTTTATTTATCATTAAAATGCAGAATTTGAAGGACCGTGGTAACATTTCCAAAGTGGAAGCGCAATGGAGTCACTGTTCTCGAGGGGGCGGAGCTTTGGGAGAGAACATAAATACCTTCTGTCATTACTTCCTGTGCTAAACATGTGAAAAGTACAAAACTAAATTATGTTTAGACGAGGAATCTAAATGAATGATGTTTGGTATAAGCACATTCAACAAACTCCTTATTGCTGTTTTTTTGACTCTCTAATCCCCATTAGGTTTTCTTCATTGTTCACTGAAGCACAGTGTTTTTAATTAACTGTTTAATTACTGATGAAACCTAATCAAACTCTCTTAATTCACTTCTTAACCAAAAACAAAACCAGCAAACTGATCATTGCTTTCACTCATTTTCCACCCCTCACTTGTCTTTCTGTTTCTCTCCCCTTTCATGTATTCTCTCTCTTTTAACATCCTTCTTCATCTCACTAAAGTGAATAAGTGACATTTTTATAACTAAGCGCTTTGTATCGAATGATTGTTTCTTTCATTTCACTGAAAAACTTATTCTCAGCATTGAGTTCCTTTTGTTTCATCTATCGACAGAAAATGTTCCTCACAATGCTTCTCTTTGTGATAGCAGTTTCCTTGCATTTAATAACTGTCCTCTCCTGGGTTGTGTGCTCCTCTTCTGTAACGTTAGTTTTTCTGAATGGGTAACAAAGTGGTGGAGTGGTCACCGCACAACAACAATTATACAGTTTTAAATTATAGCTGGGGCCTTTCTTTGTATGTTCTTCGTTTGCCTGCATGGATTTCTTCTGGCTTCCTCTCATATTCTACTGATAACGTAGAGTATATAGAATAAGCACTTTATAAATGTATGGTTAAATGTGGCTATAAATGGCAGTCCATTTCCATGTCTTTTAATAATCTTTTGTTATTTTCTCATCTTTATAATAATGTTTCCTTCTTTTTTTAAATGAATGAGGTTAAATACTCTTTTACTTTCCAACATTAAGGTTGTGTTCATCCCTGGAAACAGAGAATGATCTGTGGCAGTGACTATAATGACTATGACAGATTTCTAGATTCTTTTGGGTGTTTTTTCTCACACATGCACACTTCATCCTACCCAACAAACAGTATCCCTCCTAAATTCATTCAAGAAGTTTTGTCTATCATCAAGCAACATCTTTGATACATCCAGTCTGGTTATAGACAAAACCACAGCACTGAAACAGCTTTATTGAAAATTACTGATTCTATTTTTATGAGCTATTTTATTCCTGCTTGACTTATCTACATTTTGATATTGCTGATCATGTTAATCAGACTACAAAACTGTCATCACTGCTTCTGCTCTCTAATGGTTTTCTACATACTTGTGCTTGTATGTCCTCATCTGGACCACTCATGTGTGGAGTCCCCCAGAGTTCAATCCTGGGACCAATTCTGTTTTCTGTCACCCCTGGGTCATCAGTCTAATAGACCTCCAATTATTGCTGTGCGCATGATTAACAGTTATACTTTTCTGTCAAGCCCAACCTCCTCAACAGCCTGTGCTGCCTGAGTGAAAGCTTCTCTGCCATTACTAATCGGATGTATTGAAATTTCCTTCATCTTAATTCAGGTAAACTAAGGTTCTAGTGCTCGGTCCAGTTGCTCTAAGGAGGTCAGTTAGTACCGCCTTGCCAAAACCAAATGCATCATGTCATCTGCTAAAAACCTTGGTATCATTTTTGACCATAACCTGAATTTTCAAACACATCTCAAAGCTCAGAAACACTGCAAACACAGTGATCAAGTGCTTCTACACAGATATCTGAAAGTTCCTACGCACCTATGTTTTCTCATTTTGTTGTATTCAAATCTCATCTCAATCTTCCACGAGGAAGCTGTAGCTGTAGCCAGATTTGGCTGTATTAATTTTACTATAAACTTCATCACAAGTAAAACTAATATCACTCCAAACAGTGAGTGCCTCCCACCTGGCCCACTCATAATCAGCTGTACAATAACTGAAGCCATGCAAAATTGCATCATCATACCATGACAGCTGTCAGGGTTAGAGGCCCTTGCAGTACATAAGCTAAAATCCTGTTTTGTTTTGTCTTTCTTCCGTTTTCCAGAACCATTCTTTCTAAATGGTTCTGGAAATTCTGTATCAAACATTACACATATCCCAAAATTCTGTATCTTGGAATACAACAGCTGAACTCGCTGTGTTTCTTTGTGATAATCCAGAGGAGCTGAAGTAGAAGACGAGTCTGACAGTGTCCCATCAGGAGAGGTTAGAAAATCTAAAAACAGATGTAAGTTAAAACATACCACAGTAAAGCAATGCTTTACATTACTGCCATCTTGTAGCCACAGCTGGAGACAGTCACTGAAAGCTGCTCTTCTTTCAGTCTCGTAGAAAACTGCAGCTCTATGTGTTTTGATGGCGTGTGTGCATCCCATTAACACTGAGGATAAACCAGGCCTTTCATGGTAATAAAAAGTTGTTAACAACTCCTTAAGGACAGAAGGGGGTGGCTGCTCTGATGATTTACAGATTTATCAAACTGACAAGTTAACCAGGTGCAGCATCAGCAGTACTTTCAGTTTGTCTGAATATAATACATTTAATCAGCTGCTTTGCCAACACTTCACCTTCATTTCTTATTAATGAGACGGACGTATTTCTGCCACCAGAGTCTGGTCATAAAAGTGTAGATAATATCAAAATAAGTGATAATATCAAAATAAGTGATAATATAACCTTTGTTGCTCCTGTCGCACATGATGATACCTTCAAATTATTATCAGAAAACAACAGCCAAGGTAACAACGTTTACATAGCTACTCTGCATCGCAGGCACTAACGCTTGGAGTTTAAAGGTCTAGAGACAATATTTTATTACATAAATAGACAGTTTGTACTGCCTCCCTAATTATTAAAAAACCCAAGTAGATGAGTTAATCCATAGCAAAAAAAGACAGTGATATTAAACACATCTAGTTGTTTAGGATTTTTCAATCATCATTAAGGTGAAAGTAGAACTAGAGACGACAGAACATGAATGAAAGATGGAGGAAGAGGGAGGATTAGTGGAGGGTTGTCACTGCGAGCATAATTTGTGAATTCGTGAAAGTACGAAACACCAGTGATCTTAAAATTAATATCTGCATGACTGAACAAAGCAGTGGTAATATACGACTCTGTTGCTCCACGAAGCTCCTTAGCTTAATGTGCCCAGTGTGCATTACAAATATAGACAGTATCTTCATGTTCTCTTATACATAAAGATCTAAAAGACATAAGAACACATTTATATATAATTATCAAAAAACAAAAAGGCAACATATCATCTGGATGCTTTATATAATGCATATACAGTGTTGGGAAGGTTACTTTTAAAATGTATCCACTACAGATTACAGATTACATGCCCTAAAATGTATTTTGTAACGTATTCCATTACGTTATTCAATGAGAGTAACTATTCTGAATACTTTGGATTACCTATTGTATTATCATGCTTTTTACAACTACATGAATATACTATTGCTGTGGGATTTATTACTATTACTGAAGGTTACTCTCCATACCAACACCAACTAGATGTTTTAATCTTAATATAAATGAGTAACAGTAGGTGGACATTAGGTAAGGCTGCACTTTTTGCAGCGATCTCGTATAGAAACTATTCCACACGTATATAAAACAGGTCCGCGGCTCCGAACCGTAGTAAAGGGACCTCTGGCTAATACGTCGGGTTCATGTCAGGCTCGTAGATGAAAACTAGCTTTACTTTGTTGTCTGGGTCAACTTTGCTAGCGAGAGACAGAGCGAGGCGTTGAAAGGCTGCTCCAACAGAACTTATTGTTTTTGGAGGAAAACACGAACACGGTGTACAGTCGAGTCTTAATAGCTTACTTACAACTGGGCTCGTCAGGCACTCTTCTTGGCTGCAGTGGTTATTATTATATTTCAATCAATCTTTATTTATAAAGCACTTTTCATACAGAAATGTAGCACAAAGGGCTTTACATGGTTAAAAGCATCCCACCCCACCCTCCAACTCACTCCCCACACTCTCATTAACATAAACGATCATGGATACATACACACACACCCCACCCGAGATAAGACAGATCTCGGCCAAGGCCCAAGACCATTAAGACATTTAAAAACAAATAAAAGAACTTTAAAACCGATCCTGAAACACACGGGGAGCCAGTGCAGCGATTCTAAAACCGGTGTAATGTGGGCCCGCCCTCTGGTCTTCGTCAGCACACGAGCTGCAGAGTTTTGTAAAAGTTGTAAAGGAGAAATATTCTTTTTGGGGAGACCAGAGAGCAGGGCATTACAGTAATCAATGCGACTGGTAACAAAAGCATGCATCAACATCTCCGTGTTGGCCCGAGAGAGAATAGGGCGGACTCTGGCTATATTTTAGATGATAAAATCCAAGTTTGGTTACATGTTTAATATGTGGGATAAAACCAAGCTCAGAGTCAAAAATAACACCCAGGTTTTTCACTTGTAGCGAAGGACATAGTGAAAATGCCTGTAATTTAGACAAGAGTTTCTCTCTCTGTGCCTCAGGACCGACGATTAAAACTTCAGTTTTGTCCTGGTTAAGCTGTAAAAAGTTTTCTGCCATCCAAGATCTTATATCTAAAATACAGTTAAAAAGGGCATCCATTGGTCTGGTGTCATCAGGAGACACGGAGATGTACAGCTGAGTGTCATCAGCGTAACTGTGGAAGTTCACTCCATGCCTCCTGATGACACCGCCGAGAGGGAGCATATACCAATTAAAAAGTACAGGGCCTAAAACCGACCCTTGGGGCACACCACATGTCATTCTATGGATCTTAGAGGAGCATGTATCCATACTCACCATAAAAGTTCTGTCTGAGAGAAGTGAACCAGTTGTGTACAGCACCAGAGAGGCCCACCATGTGTTTCAGTCTGTTTAAAAAAACAGTGTGGTCTACTGCACTTAGATCCAGCAGCACCAGGACTGAGAGCTTTTGGGCGTCCCAGTTACATCTAAGATCATTTAAACCCTTTAGGAGAGCAGTCTCTGTGCTGTGGTTCACCCTAAATCCAGACTGGAATATCTCCAGAATCTGTCTATCATTCAGAAAATCATTAATCTGAGTAAAAACACGTTTTTCTAAAATTTTACTTAAAAATGGTGAGTTGGATACAGGTCTGTAGTTATTAAAATCATTACAATCCAAATTGCTCTTCTTCAGAAGGGGCCTCACCAACGCCGTTTTAAAGGCAGCAGGGAAGACGCCCAACTGAAGAGAGCAATTCATCAGGTATAAAAGCTCAGCTTCAAAAAATCCATAAAGTGTTTTAAAAAGTAAAGAGGGGATTGGATCTAAAAGACATGTGGTGGGTCTCACTGTGGAGAAAACTTTCTTAAGGTTCTCAGCATTAACCAGGACAAAGCTGTCCAGTGTCTCCTCAGGTACAATCGAGCCCTCAGATGTGTTTAAAATCATATCGTGAGAAGATAAAATATCAGATCTGATGGCGCTGACTTACATGCTTCATACATGCTACGCCTGTAACACTCTGCCTATTGCCTTCATATTAAATCATTTTTTGAATAATACTTTTTAAAAATATTTCTTCAGGTCATTATGCAGCCGCAAGTAGAGGCGACATGGGCCGTGAGATTGAGACACAGACATTAGAGCCTCTTAATGCGTGTTTGTTTGGGTTTCCACCAGCGTGGAATTACCAAAAATAGAGAGGGCATAGCCGAACATATGAAACAGGAAAAGACCTCCATGTAATCCCTTTATTTCAACAAAGTAACTGTATTCTGAATACCACCGTTTCAAACAGTAACTGTAACAGAATACAGTTACTCGTACTTTGTATTTTAAATACGTAACGTGGTACATGTATTCCGTTACTCCCCAACACTGTGCATACATACATATCTCTGTTTATCTGGCAGAATGGAATCCCAGTGGTGATAGGACCCCCCGAAGTCTATACACTGGTGTTAGCGAAGATGAAGACTGAAGTTTGTATGGAGCTCTGGCTGAGGTGTGTGAGAGGTGGGATGAGGAGGAGGTGGGTTGCACGAATGAGAGTCTGAAAGGGAGAATGACGGAGAGTACCAATTTAAACCACTCAAAGTGGAGGCTGACTGGCTGAAAAAAGGTGGGCAAGAAAATGATTGGACTAGAGTAATGGTGTATTGAGACTGACTGCTACTAGGCTGAAAAGCTAGTGTAGTTTAAGCAACAGAGTCGAGTGTGAGAGCCTGCAACAAGGCTGAAAGATTGACAAAGGCAGAAATGGCACTCTAAAGCCAGGATTGAATAATCAAGTGAACATGTGTGTGTTTTGTGGAGTGATATGGCTTATGGTAAGGAAGCTGCAGAGGGGTAATTTCACTAAAATTGCTGCAGACTTATCTATAGATGAACATGAACTTACTGCACAGAATGATCGACCTGAATGGGTCGATGGGGAGCGGCTGGAATGATCGGGCAGAGGCATCGGGCTGAGAATGCAAGCTTGGTAGCACAGACTGGCCGATTTATGCTGTGGTGTAATTGCATTGCACAGTAGGATGTTAACAGAGCCAGTCAGTGTAGTTAGGTATGACGGCAGCTAGGGGGCGAGACGGGTGGTTGTGAACACAAATGGCATGTTGTGTTGAACAGACTAAGAGTGGCTGAATAAAGAGTTGTTTATGAATCATTGCAGTGGACCCGTGTATAATTAAACAACACAACATGGTTTCAGTCCTTTACTGATCCGTACGACCTCGACTGAATGAACCTGTATCTTTTGGAGCTTGCGGGAAAAAAAAAAAAAAACAGGGAAAACATGGCGGATGAAACTGCACAGTGGGATCAAGAACGACATTCAGCATCCAACCGCTGGAGCCCTTCGACTTTTCAAAGCCGCAAGAGTGGTCCAAATGTATACGGAGTTTCCAAAGATTCCACCTTGCCAGTAATTTGAACGTGAGTTCGGAGGAGTACCAAGTCAACACGTTGATTTACTGCATGGGAGACGATGCGGACGATGTGCTTCACGGTCTAAGTTTAACGGCTGAGCAAAGGACAACATATCTGGGGGTACATGATCGATTCCAGGCTTTTTTCATCGTGACGAAAAATGTGATTTACGAACGTGCCAAATTCAACATGTGTGGACAGGGAGGAAACGAGACAGTGGATGCTTTTGTGACTGCACTGTATGCACTAGCAGAACACTGCAACTATGGAGTGCTACATGATGAACTGATACGTGACAGGCTTGTTGTTGGTCTCACGGACAAACGGTTGTCAGAACGCATGCAGCTTGACCCAGATTTGATCCTGCAGAGTAATTTACCTACCATTGATGTCTCAGCTTCCATAGACGACCTGGTATCTCACCGTAACAACGGACTTATCAACCTCTTAGATTCCTTGGCTCCCCAGAAAACTCGAACCGTTTCTTTCTCTCACTCTGCCCCATGGTATTCATCTGAACGTCACAAACTTAAAGCTACTGGATACCGCCTGGAATGTCTCTTCAGGAAAACAGGAAAACAGGACTTACTAGTCATATACAACATTATAAAGAAGCTATTTATTATGCTAAATCTGCTTACTACACTTTTATTATTGAATCCGCTGAAGGAAGCACTCGCACTTTGTTTTCTACATTGCACAATACTGTTAAACCTCCAGATACCTTTGCCATACATACACACTCTGCTGCAGTCTGTAACAAATTTATGGACCTTTTTTTACACCAAGATTGTGCATCTTCATCCACAACTATGGAGTCCTACATGATGAACTGAACATGATCAAACCTCTCCAGACTGATAGTCGTCAAGCTACAACATGTGGGTTCTGGGAAGAACCCAATGTGTCATAAATGTCTCTGCGCTCCATCCCATTCAAAGCAAGATTGTCGAGCAATCGATGTAAAATGGCACGCATGTGGGAAAAAAGGACATTACAGGCGCGTATGCAGGGCACCCAAAACTGTGCATAAAAGTTGAAGAGGACAAACAGGGTTTGTTCACAGGTAGCGTTAAGTGCGAGGGAGAACCATAGACGGTCACCTTAAGCATAAATAACAAGAACGTGCCATTTAAAATTGACAGTCCTACCCCTTAAAGTGTTTAAGGAACTCTTCGGGCACAATCATCCTCCCAGTCTCCAAAAACCAACCAAGGCTCTGCTGGGACCTGGGAGGAGTCGTTTGGACTTCATTGTTGTCAGTGAGCTTGCACTAGGAAGGGAGAAAAAGAAATATTAGAGGTTGTCTTTGTCATCAGACACTTGTACACCGCTCAAAACTTGCTATCCAAAGCTATGCAGTGGTCTTGGAGAAGTACGTCAGCCATACAACATCAAACTGAAACCTGATGCTCAACCTTTTTCCTTTAAGAACCCACTGAGAATCCCATTACCTCTGATGAATAAAGTTTAGCAGGAGCTGGCCCGTATGGAACAACTGGGGGTGATCAGCATAATTGAGGAGCCAACTGATTGGTGCTCAGGCACAGTGGTGGTACCAAAGAAGACGACAGCCATCTGCCAATGCACACCTTAATGAACATTGGGCAGATTGGCTGAAGCCAACATATTCTGCAAGCTGGACGCTAACATGGGGTTCTGGTAAATACCTCTGATGGAAAATTCAGCCAAATACACCACTTTCATTTCACCGTTCGGTCGTTTTTACTTCAAAAGACTGCCTTTCGGGATTGCTTTAGCACCAGAGCATTTCCAGAACAGAATGGTCACAGAGGTCACAGAGGGTATAGAAGTGGTGGTTTGCCACATGGATGACGTGCTGGTCTGGGGCAGAACACAAGAGGAGCATGTCTCTCACCTACATGCTGTACTGGGTAGGATCCAAAGCTGGCATCTCCCTGAACATTGACAAGTGTGACATCGCAAAACAGTGGGTGACATTTTTGGGGCATGTTCTGTCAGCCAGTGGTATCAGCCCTGACCCAAGCAAGACCCAGGGTGTGAGGGAGATGAAGGAGCCACAAAGCATGAGTGAGTTAAGGAAATTACTGGGAATGGTTAACCAGCTTGGAAAGCTTATCCCATAGCTCACAGAGAGAGACAAACTTCTAAGAGATTTACTTTCTAAGAAAAACTTCAGGAGGTGGGACACAAAACCGCACCGAACCACTGATACATCACAGTATCCAGGGCGGCCATGGCAAAAGCTAGGAGCTGATCTGTTTATGCTAAAAGGGAAAACCTTCTTCTTGTTGTGGATTATGCCTCAAGATTTGTGGAGATTGCCTGTCTCACACACCACTCTCACATTATCTCAAAGGAATTTTTGCATGTCACGGGATCCACGAGCAGCTGGTAACAGATAATGGGCCACAGTTTTCGGGAGAAGCTTTTGAGACATTTGCAAAATTGTATGGCTTTAGCGATATCATGAGAAGCCTGACATACTGCCAATGCAATGGCAAAGCCGAACGAGCAGTTAAGACTGATAAGCTACCTATCCACACTTGGCTCTACTCGCTTAGAGAGCCACCCCACTGCAGAACGGCTACACTCCAGCACAACTCTTGATGGACAGATGACTTTGCACCACAGTGCCAACACTGTCATCTCTGCTTGACCCTGCACTTCCTGACAGTGTGGTTGTCGCCTGAAGGGAGAAGGAGAGGAGGACTAAAGAGGCACAGTCATACAACCTACGTCATCGCCCACAAAGCCTCAACAGGCTCACTCAGGGGCAAGAAGTGTGAATCCCAGACCAGAGAGCCAGTGATGCCGATATTGGCAACCACACCAGGCCAAGATCATATATCACAGATGGATCTCGCGGGACAATTAAGCGGAACCGTCGGCACCTTGTTCCCATGAAATGCGTCCCAGTCCAAACTGAGAATGATAGTGGGGAGCCGGAATCTGCAAGAGCCGGGGAGCAGTGCCCTATGGACATTCCAGAGACAATTTCTTTAAAACTTCCATCTATACCCAGAACCAGGTTCGGGAGAGTAGTTGTGAGAGTGGACTTGTGACTGGTCACATGAAAGGACAGGTTTAGATAAGAATACCCGTCTTTCACAGTATTCTTTACACAGTAAGGGGTAACAGTAAGGTTTGTCATATTCAAATATATATGTTCAGAAGCTGTGAAATGCCAGATATGGCACAAGGTAGACTAAAAGAAATTTGTTTTATTAAACAGGTTAGTTAGAGTTAAGGTTTTCATCATATTATACTTCTTACAGGTGTGAATAGGAACAAACCTTCCAGCCACAGAGGCAGAATAACCCTCTAAGATCTGTTGAGTCAATGGTAGTCTACCCATTGATTCTAGAAAGGGGAGATGTGATGTAATTGCATTGCACAGTGTTAACAGAGCCAGTCAGTGTGGTTAGGTATGACAGCAGCTAGGGGGCGAGACCGATGGTTGTGAACACAAATGGAACGTTATGTCGAACAGAGTACGAATGGCCAGATAAAGCGCTGTTTATGAGTCATTGCAGTGGACCCGTTTATATTTAAATAATACGACAGATGCAAGTATTGAGCTAAATTATGTGGTGTCTGGGTTTAGGGAAGGGTTTGTAATAGAAAATATTCAAAGCTTACTTAAGATGATCACTGCAGTGCTAAAGGACTAACCGATTGGCTGGAAATGCCAAGGTCAAACAAAATTACTAAAAAAAAAAAGCATAAGTTTGCATCAGAAGATTTCAGAACATTTTTCTTTCTAATCCAAAATCACATCCTGGAGATGACAGCAAGAGACTATTTAAACTGCACTTACCTTGCAGATTCTTGAATTCTTGTGCAAAGATTAAAAGACACATTTGAAGCCTGAGGAATGAAGGGCAGCCCAAGGAGGAAGCAATTTTGCAGCCGTCAACAAAAATGGAGGCCAACTTCAGGGACAGTACTCCGGCTAATGTCGGTTAAACAAGCGATTTGCGTGGGGAGCTTGCTGTTTGCACTCACTAGACCTTGCAGACAGATGGTAAAGGCGTGCAGATGTGAACAGCCTGAAGAAAGCTCTTGCAATGGCACAGCACTGAGGCTGAGTTCAGAGAAATTATTACGCGTTTTGTGTTGAGCTGAGAAGGGACGCAGTGTGTCTAGGATGGAAAAAGACACAAAAGTGGATTTATTCTGTGTCTTTACGCTGTCAGCTGCCTCTTCTTCTCTCATTCTCTCCCCTCCCTCTCCTGTTGCTACATCAATCATGAAACTGATCAATGATCAGCTGATCAGCTTCTCTCTTGTTTGTTTATCGCCCACTTTGTGCCAGAAAGAGGAAACCAGCGGATGTCGCGCTAAACAACAGCAGCACGTTTAAGTTGATCAGCTGTTGTTAGAATTTATTTAATATTAATTTCTAGTATCAGCTGATGTTTGCTGGAGCCACAGCTGTAAAGCTGCTGGTCATGATGTGGGTTTGGATATGTGGTGAGAGGGAAACATGAAGATGAAACCAGGAGATGTCCTTACTGAATCATCAGAGCTGAACAGGTGATGGAGAAACAGGTTTACCTTTTAGGTGACATGAATGAGTTGAAGTTATGAACTGTTTCTGAGAGACAAATAACACCAGGATCCTTTTCTAAGTAGCTGACAGCTGGTAACTGTGCAGGGGCGGGTCTAGCAAAGTGTTGCCAGGGGGGCAGGTAGGGCATTAACAGGGAGAGGGGGGCACAAAGAAATACTTTCTTATTCTCATTTAAAATGTCTCGCTTTTATGAAATAATTATCTGAATCTTACAACCAAAGTTTTTATCCTAAATAAAATGTATAGAAATCACACATATACCAACAAGACTGTACATCACTGTCACAACAGCATCTGTTTTCATTCAAAGGCTTTATGGCTTTAATACCTGGGGGGCCGGTCTCTAGTCAAAATGCCCGGGCCGATTTTTTGTCCCAGTCCAGCTCTGGGCACGACACGCAGTGAATTAATCTGAGAAGGTGCATTAAAAAATAAATGGCCAGCGGTGCACATCGCAAATTAGCTCGCAGAGACACATTAGTTGTACCGCTTCTTAATGAGTATCTTAGCTAACAACCCCAACTACCAGATTCAACTTGTAATTGGCTAAAAATAACTTTGCCTACTGATGAGAGGGACGTTGTTTGTTGTCAGTTTTTTCAAGCAATGTTGAAATTTCCACATTCCGACACTTCAAATGCTTCAGTAGCTCTCCGCTCAGCGCAGCAACTGTTAATATAGAGCGTTATTAAATTTATTGCTAATGCAATTATATGGGACATCGACTTCTGAGGAAATTTTAGATGGCACTCATCATCAGAAAGGTTGCCTACCCCTGGTCTAGAGCTCCACCTCTTCAGGCTGCTCCCTGACGTTGTTAGCTTTCCACATTCCAACACTTCAAAAGCTTCAGCAGCTGTCCGCTCAGCACAGCATCAGCACCACAGAAATACACAGATATAGCTGTAGACTCGAGACACAATGCTTTTCGGGATTTTCAGGTGTTTGGACCAATGTTTTCTTTTCTGATCAAACCAGAAATCTTTCATGAGCAGCTGGATTTGTCTCACAGTAACTGGCTGAGTTAATGCCAGTTAATGCAACATCGAAGCAGCTGGAATCCATAGATGTGCGTGTTCATGGAGCTGCATGTTCACCTGCTGGACATCACTACCTGACAGGTTTAACTGTCTTCAGAACATTGCAGAGGCCTTATTGACAGTATTTGGCTCTACATGTCTGTGTGAGCAGCTTTTCTCTCACATGAGTCCTCAGGTAGCCTCTGAATGCTGGACACTGGGAGACCTGTGTCTCTGAGTGGGAGACCAGAGATCACATTAACATGTGTATCTCTGTATTAACAAACATGCCATATTGGCCCAGTTTATTTTTCTTATCACTGTTGTGAGGAGACCATAAATAGCATTTGTATTTTCTGTTGTACAGTCCATTTGCTGTTATGGATAAAAAGTCTTTTTTTGTTTCATAATAGCTGATAACTATTCGCTGATAGCTGCTAACATCTGCAAACAAATATAATTCTATAAAGTGGTTCTATATAGTGTGTAACTGTTCATATAGAGCGTTATTAAATTTATTGCTAATGCATCATATGGCACACTGACATTTAAAAAATATTAAAAGAGTTGTATGTAAAGGTGAGGCAAAAAGTATAAATAATTTCTGTTTGCACACATGTAGTGATGTGCTTTAACCTGATAATGCTCAATGGTTGTAAAATCAAGTTAAAACTGAGGCTTATCTTCCAATTTACGCACAATATAAAAACTTCAGCAAGGGTTGGAGATGCCACTTAAAAACACCAAAAGTTAAAGAAAGCAATTTAGACCTGAGAAAAGTAATTGTTGATACTCATAAAGCAGGAGATGGACATGCAAAATTATCACATCATTTCCAAGTATCAAGAACTGGACTGAGACAGGTTGCCTACAAGCATAATCACTGCTACAGGATGGTATCCAAAAACTGAAGCTGGGTCCAGTGGGAAATGTGGATGCACCATGCTTTTGAAAGCTCAAACACCTGAATGTCCGGTTGAGTTCTCACCTGGTCATCTTCTCCAGAGTGACGTGACGTTTCTGACATGGCTTCGGTGACCACTGGAGAAATGCCACTGCCAGAAACATCTAATTACATATTTTAAATTTTGATAAGATAACTAAACTAGTGGTGTCAAACTCATTTTACTTTGCGAGCCACATACTTATACTTTGATCTTAAGTAGGCCGGACAAGAGAAACTCCCCTTTCTGTCAGTGTAAAGAAGTTACATGTTTAACAGTTTTTCTACATGATTAAGAAAACACACATGAGGTTTAAGGTCCTGGACAAATTTGAAACCTTTTGTTCTCCACAATGAAAAATGGATGAAAATAGAAATGGATGCTTTAGAGAGCTCCTAATTCGATAAATTCTGCACTTGGCTTTGCAGTCTCCAGGATCATTGCAGCCAGATGCTGCACATTTTACATTTTCGCTGATATCTTCACTTTTTCCTGACAAGCTTGCATTTAAATCCAGCTCCCCAGCTCTCTGTATAACCGGCCTGTACCACTACACTTGCTGTCTGGAGATGTCTGCCCACTTCCTTCTTTCACATAATGGTATCTATGTCTGTCTTTGCATGTGACTGGCTGTATGGTGTGGCCATCAAAATAAAGTCCCAGCCCTGCCTGCGTGGATTCTCAGCAGGTCTGAGGATTCAGCTCCAACGTACCGACGGGCCATTAATAACTGACACATGATATTATCTCGCGGGCCAGATATAATTGTATCGGGGGCATGACTGACACCCCTGCCTTAAACTTACTCTTGCTCATTTTAGTCCTTTGAATAACTATCCTACCAATATTTGTGTGAATATATATATATATATATATATATATATATATATAATATGTAATATCTAGCAACCTCCCAAACCCTTCAGTGATTTCTTGAATAAATTCTCTAATCTGCTCTCATCTGTTGTTGTGAAATTTGACAATATTATTTATAAGGTGACTTTATTTAACATATTTATTTTCCCTCTAACTGTACTGCTACAGAATGTTTAAACATTACTAGGTTATTTAAATTACTCTTGGTATATCTGTAAACTCCCTGCATGTTGTTACATCCACCAGATCCATGGCTCCTAACCAGGAGAGAGAGACCGCTAGCAAATGCTTAGTGTTCTCTCTTAGTTTCGCTCATACCTGGTAGCTAGCTTTGTCGTGTGGGTCAACTCAGTGAAGTCAAGAGATGCAGTGAGGTGTCGAATTTAACTTTTATTCAAACTGTGAAGCACTTTGTAACTCTGTGCTATGCAAATAAATGTTATTGTTTTGTTTTTTTTGTTTTTTTTCAGGACAGCTTGTCATTAGCTTGGAACAGACTGGGTAGCATTATATTAGATGTGTTGGTCTTCTGATTTATGACACTATCACCATATGTGGACTTTGTAAAACCTCACTGCCACCTTGGAAATACACAAAAGACCTGTTTGAATGACAAAGTTTTGAGGCTAGTTTAGTGCCATGGGTGTTGTGTTACTCAAGCTTTTCCAGAACAGTCTTGATGCCTGCCCAATCATCCAGGTAAGGAAATCCCAAAAAGTTGATTCTGTTCTGTCCTTAAAGCGCTGGACCCAGATGAACAGAATTAGCTTTTTGGGCTTCTCCAGAACACATCTCTTTATGGTGGTCCCATTATCCTACTGGGACAATGCTATTGTCATAGATAGGGATGGGTATCGTTTAGGTTTTATCCGATACCGGTGCAAAACCGGTACTTTTGAAACGGTGCCGGTGCTTAAACACAAAATTGGTCCAAAAACCTCTCATGTTCAGCTGTTTTTTTGTAAAAAGATAACAATGTTAGCCTTTTCTGCAGCTATGGGGCATATATGGTATCACTCTTGGCTGGAAGCACTGCTTAATCAATGGAAAAAACACAAACTTTGTCCAAAAACCTCTCATGTTTAACTGTTTTCCACTTTTTCTTTGGTCATTTTAGCCTTTTTGGCCAGGGTGAAGGGAGTATCTGCCATCAAACAAGAAGACAGCCACATGTAGCTATGATGATGTTTGCTAGTTCACCTTACATGCATTAATGTAATAACGTGGTTAGCCTACTCAACGTAAATTACACACGAACAACATTAAGCTACTCACGCAGAGAAGAACGGCTGCTGCTGCATCATCATCCTCATCATTTCTGCTACACTGGCAGGGCTAGGGGCCAGGACTCTCCTCTTCGGGTTTTTGGGGGATGTTGCTAACTCCGGGTCCGATAACAGGCACCACACCTGCAGTAGATGTGCCCGGTGTGTGAGGTCTCGCAGCAAGCTATCAAATACGGCGCATTTCTCGGCTTTTAAAAAAACGCTATGCGTTGCCAGGTGTTTCATCAGATTTGAGGTGTTACCTCCTTTGACAGTATCACACTATCACCTTAAAGCACTTGTTGCAGCTGCTGAGTTTGCATCTTTTGCTGTGAAGTACAGCCAGACTTTTGACCGCTTCACCTTGGGCATTTTTAATCTGTAGCTCTGCTCTAAAAGAACGTACGTACCTGGACCCGCCTACTATCCTTGGAAAGGTAAAATGATTGGCTAGAATCTAAAGTGTATCACAGCTCAGGAAAAAAAAGCACCGAAATAAAGCAGCAAGGCTGCAGTAATGTTTGGATGAAGTACCTATCAAAGTAACACTAAAATGAATGTCACTTTTCCAGCAGAACACTGCATTTTAACAAGCTGGCTCCTCTTCAAGTTTGGTTTTGTTGTGGCTTATAGATGTTTATCTTTTTTATCTTTTCAAGATGGCAGCGCAGACACATGCAGCTCTCTGTCCGAACAGAACAGTGTTCCCGTGTTTGTTTTGCTGTTTTTCTTGTTCTTTACAAAAACGCTCATACAGTCGTGAGCTCCTGCTCAAAACCAACAGAAGCAAATCCACAAACTTTTCACACATGGAAGAGCTACAAATTACACTGAGGAACTGTGGACTACTTCAGGGGCATCTACCATCAGCAACCCCCGCTGCTAGATCTCGCCCACAGTGGAAACGTCTCGGGTGGTGTGGGAGGAAGAGGGGTAAGCACGGAGCCGTCTGGAGTAGGCTAGCAGCTAAACCACACAAACCTGTTATTCCCACCATTGTACTGTCCAATGTGCACTCCCTGGACAACAAGCTGGATCGTGTACGCTTACTTCGGTCCACTTTGAAGTGAGCGCTGTGTCTTCATCTTTGTAGAAACTTGGCTTAACAATAACATTCCCGACAGTGCAATTCAACTTGACTGGTTAACATGCTTTTGGCAGAGGTCAGCAACAGAGGTCTCGTCTAAGGGGGTAAGACTCATGGAGAGGGACTCTGTGTTTACATCAACGATGTCTGGTGGCGTAACGCTGTTGTGGCTAGCAAATGTAACACCTGCTTAGTATCTCACTAAGCGCATCTCACATCACTGTATGCATCAGGAATGGCATCAGCACTCATAGCTAAGGACTCAACCAGAATGACATAAGGTGAGTTTTCACTTTTCCCATTGAGAAGATGCTTATTACTTACAGCTGCTATGGTGTCAGGGCATACATTGTTAGAGCTTGGAAGGGATCTGAGAAGACATGAGGTGAGTTGTTGAATCCTGTTTTCCTCTTCCAATGCCACACTATCTGCAGCCAGAGTTTGATGAGGCCGCCGCGATAGGGCGTTGGCATCCTGGTTAGCCTTTTCAGCTCTATATTTGATTTGGAAGTTGAAGATAGACAACGCTGCTAACCAGCGATAGCTCACTACGTCAAGTTTTGCCGTGGTCAGAATATATGTAAGCGGTTTGTTAGCCGTTACAACCATGAACTCGTTACCATAAAGGTAATCATGGAATTTTTTGACAATGGACCATTTCAGAGCTAGAAATTCTAGCTTATGAGCTGGATATCTGGTCTCGCTTGGTGTCAGTCCCCTGCTAGCATAGGCAATGACACGCATTTTATCATCCTGCTCCTGATAAAGAGCGGTGCCGAGGCCTGTAGTACTAGCGTCAGTGTGCAGAACATATTGAGGCTTTGGATCTGCAAAACCCAATACAGAGGATGGTGTTAACTTCTCCTTAATGCCTTCAAAGGCTGGCTGACAAACAGGTGTCCATCTGTCTGCAAAGGGTTCTCAAGGTCTGAAATATTTGGAAGTGCCTGTTTGTTTATGGCCTTTTTGGAGACAGTCTTTTTCTTGACCACAACGATGGGGAATGAGAAGGGAGATTCTGATTGTCTTATTACCCCAGCATCAAGAAGCATTTTAAGGTGTTTCCTGACTGCTTCGTAGTCATTTCGATGATCCATCCATCCATCTTCATCCGCTTTATCCGAGGCCGGGTTGCGGGGGTAGCAGCCTAAGCAGAGAAGCCCAGACCTCCCTCTCCCCAGCCACCTCCTCCAGCTTATCCGGGGGAACACCAAGGCGTTCCCAGGCCAGCCGAGAGATATAATCTCTCCAGCGTGTCCTGGGTCTGCCCCGGGGCCTCCTCCTAGGAGGCGCCCAGGAGGCATCCTTGTCAGATGCCCAAACCACCTCAGCTGGCTCCTTTCAATGTGGAGCAGCAGCGACTCTACTCTGAGCCCCTCCCGGATGGCCGAACTTCTCACCCTATCTCTAAGGGAGAGGCCAGCCACCCTTCGGAGGAACCTCATTTCCGCTGCTTGTATTCGCGATCTCGTTCTTTCGGTCACTACCGACAGCTCGTGGCCATAGGTGAGGGTAGGGACATAGATCGACCGGTAAATTGAGAGCTTCGCTTTTACACTCAGCTCCCTCTTCACCACGACGGACCGGTGCAGCGTCCGCATTACTGCATTACAACCGCATTGTTCCTCCTGTATCCGAGGTTCGACTAGCGGACGAACTCTCCTTTCCAGCACCCTGGCATAGACTTTCCCAGGGAGGCTGAGGAGTGTGATCCCCCTGTAGTTGGAACACACCCTCCGGTCTCCCTTCTTAAAGATGGAGACCACCACCCCAGTCTGCCAGTCCAGGGGTACTGCCCCTGATCTCCACGCAACATTGTAGAGGCGTGTCAACCAGGACAGCCCTACAACATCCAGAGCCTTCAGGAACTCGGGGTGGACCTCATCAACACCAGGGGCTCTGCCACCAAGGAGTTGTTTAACTGCCTCAGTGACCTCGCCCCCGGTAATTGGCGGGTCATTCCCCTCATCCCCAGACTGCTTCCTCCTCTGAAGACGTGTCAGTGGGATTAAGGAGGTCCTCGAAGTATTCCTTCTACCGCCTGACAATTTTCTCAGTCGACGTCAGCAGCGCTCCGCCTGCACTACACAGTTCAGGTAGAGCACCGCTTTCCCCTCCTGAGACGCCTGACGGTTTGCTAGAATCTCTTCGAGGCAGTCCGAAAGTCTTTTTCCATGGCCTCTCCGAACTCCTCCCACACCCGAATTTTTGCTTCAGCCACTGCCCGAGCCGCATTCCGCTTGGCTAGACGTTCCCAGCACACCCTCACTACGCGTTTAGGTGCACCGGGTCTGTCCAGCGTCCTCCCCTGCCACCTGATCCAACTCACCACCAGGTGGTGATCAGTTGACAGCTCAGCCCCTCTCTTTACCCGAGTGTCCAGAACATATGGTCGCAGGTCTGGTGATACGATTACAAAATCGATCATCAACCTACGGCCTAGAGCGTCCTGGTGCCACGTGCACTTATGGACACTCTTATGTTCGAACAAGGTGTTCGTTATGGCCAAACTGTGATTAGCACAGAAGTCCAATAACAAAACACCGCTCGGGTTCAGATCAGGGAGGCCGTTCCTCCCAATCACGCCCCTCCAGGTCTCGCTGTTGTTACCCACGTGAGCATTGAAGTGTCCCAGCAGGACAACAGAGTCTTCTACTCTGAACTGCCACTCGGCGCATAAGCGCAGTAGATAGTCAGGACCCGTTCCCGACCCTAAGACGCAGGGAACAAACCCTCTCATTCACCGGGAAAAACCCTAACGTACCGGCAGCAAGCCGAGAGGATATTAGAATACCCACCCCAGCCCGCCGCCTCTCACCAGGGGCAACTCCAGACTGAGACAGAGTCCAGCCCCTCTCCAGGAGACTGGTTCCAGAGCCCAAGCCATGCGTAGAGGTCAACCTCACGCACTAACTCAGGCTCCTTCCCCACCAGAGAGGTGACATTCCATGTCCCTATTGCCAGTCTTGGCAGCCGGGGATCAGTCCGCCAGGGCGTCCGCTCCTGGCCGCCACCCGGCACACAATGCACCCGACCCCTATGGCGCCTCATGCGGGTGGTGGGCCTGCAGGAGGATGGGCCCATGTCTCCTCTTCGGGCTGTGCCCGGCCGGGCCCCATGGACTAAGGCCCGGCCACCAGACGCTCACCCTCGGGCACCCTCCCCGGGCCTGGCTCCAGGGCAGGGCCCCGTTAACCCTATCCCGGGCAGGGTAAACTGTTCCCTCGATGTTCTCTTCATAAGGGTCATCTGAATTGCTCTTTGTCTGGTCCCTCACCCAGGACCAATTTTCCATGGGAGACCCTACCAGGGGGCAAAAGCCCCCAGACAACATAGCCCCTGGGATCCCTGGGACACACAAACCCCTCCACCATGATAAGGTAGCGATTCACGGAGAGGTGAATAGGCTGCAATCTCTGTTTTATAGGCGTTTCGTCTTTAAGCTTGATCTTAAGCTTAACTTTAGTGGCATGGCCAAAGTCGAGATCGTGGCATGCAAAAACATCACTGTAGCCACTAAGACTCTGTGTGACCCGACTTCCATTCCTCGGGCAGAGGTGAATCACCAAAATCAAAGGTCAACTGGTCCTTGGGTGATGAACATAAGTCTGCAGACAGGCTACAACAACCCACAGAGTTTTCACTCGACGTGATTTGAGTTTCAAAAACTAGTTCAGCAAGGATGCAGTTGCCAGGAAGCATAATGTCATGATCAGTTTTGTTTCTGATCCAAACAGGATGCTTGTAAGGACTTTGATGTGGTACTGTGATAAGGCAGAGATCATCAAAGATCCCTCCCGGAAGGGCTGAGGAAGTTGGCTGCTCTACAACTGCTCATCTGTTGGTGGGTGGTGAACTTAGGTGGGCGTAACTCTCTAAGCAAACCTTTTCATGAGCTGGTATAATGTAAGGTGTGTTGCCCCTCAGTGTCATTAGTCCAAGCGTTCCTGTGCTTTTTGTTTCATGTCTATGTTCAAGGATTTTTAAAATCTGAGTAAAGCCATCGACAGCTGATCAAAGTGCATCAATGATGTCACAGAGACCAGGCCTATCACTGTCCGGGCTAATGAGAAACCATGGGTCACAGGGGAGGTCTACAGGCTCCTGAGGGTGAGAAATGCAGCCTTCACAGCTGGAGATGAGGTGAGCCTAGAAACAGCAAGGACAAACCTGTCACGTGGCACCAGAGAGGTGAAAAGGCAGTACAGCGGTCCCTCGTTTTAACCCTGTTTTCAGGTCCAGAACATGGGAATAGAGCAGCTGCGAGAGAATTCAACATTAATGAATCAATGGTACGGAAGTAGAGGAAGCAACAAGAATGAGTTGAGTAAAGTTTGACTTATCTGACTGTTTTATTTCACTTCATGCCCCTTATAATCCGGTGTGCCTTATGGTCCAAAAAATACGGTAACTTCTACCTTCCTTCAGCATTTCAGAAGTCCAACCTTTTGTGTGATGGTTAGCATCTTCCTCTGCCTTTTGGGTGCTACCACAGGTGCCTTTGATGGTGCAGAACGTTTCATCGACATTGTTGTGTTTGATGGGGAGAAAACTTACAAGCATACAGTACAGCACTTCAGAGTCACACTGCTAGGATCGAAGAATTATGTAAATTTGGCAAGCCGAACGCATTCTGCACTGTACAGGAGACACAGCACGCAGGAGATTGATTGACAATGCTCTACAGCCAATCAGGACACAGAACACAATGCGCTGTAAGAAAAAACACACCATGCAAAATTGCACAAAAAAAAATCAGCGAAACAGCGAGGGCGCAAAATGTGAACCGCATTATGTTGAGGGACCAGTGTACTCCAGGAGGATTTCTCAAAGCTTCAGTGACAGCAGAGATACTCGGAGGTTGTGGCAATGGATACAGACCATCACAGACTACAAGCCCACTCCGCAGACCGCTGTCAGTCCACCTCTTTACCGGATGAGTTAAACGAATTCTTCACTCACTTTGAGGCACAAAAATACACCCCCGCACAGAAGACCCCCAACTCCACCCCATCCCCCAACAACCAGGTGGTGAGACTATCCCCAGCCAGTGTGTGGAGATCCTTTGAAAGGATCAATACACGCAAAGCCCCAGGACCCTGATAACATCCCTGGACGAGCACAGAGGGACTGTGCTGCAGAACTCACAGATGTCTTCACAGACTTCTTTAACACATCACTGAGCCAGGCTGTCGTTCCCACATGCCTCAAAGCCTCCACCATCATTCCTGTACCGAGGAGGTCTCCTCCCTCCCGCTTTAAGAACTGCCATCCAGTCGCACTCACCCTCAAGTGCTTAGAACAGTTAGTCATGCATCCATTTAAAACATTTCTTCCCCCCAAACTGGATCCATTTCAGTTCACATACCGGTCAAACTGCTTGACCGATGATGGAATCTCAACTGCCCTTCACTCAGCCCTCACACATCTGGACACTAGAGAATCAGAATGCTGTTCATAGACTTCAGTTCAGCATTCAACACGATCATTCCCCAGCAACTCATTCACAAAATGGATCTGCTGGGGATCAGCACCTCACTGTGTATGCGTTGGCAACAACACCAACAGAAGAACACTGAATACAGGGGCTCCCCAAGGATGTGTGCTGAGCCCCCTTATCTTCACTCTGCTGACCCACGACTGCACACCATCACAAAGCTCCAACCTTTTCATCGAGTTTGCAGACAAAACAACTGTGGTAGGTCACAGCAGCAACAACAACCTGTCCCTGAATGTGAAGAAGAAGGAGAACATCATAGACTTCAGGAGAACTCACACCCTGCACACCCCACTAACTATCAACAGTGCTGATGTGGAGAGGGTAAGCAGCACCAAGTTCCTGGGTGAGCACATCTCAGAAGATCTCTCCTGGTTAAAAAACACAGCATCGCTGGTCAGAAAAGCCCAACAGCGACTCTACTTCCTCTGCTGACTGAGAAGAGCAAGAGCCTCAACACCCATTATGAGCACCTTCTACTGCACCCGCCTCATCCAGAAAGCTCTCAGCATTACAGGTGACTCCACTCATCCGTCCAACAGCTTCTTCAGGAAGGAGACTGAAGAGCCTCTCTAGACCAGCAGACTGAGAGACAGCTTCGTCCATCAGCCTGTCAGGATGCTGAATTCATTCCTTGCTCTCACACACAGGAACTCCAGACCTGCATTCAACTCTTCCCTTTTTTTATCTTTATATTGTTTTAGTGTACACTGAGGGCCATGGGAGCTTTGCAACTTCAAATTCCTGTGTATGATCTGTACATATGGTTTTTGACAATAAAGCTGACTTTGAGCAGACTTTGACTTTATGGTTTCAGTACTGATTTTACAGACATTAAGCAGATGTTAGAAGAGCTTTGGATACACGTGGGTTACGCTGAAAGTATCTTAGGGAATTGCATTGTAATGAAAAAATCTACGTGTGTTTTCCTTTTTATCTAAATTTTTAAAACTACATCAAAAGAATAAAAGAAAACTATCAAACCACTGCAGATATTTTGTGTAACTAATCATGAAATAAATGTGATTATAAATTTTTCTGTGCAATATACTGTACTATACTTTGCATATTTACAGTGTCTTTATGTGTGTGAGTTTGTGTCAACACAGAAGTTTTGCATGACTCACAGAATGTGCCTTTTGGTATATATCTTTATCTGTAAGCACACCAGTTAAGCCTGCTGCTTTTGCGTGTCAGAGATTTGTGCAGGTTACAAATAAGGACACAATAAAAGAGAATGCAGGTTGTGATTTTTGTAATGAAGTCCACATCACATTCTGGTACCTGGCAATGGCAGGTTACACTGTCATGTTTAACTTTAACAGTAACTGCAGGACAAGACCATTGGAACATATTACCACTTTTTTGTCCCTATGTGTGATTGTAGGTGGACCAACAACCCTTCACTCTTTGTCTAGCTCTCTCTCACTCATTTTTTCTTCTTTGTTTTTTATTCATCTGTCTTTCTCTCTCTTTTTGTTTATCTTTCTGTCTATGCAGCTGTACAGCAGTATGCCTGTATGTTTGCCAGCAGCATAAGAAGAAGCATTATGGAAGTGAAAGAGCGACGTCCATACTGCTCACTAACAAAGGGCCGGAAGGACAAAGAGGGGCCATACACTGGTAAGACAGCTCATTTAAAACATTCATAGAGTCTTTTATGTTTTTTTTATTATGTATGTGTGTGTTTGTCCATCCATTCATTTCATGAGTCAGCCAAGAGCTGACTGATATATATATACCCACATAGCAAGGAGGCCTGGCCCGGATCTGGTATCAAGCCGGCACTGCTGGCTGACTTCTGGTGTGGTAAGATGTATGTCATCCAGATATGGGCCAGGCCTGGCATAGATGGCACTGTCTATGCGATGGCATGCCATATCTGGCTCGATTGTGGTTTGGTTTATGTGTCCCAGGCTCATAGAAAACAGGTCTGGCCGGGATCTGGCATCAAGCTGGCACTTCTGAATGACTGGTGTCATGGCAGGGTGTATGTCAACCAGATGTGGGCCAGGTCTGGCAATGATGGCACTATTTATGTTCCTTTTTTCCTACTTTAGATAGAAGACCCAAATGCCATGTTGCAATACTATACTGCTATGGTAGCCAACGTTTCAAGTGCGGCTTTGACAGGTTTGTGGGTGTACACATTATTCAAAACCCTGTGAGCTGCAGCCAGTTGGTGGCTGTAGCTCAGGAGGTAGAGTAGGTCACCGATTGATTGGAAGGTTAGTTGTTCGATCCCTGGCTCCTCCAGTCTGCATGTCAAGAGTGTGAATGTGTATGAATGTAGTTAGGAAGCAGTCAGTTTAGAGAAAGTGTGTGATTGCGTGAATTTGCCATGTTGTATAGAGCAGTTTGAGTAATCTGGGAGAGTAGAAAAGCGCTATATAAGAATCAGTCCATTCACTGTCTGAACAGAGTTTCATCATGTTACTTTTGCACTGTTATGTTCCGGTACATGTTGTTATTACATGGCTTGATTAAGGTACACATTAGGCTGACAAGACGAGGAATCTCCTGACCATGCATGAAGGGTTTCACCCCAAGTCCAGCACCCTGAGACTGTACGCTAAGTGGAAGAAAGGAGGCCGGGGACTACTGAGTGTTACTACCACAGTCCAGGATGAGACAACGAACACGAGTACACCAGAAAGATGGCCGCCACCAGTGTGCTCAGGGAATACCTCAGGCCGCAGAAACCTAAGAAATGGGAGCAAGAGGAGGAACAATCATGGAAAGACAGGTCCCTGCACGTTATGTACCACCAGCAGATAGAAGAAGTGACTGACATCCAGAAATCCTAGCAGTGGCTGGACAAAGCTGGACTGAAAGACATCTTAGAGGCACTAATCATGGCAGCACAGTAACAAGCTCTGAGCACAAGATCCATAGAGGCTGGGGTCTATCACACTTGGTAAGACCACAGGTGCAGGCTGTGTAAAGATGCCCCTGATACAATCCAGCAGAAACATCTGTGCCAAGTATGGCCTGGAAATCCCGAGGTCAAAATGGGAGACACGATACAGAATGAGAGCAACATCAGGAAAAAGGAACACAAGAAGCAGGAGAAATACCAAGGGCTAACAGAAGAGCTCAAAACGACGAGGAGTGTGAAGGTAACAGTGGTCCCAATGGTAATCGGAGCACTCAGCAGTGATCAGTGAGATGCTTGGCTATAAGTTGAACAGCCACAAGGAGCAGTACTCTCCATGGAGAAGAAGACTAGAGGCCAAGATCAAGGTAGCACGGAAGGAAGTAGGCCTAAGTATGGTATAACAGGGAGATAGGCAGGAAAATAAACCAGCTGTTCTCTCAGAACCAGCCAAGGGGTACTCTTAGTAGCAGGAGAACAATATGAGAACACCACCAAGGCTGGAGATGTTGCAATACTGGAAGAACATATGGGAGAAATACACAACCAAAATGTCAATGCTCAGTAGCTAGTGGATCTAAGAGAAGAAGAGAAGACCACAGCAACCTCCCTGAACAGGATCCAGTAACCATCACTGTAGCAGACATTCAAAAAAGGGTCTCCAGTATTAAAAGTTGGTCAGCACCAGGCCCCGACATGGTTTATGCCTTCTGGCTGAAGAGCTGACTGCACTGCATGAGTGTCTGGCAGCATAAATGAACCACTGAAGGACGGACGGTCTTGATCCCCAAGGTTCCCCAGAAGGGACCAGTCCCATCCAACTACCAGCCAATAACCTGCCTCGCTACCACATGGCTGCTGGCATCATAGCAGCAAAGATGAGCAGGCACATGGGTCAATACATGAGCGGGGCACAGAAAGGGATTGGCAAGAATACCAGAGGAGCAAAACACCAGCTACTGGTAGACAGAGCAGTTGCCCAAGACTGCAAGACTAGGCTGACCAACATGTGCACTGCCTGGATAGATTACAAGAAGGCCTATGACTCGATGCCCCACACTTGGATCCTGGAATGCCTAGAATTGTATAAAATCAACAGGAGCCTAAGAGCCGTCATCATGAACTCAATGGGGATGTGGAAAACAACACTAAAGGCCAACTTCAAGCAAATAGCACAAGTCACCATCAATTGCGGGATCTACCAAGGAAATGCTCTGTCCCCACTGCTGTTCTGCATAGGCCTGAACCTCCTCAATGGGATGTCTTGATTCATGCTCAGTCATCCAGGTAAGTGAATCCCAAAAGTTGATTCTGTTTATCTGGATGTAGCGTTTTCAGTGGGAGAAATGTTTGGTCACTCATCCAAGTGACTCAGTAATGATCAAGGAACTGACCTCACAGTCCATTGTTCGGTGGGCTAGTTTGTGCAAAAGTACGGTTTATAAGAATGGGGAGACCTGCAGTCAGCTGAGACTGAAGAAGTCACTTGGATGAGTGATGAAACATTTCTCCCACTGAAAACGCTACATCCAGATGAACAGAAACAACTTTTTGTGGTTCTAAGTGAGATCATTGACAAGACTGGCTATGAATACCCACTACAGGATGGAGCAATTGTCAGCCAACTGCTCTACATGGATGACATCAAGCTGTATACCAAGACTGAACAAGACATCGATTCACTGATCCACAACACCGGGATATACAGCAATGACATCGGGATGTCATTCGGACTGGAGAAGTGCAGTCAGACGATAACAAAGAGAAGGAAGATAGTCAGAACTGCCAGAAGGCAATATTGCAGACACAGAGGACAGCCAAAGTACCTGAGAATCCCACAGGCAAATAGGAAACATGAAGAGGCCGCCAGGAAACCTGCAACCACCAAGTACCTGCAGAGGGTCAGGCAAGTCCTTAGGAGTCAGCTGAATGGTAAGAATAAGATCCAGGCTATCAACACCTACCCCCTGCCTGTGATCAGGTACCCTGCTGGGGTAATAAGCTGGCCAAAGGCGGCGATGGAAGCCACTGACATCAAGACCAGGAAGCTCCTGACCGTGCATGAGGGTTTCACCCCAAGTTCAGCTGTACGCTGAGCTGAAGGAAGGAGGCCGGGCACTAGTAGCAATACCGAATGTCAGCAACAAACACAACGGAACACAAGAAGCAGGAGAAGTACCAAGGGCTCAGAGAAGGGCTCGAGAAGATGTGGAGGGTGAAGGCAACAGTGGTACCAGTGGTAATCGGAGCGCTAGGTACAGTGACTCCCAAGCTAGGCGAGTAACTCCAGCAGATCCCAGGAATAACATCTGAGATCTCTGTTCAGAAGAGCGCAGTCCTACACTGTAAAATCTAATTAGTTCACAGAACTCAAAAAAACTATGTAAACTCGTTGCCTCAAAAAAACTAAGTAAAGCTTACTTAAGATGACTGTTAGGACAACTTATTCATTGCAAGTCTGCAGTATTAAGAATAACTTGATATTTCTGACTGTACAATTTTAATTGTTTACCTACTGACAAACATTTCAAGTTCAACTAAATGAAAAAACAATTTGTGGTAACCTGAATATGATTAGAAATAATTAACAACACTTTTTGTAATGATGTTAAAATCAGCCCAACTTTTATTTTCAAACACAACAAAGTATAACAGCCAACATACTGGACACTGTTCTGCTGAACAACAAACAATTATATTGCCATCACTGTTATAATCTTACAATGAAACAAAGTCTCAGATGTAATTATTCTGAAAGGTTTAGGCCTACCACAAGTTTGTTTTGTACTTACATTACTTATATGATCAAAATAAAATATTTGTTGTTCTGTCACAAGTGCAGTCTCTGATTTAAACAACACATTTGTTTTTCATTCCAACACATGAGCTGGAATGTTGTAATATTTTAAGGATGGCTTGTTTCCAGTCCAGGCATTACTGCCCGAATGACTGTCATGGATCGAGGTGATCCAAATGTAGGTGCAGAAGAAAGTCTTTAACTTCCCTTCAGTACAGTGGCAGTGGATGTGTGTTGGAGATGCAATGAGCTTGAACCTGCAGGCGACCATCTTCACTGACCACACCATCTATGACGGAGGACTCATCTCTCCTGGTGTCCTGCAAGCAAACAATCATATTTTTTGGAACATGAACTGAATTGATTTCTTAAAACAAATTTTCTGCATTTGGTATAAAACAGACTCCAATTTAGACAAACTCAGGCTCCCTCCCCACCAGAGAGGTGACATTCAATGTCCCAATTGTCAGTCTGTCAGTCCACCACCCAACACACAATAATGTCATGAAAGCATCATTTTAAAAAGGGCTATGCAAACATGGCCAATAACTTTCATTCTAATGATGTGCAAAATGATTTGGGCACAAAACAAATCTTGCTGTTAGAAAACTTGCAGACTTCACTATATACCGTGTAGACCCTCTAAACTGAGTTTGGGGGATGTGATCTTTCAAGAAATGCAGACAAACTGTTGTTTGTTTACTTACACAGCATGTCTTGTAGAATTAACTGGAGTCACTGGCAACAGCATCGTGCAGTCACATCTCAAGTCTAATAACAGAAGACAGGAAAAGATCAGTAAAGAAACAACTTCCCCAAACCAAAGCACAAATAAAACAATAAGTAAAACAGGCTGATCTAAAGTATGATTACAGTTCAGCCTGATTAATATAAATGTCACTGACAGTTGCTAATATATTGGAAAACCAAAATACTTACTGATGTCTTTCTGTCCAACAGCAGGAGTGCTGGTCCCGAGCCTCAAAGACAGGAAGAAGCAAGCAGAGGGAGAAAGAGCAGAACATTTTTCAGAAACTGATTTGATCCTTAATGGCTGTGATGTCATAATAACTTGCAACACAGAGGGTCAATGTAGACCCCATACAACCAAATTAGACTAACATAGTATTAAAAACAGCATCTACTACTGTGTCTGAATGTGTGGTATTGGCACTGTCAGTTTAGTGTGTTTAAAAAACGACCACCTAATTTAAATATAATCATTACATGCTTGTTAAAAGTTAACTTCCAATATATAAAGTTTTTTATAAGCAAAATGACCAGATCTAACATATGGCAGGGTTTATATGTAACATAATGTTTCTTATGATTCAACTGTGTAATTTAACTTCATTCTTTAGAAGGACAACCTACAATAGTTGATTCTCAATTATAAAGCCAACCTAGATGTTAACCATTTGGGCAGGGCAATCGTGGCTCAAGAGTTGGGAGTTCGCCTTGTAATTGTAAGGTAGCCAGTTCGAGTCCCGGCTCTGACAGTCTCGGTCATTGTGTCCTTGGGCAAGACACTTCACCCATTGCCTACTGGTGGTGGTCAGAGGGCCCGGTGACGCCAGTGTCCGGCAGCCTCGCCTCTGTCAGTGCGCCCCAGGGTGGCTGTGGCTACAATGTAGCTGCCATCACCAGCGCCTTGGGCTCCTTAGGGACTAGTAAAGCGCTATACAAATACAGGCCATTTACCATTTAACAGGCCACTAATCTGGATAATAGCTTTCACAACAAAACTTGTTTTTAAACACGTTTTAACAAAACAAATACTATTGTTAATATTATTATTTAAAATGTAATTAAACAGAAAATTCGGTTAAATATAAAAGCAGTTTGGTTATGTTATTAAAGAAAGTCTAGATTTGACATTAATAGATGCCACAGATGTTCAAAAGCTGCCACAAAGCATTAAAAAAATAGACGTCTCCAAAAACGTCGGAGCATTTTTGCAAATATGTGACGTTTTGATAAATCGAGCAGATACTTGAACTTTACACAGCTACATTCTCGCCTGAAAATATCTTAAAAGTTTATTTTGTGACCCAGGAAATGTAATATTTAAAGGTTTTTAGCTGCGCTCCTCCGCCATTGCCACGTTTGAGTTTTGGACAATTGCATTCTGGGATATTTAGTCAGGATACATGCTCGATAAAACGAGAGGAGCAAAAACACATCCCGGAAATTTTCTCGTGTACTTTGAACTGGAACAGTACTTGTTCTCCAATGTATCACAAGTCCACGAGACCACAAGTACACATAGACAAGCTCCGACAACCGCAGCCTCCGTTTCCCGAGACTACCCTTTCTGGGTCACCAAATAAACTTTTAAGATATTTTCAGCCAAGAATGTAGCTCAAATATCTACTTAATTTAACAAAATATCACATATTTGCAAAAGTGCTTTGACGTTTTCGGAGAGCTCTGTTATCCACCAGCGCGATAGCTGACCGGGAGGTCAAGGCTCGATAGAGTCCGCGAGCACAGCTAACTGCTGGCATGTCATTTTCAACCCCCCTGCGGTCTTTTGCTACTCAGGTTAAACATGATATATAGTTAGTTAGTTAGCTATGGCTATGGATTGAAAATACCCCCCACCCCTAACGGCTGCACCTCCCAAAAACTTTTGTCTGGACTCTTATCTCACTTTTTTATTTCAAACAATCAACAGAAAATTTCACCGACATATTTTTATAAGGTTTTTAAGGCTGTGGTGTTAATTTTTAAGTAACATGAGCCCAGCGGCAGCAGCAACGCTAGGCTAACACTAACTAGCTAGCAAGATTATAAACCTGGTGCTAAACTAAGAGAAGCCACAAAATCAGTGTAAATAAGAGTAAACATTTACTCACCAAGTCAGTGTATCAGGTAAAGATCCACAGCAATGACAATAATAATATTTTGAGCTGACGCTTCTCCAGGTTTGCTCAAAATATTCCATAACAAATGCACCATGAACATGCGGACTGATCCGCGAGGGAGGAGGACGGTAGTCACGTGGCATTTTCAAAACACATTGTTTCATCCTTCCGCACTGAGAAGCAACATTTCCAGTTTACTTAGTTTTAAGTAAAGAAAACTCAAATAAATTGAGTTGATCAGCATTTTTGCATAAAATGCACTGGTAAGTTACTTAAATTGAGTTCTAATAACAAATTGATAAAAACTGAGTTCTGCCTACTTAATATTTTTAATTAAACACAATATTACATTTTACAGTGTAGGAACAGCAAAGATACTACGCAGGACCCTCAGATTCCCAGCCCTCCGGTAGAAGACCCAAACTTGAAGGATAGACTGCCCGCAGGGACGAGAGGGCAATTTATATATTGCATGCTTCCTGTGACTGTGAAGGCTTAGGTTGTTGTTGGGGGGTGTTAAGAGATTTGATTGGGCAATCAAGTGGAAGTAATGAAAATGAATGGATGGGCTAAAGAGTGTGCTTGTAGGGTAGCACTGCCCAGATGTTGTATGTTTTCTTTAATGCCATTCTCAATTATAATTTAATTATATTAAAGGACAATCAGTAAATGAATTAAACACTAAACATAAAAACAGCTGAGATTCTTTTTAAGTCATGACTGGATAACAGGATCAGGAAAGCATTGCAGCAAGATTGTGAGGCCTCCTCAGTAGATTATCATAGAGATTCTTTGATGTCCATGTGCTGCAGAGCTAGACAATCGTCTGCAACCCTTACAATGTAATCTACATATACCACCATTCTTATTTATTATTATTAAGATATTGGTCCTCACAGTATATAAATATTTTATTACTATATTGTACCACCACAAGAGTATTCAAAAGCCAAATAGCAAACTCCTGTCAGTTTCCTGTTTGTTTGTTTTTTAGATTTTTAGATTAGTTACATTTTGTTACATTTTGTTACAACTAAAGTTTGGCCTGGCTCTGTCATTGGTTTGTGTATATCACCTCATTCTTTTCTCCTGAGAAGTCAAAGGTATGTCAGGAGTGGCTTTGTGTGGTGATGATTTTGTCTTCCTTGAGTTTATCTTATCCATCTGCATGTTTTTTAAACATACCGCAATGTTTTGATTTTGGATATCAAACATTCAAAATTATTATTTGATTTGACCTTACACTTTTCTGTCCCTCGTATGTGGGAATAATTTTGTTTATATTATAATATGATTAGATTTATTCAATAAAAAGACAAGCTATTTTATCAAGGACATTCTGTTCTTTTTTCAATTTAATTTTATAATTTAATGCTTTTGAGACCAAAACTTCTTTCTTTGATTGCACTGTTAGTTATTAATGGAACAGACACAACATAAAAATCACGTAGTCTGCAGTGACTTACCCTCCTCAGTAAATCCAGTAAATGCAACCTGGATTCATTATTGTTTTATTTATTATTCTGTGTCTTTTTTTGATTAAAGAAGAAGCTAAATTATGGTGGAATGATTGGTGGAGAGATTACTACTACTATCAGCGATCCTGAAATTGTCTTTGTAATTCTTTGACGCTATTATGTTATATTAGTTTAACATAAATATGTAACATAAAATAATATCAACAGTTCAGTTCAGTTTATGCCAAGAATCACTTAATAGTGATTTAGTGATTAAGTATGCTGATAAAAATGGAAGTGTCTCATTGATGGTTATTGATTATATTATTGTCTCCTTCCTCAATGAAATTATTTGTTGGAAGTCAAAATATTTGCTGTTGTAAATTAACCTCCTGGACCTGCGTCCACATATGTGGACATTACATTTTGGGTTATTTAGACCAAATACTCAATTTAGCTCTGCAAAGGCCCGATATCCACATACGAGGACGTTATGCTGCTACTGTTCTATTGAAATTGTAAACAAATATCCTCATATGTGGCTCTCATTTTTCATAAAAACAAAAATTAGTTTAAAAAAAAACATCTGGTAATTCTTTATTTTTACATTCATCGGGTCCCAATCAGCCCAAATACCAAAGAGAAATTAAAAATGCATGTCGTGGAAGAGTTCAGGTCTTAGGAGGTTAAACTACCAACATTTTAAACAAGTAAAACTGAAAAGAGTGTTGGGCTTGGCAGACATTTGCACTAGTGATGGGATTTCCGGCTCTTTCGGCTCCGAACCGGCTCTTCAGGTTGTTTTGTTGCTTTCATTTATTTATTATTAACAACAATATAAAATTATGCACAAAAGGAATTACTAATGTAAAAAAAAAGTGGTTTTATTTATATATGTTTATATATAAATATATATGTGTGTGTATTGTTTGTGTATTTATACACAAGCACTCATATATAGTCAAATGATTTAAAGAAAAAGAGTTAATTTACCTGTTACTACCACACACCAAATCCAGTCGTTGGTACTTGCTGGCTTGTGTAGCCACTAGGAAACAAAAGTTCAACACTGTCCCTAGCATCCTGGAGCACTTCTGTTGTGTTTTGTACGTGTTTTGGAGTTTTTACGTGTTTTTACATGTTTTTACCTGTTTTTACCTGTTTTGGAGTTTGTATGTGCTTTGTCTGTAGGGGCCACCGTAAATATACTTTTATTTGTTCACTCCACATAAAATGTAACAAATAAATGATATAATACAAAAACCAACTATTCACATTTCAACTTTTAACTATTTATATTTTCAGCTTTTTCCTTTTACAAATTTAAAGTGAAACAACACAAAACACTGCAAACCACAACACAATTAAATGTAAATTATAATATGAAAACAAAAAGAAGATGCACATTCTTTGTCATATGGACCTGGATGAATAAACTTTCTGAATCCTTTATCATCTGCAACTGAAAATAGTTGTGGATGATTACTATACCTTTCTAATGTGACGTTCTTGTCCCTGGCTCTCTTTCTCTCTCTGTGCTACTGAGTGTAACTACCGCCACTCCCCCCTCTGCCCAGCATAAAGCTCGCATGCTGAGTGAAGCGGAAAAAAAGTGCGAGAGAGAGAGAGAGAAAGAAAAAAAAACACGGCTCGCGATAAGGAGCCAGCTCGTTCGACCGACCATCACTAATTTGCACCCTTCTCGTTCAGAGTTGATTTTGATGCTCTACTTTAACTGTACATAGTGATGGATTATGGCTTGAGCTGCATCTACATAAAGACTTTTTTTAATCTGTCTATTTTATGTTCATCAGGGGACAGTGAAGGCTGTGCTATTGGTTCCCAGGGACTCCGGGTCCCCACCCAGAAGTCCTATTCCTCCAGTGAGACACTGAAGGCTTTTGACCAGCACCAAGACCAGACCAGGTGAGAAAATAGATGACACCATACTATCTTCTGTTTTGTTGAGCGACATTAGAACTGTGTCAAAAATGTCAAAAACACAAATTGGCATATGTGAGTATCTCTATTTTTTCCTCTGTGTAATTCACCTTTGTAAACAGCTGGCTGAAACCGTATTAAATTATACTCTATTGAATAAACCTACATATATGGGAATTTATAAGCAAAGTTTATTTCTACTTAAAAAGACTTAGGTTGACTTAGACCTTCCTCAGTCTTGGCCAGCTTTTCCCAACCTTATAAGCAGAACATTGCATTATGACCGAAGCTAGCACCACTGACAAGAATGGGCCATGAGGTCAGCCTTGACCATCGATGAATGGTCACAGAGGGAGTCAGGGCCTAGCCATTGTGTCTGTGGTGATGGTGTTCGCTCTGTGTTGTGTCATTTTGATGATATTTGTATCCAGTGGATGATGAGACTATATTATAAAAAAATTCCCCTCTCACCCCTATCCTGTCTGTCCTTCAAGCTCAGGTCCTCTACCAGAGGCCTGCAGCTTGAGAGCCCTCGCAG
The DNA here is from genome assembly GCF_056152115.1 of Neolamprologus brichardi. Classification (NCBI taxonomy): domain Eukaryota; kingdom Metazoa; phylum Chordata; class Actinopteri; order Cichliformes; family Cichlidae; genus Neolamprologus; species Neolamprologus brichardi. Next base: position 7,832,126 of record NC_142112.1, read on the forward strand.
TATCTTAGCTGTTCGTGGGACTGTTGTTTACGGTGCACATCGACTTTAAATGTCCCCCATTACTCAAGGAAATCTCAGTCTAAGAAGGCTAGCCTGTCATTTTTCATATTCTTCTAGTGAAGTTAATGTATTTGTGGTTGTAGTTGTGAAACGTGTCTCACTGTCCACATGAACAGAATCAGCTTTCTGGGATTTTCTTACCTCGATGACTCAACATAAAGACATTCAAATACAATGTTCTTAGTATAGACATTGATTTAATCATCTTACAGTAATCATTACTTAATGCTGTTTTGTATAATTCCAGTAAATATATGTAGGTTAATTTACTACTATCAGTTTTTCATCATAAGAATTTGCACTTTGTCTGTTTTTCACTTCGATACATTCAGTTACATAACATTCATAAAAAAGCACTTAATGCAGAGCGTAGTTCGTTTCCTGTATTTTTGATGACCATGGTGATGATGTGGTGGTTGTATAGTTCAGAACATGGATCATCAAAAGTCTACAGCGTGTGTGCAGCGCCTTCCTTTATCCTTTTTGCCCTTGGCTTTTGACAGGTTACTGTACGGGACAACCAAGGGACACAAGGACATGGTTCACCATGAAAAGGATGATTTTAACAGACAAGGTGAGAGTCTACAAAAGTGCACAGACAGAAATGCTATCCCCATCTATTTGTATGTGTGCACTAAGACCAACAAAACTACTGTGAAAAGATATTTCCATCAGTTACTTTAGAAATATGAATTGTCTTTCTTTAAAAATATGATTACAATGTAGCGACATTAAAGTACATATAAATGAAATTCAAACAACCTAGAATTGTATGCATGAAATTTGCGTAACCTAACATTAAAAGTATATGTGACAGGAGTCCAGAAAGAGGATGGAAGCATATGAGCTTATATGATAATAAGTCTGAGAAAAGAGAAAAATCACAGTAAAATGATTAATAATCAACAAAAGACTAAACCCATTTTTCTCCAAGTCCACTTACAACCGTATACATTATTGAACATATAATATATGATGATATACACAAACCAACGACATATAATAGAACATTAGTCGGTTATCCTATCACCTGTGTATTTGCAGCTATTTAAAGTGGAGAGGATAAATTCATGAACAGCGCCGCTGCTTCTCTCTTGCTGTGCTGTTAATCATCGAAGGGTTTTATAACTTTTCTTTTTATCTGCTGATTGAAAATGAAGCACACACTTAGATTTTAAATATGTTTTTAAGGATTATCCTGTTATTTGAAAACGATTTGAGCTCAATTCCAGTTACTCCTCATTTCCAGTTAAATGTAATTAAATCATATGAAACACAGATATCAAAGAAACAGACTTTGAAATAGAAAATTGAATTTTATTTATTTACTTTTATTTACTATTTAGCGTCTTCATTCTGTTGTATTGCATCTATTTTTAAATTATTACAGATTTTTAATACAAGAGTACAGGAGGAAAAAACAGACTTTACTTTATTCCCATGTTACAGTCATTATTGAGGAAAAGTAATGTATTACATGTTACTCATTACCTTTCTTAAAAGTAATGCAGTACCTCACTTAATTACTCATCATAGAAAGTAATTTCGACAATACGTACGTTACTTTGTTATTCTGTAAAATGCCCTGAAACACATCAGTTACAAATAAACCTGAGGCTACAGTCACACACCAACACAGATCTTCTTTCCTCATGTGGTGCATTTTCCATTGTTATACCTCTGACCTGTCTTCTCCATGTGATGTTTTGTGTCATGTATGTATGGTCGGAGGGTAAGATGGCGCCACCATTGCGTGCAATAGGTCGGCAGCCTTATGAAATTTCCCCTTGTGGGACTAATAAAGTTATATCAAATCAAATCAAAGATCCCTGTCTTAATCTTTTTTATGTACACAAACCTGACAAACCAAGATGACAACCAGCCCAAACAGACTTCAAGGCAACTGCAGTGATTCTCATATAGAAACGTTATTGCTCGTCACTGCCTTTGTTACCTGTTCAAGTTCAGGCTCTGACAGGAAAGCTGGGATCATCAGACACTCAGCTTAAACATGATTCTGGGATTCTCCAAAAGCTGATTCTGTTCGTCTGGACGTAGCGTTTTGTGGGAGAAACGTTTCGTCACTTTCGCCATGAGTACCATCTGTGAATGGTCATTGATCAGTGGTGGTTGATCAATGGTCATGAGAATTTGCATAATTATGATTAAGGAACTGACCTCCCAGCCCGTTGTTCCCTCAGTGGGCTGGTTTCAGTCATTATGCAGATGTACTATTTATAAGGTTGAAACCTGCAGTCAGCTGAGACTGAAGACGCCGAAACGTTTCTCCCACTGAAAGCATCCAGATGAACAGAATCAACTTTTGGAGATGTACTTACCTGGATGATTGAGCGTGCATCAAGATGATTCTGGGTTATGTACGGAGCCCCGCAGAGGACATGGGAGAAAAATAAAATTAAGACGGACTTTTGCGAGATCTCGCAAAAGTCCGTCTTAATTTTTTTTCTCCCATGTCCCCTGCGGGGCTCCGTAGTTATTGGCTGTCCTGAATACATTCTCGTTGTTTTATTTTATATCAGGCTCCTGTCCTTCTCTGTAGACCGCTCCACCAGCTGGTTGTCCGCACACATACTTAGCTTGTTATTTAGAAACCTTCCAAATTTGACTGAAGTGAGTTGGGAAAGTGTCGGTACAAACGGTAAATGTTTTTTAATGTCATTCACTGTTTAAAAAGCTGTTGAGCTGTTAAAATCAATAATGTTTTATCATATAATTATTTATTATTATTTTTCACTTACTGCTTTTACTGTAATAACACTAATGATGAGTAAAGGTTATCATTTAATTAGCAGTAAAATTGATCTTTACTAAACTCTCTAATTTACATCTGAGCAAACTGTATAAAAACTAAAGCACAGCTTCATATTGATTATGTTAAATATGTACATGTCACTGTGAGCTGCACCACCACACATGAGACTTAAAGCACTTGTGTTCTCAACGTCTAATTGGATTTGAGGCACCTTTTGTCTGGTTTGTCTTCTGAGTTCTTCATTCAGTCTCATCAGAACTGCTTTGTCAACGATTCCTCACAGACTTCACCAGCTTTGACTGTTTTTTTCATAGCCGTCTTCCACCTGCTGTATATACACTGTATTGCCAAAATTAATCACTCGTCTGCCTTCACACATATATGAACTTGAGTGAGATCCCATTCTTAATCCATAGGGTTTAATGTGATGTCAGCCCACCCTTTGCAGCTATAATAGCTTCAGTTTTTCTAGGAAGGGTTTCCACGAGGTTTAGGAGTGAGTTTGGGGAAATTTCTGACCATTTGCAACATCTGACAGTGATGTTGGCCGAGAGCCTGGATCTCAGTCTATATTTCCAGTTTATCCCGAAGGTGTTTGTCAGGTTGAGGTCAGGACTCTTTGTGCATTGGTGCACAGTGGTGTAGGAACAGGAAGGGGCCACCCCGAAACTGTTCCCACATAGCTGGGAGCTTGAAATTGTATCTTGTTATGCTGAATATTAAGATTTGCTTTAGTTGAACTAAGGGGCCAAGCCCAACTCTGAAAACAACTCCACACCATATCCCCCCACCAACAAATATAACACTGGACCAAACTCAGATGCCATCATGTTGCCATACAAAGAAACACGATTTGTCACCCGGAGATCAGATCCCCACTGCTCTAGAGTCCACTGGAAGTCTGCTTTATGCTGGGCTCACACTGCGATTTTGTCAGTCGCGCGATTCAGCTCCTGCTCAAACTGCACGATTGACTCGCAGGGGTTAGAAGTTCGTAGGTCACGATGCAGGTCTCACACTATACGACCTGATGCTCTGATGCGACCCGAGTGCTCACACTGTGCGTCCATAACATGAAGGTTATAACAGAAATTCTGTCGCTCGCTCTCCCTCTCTGTCTTTCACTCACACAGACACACACACCACCATCAACTTTGCTAAATTGCTAATGACAAACATGATCAGGCAGCTGTGATTGAGCAGCAGTGTCTTTCCAACTATTTTCACGGTTGTTGTGGTCATGATAATTTTGTGAGGCCACATCGAAAAGAGCTTTCCAAAGTTCTACAAGTGCCTCCATCGCTTGTGTCCAGATCACACGCTGCACTGCCGTGCTGCGCCGTCTTTTTCGCTGACATTTGTGTTTGCGCGTGCGCAGTGTGAGAAACTGCGGTGACAGCCTCACGACCAAGCGATTGATGATCGGGAGCTGGTCGTGAGGTGATAATCACTTCTCGTTACCCCACGTGTACTACACGATGCACGACGCACGATGAAGGCCAAAATCGGCCCGATCGCCAAAACGGTCGCACGACTCAAAAATCGGTTCAAAATGGGCCAAAAATTGCACAGTGTGAGCCCAGCATTAGATCACTTCATCCAATGCTTTGCGTTGTCCTTGGTTATATGAGGCTTGACTGCAGCTGATTGGTCATAAACTCACATTCTATGATGTTTTCGATTCAATTCAGTTTTATTCATACAGCACCAAATCACAACAAGTCGCCTCAAGGTGCTTTATATTGTAAGGTAGATCCTACAATAACACATACAGAGGAAAAACCCAACAATCATATGACCCCCTATGAGCAGCACTTTGGCGACAGTGGGAAGGAAAAACTCCCTTTTAACAGGAAGAAACCTCCAGCAGAACCAGGCTCAGGGAGGGGCGGGGCCATCTGCTGTGATTGGTTAGAGTGAGAGAAGGAAGACAGGATAAAGACATGCTGTGGAAGAGAGACAGAGGTTAATAAAGAGACACTGTTCCTGAATGAATCTGAAGGCCACATCAGGTTTGGAGGTCTGTAGCAACTGACTCTGCAGGAAGTTGGTGACCTCTGCATACTCAGCACCCCGGTCTGCGATTTAACATGGCCTACCACTCTGTGGCTGAGTTACTGTTCTTCTCAATCGTTTGTAGAAGCGGTCTGCATGCCTAGGTGCTTAAATTTATACACCTGTGGCCATGGAAGTGATTGGAACACCTGAATTCAATGATTTGGATGGGTGAGTGTACACTGGCAATATAGTGTATATTTTATGCCATAGTCACACCATCTCTGTGTATTAGATCTATAGTCATTTGCGATGATCTAATGATTTCTAAATGATTTCAACGCGGCCATCTGTTTCAGGTCAACACTTCAGTCTTCGTCAGCTGGGGATCTGTGAGCCGCCGTCTCGTCGCGGCCTGCCCTTCTGCCCTGAAATGCCTCCACCCCACCGTGGTTTCTCAGTCGGTACAGCTCAGGAGCTAGACGCTGATAGTCAGGCAGTCATGTCCCCAGAGCATGCTATGCATCTGTGGGGCCGCGGAGGTCTGGGTAAATCATCCGGGAGGAGTTCCTGCCTGTCGAGCCGCTCCAACTCAGTGCTGACTCTGACTGACACTGAGCACGAGAACAAATCGGACAGCGACAATGGTAGGAGATCAACTGTTCGCTCCCTTTTTGATATCATGTCCTGCTTTGTGCTCAAGTAATAGTTCTTATTCATCGCTGTCACACTTGGAAACAACAAGTCACAACAGTTAGCTCAGTCTTTCTGATTCAACTGTCATGTAGCTGATGGTTTAGACGTTCTCGTGGGCCAACTTGAAAGTAACGTTATACTGTTAAAATGTTGCACTTTTACTTTTTAAAATCTCTTTTGGGGCCTTTTGCTTTTTATTGGATGCTGCCGTAATGGAGAGTCGACAGGAAAGCAGGGAGAGATTGCAGGGGGAGGGGCCTGAGGTCAGACTCAAACCTGGCTGCTGAATGTCATGTAGCACATGTTCTTCAGTCTCAGTAGAGACGAGCACAGATGGTTCTAGCACCAGCTGCTACACTATTTAGATAGAAATGTATATAAACGTATGTAACTTTATTAACAGTTTGGTCAATGATGGTAATTTATCTGTTCATGTAATGGAATAGTAGACGTCTTTCAGTAATTACAGAAAGAAATCTAAAACTGATTTGACTGCATTGATAACTATTTCCAAACATGTTACTTTACCTAATTCTGATATTTGGGGTTTGTGTAAAAATGTATTAATTGCAACCGTTAAGTTGTTTAAGACAAAACAGCACAACTTAGTTCTCTGACATTTAAAGTGATATCCAAGATTATTGTGCACACTCAGGAAGTGTCCCGCATGGTGGTCGAGCGGGGTTAAATGTACGTTTATCTGGCAATTCAAGGCTGCCTGGTGAGAATCTCTTCAATTTTCAAAGGCAACTGTTGCTTCTGAGACATGTTGCAAACTGATTTTTATAATGATCTCAGTTTAAGTATTTGATATGTTTTAATTACTACTTTAAAGAAGTAGTTAGCACTGTTGCCTTACAGGTGCTGAGTTTGAATCTAAGAGGTGGTCGGGGCCTCTGTGTGCGTGTTGTGTCTCCTGGTGCTCTGACTTCCCATCACACTCCAACACATCCATGGCTTTAAGTTAATTGGAGAGTTTAAAGTGGCCATAGGTGTGTTTCTGTTAGTCCTGCAGTGGTTCAGTGACCCGTGCAGGATGTACTCTGCCTTTCACCCTGTGACAGGATACGCTCAGCCAAAGCCAAGACACTGAAACGGATAAGCCGAACAAGATGAAGGGACTTTCATCATGTCGTTTCACCCAAAGAAAATAAACTGATTTGGTTGAGTGAATAAATTGTTTAAACTTTAACATAATTCTAGTGTCATGACATGAAGTCTGAACCTAAAGGATCTGCAATCACAAAACATGTTACGCGTATAGGTTCCTATAGGAGGAAAGTTAGTGTCACTGTGTGTGTGTGTGTGTGTGTGTGTGTGTGTGTGTGTGTGTGTGTGTGTGTGTGGACAGTAAGGCTTCTGGCCGTGTCGCTACCTTTGTTGTAGTAAGATGGGAAAACAAAACAAAGATGTGAGAAAACCAGAGAAATGATGAGAGGAGAGATTTCAGAGTTCAAAGCAGGAGCACAGAAAGTGGAGAATAAAGACACAAAGGGAAAGTGAGACGCCTGTCTGCATTGTCTGTAATATTACCCAAGAAAATATTAGAGCAGAGCTGTCTGTCTGGCAAAGGACACACTTGCAAACATGCACACGCACACTGGCAGATATAAACACTTATTGTGTCCGGACCCACGAGGGCCCGGCTACTTGATACTTGGTGATCTGAGCTGCAGGGACAGAAGAAGGAAGGTTTTTATCCTGAACATACAGGTGCTGCTCTCACATACACAGACATACTGAACTTATACAATTCATGTTTAGTTTGAATAAGCAGCAAAAAATGTTGCATTAAAACAATCACAGAAGCACCGCAGCTAAAAAAAAGAAAAAGACACTACCCTGCTGCAAATGGATTTTTTTTTATCATGATTGGGCATAAAATATATAAGCTGACCTCTTCAGACCACTTTCTATAAGACTCTCTGCAGATGTATGAGTGTGTTTAAAAAGGAAATAAATGTGGAAATACGGAGGAAAAAGAAAGGAGGGTGGGCAGATGGAGGAGGAGGAATGTATCATCTTTGCTAACCAGATTACTTTACTATGTATGAACAAAACACTTAATCCATTTGGCATCTCTAAGCTGCTTAACACTGTAACCTAAACTGTTATAGAGACACTCACAGACAGCTGCAGCACTCATCAAAGCTTTAAGGGCAACACAAACTCATAAACACAGTAAGATATAAAGAATACTTTATATACTGCTCAAAACTTCAGAGTAGCCGATGTTTTTCACAAGGCAATAAGAATTATTTTGCACAAATGTCTCATTATGGAGGCTGTACACAACATGGGACTCGTGTCCCTGTTTATGTCAATCGCTTTGAAAAGGACACATGATAAAGGTGCCGTTTTCAAACCGTAGTGTCCTTACAGTCTCTCAGACAGCAACTTGCCCAACTTTCACCAGTTATCTGTGTTCACACTCTTCCCTTTATTCATCAGCCTGCCGCACAGCTTTTGATTTCAACACTTTCCTTTTACCATCGCTGTGTATTAGAGATGGACGATCCGATATTACGTATCGGTATCAGTCCCATACTGACGTAAATTACTGGATCGGATATCGGAGAGAAATAAAAAATATATATCCATTAAATATCAAAAAAGCACCTCACAAAACTTGCGACACGACGTAACTCGGCTCATAACTGTAGCACGTCGGAGCAGTATGCGTCACGTGATAGAGCTGTGTGTGTTCGTAGCCTCGCTACCAAACTCAGAGGAAATTTTCCCAGAGAGAAGTAAAGCAAGTGTGTAAGTTCATCTCTGAATGTTTGTAAAGCCTTCCCACGTTAAGCTTAACAACCGATATATGGAGCGACTGCCTCTCTCTCTCTCTCTCTCTCTCTCTCCTGCTTCAATCATGAAACTGATCAATGATCAGCTGATCGTCTCTCTTGTTTGTTTTTGGCCCACTTTGCACCAGAAAGAGGAAACCAGCGGCTGAACAACAGCAGCACGTTTAACCTTGATAAACTGTTGTTAGAATTTATTTAATATTATTTCTACACCAGGATCTTTTTCTACGCAGCTGACGGCTGGTAACTGTGCAGGGGCGGATCTAGCAAAGTTTAGCCAGGGGGGCCGATAGGGCATGAACAGGGAAAAGGGGGCACAAAGACATACTTTTCTTTCTTATTCTCATTTAAAATGTGTAGCTTTTAATAAATAATTATCTGAATCTTACACCCAAAGTTTTAATCTGATGTAAAATGTATAGAAGTCCATTACTGTATATAGTAACTGTTAAGTCTAATATACCCAAGTAAGCTATACTACTTTTTCCTTTGGGAACCGTCTGTGCAGTCTGCAGTTCTGTTGAAGGAAGATGTTGAATCTACTTAACTATTCTTGAAAAGTAATTTATTTCTGTGCATTTTTTTCACCCTGCATTAAATTAAAGTTGATTACGTCGATTAAGCATCACGAGGTGGGGGGGGGTTCCCTATTTTATTTTTTTGCTGGGAGTTTACAACCCTATTAGTTAGGTTGCTTAATATTTCTGTTAAGTACTCTTTAAAATACCAGAATAGGGAGGATGGAGCAGGTTTAAGTTTATTAGATTGATCAGTTTTGCTGAACTATGAAATATTTTGGGTGCAGTGTGTTTTTTACATACAGGTATAACAGAATAGCTTCAGTGTTGTTGTTTATTTAAACTTGAGTATGAACTTATACAAAATGCAGCAAGATATTAAAAAACAGTTTTATTGATTAAAAAACACACTGTATCGGATTCATATCGGTATTGGCAGATATCCAAATTTATGATATCGGTATCGGACATAAAAAAGTGGTATTGTGCCATCTCTAGTATGTATAGAACCTTTTTTCATCCTGCCTCGATTATTGCATTTCCTTATTCCTCTGCCTGGATCGCCTACAAACGGTCCAGAATGCTGCTGCGAGGCTTCTAACCAGGTCCATAAATGGTCTCGTCTGACAGAGATTTCTTACAAAGGCTCCTCATAAAATTTAGGGTTTTATTTAAAAATTTGGTGACCACTTTCAGAGCCCTCTACAGTCAGCTGCCTCCATTTTCAGTGAGCTACTACCATGCATAAGATCTAGATCTCTGAGGTGATGAGTGCTGATCAGTGCTGGCTGTACGTAGAGCCAGGCTGAAGAAAAAAGGTGACTTTGACTGTGGGCCATGGACTCTATATTTAAACTTCACACTTTATTTGATCTATTTCTGTCATTTTAATTGCTGTATGTATGTGAAACTTCTCATTTCCAACACTAATTAGACAATTCACTCACATTCAATTCAATTTAATTCAGTTTTATTTATACAGCGCCAAATCACAACAACAGACACCTCAAGGTGCTTTATACTGTAAGGTAGACCCTACAATAACACATACAGAGAAAACCCAACCATCATATGACCCCCTATGAGCAAGCACTTTGGCGACAGTGGGAAGGAAAAACTCCCTTTTAACAGGAAGAAACCTCCAGCAGAACCAGGCTCAGGGAGGGGCGGGGCCATCTGCTGTGATTGGTTGGGGTGAGAGAAGGAAGACAGGATAAAGACATGCTGTGGAAGAGAGACAGAGGTTAATAACAGATATGATTCAATACAGAGAGGTCTGTTAACACATAGTGAGTGAGAAAGGTGACTGGAAAGGAAAAACTCAATGCATCATGGGAATCCCCCGGCAGCCTACGTCTATTGCAGCATAACTAAGGGAGGATTCAGGGTCACCTGGTCCAGCCCTAACTATATGCTTTAGCAAAAAGGAAAGTTTGAAGCCTAATCTTAAAAGTAGAGATAGTGTCTGTCTCCTGAATCCAAACTGGAAGCTGGTTCCACAGAAGAGGGGCCTGAAAACTGAAGGCTCTGCCTCCCATTCTACTTTTAAATACTCTAGGAACAACAAGTAGGCCTGCAGAGTGAGAGCGAAGTGCTCTAATAGGGTGATATGGTACTACAAGGTCATTAAGATAAGATGGGGCCTGATTATTTAAGACTCACATCTGTTTGGCAGCATCATAGTTTTGTATTCTTGTGTATTTTATTTTTATTTTTTTGCTTTTCCAAACATTAGTTGATGCCTTGGTTTACCCGCTCCCATCTACGGCAATGACATCTAATGACCAAAACATAAGGTACAGATGAAGCCTCCAAAATGACTTTCTTCTGCTGATTGTGTTGCTCCTCAGAGAGAAAAGACATTTGGAGGAGACGCACTTTTTAAATTTTAAGAAACCTGCCAAAAATTCAGATTGCTTTGTTATCATTATCATAGTTACTTCTTGAACACAGATGGATGAGGTAAAAGTCCTGTTACCTTCATGTAAAATGAAACTTTAAACGGGGACTCGCTCACAGGAGCAGTTCTGTTTCTAGAGTCTTTTTCTTTTTAAAGAAAGTTTTAAATAAATCGGATCTAAATGATTTGTGAAGCAGAGCCGTAGTATCTGTGCTAGTTTGTATTTTTACACAGAACAAAGCCTAATAAAGAAGTGCAGAAGTGCTAATGCTATTACTTTACAAATAAGCAATTTGGCAAACTGGCTCCTTTCTTTCTGACTCATTGCTTTCAAGGTGTGAAGTGTGAATCTATTAGGGGGGAGAAGAGGTAAAAATCTCCTAGCAACAAGTAATCAGTGGAAAGTGTAAGGCCTCAGTAATGTTTTTGACAGAGCTTTAGAATAAACGTTTCCCAAACTGTCCAGCTGAAAAGCAGATGAAATGTAAATCTGTACTGTTGTGCAGTGCTGTGATAATGTGCTGTTTAAAATATGTATTTCATAAAATATTTATTTTGTGCGCTTATTAAACTATACATCAGGTAGTCCTAATGCTGCGTCCGTGTGCTCGAGACTTATTTACTCACACGTGGTGTATATGGAATCGTTTGTTGAACGCAGACACATATATTATCATATATTAGAGCATATAGTGCGACGGTATAGCAGGAGACATCAGATCTGACTGCTGGAGAAGACAGATAGTAGCAATAACTAAAGTGCATATGTAACTAGAAAGATTACCCGTGCACACTCACCAGGATGCAGTCGGTGTTCTCGTGCGCGATGCAGCATTTAGACACAGATATTACTGATGATGTTGTTTGTGTTCAGATGCTGTTGTGTATTTAAAGAATGTGTCGTTGTGATCATCTTAAAGTGGCAGTGAATGCGCTGTGTTTTAGGCTTATTGCGTGTGTGTGTGTGTGTGTGTGTGATGATCACACGCATACAGAAAAATATGTTTTTTTCAGCCGAAGCGGAAATGTACTCGAGTTCTCGAGATGCACACCCTTCACACACAGACACACACAGACACACACATGCTGGTGCCAGTCATATTCAATAACAATCTAGTGCTGACCAGAGAAATCAATGAATAACAGACTAACTGACTAGAGGGTTTAACTTTGGCGCCACTAACATGGAGAAGACTTCATTCCATGAAGTGGCGAACATTAAATCATTAACCACCGCTCTGCACACCCTCCTCAGCTCTGGCTCCTTTTATCCTGTTTTGTCTTTCAAAATATAGAATATACACTCATGGCTGTTGTTCTTTGTCATCAGTTTGTGATCACAGTATTGTAAGACTAAAGACTGACGTTATCCAGAGTAACAACTGACGACTGAGTTATTTGTACAATAACTGCGTGATGTAGTGTCAGTGCTTTTACAGTAACAGTAATTATAACGCTATCACAAGCAACAAGTTTTGAAGTCTCCTTTCCCTCACCTCCTCCTCCTCCATCCTTTCCCCCTCTTCACTTGTGTTTCTCAGAACCCATTTAGGCCGAATCCATTACCAGAAGTGCAGAGGGAGAAGGAACTAGCGAGTTAGATAGACAGAGGGGAATGGAAAGCGGGAGATGGAGGGAACGTTCAACCTAATAAATTCTCCAGCAACGTTTCTCAGTTTCCTTGAGTTCTGATAGATGATGGCCTTTTTACTTGTGGTGACAGAAAAGCTTTCACTGCAGTTCTGCACAAACCTCGTACGCTAACTCTGCGCGTGTTGGTTAAACGACTTTACTTTAGCACTTATATGCAGAAACAACTGAATTCCAAATATTTTGCTTTTCATTAACAGTAGATCCCCACTGGAACATTTCTTGCTTTATTTTTTCAAGTTGATTTCCTCATTGATTAAAAATTCTCTCCACAGGAGAAAAGATTAAAACTTACACATGAAAAAGACCCCTGAACAGGGCCGACTGAGAGCCCATCCAGAGACAACAAAGTCCGGCTTGAAATATGATATGAGACATAAACTATAAATGACAAGCAGCACATTTTTGTTCTAACGAACTATTGTTCACATCAGAAGCATTTTCAAAAGGATATGAGACACAATAGGAAAGTTTTACCTCTCATCAGTGTTGCAGTATGTTGTTGAACAGCTTTGGGTCTGCATAACTGTTATTATAGAAAGTGATGATATTTCACTTTTAATGTATTTATAACAGTAATTTAACAAACGTCATGTGGCCTTTAAAAAACATTCATTTTTCATCTCAGTGGAGACTCATCAGGAAGTTTTGCTATTATACACACTTATTCCACTGGATGTGCTGATCTGATCATTATAACAACTTCTGTAAAATCATATTCAGTAAGGTGCACAGTTAGATTTCCTATTGATCATAAGATCAATGTTGAGTTTAAGACAAGCAAAGCACGTTTATAGCAGCTGATTTAACTGACTTTTGCTTGCATTATTTTGCTGACAGCCTAAATTCCAAACATTGTTAACCCTTTAAAGCCGGTCGGAGCAGCACGCTGTGTTTTGCATAACTATTTTTAAATCCCGGTAGCTCTGCAACCACATAAGCTAGCGCAAAACTTTTTAATTGCATATGAAACCGAAGGAGTTGTACTTACATCTTATGCCATCAGCTTGTCCTCGGTCACAGTTTCCTTCCACATATAGCTTTGCAAAAACTGCATAAAAAGCACTTGCAGCAACAAAAACATAATATTCCAGAAACACGCTTTGCCGATCCGATCAGCTGTTCATAACACTTCCTACGTTGGAATAGGCGTCAGCGCAAACTATTGCATGTCCTCCATGACCTGCCCGAAATCGGAAGTGACGTCATTTTCGTGAAAATGTAGTTTTTTACCATCAGGGCCTCATGAGCCTATACTGGTGTTAAAAGTTATCTTTGACTTTATGACTGTCTGTGTCGTTTCTGGGATGCTTAGGACTCATATTGCACTGCTGGAAATAGTTTATTTTGATGCATATGCTGCTTTTTTGCAAATTTGCACTATAATATTTATTTTCGTTTTTCCTGCAGATTATAAAAATTGGTGTATTTCAAAAATAAAACTATGAAGACACTCAAAATAAATTTCCTGTGGTGGGAAACTTTTTTGTGCAACTTTTTTGTATTTACAGTTTTGAGGGATAAGCCTCTTAAATTTCTCTAACTAGAAATATATGTTAAAAAAACAAAAACGATTTTCAATTTCTTTGTAGTTTATTGCACGTTTTTGCAATTTATGTAATTACTATGCACTTAATGCAGACATATTATTAAAATCTGGGCTATAACGGTTGTATTGATTGATTGTATAGCAACTTGAAATGCTCCCAAAAATGGCTCCACAGCATGTAAAAATATAATATAAGCTCTGGCGGACTTGGTTCTATGGTAGGTCTTAAAGGGTTAAAAACTAAAAAAGCAGCATTTATGAGTTACAGCATTGTGTTGAGGTGAACAGTTGTTTGCATGATGCTTCAGCGGGTTTCAGGAATGAGCTTTTCTGTGCTCTGTCACTGACTCTCTGTTCCTCCTAGAGTTGGAGGTGATGATAGTGGGGACACCACTACGTTCTTTCAAAAGACATAACACTGACATCATAAACATTCTGAAATTAATCAGGGTTAGAGTTTAAGAAATTAAAATAAAGTAGAGCGGTCTACAACAGACGAGGACAGTGATGATGAAGTGCAAACTGCAGCTAGGCCAGAACACGTGGAGCTGCTGACATCTGTAAGAAGAAGATGCTGGTAGAAAGAATCCCAGCCAAAGCTGAGTGAATGCCGACCCCAGCCAAGAACACCAAAGCTTGATTTTTAACTGATAATAAAAGCAGTGATGCGCAGTCGGGATTGCACTGAGACGTGGGTCACGTCTGCCCACTTTTTTATGAAGTTATCTTTGGGCTAGATTTCCCCAGTTTGGCTTTCAGATTTGTGAGAGTTTATTAGCTTCTTTTACTGTAGGTAAATAAGTAATGTAGTACATGACTTTGTTTACAAAAGCAGTGAGTAATGTAATCTTATAGACCTCAACACTGATACACCAAAAATACCTATTTAAATGAAAAAAATCTGTATCAAAAGGGAAAAGTTTTTTCTGCTGAAAGAAACAATGTAACGATTTCTCGCTGCTCTGTGATTTTTGTTTTTTTAAAAATTGATACTTTTTATTTATTTATTTAGGAACATTTTAATGCAAACAAAAAAACACTGCTCTGTGATTGTTGACCATAAAGATGTTTTTGTGTGTGTGTGTGAGTGTGTGTGTGTGTGTGTGGGGGGGGGGGGGGGGGGGGGAGCTGTTGAAAACATTCAAGGTGAGAACTGATATCAAATATCACACAGATCAGGTTCAGATATGGTTTCATAGCTATCACACTGTAATGGAAGTACTGAGGGAAAGACATGTCAGGGCTGCAAGCACACCCACACTGAATCATGTTTCCATCACTGCAACTTCACTAAATCTAACATGAGGTATTCTCAAAACTCAAATATGATTTGTATTAGAGGGTCGTGGTTAAACAGAGAGAGAAACAGACCCCAAGCATATGTGTCGCGTGCACACAGCTCTGTAAACAGGCTCTTTGAACCTTTGGTGCCCTCGTTTCCTTTCATTTAAAGGATTTCACCTGTTTTTATTTCATATTGTTGTCTCATCTCTCTCGCTTTCACACACACACACACACAATCATTAGTATGTGAAGCTATTTAATAGCTGGATCGATAAATGTGCTGTTCTTACAGGATCATTTGGCCTCTGAAGCAAATCTTCTGACAGCCACTACATCATTAGGGCATTACCAGTAGCCTTCTGTCTCCTGCCCCGTGCAGTTCCTCCTCCGTTTTTTCTTCTTTCTCATTTTCCTTTCTCTTCTGCAGCACATAAGGGCATTACATTTCCTGTTTTTTCCTGTGTATCTATATGGCTTTAGATGTTTGGTTGTGTAGATGTGTATTAACGTGGAGCCAGAGTGAAAGGAAAATGCAAAAAACACGCTGTTTAGGACAGCGTTTGTGCTGATATGGACTTATTTAGATGCAGCCCTGGTGACCACTAAGAGTCCATCTCTCATCATAAACCTGAAGGAATTCTGTCATTTGGAGCTACGTGATTTGTCAGCAGCTCTGTTGCAATGGTAGTACATCAATTGGGCCCGAGCTAACAGAGATAATTAAATACACTGCAGAGGGAATTGGAAAGTAAAGTGTTTATTATATATGAGCTGTGCATTTTTTCTTCAGGTGTAATTAATTTAAAGATTAACCAAACGCGTCGGCTGCTCTGAGGCCGCACACACACTAACCATAATTACTATAACAGTTATTTCCTGACACTGACACTTCTGTGGCCCGAAGGGGAAGAAAGGTTTGCAGTTGCAAGAAACTCTTCAACATACTTGATTTGGGAAATTGACTCAGATTATACAAAGAAGCAATGCTTTTCATTGCAGATGGATAACTAGCCTCACATTTAATGATTCACCCACCAACCCTCTCATTCTCTCACACACACACACACACACTAGCATACTTGTCAAAAATGTCTGGAAAGCTAGCGATAGTGTGACTGACCTCAGCATATGGGTGATTTTACTGAGAAACTTCACACTCTCTCTCTCTCTCTCTCACACACACACACACACACACACACACACTCACACACACACACACACACAGCTTTATTTTCTATTTATTTTCATCTTTAGTTGCTTTCAAACTCACAGACTCCCACATTGCCTTATCTGTCCTTGGCTGCTTTTCTACTGTCATATGGCTGCTAAATGTGATTATGACACTAACAAAGGCTGGTTAGTCAAACATGAGCGAGTGTGTGTCTCTGTGCAGGCCTGTTGAGTGGGAAGGCTAGTCTGGCTGTCACACCAGCCAGTTTCGAGCCACACCTATAATTTCTCACACTGATCACACTGACAGCTTTGCCATAATATAAAGAACAGCACGATGTAAGAATAAAGACCAAATAAATGTAGAAGTTCATGAAGTCATTCCTAGTTAACGTTAAAGGGATGGTTAGCTCAACGGTGCTCTGACTGTTTGTCAGCCTGGTGACTGAGCTGAAGAGAAACCTGGGGTTGTTCTGATTTTCTTCAATCAGAGGGATCTGGCTGCTTCAGTCACCACCATCCACGGGAAGCCAGTGGAGGTAGTTGTGGAGTACAAATACCTGGGAACCATCTTTGACAACCTCCTGAAATTCTCTGCCAGCAGAGAGGAGATTCTCAGGAGGTGCAACCGACGGCTATACCTCCTTATAACTCAACTGCTTTGGAGTCAGCACACCCATCATGATGACTTTTTACTACGCCTTCCTGGAAAGCATCATGACCTTCGTCACCTGCTGGTTCCACTCCCTCAGCCTTCATACAGGAACAGACTGCAGCGCACTGCATCAGTGTGCTCTAAAATCATCGGCCTGTCAGGACTCTGACAGGTTTTCAGCCAACAGGCCCTCAAACAGGCAGCCGAAATCATCAACGACCCCTCTCACATTCTTCACCCTGCATTTCAATGGCTCCCCTCTGGGCGACGCCTCCGCTGCATTTCCTGCAGGACTGAGAGGAGGAGGAGAGACACCTTTGTCCCCAAAGCAGCTCTGCTTTTTAACCCGATAAGAACATTTACCCCACCAGAAACATAAACTACTCTAGTCTACACTCTTTTTATACTGCCGACACTTTGTTCACTTTTAGTCGCTTACAGTTATTTATTCACCTTTCAGTCACTTTAATTTTAAAACTGTATATTCTGTGTATTTATTATCTCACTCTTATTGCCTGTTCTTGTTGTCCTTATCTTCAACGTTATGCTGCTCTGTTGCTTGTTAATTGCCCCTTGGGGATAAATAAAGTCTTTCTGATTCTGAATCAGTGACGAATAGTAAGATTTATGGAGGGCAATATTTATAGAGTGAAATAATCTTTTTTCAGGCTAAATGATGATCTTCTAAATTGGTATTACAACATTTCCTCCCCAGCTTAAAAGTTTGAGAGTTATATGAGAGAGTCAAGTACTTCTGATACTAGTGAGGCTTTTTTCACATGTAATACTATTAACAGGATGATCGACCTCTGTTGGGGTAGCGTTCAGGTAGCTGCTCTGCTCTGTGTTGGTACAGGGCATTGAAGATGATAACAGTGGGTAGATTATATTCTTAAACTTAGTTACAGCGCTTTCAGAAAGACATCTACTGTGATGACGTCTACTCTCCACTGCTGTGTAATCAATTATTGTAAATGTAAATGTTATCAGGAAATGATCAGACAGGAGAGGGTTTTCAGGAAACACTGTTAAATGTTCAGTTTCTATGCCATATGTTAAAACAAGATCTAGAGTGTGATTAAAGTGGTGGGTGGGTTCTTTTACAGTTTGAGAGAAACCAATTGAGTCTAACAACAGATTAAATGACATGTTGAGGCTGTCATTTTTAGCATCTACATGGATGTTAAAATCACCCACAATAATTATTTTATCTGAGCTCAGAACTAAATCAGATATAAAGTCTGAGAAATCAGACAGTATAAGGTCGAGGTCGACAAAAAACAAAACAGTATTTTGAGTTTTACAGTTAAGGTGGACAAGGCTACTCCCACAGTAATGTGTTTTCATTTGAAAACACATCTTTTTCTCTCCGTTCTGGCCTCCCGTCCACACTGAGACGCCGTCTTTGGTCAAGGAAAACGCAACGTTTTGAAAACGCTCTCCAAAGTGGATACATTTGAAAACGCCGTTTTGGGTCCCAGTGTGGACAGCGAACCCGGAGCCTTTTTGAAAACAGTGATGATGCATTTTAGTCATGTGACCAATTAAACAAAGATAGCGGAGGGCGTTATACAGCAGTTGTTTCGTTTGCTCTCAGTTCTGACAGCCCTGTTAAGATTAATATCAGTCTGTACATGCTTCAGATAGCTTTTCTTCAAAATCTTTAATTCTCACTCGCGTTTGCAACTTTGTACTTTTGTGTTACTCGCAGCAACAACTCCACCTCATTGTGAGTCCATTTGAAAAACTCGGTGCTTTTCCTCGACATTTTGCCGCAACGTTTCAAACAGCCGGAAAGTAAATAAGCAGCAGAAAGAAATGAGGAAGGTTGAATTGTCTTGCATGTCACGCATGCGCAGGACTGGAACATAATGTGGACGCACAACTCTGTGAAAACGAATGAAAATGATAGTGTGGACGCGGAGCGTTTTCAGACGAAAACGCTGTCTTCAAATCTGTCTGGACTAGTGTGGACAAGGCTTCAGATTTTCAAATACATTAAAACTCTGTCTGGGTCTTTGGTTGATTAATAGAGATCGACCACCTGACTTTTGCGCATTGCATTGTGGGTATGAGTGGCAGAAAAATCAAAACACTGCATCAAGCGCTAGCATTTCCAGCACCGGTAATCATTAATTCTGCAGTTTTAATCCCTACTTGCATTTTATTTGCCCCAAAAACAGTTCTGTACAAAACGAAGGAGAACACAGCAGCTCCGTACGAAGACAGACGTGACGAAAAGCCAAAAAAAAGTAGGAGGAAAAAATCAGAGTGAAAGGGTCAGACCAGGGGTCCCCAAGCCCAGTCCACGAGGGCCGGTGTCCCAGCAGGTTTTAGACGTGTCCTTGATCCATCACAGCTGATTTAAATGGATAAATGACCTTCTCAACATGTCTTCAGTTCTCCAGAGGCCTGGTGATGAACTAATCATGTGATTCAGGTGTGTTGACCCAGGGTGACATCTAAAACCTGCAGGACACCGGCCCTCGTGGACTGGGATTGGGGACCCCTGGGTCAGACCCACACGAGCATGCAGAGTGGAGTAAGGACGTCAGCGTGCTGCCCAACTTTCATCACACACATATTTATTATTATATGGTCCTAAGTGTGAGTGCACACACTCACAACATGTTTAGTAACTTCAGATCCTGCAACAAGCCCAGGTCCAGTTTACTTTGGTGATTTGGACGATTCCATCTCACAGCTGTTGTTTTTTCCTTTATCTCCTGTACAGACCAACACAATGTATTTGTCGTTTCAGGTTGTAGTGTTACACAACATTTTCAGATCTAATAGAAATAAAATGAGTGTTTCGTAATTCACTCAGTTTATTGTCTTTATTTATAACTGGCATCATTGTTTCATTCTATTATAGAATCTGACAAGAAAGAGGCAACATTGTAAAAATCCATTATGCTTTATTAGCTGCTTCGGTGAAAAACAAATAAACAATGCAAAACAACATACTGGAAAACAGTTATTCATCACTTGATTGCTTCAATACAACACTTGGGCACATATATGCGGGACGTTTCGTGGCTGTTTCGATATCGCTCTCTCTCTTAACCAATCAAATCTCGCTGTGGTAGCAGCTTTAAACTCGGTATGACCCAGGATGATAGTGGGGTCCAGTCTGGATCACATTCCTGCATTTTGTAGGCTGGTTTTCCTACAAAACACAACAAACATTGGCCCGCAAAGCCACAGTGAACAAAGCAGCACAGCGCAACAAACTCAATTCAAATCAATATAAGACTTATTTGTAACCTACATCAACAATTATGTTATGATAAATTACGTAATAACTACAACAGAAGACTCACCTTTGTGGGAATGCTTGGAGCAGACTCACGTGTGAGCTGGAGTGTTCTGGGATGTTATATTTGGTCTTTGAATGGCTGCAATCCAGGCCATCCGTCGGCTCTTTGTTACTTTGGAAACACGGCTTGAACAATTTTTGTTCCACGACGGAATCCGATAAAAACCGATCTCTTTACCCGTCAGCTTCTTCTGGCTGTCATGCTATTGCAGTTAATAATACAACAGCCTCTTGCCAGTTTTGTGTTTCTTTTTATCGCTGTGTGACTGTTTTCATGTGAAAGCCTGCGTGCGCTAGTGCCACTTGCCACTCGTACCTACAATCCTTTGCGGTTTTACCCCGGAAATGACGTCACATTTTCAGTGTCTATCCGGTCGTTAAGTGATGACGTGACGAATCCTACTTCCGGGCCTAAAGTAGTCTGCGTTTAATATGCTTTTGTGTTGTTAACATTTTTAATGTTTTGTATTTTCTTCTATTTAATCTCAAAAAGCTCCTAAAACAGTCAGTGATCACTGTTGACCTCCCTCGGCTTTTATTGCCGCTAATCATTTACTTAAGCTCAGTTTTTAAAACCTTAGGATGTAGCTACAGCCCAGCCCATGCAGCAGTATATGAATGACTAACCTCGTATTGTGGATGGATTATCTCAGCTGTTCTCCTGGCTGAAGTTTGGTCCTTTTACAGCATCCTGCCATGCGATTACATTTGTTCCTGACCACCGAGAACACTCACGTTAACTATTATCGAGTGGAAAAAAAGTTAGCTTGTTTATATTATGCTAACATAGCTGTGTCGCTAGCGGTCACGTAGCACATCATTATATACCAGCTAGCCAAACTTCAGTAACCCTACAAACGTCACTGCTGTTTAGTTTTCTGTCTTCATTTATGTTGGAAGTGATAACAGAGCTGTACGTTTTAATTTGTTTCCAAAACCCCGCAGTCAGGACATGCTATATTGTATTTAGATAGAAGCTAGCGAGCTAACTTCCTGCAAACTTCTAACTCCGTTAAATGTCATAAATTCCGTTTTCATGGATGTTAAACTCAACTGTTACACCTGGTAGAGCAGAACGCTGATCATTTTATTAAAGATGAAAGACTTTAGACAGTTTTTCAACTCTCAGTAATGCCATAGTGATCGTTTGATATATGGACCTGCAGCGGAGTTTAGGCCCAGACACGGCTAGTGACGTCAGACTTAACGACCAGATAGGGTGGAGTGGATCGCTGCCACACACCCCCCTCGGCCTGTGCTTCGAGGATTCTGACAATTACTCCAGTCAGGGGTCAGATCGGCAGTGTTGATTATTTAAACTAACAATTGAAAAAAGAATTATTATTTTATGCACTAATAGGTAGCTAAAAGAGAGACACCTAATGTTTAATAACTCACATTTGACTGTTTTACTCTTTGGTGCTGTTGAGGATACTGTATTGTTCTTTCTTTGTTCTTTTTTTATGTTTAAACCATTTTTTGATGGTTTTTAGTTTGTTTTTTGTCTGTTTGGGAGCTGACACAGTCTCTATGGAGATGGGGTTTTGGGGGGATAGCAGGAGGAGAGAAGCTGCAGAGAGGCGTGTAAGACTGCAACTCTGCTTCCTTGTTGCACTCTGCATAGTCACGTTTTGGGGGGATTTAATAAATTTGAAAAGATTTCTAAAAATAAGGGCATCAATCCCACTTTGGATGGAGCAGCTGTCTTTTCTAACAAGACCAGGTTTTTCCCAGAAAGTTTCCCAATTATTTATAAAGCCCACATCTTTTTTGGGACACTGGTGAGACAGCCAGCAATTTAAGGAGAACATGCGGTCAAACGTGTCACTCCTGGTCTGATTGGGGAGGGAACCAGATAAAACTACAGGCCTCAGGTGCTGATTCTGGTTCCTACTGCATTCCGCTCGTCCTCTGCCCTCTCTCTTAGGAGGTCCTCTAAGTATTTCTTCAACTGCCCATTTTTTTCCTCAGTTGAGGTCAGTGACACTGCACTCCTGCAAGCACCCGCTCTGTTGCTCAGTTTCCTGATGGTTTGCCAGGCTCACCTCGAGACACACTGAAAATCTGTGTCCATGGCCTCACTGATTCCTTTCTACACCCAAGGTTTTGCCTCAGCGACCCACCAAACTGCATTCTGCTCGGCCTGCCGTACCCATCAGCTGCTAGTGAAGTTCCACCAGGTAACCGAAACTGATAGGACTCCTTCAGCTTGATGGCTTCACTTCCAGTGTCCACGTCATTACTTAAAAAAGTACAAGATGCCATTTTTAATTTCAAAAAGGAGCATGCAATGTATTCAGAAAAGATATCTCTTAGGAATATCGCTGTGCTCTTTGGAAGGCAGTGTGTCTCGGACTCGGGAATGTTTGGCTTGTTCTTTTTGTCTGTCAGCACCTTTAAAAACTGACGATGGGAATTGTAGATGGAACCAAGATAAAGGATCATGAATTCTAAATGATTCCTCTGGGCAGTTACAAACTAAAATTTTACATGGCTCTTATTTAAACACAAAGTAATTACAGAGTCATAGATATCGATCAACAAACCCTTTCATTCTTTTTCTCATTCACTTTTACTAGGGGCCAATAAAAACCTTTATTGTTACATCTTTAAAGGCTTCTGGTGGGATGTTGGCTGGGAACCAATAAATAGTCATTTGGTGCAAGTCAATTCTGAGTGATTAAGCAAGACAAGCTAAAATCATTGCTTATATCTAAGAGTAACCAGTCACAGGTGTGAGGCTGTGACACACCTGTGTGTATTCGGTGCACATGTGAGTGTGTGTATCATTACGAGAGAGACAGCACCAGTTTTTGGCTCAACCAAGAGAGCTTGATGAGATGGATTTTGAGACAAACACACACACATGGGGCATGCATGTTAGCCCTCTTTGCTTCCATCTCCACCAGCACGATGAGTGCATGGAGGCTTTTAACTAATCACATCATACAAAAGGTGGGGGCAGGGGGACATGTCTTATGAATGACTCATCCACTTTCACATCCTTCACCTTTTCCTTTCCCTCTGTCTCCCTCTTTTGGCCCCTTCTTTCCTTCAGCAACCACAACACTCACCGTCTCACTCTCTCAGGTCTTATCTCATATTGCACACTCAAGGTATTTGTAATCCGCTTACACTTGTTCAGCCTTCTTCTGGATTGTAATTTAATACGGGCTGTGCCACCGTATATGTGTGTGTAAGAGATATAAGGTAACTGTATTTACCAGCTGCCATCATGCATCTCTCCTCCATTCTCTTTTTACAAACACACATGCATGAAGAACCCAGCTGAAAACTTCCCAACATAGCTTTTGTTGTAGGCCACGAGTAAGTCAATGTCCTTTTGAGACAACAGGAGATTAAGGGTAGAAGAGAATATGAGAAAGTTAAGACACACAAGAAGGAATCAGGCGATATACAAAAAAGCAGAAGATATAAAAAGGCATAACGAAAAGACCAGAAGAATGAACGTAACCAGACCTTAGATGTGCCACAATAGGTACTGATGTTCATTGTCTACATAAGACGACTAATTCTGTTCCCATTATCTGGTCACAAAGTGAGTTTAATGAAGAAATCACCATGGGATTCAGTCATGTGCATTCATGGTCCCCAGAAGAAAACTCAGTTTTGTATGTGTGTGTTTAATAATCTTTTATCTTGTTCTATTGTTAGGAATCTTTAGGAGAGTGGCAGTATGTGTGTGTTTTGCTGTAGTGGATTAAAGTTAAAGGCAAGTCGTCCTCTAGGGGTCACAAGTAGAGCTTAAAGCTTGTATTTGTTTTACAGTAAATATGAGATCAATGGCAGACGAAATGTGGTACTTTGGTAAAACAACTCACAAAAGGAGTGGCTTCTGACTTGTGGGTCGCACAGTGGAGGTGGCTGCATAGAACTACTGCTGCTGGCTCTTCTTTGTCAAAAAGCCCCCGAAAAATCTAAATACTAACAAGATAAAGACAAACAGCTAAAAGTGACTAAATAGGACAGGGCTGTGGTGAAGGACAAACACGGCAAGACGAAAACCAAGAAACGAGTCAAAACTATGACTGACAGAAGGTGACGTTATGGCTAGCATTGGGGCTACTGTCAGCAAAAAGGACGACAAAACTGATCTGAGAGCGATACTTATGGAAATTAAGACTTCCAAAAAGAAAACACAGAAGTGAAGTGTGCAAAACCAACACAAGACTCGAGGAAGCCGAGGTTCGTATTCTGGACATGCAGCGGAGGATGCTACTAAAACTACAAGCCAAACCGAGTCTCAAAACACCAAACAAGAAGGACGCTCCCACCCAACAGAGTCAGGCCATATGGCATAGTTGGGAATGCAGAGAAAAATGCCCCATGATAAGAGACTTCATTGAAAATCTTTTGAGAGAGTACCTGCAACTCCCCTCGACATCGAACTTACACATTGAGCAAGCGCACCGTGCCCCACCACCACCACCTCGGTCTATTATTGTACGCTTTCAAGAAGGAAGAAATACTCTAAAAAGCATGGCAAGCGAAGGGGTTCCAATGGAAAGGTAAAGAGATTAACTGTTGCCTTAATTGAGATGCCGGGAATACTGGTTCATGCTCAGTCTGGAAGAATTGTGCTAGGAGTACTTCAAATCAAGGGGCCCACTCCGAAGTGTGTGGCTGACCCCCTTTTTTCTTTTTTTTTAAACACCCACAAGTGGAAATTCTGTTTTATTATCTTATTATCTGTGTGATTGTTATCTTGTTAGCTGTGGTTCTCAGCAGCACTGTTCGGACAATGTGGTATTGTTATGTTAATTCTGACAACAATGTTCCACCCTGAACATGGCAAACACTGTTAATATCCTCTCCTTTAATGTAAGTGGAATAGTCAGCCCACAAAAGCGGTCAAAGGTACTGTCTAAAGTAAAGAACGTGGTCCTACAGGAGACGCGTTTGTCAGATCAAAACGAACTGGATGTAAACAGGACTTAATGATGTCGGGAGAGATGCTAATCCTTCCAGGCTGGACTTCACACATTTCTCTGCTCTTCACTCTACATACTCGAGAAAATGATTACTTTATACAATTATAATCACCGACATAAAGTTAAAACTTGCAATATTGGCACAGTTGACCTATCAGACCACTGTCCAATCTGTATGTGTAATTATTTCTAGCATTCTGAATGATTCAAACAGTAGGGAGAAATTTAATAAAGAAACTGATATACATATAGATATATATATGTGGATCAGCTACTGACTGGAAGGTTGCTGGTTCGATCCTTGGCTTCCCCAGTCTGCATGCCAAGTATCCTTGGGCAAGACACTAACCCTAAGTTGCCCTCTGATGCGTCCATCGCAGTGTGAATGTTGGTTAGATTGCACTTAAGTATAGAAGGAAGAGCTTGTATGAGTTGGTGTGAATGAGGCATGTTGTATAGAGCACTTTGAGAGTAGAAAAGCACTATATGATGATCAGTCCATTTACCATTTATTTTCAGGAAAATGACAACAGGGATGTGGCACAGTCCGTCCTATGGAACGCCTGTAAAGCGGTTATACGAGGAAAAATTATTGCCTACAATTCCCTGACTAAAAAACAGAACTTGGAAAATTACAGTTGGATCTCAAGGAATTACAAAGACAACACAAAAATACTTTACACAATGACAAAAAAATGAAAAAAGACATCACAAAATGAAACTGATGCTTTAAAGGGATGCACCGATACCACTTTTTTGGAAACGAGTACGAGTACGAGTACTTGCATTTCAGTACTCGCCGATACCGATACCGAGTACTTAATAAAAACATGATTTAAATTTGCAGGTAACAGCTTTAGTCCTATAAAGTATGGGTGATTAACCCCTTACACGCCGCTCAAACATAGAAAGGTCTCAGACTGTGGTATCGGTCCCCGGTATCGGGGGACTTTTAACGAGTACGAGTACTTTAGAAAACGTGGTATCGAGGCCGATACCCGATACCGGTATCGGTATCGGTGCATCCCTAATGCTATATACTCTGAATCTTCCTTAAACAAAATTATTACGAAGCAGGTGGGAAATCAATACTGTAGCTAGCTTTTAAGCTAAGAAAGCACCAAGCAGATAGTTCAGTCCATAAAATAAAACAACCAAAAAAATGGCATTATACAAATAAGTATAATACAGCAGAGTTTCAAAACATACTATAAAGATCTGAACTCCCAGCCTGACCTAAATAAAGAGGACCAGATAGAAAAAGTTCCCTAAATCTCCCCGAGGTCTCAGGACAGGAGAACAGTATGCTAGATAAAGAAATCAATGCTGTAACTGCAAGACTGAAACCACATAAGAGCGTGATGGTGAATGGTGAATGGTACCAAGCCTACAGGGAGGAATTAACTCCTGGACTGAAGGCAGTGTGTAACTGTGTCCTTAAAGGTGGGGAGGTTCCCACTCATGGAAAGAAACAAGCATATCTGTTGTTCCAAAGGAGGGAAAAGATGAACTGAACCGTAGCAAATATCAGTATTAAACCTGGATTATAAAATATACACATCCATATTAGCCAAAGGACTTGATAATATCATACCCAAACATATTAATCTCGACCAAACTGGGTTTAGAAACACTCTCCACCTCGTACATCATATAAAAAAGAATCATCTAGAGGCAATGTTGATGGGTTTAGATGCTGAAAAAAGCATTTGACTCTGTAAGATGGTCATTTCTCTATAAGGCTTTGGATAAGATTGGATTTCATCAGACAGTTCAATCAATTTACAATAAACCAACAACCAAAATGAAAATAAATATCAGTCTATCAAAACCATTTACTCCTGAAAGATCATGCCGACAGGGCTTCCCCCTCTCACTGATCTCATTTGCTTTGTTTGTTGAACCTCTTTGTCAATATGTAAGACAGGATAACCAAATTAGATTGATCAAGATACAGGGAGACGATCGGAGGCTGTCTCTCTTTGCTGATGATATTTTAATCTACCCAGGCCAACCAAATGAATCCCCACCAAGAATAATGATATTAGAGGAATTCAGATCACTATCAGCATAAAAATTAAATATTCAAAACACACTTATGACCTTTAACTTCCAACCTGGAATAGAATTCAAACATAAGTCCAATCTTAAATGGGATAAGAATTCCATTAAATATCTTGAGGTGATTGTCACGATCCTGGGTCTTATGACCCAGTGTTTTGAGTTTTAGTTATTTTGATGTTTATAGTGTATGCTTAAGCTTATTAGGTTTCCTATGTTCATTTGCTTATTAGCTCCCCCTTGTGTTTTCAACCCCTGTGAAGTCTCCGTTGCCCTTCGTGTGTTTCATGTCTGTGTGTCTTATGTTGTCATGTCTGCCTCTCATGTTTCCTGTTTTATTTTGAAGAGATCTCGTGTTTTTATATTATGGATTATGTTTTGAGTCCTTTGTTGTACTGTTTCTTGTTTCCCTAGATTTCAGTTATGGTTATCATAGGTTTAGTTCTTTGGCTTTGTAATATGGCTTCCCTGTGTTCAATGTTGTGTCTACTGTGACCTTTTTGTACCATGTTTCTGGTCCCTATGTTCTGTCTTCTCAGTTGCTGATAAGTTTGCATGTTTAGAGTTCAGTCAGTGTGTTTCCTGTTTTACTTTGAAGGTCCACGTCTCATGTGAGTGTTTCTAGTTTTGCTTCCCTTGTCTCGTCCAGCCTGATTACTCCCAGCTGTGCTCTCCTTCTGTGTCTCATTCCCTCGTTATCCCTCTGTGTATTTAAGCCCTGTGTTTCTCTTTGTCAGTGTTGTAGTCTCCCTCATGACTGTGTGCCCCTCCGTGTGGTTCCTTGTGAGTCCGTTCCTTAGTACTTCCCAGTTTAGTTTCATATTATTTTGTATCGCCTTTATCCTCTGTCAGCAATAAAGCTGTATTTTGAGTTCAGTCCTGTTTCCCCGTGAGTTTGGGTTTGGGTCCTCTCCTGCCTGCACACAGCCTGATCATGACAGTGATGTTATGTAAATACAATAAAAAGCTTTTTGAAAAGAACTGTATAAACTCAAAACTAAAATCAGATTTAACGAGATCGAGTCTTCCCATATGGAAAAGAAAGAGTGAAAACTTATAAAAGACTTGAATCAGATGTGGCCTACTTCATATACTGAATCATGTAAGGCTGATATGATTTACTCATAGTGGCCACTTTCATATATTGTTCCAGGAAGTATCCAAAACATACAAGTTTCATTTATATGATTTTTCAGTGGATCTTATATCTGTTTTCACTCTTGTATGCTTTTCATACAAGTTTCACACAAGACAGATACAAACTTTATAAGATTTATATAAATCTTTTCCATATGGGTTATCCCAACTTTGGGTCAGATTAACAGAACAGAATCAATGTTTGTCATAAATGTTTAGCAAAGTTGTGTAGACAAATACTGTGCATACACGTCAGCTTTCTTTTTCCAGGAATGTTGTACCTCTCCTAATGTAAATTCTTTGCGCGAGATCACCAATAAAAACTGAGTAAACTGGACAGAAACAGAAAGATGTCTTGTCATCCAAACATGAAGAGAGAGAAAAATGATGTTTTTTAATCAGCTTTAAGTTCAGTTGAGCTAAATGAAAAACATTTTATATGAATCATTCAAATCCCACTCCAACATTGAAGGGATCACACTCCCTTTGTGTGTGTGTGTGTGTGCGTGCATGAGTGTGGGTGTGTGGGTGTGTGTGTGTATGTGCATGTCTCTCTGAGGCAGGAGGGTCCTTCATTGTAAAGGTAAACCAGAAAGTATCATTACCTGCTGTCTGCTGTGCTCTCATGTCTCGTGCACTCACACACAGGTAGAGCTGGTCTCACAGTATAACATCTCTAATTGAAATCTTCTAACAGCTTCACAGGCTACTTGTGCAAGCATGAGCCAGAGAAAATGAAAGAGATGAAAACTCATTTCTTCTAGAGTATTTTTCTGTGGTTGTTTTGAAAAACCTTAAATTGTTTCATGATTTTATTGTTATTATGTGGTTATGTTACAGTTTTTGGCTCAATTTCCCCCAAATAATAGAACTTTAACAAAAAGGTTAACTGGTGAATCTAACTCACCCATAGGTGTCTGTTGAATGGCTGTCTGTGAGGCTGGTGTCCATGGTGTATCCTGCCACTTGCCTTATGGTTGCTGGGATAAGCTCCAGACCCTAAGCGGAAGAGAATGGATGGAAGAATGGAAAAAAAACTCTTAGCATTTCTAACACCACGCTTATATTTCCCCAACGTAACTCTTTAACTCTTAAAAATGGGGGCAAGCACATGCTTAGTCAGGTTGGGGAAACCTGCAGTCACCTGAGACTGAAGAAGTCACTTGGATGAAAACGCTACGTCCAGATTCAACTTTTGGGATTTACTTACCTGGATGATTCAGCGTGCATCAAGACATGCTAGTCAGAGTTTCGACTCACTGCCATTCTATGTTGTAATGATACTTTACAAAGAGCAAGACTTATTAAAGAGACTTTGAGAGAGAGAGTTGTTCAGTAGAAACAAAGCTTACTGTCTGAGTAAAGCTGTCATTGTCTTTGTAAAAGGACACTCATTTTCCAAGGCGGAAATCGCTTTGAGAATGAAACTGACTCATTAACCTCTGTTTGATGCAGAATTAACTTAAACTTCTAACATAAGACTAAACAGCAGCGCCTTCTACTAGTTTTACATGAGTTTAATTGAATTTGCAATATTTGAGCATCCTTTCTCCAAGCTTTTAGAAGCATTTGGCAAACAAGGTTTAAAAAGGCATTTTAGAATATATAAAGAGAAAGACTGATTGATCATCATCTGCTACTCTGCTACTATCTTACTGTTCCATCCTCACGCCTCATCACTGTGGGGAACAGAGCTTTCAGTCACTCTGCTCCTCGGCTCTGCAACTCTCTTCCTCCTGCACTAAGAAATATTGACTCCCTCTCCGTATTTAAGTCACAGCTCAAAACACATCTGTTTAAACTGGCTTATTCGCTTTAATGCTGATTTTATCTGTTGTCACGCTCTGTTTTGTCATTTTAACTTATTTTATGTATTTTGTGACTACTGTTCCTTTTATTAATTGTGTTTTTTGTAAGGTGACCTTGGGTTTCTGAAAGGCGCCCTCAAATAAAATGTATTATTATTATTATTATTATTATCATTATTATTATTATTATTATTATTATTATCAGGTTCACCTATTAAAGGAAAGAAGGAAGAGAATAATATATTAGAATCACAACACCAAATAAACTGCAAAAACCTGCTGGCAGCATTTACTAAAACATGCTTTCCTAAAACAGACACAAGTCTCATTAAAATGACTACTTCCAGTGTTGGGGAGTAACGGAATACATGTACCGCCGTTACGTATTTAAAATACAAAATATGAGTAACTGTATTCCGTTACAGTTACCGTTTAAAAAGGTGGTATTTAGAATACAGTTACTTTGTTGAAATAAATGGATTACACAGCGGTACTTCCCTGTTTCATATTGTGGCGGGTCAGGACTGTTTGGGTTTTGTTTGACAGCTACGTTCTGTTGTTCCAGGCAGCGTTACGGTTGCCATGGTTACGGGGTGAAGCTCTCTCTCTCTGTGTTTCCTGGGTGAGAGAGGCCTTTTTGTTGTTGTTGTTGTGCTAAGCTAACAGGCAGAATGCTACAGGCTCTAAAGAATGTAGCATCATAGGCAGTGTAGTCCGTGCTGCAGGGAGAATGGACTGCCATACCCGTTATGTGTCTGTGAGCGAGGGAGGGAGAAAAAGGAAAAGTACGAGGAAAAGGAAAAAACGGGAGCTGGAAGCATGTAAATATAATAATAACCACTGCAGCCAAGAAGAGAGCCTGACGAGCCCAGCTGTAAGTAAGCTATTAAGACTCGACTGTACACCGTGTTCGTGTTTTCCTCCAAAAACAATAAGTTCTGTTGGAGCAGCCTTTCAACGCCTCTCTCTGTCTCTCGCAAGCTAAGTTGACCCAGACAACAAAGTAAAGCTAGTTTTCAGCTACGAGCCGACACAGAACCCACCGTATTAGCCAGAGGTCCCTTTACTACGGTTCGGAGCCGCGGACCTTCAGTAACAGTAATAAATCACAGCAATAGTACATTCATGTAGTTGTAAACAGCATGATAATATATTAAGTAATCCAAAGTATTCAGAATACGTTACTCTCATTGAGTAACGTAACGGAATACGTTACAGAATACATTTTAGGGCATGTATTCTGTAATCTGTAGTGGAATACATTTTAAAAGTAACCTTCCCAACACTGGTTACTTCCATATCTTTATTTAATTAGATTTAAATAAGTATTGTTTTGACCAGCTTTGACCTTAGATAAAAATGTCTTTTAATAAATATTGGTGAACAAATAAACCACTTACGGTTTCCACGCCGGTCTGGTGGTTTGGAGAAGCCTTCTTTTATCCAGCTACACGTTAGAAGGTTTTGTCACAGCTCCTGCTATTTCTTTTGTGACTAGAAACATTTATGGATGGTCAGGCTGCTGCACACCTATAGAAACACAAAGCTTTCTTTTTCTTTCTTTTTTCTTTGTTTTTTGCCACCAAGCCATTTGTCGACTTGCAGTCATTTGACAAAGATTGGTATGTGCCCAACTTGTAGATTTTTGTCTAAAATTCTTACTCATAGTCATTTTCATGGGTTTGTGCACACGATTGTTGTCGTCATTATTATTATGATTGTTTTTGCTGTTGTTACTTTCATTTCTTGTGGTTGCATTCACTTGTTTATTATAATATGTGTTGCACTTAAACCACAGATGGATAAAACAGCAGCTTTACCTATCCCAAATGGTTTATTCCAGCCCCACATGAGCTTAGTAATCAGTTATTTTCAATTGGCAAAAGAAAAGTTGTTAAGATAATGTGCAGAAATAAACACATTTTAGGCTGTTCTCTGTTGCTGCGCAGGATGCAGTGGTCCAGATGATTATTGTTATTTTACTGTCTGGGCAGGAAGCTGAAATGTCTGAACTCACAGTGACTGGCACACATACTCAAACACCCCACCATGAGAGGGGGTTACACAATGTTATCTCACCCTTGACTCAAATGCCCACACACTGAATGAAGGATTTTTAAAAAGTTGACGTTTTCTTTCTTCTAGTTTCGAATTCTTGCCTCATTGCTGTTTTTTTTGTAATAACTGACTTACTTAAGACACACTCACACTTTTTCTTCAGTTGTTTTATCTTTCTCTCAGTGTCCCACTCCCACGTTTCCCCACACTTCTCTTTCTTCTCCATCTCTCTCTGTCTTGCCTTCTCTCTCTCTAAGGTTGTGGGGGACCTGTAGAATCAAATGAAAGAACCCATATCACCCTCACTCACAATAAAATACATAGTGTTTAAATGGCGGGAACAGCTGCACACACACACATCAATCACTCACACACATGCACTCTGACGGCCTATAAAGGCTGTACTTTGTGTGTCAGTGGGTGGCACCAGCAAATACTCTAGTGTTAGAAAAGCCTTACTGCTGCAGAGGTGATAGAGATAAAGAGAAGGAAATAGCTAACTGTCCTAAGAGTCAAAATCTCTTCTCTAGTACTCTCCATCCATAGGAAACTGGGATCTAGAATAGGTAAAGTAAAGGCTGTGTTTTGCACTGAAAGGTTCAAATATAATGCAGGAATTTAGCCTGAAATGCCTGAAAGTCCAACATAGATTACGGGAGGGTAAAGTCAAGAGCACAGTAATGACGTTTAGAGGCAATCAGTCACAATTAAAGTCCATGCCATACCTCCTTTTTCTTAGTTTTTAAGATTCCTAGCGGTTAAAAGCTTCATTCTCACACCAAATGGAAGTTTGGTAGAGATAAAATGCTGATTGATGGGTTAACTCCCTGATGAAGGCTTATATACCAAATTTTCTTTGGAGTTTTTTCGAAGGTAAAACATGACTAAGTCTGGAAAATAAAGATCTCCTTTGACTCAAAGGAAATGCCTCCATTCAAAGACTGAAACCAACCAGATGGTTGGCTATAAGATGAACAAGGCCACAGGAAGCAGTACCCTCCATTGAGAAGGAGAGGCTAAGTTGAAGAAAGAAGTACAACAAGCTATCCATACCCAAAGCCTTAGAAACTGTTAAGCAAAGACTCAGTGTTGGTTAACCACTTTAAGAGGTATATCAGAGCAATAGAATTCAAATGTTCTCCACTGAATTATTATACACAGCAAATCCAGCATGTCCAAATTAACACTGTCAGATTTGATTTCAACACTTTTAAAGTGTCTATATGGGTCCACACCAGAGAGTGTTAATTTAACTCTTTTTGGAGAGTTGGTACGTTAACTCTGATTTAGTGTTAAACACCAAATCTGTCTGGAGTTGATAATTTAACACTTACTAATGCTAACTAGGTGTTAAGAGTTTATATATTAACTCTCAAAGAGTATTTTAGTTTAACTACGTAAGAGTTATCTTCTAATTAATTCTAAAAAGCAGGAATTTTACTGTTCTGAACTTCTAGAAATATCTTTTGGAAATAAACATTTACTAAAAAGACGCAATGGTTTCTGAAAAACATTTATTCTGAACTGTGCACCACAATTTCAAAACATTTTCTGAAAGATGTAACAGTGTACATGTTCTCACTTTCATTAGAACTTTGTTTATCAAAAGGTCTGACATAGGTGAGCTGGTAAATGCAAATAACAGTATTCTCATCACTTATTTCTTCAATACAATATGGATGTCCTTCATTCATCACTTTGTGGAACTTCAACGCACTTCTGCTCTCCCCCATATTCCATCTTCACAAGCATATCCTATGTGGAGATTGAATAAAAATTAGTTGACACTAATTAATGGCACAAATCAATTGCAGCACAGTAAAAAAAAAGGAATCCTTTTTGAGACATTACTTGTGTAAAGTATTTTCCCAAAAGACAAGGACACAGACAACAGGTAATACTGAACTAAATGTAAAACCTCAACCATTTTCATTTTTACCTAAACCGTGTGCACAAAACTCTGGAGGGATCTAAACGCTAACGCAGAACCCAGTCAGGACGTCTGCTACTGCTGTTTGCTCGGTTTTTATGGGAGATCGTTTTCAGGCTTCAAGTAGCACCATAATACCAACATTTCACATTCTAGACATTGTTTTAGGTGTATTTGATCAAAGGTTTGACTGAAAATTCACCTGCAAGCTTTTTTTCAAGGCTGTGGTATTTGCCCGCAAACAATACCTTTCATCTAGCTAAAACAGAATATTATGCTATCAGCGAGCAACATGGCTAATGCCTTTCACACAGCTTTGTCTCAACTCCAAAGAGCCACGGAAGTAAAAGCTAATAATAATAATTGAAACAATCTTTGAAAAAATGACTTACCAAGCATGGCAAACAACTCAAATATGTAGAGCAAAATGTTCTGAAACGGCTTCACTTCAGCTTCGATTGGAGCCGTGCTGGGGGCGGAGTCTGTGAATTTACTCTATTGGTGTCATAGCCCCTGTAGGAGTTCAGAGTTAAGAGGTCAAGAGTTAATGTTTCCATTGTAACACCTCCAGATTTGACATAGAAACACTCATTTTTAACACTCGATTTTAACTACTATCATTTTACACCTCAGAGTTACAATAACAGAATGTGACTCTACTTAGAGTAAAATTAACTCTACTTTTGCAAGAAGACTACTAACACCAAAACATTTAACACTTTTGAATTTGCTCTCAGAGGCACGTGAAGAATATGAGAAAAGCGCCACCAAGACTGGAGACAGAGCAATACTGGAAGAGCATATGAGAGAAGAATGCAACACATAACAACAATGCTCAGTGGCTAGCAGATCTAAGAGCAGACCAAAGCAACCTTCCTGAACAGCGACCAGTAACCATCACAGCCTGGCAACACAAATGAACCAGCAGCTAATCCATAATATGTACCTGGAAAGGCTAACTGAAGGCCAGACCATCCGATACCATCCAAACCCAACCAATAACTTCCCTCAACACAACATGGAAGGGACAAAACACCAGCTAGACAGAGCAATCACTCCAGACTGTAAGACCAGACTGACCAACCTGTTCACCGTTAGCATTAACTACAAGAAAGCGTATGGCTCAGTGCCTTAAACATGGATTCTGGAATTCTTAGAAATAATCAACAGGACCGCGAGATCCATCATGAGGAATGTGATGTCGATCTGGCAAATGACGCTACAGGCCAACTTTAAGTCAACTGCACAGGTCACCATCAAGTGTGGGATTTCCCCAGGAGATGTTCTTTCTCACTGCTGTTCTGCATAGGTCTGAACCCCCTCACCCCCCAAATTAACAAGATTGGCTATGGATAGCTATAAGTACCCTGGGGAGGGCATTAGGAGAGACGCAACTGCCAAATACCTGGAGAGAGTAAGGTTAGTGCTGAGGTATCAGCTGAATGGGAAGAACAAGATCAAGACGGATGCCCTGGCAGTTATTAGATAGCCTACTGTGATAATAACCTGGCCAAAGGAGATAGAAGTCACTGGCATAGTAAATGTAAATGGACTGATTCTTATATAGCGCTTTTCTACTCTCCTGGAGTACTCAAAGCGATCTATACAACACGCCACATTCACCCAGTCACACAGGCATTTTTCTAAACTTTTAGTGCTTCCTAACAAACATTCATACATCGGAGAGCAGCTTTGGGTTAATATCTCGCCCAAGGATACTTGGCATGCAAACTGGAGGAGCCAGGGATCAAACCACTAACCTTCAGATCAGTAGATGACCTGCTCTACCTCCTGAGCTACAGCCACCCCAACACCAACATCAAGACAAGACAGCTCCTTGCGATTCATGCAGGGTTTCACCCCGAATTCAGCACCCTGACACTGTACACTAAATAGAAAGAAGGAGGCCAAGAACTAGTGAGTGTCAGAACCACTATCCAGAATGAAACAACAAAAAGCAAAAAAAAAAAAAAAAGATGGCCACAACTGATCATGGGCTTAATGAATACTTGAAGCAACAGAAACCAGTGAAAGAAGAAGAGCAAGGACAGGTCAGTGCCATACCGTGGCTGATATAAAAGAATTCTACCAGTGACTCAACAAAGACAACATAGAAGCATTAATAATGACACCACATGAATGAACTCTAAGCACAAAGGCTCATAATGCAACTCATAGGATGTTGAACATCCAAATACAGACAGACAAGTGGATAACCAAAAGGACATAGTAATGATAGAAAGCAACAGACAGTGCATTGCGTTTCTCTTCCTCTGAAGCAGTAAATTGAACTGATGCCAAAGAGCTGGATTTTGCCTTTAGATCATTAACAAACTGGCTGGTTTGTGCTGATTCACCACCTTTCTTGTGATCATTCCAGCCTCGTGCAGGTCTACAATATTGCCCTTGATGTCCTTTGACAGCTCTGTGGTCTTGGTGGTGGAGAGGTTGGACTGGAAGAAAGAGACTTTCTGGACAGATGTGATTTGTACATTTACGTTGAGATCAGGAGAATCTGTGATTGACTGATTGCTTGACTGCTTGGTAGGTTGATTTTAATCCAGTCTGCTTTGGGCTCAATGACACACAAATCAGTTTCTAACTTTAATGTAATGTGTTTTTTCTGGAATTCTTTAAATTATTTTATCTTTCTCATTAACATAAAACTACCATAAAAATTAAACACCTAATTTCTTTATAACTGAGAAAACTTAAAAATTCAGCAGGAGTTCAAATGACGAGTTCCTTCACTGCGAAGAGACAGGATTTTAACTCCTGGATGATTCAAGTCTGACTTTCTTCATTACATGGCAGAGCCAACATCTCACTATGATTGTACAAGTGGGCTAATCTAAGCACAACTTTGCACAAACGTCATCATACAGCCATTATTAACATTTATATGTTTATGTTAATAAAATATGTATAATAAATCCCAATTCTTTTGATTTTTCATTTAATCATCCCCATACACATTTGATGTTATGTTCTCCAATTTGTATTTGTTTTCAACACGTAACTTAATTGTCTCCAAAATTTGTATCCACAATGGAATTTTGGTCCAGTAACCACTAAGTAAGGAATGAAGAATTTTTTGAAAAGTTCCCCAGACCTGTCAAAAATGAATTTTGCTAGTAA
This sequence comes from Neolamprologus brichardi, assembly GCF_056152115.1. Taxonomy (NCBI): domain Eukaryota; kingdom Metazoa; phylum Chordata; class Actinopteri; order Cichliformes; family Cichlidae; genus Neolamprologus; species Neolamprologus brichardi. Next base: position 7,869,586 of record NC_142112.1, read on the forward strand.
GTATGACAAATAGTGCAATTTGATCCATGTCTTTTCTCATCATCATCCTCACTCCATGAGGTGAGATCTTGCATGGAGGAGAGATGGAGTGCTGTGGCAACCCCTGAAGGGGTAAGGCTAAAGGGAGCAGCTGAAAGAATAAGCAGTTTCCCCATCCTTTTGTTGTTGTTGTGGTGGTTGTTGTTGTGGACCCCTGAATGAAGTGAAGTGTTTAGAATGTAGCAGATACACATACGTCCAGTAGTGAAATATGTGATAAACGCTGCAGTATTAAAGATTAAAGATAACACCACATTTTATATCCTCATCTCCTAGCTAGTGGCCTCTGTGCCAAAATCAATACTCCATTAACCTCTATGGAAGATGATGCTTATATCATTAGCTTCTATGTATGTTTAATGATGATGTTGATGTATAGATTAATAAAATATTTAAGCTGTGTATATAGTTGTGTGTGTTAACACTAAATTAGTTCTTGGGGCAGATGACCGCTTATCTTTATATTACAGTGTCAAATGAGCTCATAACAAAGGCTGGTTTACTTGCATGACAAGAAATAAAGCATAATGTTGCAGTTTTGCCGCACCTAATTCCTTTTGTACTTTTCTATGGTTCATACAAGTCTTTTCCTCATACCCAGTGTCGTTAAAAAATTATCAGATACTGTCTTTATCTTGTGCAATTTAATTTCAATTTATTTATTTGGTTTATTGCAGGAAAACAGCATGCTTTCTTTGTAGATGTAATGTAAGCATTCTGTTGAAAATGTTTATTACTATAGAATAAAATTATATATATATATTAAGAATAACTTCTAAAAACAACACGTAAGAGGCATGTTAATTTTTCAGTTGAACATTCTCAAAAAAATAAATTATACTAAATTCCAAAGAAAATTTTTATTATTTATTTATAATAGCACGAATTTAAAAAAGAAAGAAAAATGTTGCATTTAAATCTTCTGAAGTGAAAAACTGAAAATATCATTCACATTTTTATTAAATTATTTGTATACATTTATTTAGCCAACCTCCATAAGTATATACACTCTATAATAACGTAGTTATCAAAACTTTGGATTGTTGAGGTACAAGTGTGTGCATGCGCCACCCTGTATAATATGTTTAATCCCACATTCTCCACCTGTGTGTCTGCCGAGAGCCTCACTCCTACCTTTGGTTTATACAGCTTCCTTGCTGCATCCACGCACACACAGATGCGGTGTGTATGAGAAAATAATGAATAATTTTTTTTGTCATAACTCGCGGCCGAAAAAACCGAGAGGGGTCATGTGTTATGAGTCGTGTAGCAGTTTTGCTACGAATACATCCGTGGTCATGAAAGCGGGGAGTCTTTTATCAGTGGAAATGCAGAGAAAGAGCGAGGGAAAGGCGTGTGTGTGTCAGTCTGTGTTGGTGGCAGTGGGAGTGTCTCTTCTTGGGCCCGCCTCCTCCTCTGCAAATCTACTCCACCAGCCTTCCAAATGCCGAGCTCCGCAGTCCCGCCCCTCCTACCGCTCGACCCAACACACACTCTGTTTTCTTCATTCTCAGTTTCAGCCAATCCCATTCTTCTCTCTGCTCCCTCTCGTCCTCTTGGCCCCGCCTCCCCCTCGCTCTCCCGGCAAGAGAGCTTGAAACTTACAGAAACGAAGCGGTGGAGAGAGAAAGAGGAGAGATCGAGTTAGGCACGTCGGCACACACGTAACAGAAGTATCGGGAGGGTCGGCGCTTATACACGGTACCGAGAGTGATACGAGAAGACACTAAAGGAGCAGAATTTTAGGATTTCTTTATCTGGGAGAGAGAGAAGAGGAAAAAAGGTAGAGGGAACCGGGGTGCTGGGTGTTCTTCAGTCTCCATCCCTTCCAGAGGTTGTATAGAACAAGAAGTCAGGGAGAAGACTGAGGCAGTCCCACCGACGGGGAAAGAGACAAGCAAGAGCAAACCCGAGAAAACCGGGCTCGAGCTTCTGGTGTCTCCAGAAACAGAGAGAAAAAAGCGAGAGAAGACAGCCGGAGGTACCCTGAAATTTCCCTGGCAGCGGGGCGTCTCTCATGCGAACCTGGGAGGATTTATGGTTTTTGTGGAAGCGTTAACCCTTTAAGCAGGGCGAAACTGGAGTACTCCCACAGACAAGGTATGCGACCGAATTTATTTATTTATTTGTTTTCTTTTGCACGGTGCGCGCGCGTGCGTGCCTGTCACCGCCTTTGCTGGGTATAACTGTGCGTGCTCGTCTTTTGCAGTTGCCCGGTCTCCAGTCAGTCGCTTGCCATTCTGTAAATTCACTGACTGAATGTAAAGTCGTCGGCAACACAAAGCAGCCAGTGTTTGCGCGCGCGCACGCGTGCGTGCTGGTCTTTGTGTGTTTGAGCGTGTTCACGTATCGCCAGAATGAGGCCTCATAGTTTGATTTGGTGAGGAGGTGACAAACACATGAACACGGTGTAATTGGTGTGTTTGAAACCAAACCTTTCTTCCCCTCCTGGCTGCTGTCTTTCTTTTGTTTGATTATATTTGATTTGCCGGCCTTTCTGTTTCTTTCTGTTTGTGCTTCTCGGTTTTGAAAAATTGTGTGCTGTACTTTTTTAGGCACTTAGGAAGCTAGCCAATCAGACGAGCGTTTTCGGGTAATAGGACGACTTGTTAATAGGCACCAAAGTAATTTACTGTTATTTTATCCTCGCCATACACGCCTGCACACACACACACACACACACACACTTTTATAAACATGTCATGACTCAATCGTATCGTAAATATTTGCTTCAAGGTCTGTTTTTGATTTTGTGGCCCTTACATATTTCAGGATGGACGGGGAATACCCAATCCGTGCGGAGGAGGACAAACTGATGTTTCTTTGTGCTGACTAATTTTCTTCTTCATAAAGAAAATAAAAGTTGCCTGTATGTGATGGGGAAGTTCCTGTTACAGAAGAGGGCAACGTGAGGTTGTCTGATCTTGGTGTGAATTGATTAATTACAGATCGATCTATCAGGTTCTTCTGGGTGAATTTACAGCCACAAGTTGTATTTTGGTGTTCAGAGGTCAAATCCATCCTGTAACCAGACTGAAGCTGCAGCTCTCACAGTGATAGTTAAAAGTTTTTTCCTTCTTATTTGATTTATTCTTTAATGCTTTTGATGCCATTGTTTTAACCACAGGCTGGTGTGAATCTCTGCATCGCCATGCAACCACAACACCGGTGATTTTAAGGTCTTTTAAAAATGCCACTTTTCATATAAAACTTGCGTCGCTGCTGTTGTCTTCCTAAATGATACGCTGCCAGTGTCAGTGAAGCGGAAATGTTTTTTTTTCCAGGCTTTGCTTGTGTTACTTTGTGTGTTCCTCACAGTGGCAGGAGTGTAATTGTCTTTAGTCAAAGTCAACCTAATATCTTCGGGTCAGTGGTTTTTCTTTCACCGCTCGCTGAAGACAACAACACATCGCTTCTTTGTCGCTCACACACCGAGTTTTGTTCATGAACTCTGCCAGCATTCCTGCTCTTCAGTCCTGACTTTGTGTTTGGAGCTGATCTAAGCTGCAGCACAAAATACAGAGTGGGTTATAAAGTCGTTCATTGCATAGCCTTTAAAATGTGTTTCATCTACTGTGAGCAGCACAACCCTGCCTGTGTGCACGTACACATCAGGAAATACCTGAGCCATATATATCCAACACAAAAGCTCTACTATGAATTCTAGTATTGCAGTGCTTCATTTTAAACATTATGAGTGTGTTATAAGTTCTACTAATATTTTCTGCTAATTTTAATCGTGTGAGCAAAGCATTAAGGATACTTTATCGGGCTTAATGATGCTCACATTTCTATTCTGTGAGTAAATGACAGAACAATTAACTTACACTGAAAACTCTGGTTTACACTCGTTCATACACGCTGCGTTGTCACCTTGACAATAACGTTTAAACTACACATAATTCAGTAGAAGTGGACTCAACTCTGGGAAGTATCACCCGATCTTATTTGGCAAAGGTGTGTGTGTGTGTGTGTGTGTGTGTGTGTGTGTGTGTGTGTGTGTGCATCCGCTGGGTTGAGGTGAGGTTATGGTGGCCGGACTGGCTGCTGCTCAGACAAAAAGAGAAGGAGGGCTCTTGCTTTCTGTCTAATTGCTTCCAGAGACAAGATTTGCATTCCTGTCTCTCTTTCTCACTCTCGCAGTGTCTCGCTGCCTCCCTCCCCCTCTTCCCTTTACCTTTTCAATTGGAAACATAAGTTTGGAGACATTCCTGAAACATGCATGTGAAGCAAAAAAGGAAGTGGGTGATGGATTAAAGGAATTAACGTGTCACTGTGAAATTAAATATGCTTAAAAATGACTGTGGATGGGCGAACGATAAAGGCGGGCACGGACTGTAGTAGAGAGAAGAACACATGCGACTGATTAAGAGCGGAGCGGGCCTATCAGGGATGATAACGCGCCAGAGAAAAATAAATAAATGAAAGCAATATATAACTGTATCATATCTTAATCAGATCGGCTGATTGCAGCGCTGCATTCCTCTACTGTGGCCTGAAGATGCTCGAGCTGAAGCAATTCAAATCCCCGTCTAGTTTTACGTCTTCTGTTTGTGCTGCGCTACATGCAGTTGTGCGTTCTGTGAGTGGGTGAGGACTTGAGAAGATTTTGATAACGATGTCATGAATAATGGCAAAAAAGAGCTTCGGTAAATCGTTTTCGTCAAGACGTCTGTGTTGGACTAATAAGAGTTTACTGCGTATATTTGACATGCGTATCAAGGCTTAGGTTGAGGCTTAGGTTTTCTTTTTGCTTATTCTCTGGAATGTTTGAGTGAATTAGGAGGACTACGGGTTTGAGACCAACCACTGGGAGAGACAAAGCAGTCAGTCAAGCAGCACAGACAGCTGCAGCATTCCACTGGTGGTTACATTAACAGGAAAAGCACCTTTAAGGTCTTTTCATTTATTCTGCATGTTTTTCATTGTGTTATCTCACTTGTTGAGATACTTACACAAAGGACTCATTTGCACATATAAAACACACGTTGATAATTATTGCTGTCACAAAGGCTGAATTACTTTGTGTGCACTGCAAAAACAAAGGAGGCGTATTTGAATAGATGTGAATCCTTCAATTTCTTTTTTTTAGTCTTTTTTAACAGGTTTTTTTTGTAACAACTGAACGAAACGAACTTCTTTTGAAGTGTTTTGTAACAAAGTAGTAAATTCTGTATTTTAATTTTTTTGATCTGTCATTATCTGATGTTGAGAGCCTTCTTATTTTGCATCATCAAGAAAATACGAGGTTTCATAGGTGGTGCTCTGCTAAGGGCAAATTGATGGTGCTGTAGGTGCGCTCGTGCTTCACCCTGCAGAGCTCGGTCTTTGTTTCAGTGTTTCCAGTGAAGAGCGCTTTTTTCTCTGCAGGCTTTATCAGATTATAATAGATGTATTTGCAGATTAAGGGGACAGAGTGTGTGACGGACTGACCGCTGGGGCAGACAATGCAACCAGCCAAGCATTATATGACCTGCTGGGGCGCACACACATGCATGCACACAGAGGAATTCAGCTCCCTGCAGATACGTACACATTCACGTGTGCACTCATGCGTGCACTTCATGAACACATACATTGTCCTCGCCCGTACTGTGTCTCTAGTCCAGGACAAAAAAGGCTGTGAGTGTGTGTGTGTGTGTGAGTGTGTGAGTGGGAGAGTGATAGGGATAAATGAAAGAGAAGAGTAGGAATGAGAAGTTTAGGAGAGTTAAGTTCCTGAAGTTGTGTATGTGCACTCATTCTATTGTCTCTCTATCACTCTCTCTCCATAAATAGAGCACTATCTCCTAGCAACAAGGCGCTGTAGAGGGATATGTGAGATTGTCTATGATATAGGGGTTTGTGTGTGTGTGTGTGTGTGTGTGTGTGTGTGTGTGTGCAAAGCTTGAAAAAATTATGAAAGTCATCAGAAGACGGGCACACACTATGAAATCCAAGTTAAGGAACGAAGGTGAGATAGTAGCCTGCACTTCTGTGTGTGTGTGTGTGTGTGTGTGTGTGTGTGTGTGTGTGTGTGTGTGTGTGTGACAGTAGTAATTTTCCTGATGGACTGCATTACTCTAGATGGGGCTACTACTCAGAAAATAAAAGTTTCAATTACTGCTAAAGTGCCTCAGACTGCCACACCTGCACACGCACACTGATATATTGTATAACATTATTATGCGTACACGAGCAGACACCAGCATTTACTATAGTTCTCTTGTAACACTCACTAGGGGACACACAACGGTCTGGCTCATTCATATTATTTTGACCATATTTTTCCTTGTTTTATTATTTTTCATTACATGCAAAGATGTGGGCCTGCAGGGCCACAGCGACAACAGCAGTCAGGAGAAATATTCAGTCCTTGAAGGGCTGCAGCATGAAACAATGAAATGCTCATTTATAATAAAGGAAGTGACGTGCTGGTAATTAGGCTTTCTGTAACAAAGGATGTCACAGATACTCAGGGAGATGTATTTGTATTGTTTTTATATAATAGTGAAAAAGAACAGGTCACTTAATATGTCACAAGTTAATGACCTGGGCAGTATACATCCCACAAATGGATGATCTTGTTGTTCTTATCTCATAAGTGATATGAGTGAAGATGAAGCAGCGAGATGTAGAATCCCATCAGAGAAGGAGATTCAGAGTAGTCTGCACAAGGTTACGAGAAAAACACGGCTGAGTGATGAGGTGTAGCCTGACTGGTCCTTATCAGAGACCCAGTCCAGATGGTGTGCAAACAGCACCTCCTTACTTCATCCTCACCCCCCCACAGTATGCAGGAAGACGTGACCTGAGCTCTACAATATAAACTGTCCCGGCTTTGATAAAAAGGCTGCCTGTGACACCGATAAAAGCTTTACCCAAAGTGCTACACTCACTGCATCACACTGTGAGCAGGTCACCAGCCTATCACAGGGCTAACAGAGTGACAGATAAAGCTCAGCCTGCATATGTAATAACATTTCCCCTCCTTTAATACGTTTGTCACCCTTAAGCAACAGAAACCAGCATGAACAGCATATATGCATATAAGATGTCACATCGTATATGCAGCATGAAGTCATTGCCGGTGCAGTAACAAGTGTCAGGGCAGCAGAAGGTCCCAGAACAACGCACGAGAAACTGACGAGGAGCATGTCTTTAATTAAAAACTAGCTTTGTAAGGGGGGCCTGGTGTTTGCAGGATGAAACTCTCAGGCCTCCTCAGTAACTTTTATAAAACAGAAACAGTCTCCTGTGGATTCACACACACACAGAGGCGATGCACAGGAGCCCTCCATCATTCCTTTCAGCTCTTATCTCGCTTCTCTGGGAAATGAAGACTGAATGAAATGAAGACAGACGATGTGATGGTAATATGAACCATGAGTGTGTGTGTGTGTGTCTGTTGTTGCACTGCTGCACTGTGTCATAAGCATCCTGCAGGGAACCGTTTCTCCTCTTTTGTTTATGCTGAAACCAAATCAATGAAAAAACGGTGACAGGTAACCTGCTGATGTTATTGTTCATGTAAAGCATTTCATTGCTTCAGCTACAATCAGTAACAACGTGCCATGTTTGTTTTTTCTCAGCCATTTGACTGTGAAAATGACTGTTGTCATAATGATTATGGGTAAAGTAAAAGCAGTTGTGTTTTGTGTTTTTTGTGTATGTGCAAATTGCAGTGTTAACTCACTATGGGAGTACGATTTGGACGGCTCATGGTGTCATTTGTCAGATGGACAGAAAGGTGGACTAAAAAGCTCAGTAACACTCTTAAATCCTCACAGGCTTGTGTGCCTTGAGGCTTTTGCAGTTGATTGCTCACTTTGTTAACTCGCCAGTTTCTTTTCTCTTGAACCCCCTCACTTCCGCCCCAACACACACACACACACACACACACACACACACACGGTCTCAGTGAATCTTTGCTAAAATACGTTAACAAAATTGTGAATATTACAGCATGTCTTGTTTATACCATTTTGCAAGAACCATATCTGTAATCTGCTAATGTGACTTTAAATTCAAAAGTGGTGCAAAGTGTCCTTTGATCTCTCTCTCTCTCTCTCTCTCTCTCTCTATATATATATATATATATATATATATATATATATATATATATATATATATATATATATATATATATATATATAGGGTGCAACGATACACAAAATTCACGGTTCGGTTCGATACTTTGGTGTCACGGTTCGATATTTTTTCGATACAAAAAAATGTTCATGCTTTTTTAATTTGTCATTTATTAAAATTATGAATATATATTTTAACTCAAAAGTACAGTTTTTAAATTTAATGTTGCTGAAACAACAAAGTAATAAAAGAAAAAATAAATCTGATTGAGGAATCACTCATCTTTGGAAAAGAGAGTTTATTACAGAGAAATGTCTCTTTCCAAAATAAAAGCTCTACTATACGCTTCTTCTGGGCTATATTCTCAGCAGCATATTAAACATATCAGGTCCCCATAAGGAGAATCATGTGCTAACGGCTGTCTAAATGACTCGGGTAAAGTTTGTAGCATGCATGCTTGTTGTTTTTGTCTGCTTCCACTTGTCTTTGCACGAGGATGATGTCGGAGTAAATGTGCAGTCATATTCGTTGTGTTCCCACTAGTGCTGTCAGCGTTAATCTGAAATGACGTTAACGCCACAACACGGCAAATCTCCGTTAACGAGCTACCGCGGATCGCCCCGTGCGTGGGGCTGGACAGCTAACACGTTAACGAGCTAACTGTGCAAACACACTAGTTCCCACCAATTGAGCATTGCTGGCACATCCGACATACTGTTTTACTTTAGTCCATGACGCGCTGACCTTCAGGGTCATACGTCACATGAAGACCAAAATAGTTCCAAACGCCAGATCTGAATGAGGGTGGGGGAGGTTCAATTTGCCATGTTGCAACTAGCTTAACTTCTGTCTTGCTAGCTTGCGCTGCGCTCAGTGAATCTGCGTTCGACTACTCCGCCTAGGCTGCACTGTCGAGCGCAGATCCACTGAGCGCTCAACACAGACAGCATCGTCAGAAGGAAAGTTGATAAAATAAATTAAAAATGTTGTATTGTTCGATACATATGCGTACCGAACCGAAAGCACTGTATCGAACGGTTCAATATCGATACGAGTATCGTTGCACCGCTAATATATATATATGTAGAAAAGTTGCACGGGAATTCAAGTTCTGCAGATAATAGTCAGGATGGTTTATGGCAGTGAGTGAAAGGCTCAGAACCAGAATACTTTATTTATCACTAAGGAACGTATGTGGGTTACAGTAACAGTAACAGACTAAACTATTTAAATAATACAATATGTTACAGAGTTTACAAATTTACGAAGTAGCACATGTGTATGCAAATCGCTCAAATATCAAGAACAATGCAGAGGTGATGGGTGAAGAATGATCTCAGTAATTGATAGAACCTTAACTTTCCATCACTGCTATGTTCATTTGTTTCACTGTGCAGGAAGCACCAGTATTTGTTAAATAGTAATATTTGTAGTGATATTTGCCAAAAGTTCTTTGTGTTCTTTCTTCTTTAGTCATTGTCTGTAAATCCCCTCCTGGGGTTAAAAAAGTGAACTCCACACTGAGTGAGAAAGGGTTAAACAACTGGAAAACCTCAGAGATTCATTTAGTGAAGAAAAAAGTCCAAACACACACACACACACACACACACACACACACACTTGCTTGCTTAACCCGTATCCTCTTTGTAGGCTGGTCGGCCTCCCCCTCCTGCCACTCCCTCATGCTCCTTCAAACCTTTGCCTCCCTCAGTCTGCTCCTTTGTTGGGAGGTGTCGGGGCAAGGCGAGGTCGCCACCCCCGACACACCATGGGGTCAGTTTACAGGAAGTGTGTGTGTGTGTGTCGGCGTGGCCTTGACCTTTGTTGACATAAGTGCTTGTTTTATTAATGCAGTGTAGTGGTGGTCTCATGTCCCTTGTAAAACATGCACACACACACACACACACACACACACAGCAACCACTGCCTGCTGGTTTGAGACAGAAGGCTACCGTGTGTGTGTGTGTGTGTGTGTGTGTGTGTGTGTGTCTTTACCTTTTATCAGTGTTGCTTTGTCAGCAATGATATGTGGTGTCGCTCTGTTTCTGTTTTTACATTCACTGATTAGTTTTTTTGGCTCAGGAACTATTGTGTGTGATAAACGGATGAAATATTAGAGCGCACACAGACAAAGAGATGGATTTAGTAAAACTGATAAACAGTGAAGTGTGACTGGATTTAAAGCTGTGCTGCCACTTGGTGTGTCACCTGTTTTATTTTGTCTACTTTCTTGGACATAAACTTGTCATAAACTTACTTGGAAGTGACAGCAGAGCTGTACGTTTGAATGTTTCAGAGATTTCTCAGTCAGAACATGCTATATCATATTTAGGTGGAAGCTAGCGAGCTAACTTCCTGCTAACTTCTAACTTCATTAAATTTGAATAAATCCTGTTTTCATGGATGCCTGCATGTTAAACTTAGCTACACCTGGTAAAGCAGCAACGCTGATCATTTTGTTAACATCTTAAAACCCGAACTCTTTCATTTTTAATTTGTCTTTGCTGTTTGGGCTGATTGGGACCTGATGAATGTAAAATCAAAGAATTACCTCATTTATCAGATTTACCAATTTTACCAGAGCAAAAGTTTGTATGCTGACAACCCAAAATGTGATGTCCACATATGTGGACGTCAGGTCCCTGGAGGTTAAAGGTGAAAGAATTGAGACAGTTTGTAACTCAGTGATGCCGCAGTGTTTGATTGACTTTGGGACCTGAAGGGGACGGAGTTTAGGACCCAGATTACTCCCAGATTTACGAGCACCTCAGTCCGACAGATACGGCAATAACGACGGCCGCTTGCACGTTCTACAAAGAAATGTTCTTGTTGTGTATCTGAGGGACAAACACCAAACCAGTTCCACATCACTGAAGCTGCAGCATTTTTACAAACCAGTTCTGCTTCATCGTTTTACTCAACAATCGTCCATGTGCGTATGAAAACAAAGGCACATGTGCGTTTTACCCAAATTCTATCGCGATATTTCATTTTCTCATCGTTGCCTAACATTGCACCGGTGTTGCCGTGAACGTACGATACGGCCCAGCCCTGCTCGGAGCTCTAGTGGAGCTGCTGGAAATAGAACGGACAACCTCAGTTTAAGACAGTCAAAATCTAAATAGGCAGTGTGCTGCTAACATGCATACCGTCTCCAAAGACCCCGTAAAAGGTCATATTTCTGCTCTAAAGGTCTCCCCCTGCAGAAACACACATGCCCACATGTGCTATGCTTGAACACTCTTTTGCTACAGATCAACCTTATTTTTTACTTCACTATTTTTCTAATACTGATGTTTTACAGCTTTTTATAGTTTCATATTTGTATGAGTCAAATGTGATGTTGTATGTCTGGCAGCATACTGCACGAGCACCCGCCTTATCTGGGCGTGGTTAAGAAGCCACTTGTCATAACTGCCTTTCATAGCCAAGCAGTTTTAAAATTACCAGCACAGATTTGAAAGACTTGGGAAGTGTGGAAGTGTCATGGCAGGTTTTATAAAGAGAGTTATTTGATGGTAGTTACTTTAACTTCTGCCTGTGATGATGTGTTATCAGTGCAAAGTGCTTTTGACTTGTTTGCATTTGTCTTTGTATAAACGCGTCCCCCCGACTGAAGCACAAGACGTGTTGCAGCTCTTCTGCAGTCTTTTGTAATTACAGTAAAAGTAAAAGCACTTCTCCGTGTTCATGTTCTTTACACTAACAAAGCAGTTTAAGTACAACTGCAAATGTTACCCTGGGCAATAACAGGCGCTTTAGCGTGCTCCTCAAATAAACCAACAAAGGACCGTATGATTATTTCAGTTCAGTGTTAGTTGCCATCTAAAACCTATATTAATCTATACTCATCCTGAATCTGGATTTACGGGCTTCCTCCTCATTTGTTTGTCTCAGCTGGGCCTCTCATCTCCTTTTGCCTGTATTTGTCCTTTGGAAGCAACTATAGTGCAGGATTAACAGCAACAACAGTGCTGTGGCATCCAATTATCCAACATTTTATGGTCAGTAACAGTGTTGTTCAGGACCTGCCTGCATCTAGGTTTCCAAACAGTAGCAGACAGCAGGATATCAGCGAGGTAGCTGTGCTGTGACAAACAGAGGTGGTGAAGAGCACAAACAGCCAACCAGAACAAAGAAAGGGCACAAATCATATTTTCTTTATTCCCGTTGTTCACAGTCTGCATCTTCTCGTCTGTGAGCTCACTAACAGCTGGCATGATGTCATCAAGTTTGATGACTCTTTACCTTCTGTGTGTGTGTGTGTGTGTGTGTGTGCGTGTGTGTGTGTGTGTGTGCGTGTGTGTGTGTGTGTGTGTGTGTGTGTGCGTGTGCGTGTGTGTCTGTGGTTGGTGTGCCCACTCATTGCGGTTAATGAGAGGGCTTTTGCTGGTGAGGCCAGCAAAAGTCAACCAATTAAGCTGACTTCCATGTGTAGCGTAACATTCGCCCCCTCACACTTTCAAAAATGCATACACACACACACACACACACACGCACGCACGCACACGCACACACACACACACACACACACTAACTTTTCACAGTCTATTTTCCCCTCTTTTTAATTACACCATCTCATACAGATTTATTTAATTTATGCATTTCATTTGACTACATGCAGAAGAGCGGACACAGCTTAACTACAGTCTCAGAGTATAATTACATTTTCTCTATTGGACAGAAACAGAGATAGTGGAGAAACCACTGTGCTAACAGCGCTGTGGAACTTCTCTCAGGGATCACGTTCTTTACCATCACATCCAAACTAAAATACAGCTGTGTGGGCCTCTGTCTACGAGTCATTACTTGTCTTTACCGTTTGGCCTGCTGTCAATTAGGGGTGGGGGAAAAATGGATACTGTGTAGCATGGTGATATTTTGTTTCTAATAATGTATGGATACAGGGACAGCAGAAATCGATATTTTGTTACAAAAAGGTTTTTGTGCTCTGACTTCAGAGCATGTTGATCCTTTTTCTGAGCAAGAATCCTGACATTCCTTCACTGTCCAAATGTGTTTAACTTTTTTTGGCAGCAATAAACATGACAGTTTACTTATTTTAATTTAAGACATGTTTTATTTTAATTAAGTTTAAAACTTTTTTATTTAATGTAAAATTATATTTTGTTTTAATTTACTTTCAAATTCTTCAGTTGCCGAAGGGGCTGCATAGTTTTCATAAACTGCATAGTTCAGAATAGCTATAATTGTACCAGATGGTTGATTCAGTTAAGTTGGACTAGACTGTAATACAAACCGTTCAGTTTGTCAACAATCAAACTGAAATGAGAGAAAGACTGAGTGTGAGACTTTGATATTAGAGAAAATGAATATTGATAAAGTTTACCTTTATGTACAGAATCTGAATATTGCAAAATATTTTTAAAAAATTGCAACAATATCGTATCGTGCGTTAAGTATCGTGATAATATCGTATCGTGGGATGTATGGTGATTCCCACCTCTACTGTCAGTGTCAGGTGAGACGCGTCCATGTCTGTTTACTCTGGCTACACAACTCAGTGTGCAATGAGTCTGTGGAGCTCGATGACGGTGATACTTAGAGGAGTTGTAGAGGATTTCACTAACACTGCTGTTTTTGCACACGACACACACAAGACTACTCACACTGTTAGCCAGTGTTAGTAGTACTAGGGCTGGGCTGGGCTATATCACACCATTCACGGTGATACCGGTGTAATGTTGGGCAACGATAGGAAAATGAAACATGGCGATAGTATATGGGTAAAACATGCATGCCTTTGTTTACATACGCTCATGGAGGAAAAAGCATGGAGGCGACGCAGAATGAGAAGAGTGAAAGTGGATCGTTGAATGAAACGATGAACCTGAACTGGTTTGTAAAAATGCTGCAGCTTCACTGGTGTGGAACTGGTTTAGCTTTCGTCCATCAGATACACAACAAAGCACTATTTTTGGTAGAGCATGCTAGAGGGCCGTCGTTATTACCGTGTTGTTTGGAAAATACGGCACACTTAAAATCAATCCTTTGATTTTTCTGAAAGTCGACAGAGCCCCTTATAATCCCGTGTGCCTTATGTATGAACTCTGGTTGTGTTTACTGACCTCGAAACGATTTTATGTGCACGGCGCTCGAAAATCTGTCAAATGTTTCAGTACGACTTTGCTGAGCTACGAAGCCGCACCGCTTGATGGATTGTTGGAGCATTACGGCTATCGTAGGCGGAGCCTCGCGGAGTGATACGTACTGTGCTTCAACATAATATTACCGTATTGTGTGTGTATAAGCTCTTTTTACAGTTTTTTCTGATTGCTTAAGCACATTTTTTGTAACTATTGGCTATTTTTGCAAAACTCTACACACAAATAAGAAAACCTGTCACCCAATTATCAAAACATTGTAGTTCTCTTGCAAAAGCGAACACAGCTAGATTAACTCTTCACACCTTCGTAAAAATGGTGTTTTCGTATCAAACAGTACACACAAGCCATCATCTACTAAGCACACAATGCGCCAACTGCACACTCATGGTATGAATACAAAACACATCTGGCTTTTGCTTTTTCTGTGCACAAGCTAGGCCATGTCAGTTTGAGCTCATACTTTTGTCATAGATCTGTAAACATGGAGGGATCCAAACTTCAAGTACTGGTGTTTATTCACACACATCAAAACAAACACAAGTGTTTATTTCCAAGTATAGGATTATTTGCAATCGCCATGTTGACTATATGGGTTTCTTGGTCTGCAGTGAACATGCTTCCTCTGCCCCAGCATCTGGTTGTCTAGCAATTCTGTAAAGTAACAATTTCAGTATTTTTACATCTATGGTATTGTTGTGTTTCTCATTGGCATATGGCAGTGCTACAGATCTTAGTGCAAAGTGACAGTACTCCCCGATTCTCATTTCAAAATGTCCTTATGATGCTTGCTACAGTGTAGCGGCTCGAGTTAGGCTGGACCCGTCGGCCAGCTCCCCTCAGGGTCACTCCACGGTTGATTACATGCTCCACTATTGTAGCTCTGATGTCATCAGCAATTCTATTTCTTACTCTTCTAACCCTTCCTCTCCCCCCTCCTCGTCCTCCTCTTGTTCCTCCTTGTCCTTGTCGTCCTCTTCATCCTACTTCTTCACCTCCACGTCCTCTTCCTCGGCCTCCTCTACTTCTCACTCTTCCTGCTCCCTCCATTGTACTCCACACACAGAGCTTACCTGTATTATAGTGCTTAGGCTGATTGCAAAGTGAACTAATTATCTAAAAAAGTTTTCACATGTGACAGTGTGCCAGACAGTTGGCAAAATAGTGTAAATAATAGCCTTAAATGTGTAAAGTTTTGCTAGGAGTGTGTTGATCATTTGGAAATTGAGTGTAAAGCAGTGAGTTGTGTTTACAGTTGTGCTGTGCAGTGGATTGTAGCTACAGGTTTGCAAAGTGTGTGTTACAAAATGGCAAACTGAGTGCAAAGCAGTGTTTGTGCTTTTAGTTTTGCAAACTCAGTGAGTGGTTTTGCTATAAGTATTAATAGTTTTAGAAATTGTGCTATAAGAATCACAGTTAGTGTTTAAGCATTCAGAAAAAACTGTAAGTTCTGTGGATATTATACATGGTTATGCTGAGGATATGTCGGCCAGTTTCCACTGGAAATACCTTTTGGTTAAACTGTCAGCGAGGAATTTGCATTTGCACTGTTACATTTTTATATAACTTTAATGCAGATAAAAAACAGCTGCTTGTTTAAGTGAAAGTACATTGATGGTTTTTTTTGGGAGAAGGGAGCCGGAGATCGACAGACGGATTGGTCCTTAGAGATAGGGTGAGAAGTTCGGCCATCCGGGAGGGGCTCAGAGTAGAGCCGCTGCTCATTTTGAGGGAGAGGTTATATCGTCAGTTATATCGTTATCGCAAATTTTCAAATGTATATGGTGATAAATATTTTTGGCCCTGCTCTGCTACACTGGACATTTGTTTTGCAGCATTTTTCTGCGTCTCACTGAGGCTCTTACAACCATTTTCTGAAATGCAGTCGGTGTGTGCGACCACAAGGCCTCGGTGCTTACATACATATTTTTCTGAGCACCTTGGACACACATGCACACACACAAACACACACACAGAGTGGAAA
This sequence comes from Neolamprologus brichardi, assembly GCF_056152115.1. Taxonomy (NCBI): domain Eukaryota; kingdom Metazoa; phylum Chordata; class Actinopteri; order Cichliformes; family Cichlidae; genus Neolamprologus; species Neolamprologus brichardi. Next base: position 7,885,804 of record NC_142112.1, read on the forward strand.
ATATATTAGATGGGAAGACGTGCATGTAGACAGAATAAAGGAAGTGGAGAGGCGAGCGATTGAAGAGAACAAAGGACAAAGGTGAGCAACGGGAAGAGACGGAGAGTGGACGGAAACAGATTAGTGACCTAAATCACAGCAGCGTCCCTCTCAGGTACATTAGTGTGTCTGCGTGTGTGCGCATCTTTGTCCTCTGGAGTGCACGTAGGTGTGTCAGGTATGTGGGGCAGCGAGCAGATATGTGTGTGCACATAATACAGTTCAAATTTGGTTTGTGTGCTGCAGCCACCATATTGCAGCGTAAACAAAAGCTGTGTGTAGTGCATGCATTGTGTGTGTGTGTGCGATCACTAAGCGTTACAATAAGAAGTGTGTGTATACGTGAAAACTATGTGCTGTTGTCACTGGCTGGAACCAAACTCACTCGTCGTTGAATCTAATCGTTAAAATTGTAATTGATGCCCAGTGCTGGTCAGTTATTGGAGATAAATGAATTTCAAACACGCCCCTTCCTGTTCTTCTCTATATATGACCCCCCCGGTGCAAACACCTCTCGAGCTCTTTAATACAGTTTATCTTACAAGAGTAACATCATCATCTCCTCTTTCCATTTGCTTACAATCGCGCGCTCGTCCGCCACCACATCAGACGAAGAACTGCTCGGCTTCATCGGTTTCCCTCCAGGCAATCCAAGAAACCCAAACAGTCTGAACGTCATGGCGGCGCCGGTCATCATGGGAAACTTTCTAGCAGTTTCCTCACCAGCCGACAACCCGCTCTGCCACGTCGATCCATCCAGTCATCTTCTCTCTGCTAAATCCAGTTATGCAGTAACTCCGGCCGCTCGCCACCTCCGCGAAATTCAGCAACATCACAGCTGCACTCACAGCGCTCTGAAACAGGCCCGCAGGCCAGGCGAGTCAGCCGCAAAGCCACGCTGCTCCCACACAGCCATAATACGTCTTAGTACTATTGTTTTTTGTAAGTCATGATGTAATTCCCAAATTGCTCCCGCTGTTTCATCCGACTAAAGCTTGCTCTGCCGTCTCGTAATCGTGGACCAGATGAATCAGTGTTCAGCTCCTGCAGTAAAACAACACTGAAGTCTCAGGATGACTTTTCTTCAAGAACGTGACGATATAAAGTCAAGAGATGGAACATGAATGAACTCACTCCATTCATGTTCTGGCTGACGGTACAAAAGCACAATGCCAGCAAACGTGTGGCTGTGATGGAGTTACAGCTACGTCACGTTAACCTGACCTGACACCCCAATGGACTTTTGTGAAAGGAGGTGTCAGAGGAATTCAGTAGTGTGGAGATAATACACCACAAAGGCTTTTGTATGAAGTCCCATCCATGCAGAGCATGCAGAGCAACACTGTCCTCACGTTCTCCTGCGCCGTGCAGCAGAACGTGAGGACAGCCTGCTTTACTGCAGGAACAGATGAACATGCTGGATCTGTGCGGCTCATTCCTCGCCAACAATATGAAATGTGTTGACTCTACAACAGGAAATGATGCAATCTGATTCTTTTATTTTCTATTAAGCTTCCTGCTCCTTCTGACTGCATCACTCATTCAGAACTGACCAAAGAAATTTGTTGCTGTTCAGAATTCAATTTTCAGGTCAGTTGACACACATTAACATATAACCATCGATTATGTCATCAGTTATCCCATTGATTCATAACAAGAAATACTAATGAGCAATAATAAATATTCAAAGGAGAAAAAAACACGTCTCACTGGTTTCTATTTGAGAAAGTTCAACCTCACGAGCCTTTGATTGTATGTATGTTACATGTTAAATTTAGCTTTTCAAAGAAAACGATAACCGTGCTGCAGCTTTGGTGTATCGTATTCATGCACATTTGTGTGTTTCTGTGTGTTTCTGTGTGTTACTGTGTGTTTCTGTGTGTTTCTGTGTGTTTCTGTGTGTTACTGTGTGTCAGGCTGTGAAGAGAAGCAGCACATCAGCGTTCTGAGGTTTGATTCAAAGTTTCTGTGCTGCTCAAAACAGACGTTACCATGATGTAGATGTTCATTAATAATAATTCACTGTCCAACACATCAACACTCAGGTCCATTTTTCAGTTTTAATGCAATTTAATTAATACAGAATTTTATAAGATTTCACTTTCAATTTGAAAAATGTTACAAAAGTCTTCAAATAAAGTAAAATATAAAGTGTGATCTATTAACCCCACGCCCTGACTTTAAATTTAAACTTGTTTTGAAATTCTCCCTTTTTCTTTTGTCGACTCGACCCCGTTCGTGTCGTCCCGCGGCGTCATTTAAACACGGTCAGGTTGGTCAGGTTGAGTTCAACGTGTGGTGTTCCTGTTTAAGTGTGTGTGGGCTTCATGTTGTCAGACCTTTTGTTCACACGCGTCTCATGAATACGTTTGTATTACAGGTCAGATTTTAGTCGCACACGTGGGTGAAACGTTTCCATGGTGACAGCCGTGCGTTACACGAAGCGTCGGAGCGCTGTATGTGCGTACGTTTATGATCGACATGACAAAAACACGTTTGGAGTAAAAAGGAAGCTTGAAGCAGAAATTAGTGAAGCTTAGAAACGAAGTGTTTGGAGAAACAACAGCAAAGGAAGCAGGAAGCCAGCCGTGCATCAGGCAGCCGGTCTGCTGCAAACAGTGTGTCGTTCTCAACATTCACCTCCTCTGTACTCTCCTCCCTCGCATACACAGACGGTTCGCTAGACAGTGACACAGGTAAACAACACAGCTGTTAAAAATATACACGTGCATCTGAAACGTTGTGTTGCTCTTTAATGAGCAATCAGAGTTTGGCTCATAAGTGTGTGTCAGCAGGAGTAGCTGACAGATGTAAGAGAGAAAGAGAGATGTTACTGCACAAAGAAACAAAAGCACGAGAGCAGAGAAAGCTGTGACACGTCCTGCTGACTGCGTCCACTAAAGTAGTCATGTGAGAGACGAACCAAAGACATCAAACACTACCCAGTATGCAGACATCACCAGCCTGGAGTCTGAGTCCGCTCGTTTCAGATGACAGCGCTGTGTGAATTCCTCTGTGAGAAACTGTTGCTGCTCAAACCTCATCCATGTTCCCCTAAACCCTTTAACACGTGCTGGTTCATGTAAATGCCAGATCAACACGAACTAACAGTAAACACACTGAAAGAAAACACGTTTGTTTACTTTTGCTTATTGCTGCGACTCTTCTGTTGTAAACGAGCATCTATCTGCTTTCTATCAGTCAGATTGTAGCAGACAGCTCGACATCGTATCCTGCTTGTCTTTACCGGATCACAGCGCACTGACAATATTACTGATCACTTCTGGCTACAAGCTGCAGTGCACACATGTTTACTGTGAGACCGTGCACAGCCTCAGTTTATTGGCTGTCTTGGCCATTAGAGCTTAAATCTAAAGGCGACCATGCCTCTGGGAGTCCTCTCTTCTCCATTGGCCAGCCTGTGAACATGTCGTCTGTGACTTCATTCACTTCCTGAAACATTTTTATTAACATGCACTTATGTGATGTCCCGCTCTCCCAGTGCTCTTCTCATCATCGCTCCGTACTTTCTAATTATTTTCTAATTGCTTATGTATCCATTTTTAATTGGATCAAATCAAATACTTCCTCTTCCTGTTTCTTAAGCATCATTCTGTTTCATTTAGATGTAAACTGCTGCCTTAGCAAGTGCTGTATAAATAAAGTTGCATTTTCCTCACGTGAACAAGTGCTAAATGTTTTTGTTTTGATGTTACCATGTTTCACATGTGATCGCTCACAGCACTTTCAGAGTAGGGTTTTTATAATCGATTTATCGATTAAAATCGATTCTGGCTTGGATAACGTGAAATCGATTCATTAAAATCCTGAATCGATTTTTTAATATAAATTTATTTTTCCTGAAATGCCAGAATCTCAGGTGAAACCTCACAAAATTTCAACAACCACCAAACAGCTAAAACAGTAAATGAGAGCAGGAACACGGATTCTGCACAAAGACGTAAACACAAAGTGCGGACCCGCCGACGCATCAGAATCAGTGAGACGTCACCTTTCTCAGCTGACGGCACGGACACGGTCGGGGCTGAAAGCCGACAGCTCGCTGATTCTGATGTTTCCGCGGGTCCGCGCTTTGTGTTTACGTCGTTTTTGTGCTGATTCTAAAGCTGTTAGTTTGATCTCCAAACAATATTGACCAAACCAGCAGCAAAAGAAGATCCAAACTAAGCTTCACATAAACATCGTCATGAACTCCCTCTGACTTTTACTGTTTTGCTTCCACCAGGATAAAATCACACTTCATGCACAGCTCTCTCTCTCTCTCTCTCTCTCTCTCTCTCTCTCTCGCTCTCTCTCTCTCTCTGTACTTCAACAACAGTTTCGTCTAAAAATCAGTTTTCTGCTTTATTCGCTTGCTTGTTACACACAAGTCTACCGTTGTTTACAGCCTGTCGGCCGCTGTTTTTTCCTTTTACTTACTTCCGAAAAGAAAACCTAATTTCTGCCGTTCAATACTGAACAAATTTAAACTTTTTAAAATTATGCAAAATGCAAAACGCCGTGTCTCTAATAAAACCGCTGTAACGTCAGAGGTAACGTTCATAAGTTGATTAATGGGTTTCTTTCGTTTTTGATCTACTGCAGAATATTTTTATAAAATCCAGGCCAGGAAAATCAGCTTCATGTTTTTCTGTTTTATCTTCAGCTACTTTGACACAAAGGCCTCTGCTGTGACGCTCACACCTTTGATAAAGTCTTGTGTGTGTCAGCTTCCTTTTTATAGATACAAAAATATGTAAATGCACTGATCTGAATTATAATATTTCTGACTGTCAAAATTTCCCAGATTCAAATCGAATTGAATCGAATCGTGGATCGAATCGATTCGGGACCTTGTGAATCGGAAACGAATCGATTCTAGAAATCAGTGACGATACCCAGCCCTAGGTGCCGTTTTTAGCATCGCATTAAGAACCAACAGCATAGTGGTCGGGGGTGATAATGTTTTGGTTCATCAGTCGTCCAGTCAGCTCATGTTTTGGGAGTGGCTGCACGACGTCAGTGTGGGCTGTCAGGTCTGTACATGCTGCTGTGCAGAGCTGCAGACGTGTCTGATTAATTCCTTCATTTCTGGACCTCGAACATCACAGTTCAGTTTCTGATATTTTCATCTCGAAGTTTAAGAGCCTCAGCAAATGAGAAACAACAGCAGTGACACGGGAACCTCGTGCAAACATGTCTGACAGCTTTATAGCTGTGCTTCAGCCAGGGTTATGTCAGCTGTCCGTCTCTGCCAGCTCTGGAAGCCAAATTGCTTGTAAGTAGAAGAATCCTGAAGCAGTGCCAAGATCATTGCAACCAGTCGCCATGTTTTTACCTGTTCGTCTAGCTCCTGCTGTTCTGTCCAATTTAGAAGAAGCATTTATTATGACGAATGTGTTTTCTGTTAACTTTGTCACTGATTGAGATTCAGAAGGCCATCTGTATTTGAAATGTCAGGTGTGGGCAGTCAGGTAGAGTCGGTGGGCTGGAGGCAGCTGAGATCAAGATGAAAAAGAAAGACATTTTTTCTCTGTGTGTCAGTCGTCACTGTTTCCATCAGTCTGAACAAGCGTGCAGCTGCTAGCCTCGCTGAGCACGTTCCCAGGAAACGGAGGAGAAATGATGGAAGGACAGTCAAGCAGAGACGAGAGAGAAAAGCACGAGGACGGGAGAATCGGAGAGAGCAGTTCAACCACCAGATCGGGATCAGATTTTAATCCCTCAATTAGGCCGAGTGAATAGAGCGATGTTCCTCGATGCCCTCCGCTCACCCTCTGCGTCCAGCTCGGTTTAGCTTTTCTTCTGTCTCCTTCATCAGTTCTGTAGCACGGACCCAGGAAGCCTCGTCTTTCCTTTAATTTGTCACATGCTGTGAAAGAGTATTTTCCTTCTTAATGGGTTACATTACAGTGCAAGCAACGACAGAGGAAGACATGGGGAGAAGGGAGAAGTGAGCATTAACAAAAGATGTTGTCCATAAAACAAACATCTGTACTGAGAGCTACATATCCTCAGCAGAGAAGAAGACAGTGTCCCACGAAGACAAAGATTTGTGCCTGAGTTTGATGTGACATATCTCCAACACACAGCAAGAGAAAGCAGCACAGCCTTATCTGTCCAACCATCTATCCATCTTCTTCCTTTGATCCAGTTCAAGCCTGCAAAGGGCAGGAGCCTATCAGCTGTCAGAGGGCCGTCACAGAGACACAGTCGCTCATATACCAGACCAATTTAGTACCAGTTAACCCAACACAGGTACTCTGGTTTCCTCCCAAACACAGACGTGGACATGCAGACACCACACAGCTGTTCTTTCTGAAATGCTTTTGTGCTCACATCATTTTTATTCCACAAAGCATATTTTCTCAACTTCTTATCATCCTCCAGTTTGCTGGGAAATCACTTATTTTTAAATATAGGTTTAACAAATCACGTCTACAAGCTAACTTCTCACCAACAGTAAAGGCTGACCTGGAAGCTGTGTGGGCATGTTCACAGAGCAGTGGATGGTGCGCAGTGCTTCGTGTACACAAAACTGCACAAACACTGCAGCAGTAGATCTCTATGTGAATTGACAGCAAGGTCAGCATTGCCATTTTAATTGCTGACCCACTTGACTGAGTTAAGCATGTTCCTGTTGTGCGACACATACAGAGATGAATTAAGGAGGCGTGATTTAAAATAGAGTGACAGTGTCGTCACTCAACACCACCAGAAAAAATGTACTTTTTAAATCTTTTGACTTTTTTTAATGCAGCATTAGGCACGGTGGGGTGAACGCTGCCTACATGTCTGCAGGCTGCATCGCCTCATATTCACAAGCTTCAGTCGATCTTGACACAAAGTGAATCGGAAAGAAACCAATGAAAACAGAGGAGAGACGTTGATGTCTCTGTGGTCAACAATAGATCCTCTGTATGACTGTGCAATAACAAGCTGGTGTTTAGCTTTTGTTCAACAAATCTCTTACTGAACTGTGAGGCGTGATTTAGACCTCTGTTAGAGCAGAGGTGTCCAACTTACGGCCCGCGGGCCAAATGTGGCCGACAATATAACTATATCAGTTATTACTGGCCCGTCACTATGTGATGCCCTGCTGAGGATCCATGGGACTTTATTTTGACCATGCAGCCAATCACGTGCAACAACAGAGTTTTAAATGCAGACGTGTCAGGAAAAAGTGAAGAAATGAGTGAAAATATAAAATGAGCAACATCTGGCTGCATGTTAGCGATCCTGGAGACCGAGTGCAGAATTAGCAGCTGTTTTTATTTTCAGCCTTTTTCCACTGTGGAGGACAAAAGGTTTCCAACCTGCCCAGCACGAGTGTGCTCTCGCTAGTGTACGTTCATAAAAGTAAGACTTTAAATGGTCTGCATTTGTATAGCGCTTTTCTCAGTCCCTAAAGACCCCAAAGCGCTTCATACTACATTCAGTCATCCACACATTCACACACTGGTGATGGCAGCTACATTGTAGCCACAGCCACCCTGGGGCGCACTGACAGAGGCGAGGCTGCCGGACACTGGCGCCACCGGGCCCTCTGACCACCACCAGTTAGTATCTTGCCCAAGGATATCTGGCATGCAGCCAGGAGGCAGCCTGGGATCGAACCACCGACCTTCTGATTAGTGGCTGACCTGCTCTGCCACCTGAGCTACAGCCACTTCACACTGAATAAAAAATGCTTCCTTGTAAAACACTAAATGTACAGTTCAGTGTTGCCTACGACATAAAACAACTATATGCAAAGTGTCTTTGAATGGCACGAAGCCTTGGGTCAGTGTCTAAAGGAGTCTCACCTGAAAGTCGCTCCAACACATTTACATTCTTAACTTGTTCAATCTGCTGCTCACCACAAACAAGCACAAGCTTTAACAGCATTTTCTCAGGTTTTCAGCTCCCTCATGGCCATTCACTCTGGTAATGGTAATTAGTAATAATGCAATAATTGATTAAATGACAGAAACGTTTCTGTTTTTCACTTCCTGCTCTAGAAATGTTTGTTTTTTTATGACTACAGTTTTAAAAACAGAAAATCAAAACGAATGTGGGCAATGAGCCACCAGAAGTTTTCCGTCATTTTACACAATTATTCCTTACAGAGAGTCGTGCTGACTAGGGCTGGGTTTTTATAATCGATTTATCGATTAAAATTGATTCTGGCTTGGATAACGTAAAATCGATTCATTAAAATCCTGAATCGATTTTTTAATATAAATTTATTTTTCCCGAAACACCAGAATCTCAGGTGAAACCTCACAAAATTTCAACAACCACCAAACAGCTAAGACAGTAACTGAGAGCAGGAACACGGATTCTGCACAAAGACGTAAACACACAGCGCGGAGCCGCCGACGCATCAGAATCAGTGAGATGTCGCCTTTCTCAGCTGACGGCACGGACACGGTCGGGGCTGAAAGCCAACAGCTCGCTGATTCTGATGTTTTGGCGGCTCCGCGCTTTGTGTTCACGCCCTTTTTGCGCTGATTCTAAAGCTGTTAGTTTGATCTCTCTCCAAACAATATTGACCGAACCAGCAGCAAAAGAAGATCCAAACTACGCTTCACATAAACATCGTCATGAACTCACTCTGACTTTTACTGTTTTGCTTCCACCAGAATAAAATCACACTTCATGCACAGCTCTCTCTCTCTCTCTCTCTCTCTCTGTACTGTTTTCTGCTTTATTCGCTTGCTTGTTACGCACAAGTCTACCGTTGTTTACAGCCTGTCTGCCGACGTTTTTTTTTCCCATTTACTTACTTCCGAAAAGAAAACCTAATTTCTGTCGTTCAATACTGAACAAATTTAAACTTTTTAAAATTATGCAAAATGCAAAACGCCGTGTCTCTAATAAAACCGCTGTAACTTCAGAGGTAATGTTCATGTGTTGATTAATGGTTTTCTTTCGTTTTTGATGTACTGCAGAATATTTTGTCAGAGTGTCAGCTTCCTTTTTATAGATACAAAAATATGTAAATGTACTGATCTGAATTATAATATTTCTGACTGTCAAAATTTCCCAGATTCAAATCGAATCGAATTGTGAATCAGAATTGAATCGATTCTAGAAATCAGTGACGATACCCAGCCCTAGTGCTGACAGACTCACTGCTGGTAAATGCTGAACTTTATCCTAAAGATCTTTAAACCTGAATGGGAGGCAGAGCCTTCAGCTTCCCTCGTCTATGAAACCTGCTCACAGCTTCACTCGCCGTGACTTTGCATCATTAGTTATTATCAACGTCTGGCCACAGTGTGTCTTTGCTCCTCCCCTCCCCCCAACAGCTCGTGGACAATAACCCTCCCTGAGCCTGCTTGTGCTGGGGGCTTCTTCCTGTTAAAAGGGAGGTTTTCCTTCCCACCGTCACCAAAGCGCTGGCTCAGTTGTTGGGCTTCTCTATGTTCTCTGCATTATTGAGCACCTTCAGGCAACTGCTGTAGTAATATAGCACCATATAAATACAACTGAATTAAATTGATAGTGTATAGTGCACACACATAAAAATATATTTGTGTGTGTGTGTGTTTGGAGGAGATGAAGAGAAACTGAACCAGAGGTGAGCACAGTGAACATTCACCAGCACAGACTGAACGTGTGTCAGTGATTGTGAAAGTGTTTCTCTGCAGTCAGGATAATTATGAATTAGTGAGATGCAGACGATTATTGCAACTGTGATCCGCATTTTACCATCTGTTCTACGTTGTTTCACACACAGACACACAAAGTGGAATATGTGTTATATGCATGTGAGCAAACACACGAGCCACAGACGGCTGTACTCGGACACGGAGAGATTAATGCTGTCATTGACAGATGACAGATGATTTCATTTGGTCAGTGAACAGAGCAGCGACACAGCAGCTGAGCAGAGCATTAATCCAGCACAAACTCATTACATTTGAGTTTCAGATATTCTAATCCACAACACCTCTGTGCGTCTCTGTGCATTCATTTATTAGTATCACATTTTTTGGAATATGTGCTTTTGACTGATGGTTAATAAAGTAAATTTAAAGTGATTTTTATGGCAATCAGGCTGTGACTTTATTTATCATCCAGTTAATGACTCTTCACAGATACTTGTGAGTGCACTTGTTCCCTGCTCCAGTGAAAATGTCAGATTGGCAATTAATGTGCTTTTTTTCCGAGCCTTGCTAATTAAACGTTGTTGACACCTAAAATGATAAATGTTGTATTGGCATGTTGACAAAAGTCCAAACAGTAGGAATCAGAATCTGTTTCCTTAGGGATGGAGCAGACACACACGCACTGCAGGGCACACAGCTCAGTTTTCTAATATATTTAAAGAAATATTTAAAGCTTCAACATGTGTGGGGACAGAGATGTAAGACAGCTGGTTCCAAACATTTGTTGGTAACTTGCATGTCTCAGTTTCAAAAGAGAAGTAGTTGTAAATTTGAGACATCTTGCTTTTGAATATTTAACCCTTTAAAGCCGGTCAGAGCAGCACGCTCCATTTTGCATAACTATTTTTAAATCCCGGTAGCTCTGCAACCACGTGAGCTAGCGCAATAAATTTTTTTGCATATGAAACCAGAGGAGTTGTACTTACATCTTATGCCATCAGCTTGTCCTCGGTCACAGTTTCCTTCCACATATAGCTTTGCAAAAACTGCATAAAAAGCACTTGCAGCAACAAAAACATTCCAGAAACACACTTTGCTGATCCGATCAGCTGTTTGTAACATTTTGCGGAAATGTAGTTTTTTACCATCAGGGCTTCATGAGCCTATACTGGTGTTTTTAAAAGTTATGTTTGACTTTATGACTTTCTGTGTGGTTTCTGGGATGCTTAGGACTCATATTGCACTGCTGGAAATAGTTTATTTTGATGCATATGCTGCTTTTTTGCAAATTTGCATTATAATATTTATTTTCCTTTTTCCTGCAGTATATAAAAATTGGTGTATTTCAAAAACAAAACTATGAAGACACTCAAAATAAATTTCCTGTGGTGGGAAACTATTTTGTGCAACTTTTTTGTATTTACAGTTTTGAGGGATAAGCCTCTTAAATTTCTCTAACTAGAAATATATGTTAAAAAACAAAAACGATTTTCAATTTTTTTGTAGTTTATTGCACTTTTTTGCAATTTATGTAATTACTATGCACTTAATGCAGACATATTATTAAAATTTGGGCTATAATGGTTGTATTGATGTATAGCAACTTGAAATGCTCCCAAAAATGGCTCCACAGCATGTAAACATATAATATAAGCTCTGGCGGACTTGGTTCTATGGTAGGTCTTAAAGGGTTAAGGGACAGAAGCAGATTTAGAGGCGTCCTGAGGATAGTTGTTCCCAGTGTTGTTTGTTAGGATGAGAACTGTGATGCAGTCTCACTGTAACCTGTAATAATTATTATTATACAATTACTGTTGTGTGACTTCAGTTTGGGGAAGTTTGGATAACAGAGTAACACACTTCAAAGCAGCTTCAGTTGTACAACGAGATCCTTACTGTGCTGGACGATGAAACACAGCAAGGACTCTTCAGCAGATTCCTGCTCAGGGAAGCTGTTTCACTTAAACACCGGCCCTGTTTGCTTCTGTGCTAGTGACATCAGCATGTACTTACACGGTAGTATTTAATTCTCTGCTGCTGTTGGTATGACAGACGAGGCAGACTAGTACCAAAGAGGATACTCCGTCTTCTTGTGAGGCAGCAAATGACACACAAGAGAAACTCGTCTCCGCGGGTCACTGTCAGCCTTAAGTGAAAAGCAGAACAGCCACTCAAGACAAACAGAGGAAGTGTGTGACTCTTCATAAGTGTGTGTTTATTTTTTGTCTGTGTAAGCTGGTATTTCTCCGTGGGGCCGTTTTCATTTGACAGTACGACAGGCGCCTCTGCACCAGGTTACACACACATGCACAAACGCACACGCTTCACTTGTCTGTGTGCAACAAGAAGCAGGGCTGCTCGATGATGGCAAAAATGATGATCACCATTATTTTCACTGAAATTGAGATCTCGATTATTTAACAATAACAATGTGTTGAATAATGACTTTAAAGATTGTCATAAAATAGTGCAAATACTGATAACAGTGCAAATGTTTGCAATATAAGAAATAAATAAAAATGTAAACATCTATGTTTAGTGAACTTTGCAGTGTTGCTCTGTGGTGCAGCTACGACACTGTAGCAAAGTTTACACACTATGTCTACTTGATCCACGTCTGACTCTGAACCCATAATGTTTCCACACCACTCAAGTTTTTTTACCTCTTTTCAACCAACAGCAGTCACTCTTCTCTCCAAATAACTTCTGCTGAGCTCTCCGAGCTTCCCTCGGGTCCTCTTAATCAGCGGTCCCCAACCCCCGGGCCTCGGACCGGTACTGGTCCGTGAGTCGTTTGGTACCGGGCCGCGAGAGTTGAGGCTCAGGTGTGAAATGTATAGTTTTCAGGGTTTTTATCGGTTTTCAGCGTTATTTTGTTATCATTTTTATCGTTAACTCTGTTTCCCTGGGTCTTTTCACGTGTGTTATGAATAAATTTCTTTTTTCCGGTACCGGTACTAGTTTTATTTTGTTGTATTTATCCGCGACACCTTAAAGGCCAGTCCATGAAAATAATGTCGGGCATAAACCGGTCCGTGGCGCAAAAAAGGTTGGAGACCGCTGCTCCAGTGTTGCCAACTTAGCGACTTTGTCGCTATATTTAGCGAGTTTTCAGACCCCCTAGCGACTTTTTCTAAAAAAAGTCGCTAAAAAAAGACGTGAAAGCGCATATCGCTTTTACTCTCAACAAGCAGCGGGTGCTGTAACACAGTCAGTTCTTTTACTCTTTTACTCTTATGCTGTTTTGTGGATCACAAGTTTTAAAACTACTTATAAACACACACACAAAGTAACTCCACCAGAGTGCCTATTTCGGGTCACTTTTGCCGGTCCAAGCCCGGGTAAAGGAGCAGGGTTGGAATTGTGACATTAAAAAAAACAATAATTGCTCAAATAAATTTAATTTGTAGTTCTAAATAAACTCTAAATGCATTTAGGATATTTTTTACTCACTTTATGTCTCTTCCAAGATGTTATTTCTCTCTCCAACAGCGTAGGTTACAATTACATTAGCATGACCAATTATGCAAATTAGGTGATGACGTCATTTAGCGACTTCTAGCGACTTTTAGGACAGCCAATAGCGATTTTCATAACTGAGGAGTTGGCAATACTGCGCTGCTCTTAATTGTTGTGACATGTGTTCGAAACGCAGAGAGGTGCGCTCAATTCGCCACGCGGAGCAGCGCGAGAGTAAAGCACGAGGGAGGGGCTAATAATCAGCTCAGTCATTTTTAATGATCGTTGAAAGCCCAGATCGTAATCGAGATTAAAATTCGATTAACTGAGCAGCCCTAACAAGAAGCAAACATCTCCTGGCCCTGGGTGCAGTTGGCTGCTCCTGACAGCTACATCAGAGATAGTCAGGGCTGCACATCAGTGGTCTGCAGGTGTGCATGTGCTGCCAAAATAAAAGATGCTCATCAGACAAGAAGCTGCAAAGTCGAAGATGTCGAAGAAGCTCCTTTAATCAGTTACTCTGGTGTTCGACATCTTTACGTGTTCTAAACAAATGTCTGTCCTCCTCCAGAAAATCTCATGTACGCAAACGCGTGTTGCAGCTTCTTGTCTGATGCGCATCTTTTATTTTGACAGCGCATGCGCACCTGCAGACCGCTGGTGTGCAGCCCTGACTATAGGCTTGATCTGTGACGTGCACGCAGCACACAGGCTGTAACAGCTGTAAGTGTGAGAATGGGATAAACCAGCACATGAGTCTTGATATCATACGATATGAAATGAAGAAGCTACTCAGAGATGTTACTGAGTGAGTCGTCATTGCTCCGCAGCAGCACACAGCAGCACACAGCAGTCACAGCAGTCACTCGAGACTCTACGTGTTGCTGTTATTGCTTTTTTCTGCTATCACATAGAAATCATCCAACACACATGTTGATTTGCCTGATACACAACACCATGTCAGCTGGAGGCACTGGGACGAGAGGGGATTTTCTGAGTCCTGTAAGGTCAGCAAATGACACACACACACACACACACACACACACACACACACACACACTGAGAGAGGGAAACTTGCCTCGGAGGTCCCTGTCAGCTGTCAAGGTAAAAGCAAAGCAGGCACTCAAGACAAGCGAAGCGTTGGCCTCTGTGTTCAGTGTGGGTGACCTGGTTTGTCTGGTTTACCTTCAGTGCTCTATATTCACTGATGCCACTGGCCAGTGTAGACCGCACACTGACTTTGTGTGCTTCAATACGATGTGACAAGAGCTCAAAGTTATTATAGAGGAAAAACCATTTCAGTCACATCTTTGGGTGCAAAGTGCGCTTGTTCGATTTGACGGCTGTAGTGGAGACATGCAGCACAGGGCCACAGGTCGCTGCCTCGTGCTGACCCACTGAGTGAAGCTGGCGCCTGCATCGGTTCATGTTTCAGTGCATTGCACCTTTAAAGCATTGTTCTATTTGAACACATTAATACTGATTTGATTGTTGGACAGAGGAAAGCACAAACTTCTTCTCATTCTGGATCTCTGCACAGTGCAGAAGGACAAATCCTTCAGCACCACAGGCGCTTGGATCCACTCCCTGCTGCAGTGCTTCTCTTTGGTCGAGCACTCAAATTACGTTTTGGCCAAAGACATTTATGGCTTAAAGGCCGACTTATTTTTGGATATTTTTTGGATTCAAGGGTCGACTGTTTTCAGCTGTAATGTAGAGCAAGTTACTCTTTCAACACCAACGTGACTCTTACTACTTCTACCTCTGCAGCAGTCTCAGCTGACTGCAGGCTTCCAACCTTATAAACAGTACATTTGCACAATGACTGACACTGGCCAACTGGATGAACAATGGGCCATGAGGTCAGTGTGTCGCTCATTAATATGCAAATATGCAAATGACCATGCATACTAATGAGGTTGGGGAAACCTGCAGTCAGCTGAGAAGTCACTTGGATGATGATGAACAGAATCAACCTTTTGGGATCTACGTACCTGGATGATTGAGCGTGTGCACCTATGTACTAGGATGTGATGTCAGAGAGTAGCTGAGCCCTGTGTCGCTGTGTGACTGCATCCATGAGAGGTGCACATTAATATAACTTGGCATGCTTTGGACTTTGAGGTGATTATCTTTGATAATCGCTGACATGAAACTATTGTGCAGCTGAACTAGTTAAGACACAGCACAGTGTTGTTGTCAAACATATGAGAGCAGCTGGTTTCAGCCTGTGGGTGGAGCCTTCCTTTGTGACGTTTTTCCTTTTTTGTTTGGTTTTCAGGAGAGTTTTGATCCACCTGAGCCTCATTGCCATGGTGACGAAGAAAACAATTACACATCATTAATTTAAAAAGGCAGTTATTAACTAAACTACTCCAGAAACAACAAGAACATAGTATTGTGACGTAAATCTCACCATTTACATTTCCCAGTTTGCCTCGGAGAGACTGGTAAGTGTTTGGTTGCTGCTTCGTGTGTCTGTGGAAAGAGACGGCAACATATTGCTCTTTGTTTCGTGGTACCCTATGGATAGGCCTAATTTATACCCCACACACACATCGTTCCTCCAAAGGCCACATGAGCAAAACCTCTGCTGCCAGGGGACAGACGTCATCCGTGTGCGTGCGTCCGTATGTGCGTATTTGTGTCGGCTGATTATACACCGGAGTATTTGATGGAAATATTATGACTAGTCTAAATTTCCTTTCTAACGTGGAAATGCTACAGCTATGACACAAAGCAGCGCTGCTGCTGTGTGTCACAGAACGCACAGCAGCTTATGTTCGGTCACTGTAGCACATATCAGTGTGTTGGCACCAAACCTAATGTTTGTTCAGTGTTTGTGAGTTTCTGCTGTTTTTCTGTTGTTGTTTGTTTGTTTTGCTTTTGTTACATTGTAGCTGAGGTCTTTCTGCCTTGCCCAGCACAGAGTGGATTTGCACCAGCTCATAGTCATCTATAACCAAAGGCTGACACCATCTCACAAACTTGCACAACAGAGACACAGAGACACAGGGAGGCAGATCGCTATATATATATATATATATATATATATATATATATATATATATATATATATATAATGACATTAACTCCATAACGGCAAATCTCCGTTAACAAGTTACCGCGGATCGCCCCGTGCGTGGGGCTGGACGGCGTCAACTGGTTAACAAGCTAACTGCGCTAACGCACTAGTTCCCACCAATGTAATTGAGCATTGCGTGGCACATCCGACATACTGTTTTACTTTAGTCCATGACGCGCTTACCTTCAGGGTCATACTTCACATGAAAACCAAAATAGTTCCAAACGCTACATTGAATGAGGGTGGGGGAGGTTCAATTTTGGGTAGCGTTGAGGCAGTTGCCATGTTGCAACGAGCTTAGCTTCTGTTTTGCTAGCTTGCGCTGCGCTCAGTGGATCTGCACTTGACAGTGCAGCCTAGGCGGAGTAGTCGAACTGAGCTCTCAACACAGACAGCATCGTCAGAAGAAAAGTTGATAAAACAAATAAAAATGTTGTATTGTTCGATACAAAACCGAACCGAAAGAACTGTATCGAACGGTTCAATATCGATACGAGTATCGATGCACCCCTAATATATATATATATATTTAAATATAGATAGATATAGATATAGGTATGTATTTATGCTTATGTGATGTTTAGGCATAGCTCTTTATCTAGTTAGCATGTGTGTGATGTCCTTGCTTAACCCAACTGTAATGATTCCACTTCCTGTATTTCACACTGTGAGTGATCGTACTCTGGGAAGTGCCTTCAGATAGATTTTCTGCTCAGGTTAGTGTTGGGTCTATATTAAGTATAATGGTATAGAGAACTATCTGATTTTTGTGAAGTAGCTCCAGGCCACATGTTCTGTGGAGTACTGCAGCCGTCCAATCAGCTTTCAGAAACAGCTCATTTCTCATCACTGTGTAAAACACTGCTAGCCCATGCATGAAACACAGCACTGTATGGTCTTATAATCAGAATAACTTTTATGCAGTACAGCACATAAAGCAATAAATGCATTTGGAGCCCACATATTGAAGTTTGGTTAAAGCAGTGGACACTGATTAGCTGAGTTACTATAATGCACTTGATGCTTGCAGCGTAAACATTAACTGTTTAATGGGCTTAAGTAGTTCATGCTTTTTTATGTGCATTCCCTTTTTTCACTGCTTCTTTGAACCGTATGACTGAAGGACATTTAAACAGTTATAATCAGGTATAGTTGCTTTGTGCTGCACCCATGCTCCGTTTGACCCTTGTTCACCTTTTGCTTCAGGCTAATAATAGGGGATTATTGGGTCTTTGGGGTCTCGCTCCAATACTGTAGCCTTTACCTAACAATAGGATTTGTCTTTAGATGATAATCAAATTGGTACGCAGCTAGTCTTCACACACTCACGTGCAGCCTGCAGATGTGCTGTCCACTGCCTTCAGAGTTTTAACCTTTTATATAAAATACTGTGACAAATAAACAAAAATGATAAAATAAATAAATAAATTGAAATTAAATTTAACAACAAAATGAATTTACATTTATTTCGAATGATAGACAGAAAACAGTCTAAAACTAAAGTTAGGTCCAGAACAACAACGACGTCCTCAAAATGGGGAGCTTTTATTTTGAAAATCCATTTAATGGGTCATTGTCATGCCTGACGACTCAGCCACGTCCCGTGTTCCGTGTTCTGGCTGGCCAGGGTGAAACGTTGTGATATGATGCTGTTAGTGGAGACTGTGGCCTTTGGTGAATTACATACACTTCTTATCCAATGAATAAAAGACTTTCCAAAACCAACTTCATGAAGAACCATGAAAAGAAAGACCAGTAAACTTTGCCAAAGGCCTTTTCTGCATCTCGTCTGTTGCTTCAGCGTTGCGCCACGGTGCCAGGCTAATGAGGTTGAATAACCTTCTAGATGTGTTAGTAGAACGTCTGCCTTTGACGAAAGTGACTTAGGGATAACTTTAATGTGGGCATTGATTAATGACAGGTCGGTAGGTAGAGCAGGGTCTTTATCTGGCTTTAGTCAAAGTGTTATTGCAGCTGTGTTAATATGGGAAGGAAGCAGGCTGTTATGTTTTATTACTGCGACTGTTCTGACCAATCATAGAGGAAGAAATGGAGATCCATCAGAGCCCAGCGCCTTGTTTGGCCTTCAGATCAAGGCACCATGTAGCTCATTGGTGGTTCGATGAGTGAATGTCTTCTGCTTATTCTCAGTAGACATAGACGGTATCATTCAGTTACCTTGAAGTGTATTTGCACTGTTTTGTTTGTTGGCTGGTTGTATTGGATTATATTGTAGCAGATATTCAGTTTGTTGTTATGATAAAATATTATCAGCTGTAATTTTGTGTTTTGTAATTCTCTCGACGTTTGTTTCTTTGGGTTTGTCGTCGCTCTTAGTTGCTTCATTTTTTCTTTAATATTGCAGTATAATATGTATGTATGTATGCAATACATCCAGTTTTTCTTCCTGTTTTTCTTCTAAGGCTACTGCGATATGATTTTACACCAAGCTTCTTGCTGATTGTCTCGTAGTCCAGCCTCATGCATTTCTACAGTCTTGTCCCCGATGTCGGCTCTGTGGTCCTGCCCATGCTGCTGCAGGGGCTGGAGTGGAAGTAACTGATGAGTTTAGGTTGACTATTTGTAATTGATCTGTGAGAGAGAGAATATTAGATGGGTTGTAACTGAATACTTATTTGACTCAATGACAGGCAAATCAATGTATGACTTAAAAATTAAGCAGGCAGTCGTCTAAGGAGCTTGGAAAGAAAAGCATCTGGATTTCTTTAAGTTGCTGGAAGACGTCTCACCTCTCTCATCCAAGAAGCTTCTTCAGTTCTGAAGCTGCTCAGATGAGACTGCGATGACCTGGATGACTGAGAACCTTCACGTACAAACAAATCTTTTTCCTCCCACTGTACGAACAGTTGCAGAAACTGTTGGTGAATACGTTAAAATAAATATTGTGTCTTACATAATATACCGAGTTCCTCCACAGGCAGATTTAGTCTCGGGTGAGACACAGTGACACAGAAGAGCTTCCTTACCAGGCCAGGACTCAGGTCTGTCTGCGCCTGCAGGCCAGTGGCCACTTTGAAAGGTGATGATGTGCACATCCTGGACAGGGAGTCGAGGAGGGCATGTCTGTGTCGAAGAGGGCACCTTAAAGTATAAAGTACGGGCAAAACAATTTGAATATCAACCACCATGAGCTGAGCTCACAGCCCACTGTTAGTTTAGATCGTTGTGCAGCTGTGCTGTTTGTAAGGTGGGAAATCTTAAGAAAGGTGAATTGCAGTCAGTGCCAAACAAGACTGCAGCTTTGTTCCTGCAAATGAGCCAAAACTGATTCCACTTTAATGTGAGAGTGAACACATTTGTGCCTGAATGTTTTAATGAAGGGTGTTTTTGTTGTTTTAAAGATGCGTTTGAATGGATTCCAAATGTGGACGACTTCTCTGTTTGAATGAAACACACAGACCTCCGAACACTAATGTGTACACACCCGAGCAGAAGTCACTAAACGCCAAAGTTACCAAACGGATGCACAGCTGATTTAGAGACTGGACTCGAGCAGGCGCAGCACTGGAGCCTCTTTCTGTGGTGCTGAGCCTGACGTCCTCAGTGATGCTGCACATGAGCTCTGTAATTGTTGCTGCTCACATATTCTGACAACAGAACTGATGAATAGATTTTTTAAGATCACTTGTATTTGTTGTTTTACTGTGTGGTGCAAAGACACACACCTGTCAGTGTGTTTTATGTGTGTAACAATATTGAGTCACACCATCAGCGAGCATCACCTTCATCGTTCTTTTTTCAAAGATGTTTTGTTCATTCTCCACATTCATCATCCTTTTTTCTTTCATGTGGTCTTTCATAGGTCCTCCCATGCCCTCCCCCTCCTGCCCATCTGTCATTGACCAATCACATCCACAGTCAGCTAATCCGCACGACAACCCGCTGTTAGCCAACATACCTGAGCCTAACTCAGAGGAAGAGGAGGAGGAAGAGGAGTATGCTGCTCGGTTGTACTTAGCCGTAACATATGGTAAAGAGACTTTTTTTAAAGACATGCACTCATTTTGGATTCAGTGTGTGAGCTGCAGCTGTGGACTGTGGGGTGACTCAGGGTGACAGGCGTGGTGGAAGTTAGTCGTGATTTCTCCTTGTGTGTTTTTATTTCCTCTGTACCTAAACATCAATCTGCTGTCACAGAGCGGCTGACGGATTTTATTCACACAAAAGAGAGCATGTAGATTTAGTCACTAATCTCTCAAGTGGTAAATATAACAATGGCTGTCTGTGTCAAACACACACGTTTAAAATGACTTTTATTTTGTTCTTCAGAATACGTTGTCATAGGGCTGCACGATTAATCGTTAGAAAATCGCGATCTCGATTCATACTTATGTGCGATCTCATTTCCAAATGACAACGATTTAAAAAAATAATAAAAAAAGACGACGATTGTAGCGCATTTTGATCCGGGACGTAATCTGCATGAAAACAAGCGCTCACTCTTCCTGCTCAACAAATGACGAGGGCGGAGCCTTATACCACGTGATACAGAAGCTGTGCCGTGTGATGCTAAAATTGGCAGGGAAAAAACAACGGAGAGCACGTCAGGGATGACGAGAAAGTGACCGGAGAAAATCCGTCCCGGTCAACCACCCAAACATCAATAACAGGAACCTTATACAGCGCTTCCCTATACCCGTCGAACTCCCGCAGGCACAAAGAAATTACGGAGGCTATCACTTATCACCTGACCAAAGATATGGCTCCATCAACACTGTGCAAAACGAGGGATTTAGGAAAACGATCAACACCCTAGACAAACGCTACACAGTGCCGTCCCGCAACTATTTTTCTATTGTTGCACTTCCTGCTCTATACACGCAGGCTGTGTCCCATTTCAGGGTCTGCACGCTTGAAGTACGCGCACTACGCGTACTACGTACGGTGCGTACTATAAGTACGAGAAGTGTGGAAGTGAGAGGCTCGTGAAATGGGACGGTCTAGCCTTCGTCACTCTGTTCAGGTTGCCTAGCAACCATGATACTAACCGCGAGAAACGTCTCATACAGCTTTGTTTGACAGAAATGAAGGAGAAAAATGTTTTGTTGGTCAATCATTTTTGCCATGACATCACTTTGATTAGTTGAGTATCTGAGGCTGAGACCACAGGACTGTAAAACATGATTCAAGGGCTTCATTTCTGTACTAAACAGTCATTTAAGATTAGTCAGCAAATAACAATTAGCTGATGAGACTAAATTCATGTCACCGTGGTAATGTAAATATAATATGGCCAATATTATAGTTATTGTCAGATTATTATGATATATATGTATATGTAGAGGCTGAAAGTACAAACATCACTAATGTCATACAACTTTGCCACATGTGGTCAACAGTAATGTTTTAATGTTCTTTGTTATTAAACATTCTCACATAAATAAGTGACGTCATATTCAGTACTTACTTTTGACAGTTCACTCTTGGCCGCTCCCTTCTGCCGTATTTTGCCGCAAAATTATCCACACCCACCGCCGCGCTATGAATTGTGGGATATATGGGACCACGAAGCGTGCACCGGACCACGCTTGATATTTGGGGAAATCGACGGCGCATTTGGAGTATGCATTTGAAGTACACTTCGAATTGGGACAGCCGTCGTCGCGTGGCGGTGACGTAACCGCACTTAAAATGCGAACTTCAAGCGTGCAGACCCTGAATTGGGACACAGCTGCAGTGTCGAGCAACGGTGGAGACGGAATTTCAAGCAGTACAACATTTTGCTGCAATGACAAAATGTGAGACATTTGTTGTTTTTATGTTTATTTATTGTTTTTATGTTCAGTCTCAACTGTTACGAAGTTGATGTGCAGTTAATAAGCGCAATAAATATTTAGACTGGGAAAGAAAATCGTGAGAGAATCGTGATCTCAATTCTAAGCCAAAAAATCGTGATTCTTATTTTATGCAAAATCGTGCAGCCCTACGTTGTCACATCCTCTCTAGCTCTTTTTTCTTATACAAGCAGTGTGACTAAACCAAAGGCATTGTTTAAATGTCCCAATAAAACTACAAATACATTAGACCAAAAATGTTTCTTTATTATTTGATTGCTACAACAATCAAATATCATTTAGCAAGTATTTGATTATAATAGCAGTTCTGGGCTTTTATCAATCTGATAAAGTGCCCCAGTGTGTTTCTGTAGCTGATGTGATAGGATAGGTTTGGTTGGATGTTTTTAAACTGGAAACTGCTTAGATCCAAAACTTGGACTCTTGTCACAACTGTAGAGAAACAAACTACACCTCACTGATGACAGCTTCTTTCTTTTTAAAACGTATTTTTTCGATAAAATCCATTTGATGACAGAGCTTCTCCTCTCCACATGTTTGTGCTAGTATTAGCATGAAGCTAATAGCATTCAATTCAATTCAATTCAATTCAATTTTATTTATATAGCGCCAAATCACAACAAAAGTCGCCTCAAGGCGTGAAGCATGAAGACGACGACCATAGTCTGGCTGCTCGAAACACTGCAGCTGATCAAGATATGTTTGCCTGTGGATAGTGACGAGCACCAGATGCTGCGTTGTTTTGACTGGGCAATGGCCCTTATTGAGTTGGTCATAGTTGGGAGTTTGATAGGAAACAGACTGTGATAGTCTGAAGATAGGAACTATCAGACTACACCAGGAGGGGCCGCGAAAGGGGAGAAATCAAGAGGAAAAATACCTGGAAGGAAAGAAGGTGAGAAGGAGACATGTGTATAAGAGAAACAGAGAACTATAGTCATCTCCTTATATATGCATCATGTAAACATGATCAGAAACAGCTCGACGTAGGCTCTGTGTGCTCCTCCTTTACCAATGTGGATGAGGTCCAAGCTAATTAATCAATACTCAGCAAAACGTCTAAAGATATTACTATCTCCACTTCTCCTTTTTAAAAAGTAAGTGCTTATTTCTTTATTTGGTCTTTAGCTGATATTTTCTTGCACACACAGACACAGATATGCACTAATGTGGAAGCCAGCCTTTTATTTCTTTAACCTTCCCTTACAATAGAAAGAAGCTGAAGAAAGCATTGAAACATATTTATGTTGGATGTCAAATACTGAAGCATCATAAAGACTGGGAAATAACACCTAACCAGTCTGCCTCAGCGAAAAACTCAAAAAGTTGAAAGCTACGTCGGCCCATAAATATCATACATTTATATTTTTAAAGACAAGCTTTGTTTTACTCATTTTACATTACATATCAGCCCCCACATGTCTTTATATTTGGTTAGGAAAATGGGAAAGAGGTGGAAACCTACATGGAAATACACCAGAACAGGCAAAAGGATCGTTTGGACAATTTTATTTCAGGGAACTGTTGTTATGAACTTTTGCTATATAAATAAAACTGAATTGAACTGAATTTTCCAGGCTTTTTGAAGGGCATTCCAAAGTTTTCCAGCTTTTGTTTTCATTGCCTGTCCAGTCCATCCCAACTTAATCCTTCAATAAGGTTGCGGCCTGGGCTCGTAGGAGGCCAGTCTAACTGATAATGTTCCACTGAGTGATTTTCTATCAGCTATCCATGTCAGTGTATTTGTGTTCGTGTTCATGCTGAACAGTGAACCTGCAATAAGACACTTTCCATGTTTCCGTGTTGCACGGTGGCTCCAAATCTGATGGCATTCATTGTTTTGCCGAACTCCCCAACACCGCTGGCTGAGCCTGAAACCATGACAGCTTCCTGTAGACACGCTCTGCTGACCTCCTCCATGCATGTTGACCACAACCTCAGATTTAGATCCATCACTCCAGAAACCCTGAATGGCCAACTGTACCTGTAAAATGTAAATGTTTTTAATTTCAAATTGTTTTAATTGTGTTGATGAATCTTTTATACTTTACTGTTTCCTTTCCAACTAAGTTGATTGTGGAATATCTAGGAAGGAGGAAATTTCCTGACCTGACTTGTTGATCCCATTACAGCATAGAACAATCCCTTCTTTCTGTAAAGGCAGACTTGCTGTATGATTTTATACACCTGCAGCAATTGGATTGAAAGCACTGATTTCAAAGATTAGGCCCATACTTTGGTTTCTGTAGTGCAACAATGCACCCAGACACTCGACTTCAAAGTCTTCACACAAAAATAAATCGTTCCAAATAGAATTTTGTTGCCAACACGTTCTCACTCCCAAAGCGTAACATTTTACACTGGGTGACAAATCGTTGATATATTACACTTCCACCCAACACGTCCTTATATTACGGGATCGGAAACATGAGGAAACGTGAGAACCGTTTGGAATGAATCTACACATGTGCGTTTGTTTTACTTCAATCGCGTTGTCTAATGTCGTTGAAATACTGGTTAAGGTCAGGGCTGGAATACATGGCTGGAACGGCACTAGCATAAGAACGTGGAAGGTCACCTTTCACGTTCCTCAGGAACGCCTCGGGACTTGACAAATCGTGTGTTACACCTCGGGAGAGAGAATGGGCTGGAATAACTTAAAGTTTGATACTATCAAAAATCCCAATAACAACTGAAAACACTGACAGAACAGAACATGTGGGACTAATGAAGGCTAATCTTATCTTTACAATGTGTCCACTTCACCGGGCTCCATTTCAAATGTCATTTTTAAATGAGAGAAACCAGTTTAAAAATGAGTGCCATTTGTTTTAAGGCAACTTAATAGCTCATCGTTCTCACACATGCTGGAGGCAACAGACAAGCGTTCTTCAGCAGCCGGCCTTCACAGGGCGAGGAGGAGGAAATCTCCTCAGACAGGAAAAAGCAACATAGAAAATGGAAAGTTTCTCTGCAAATGATGGGATGACTCCAAAGCTTATCGACAGCGTCTACACTGAAAGCAAAAGGGAGGTCAGGCCAAGGCTGGGGAGGAACGTGAATAACACTTAGTGCTTTTTACTTGAGGACCAAATAGGCAATTCTCCTCAACACCAGAAACAATCAATGAGCCACTGAAAGAAAGAGATGGAGAAAGGAGAGGGCACGAAATACTTCTCAACACCAGACCTAATCGATGATGCCAGCGGAAAGAAGCGATGAAGAAAAGCAGGAACAACAGCAGAAAACTTTTTGACATAAGAACGAATCAATTAGATTTAAACAGAGAAAAACAGAGAAAATATTTGAGAAGAGACGAGACTGAACGATTGATCAGGCTAATGAACCTCAGACTAGTAGCTGGTGGCTGGCACACACACACACACACACACACACACACACACACACACACACACACACACACACACACACACACACACACACACACTTGTCTGAGGCTGATTGCAGAATGGAGCCACTTAAGTAAATCAAACTGTTGTAGCAGGCTCCACACAAAGAGAAAAGAAGACAGAGAGGGAGACAAAGAGATAAAGTGGAGGAGAGGCATAAGATAGAGAGCTAAAAGAAAGAGCGTGTCACACAAGTGCACTATCCAGACTATGAAATGATGTACTGCAACATTTTGTTTTGAGGATTCAACTCCGATTGTAATTTATGGCGTTTCTTTCCAATTCATCTTCACCCTCGTCTCTCTTTGCTCTGCTGTTTTCTGGCTTCTTACAGGACTTATTGGAAATGCTCTCTTATAAATAAAGAGCAGCTAGTGGAGTTAGTTAACCTGCGATCCTACCTGTCTGTAGGTGGGCAACACGTTCTCACTCCCAAAGCGTCACATTTTACGCTAGGTGACAAATCGTCAACATATTACGTTTTCGGCTACCCACCACGTTCCTAAATGACGACCTCGGAAAAATGAGAACCGTATGGACTCAATCTACACATGTTCGCTCTTTTTCTTCAAATCGCTTAGAAACACACTATTTAACATAATTAAAGTCCTGGTTAAGGTCAGGAAAAAGGTTATGGTTAGGGCTAGGGATAAGGTTAGGTTTAGGGCTGGAATACAGGGCTGGAACGTCTATTACCGCGGGAGCGTCATTGCACTGGATTTCGGCTATAACCCGCCGCGTACTTTAAGAACGCCGATGGTCTCCTTTCGCGTTCCCCAGGAACGCCGCGGGACGTGACAAAACGTCGGCATGTTACGCCTCGGGAGTGAGAACGGGCTGAGGTGGGAATGTGGGTGTGAAGGGTTGTCTGTGTTAGCCCTGCAACAGACTGGCGAACTGAACTGGATGAGTGAATAAAGATGGATGAGAGAGTCAAGCTAAACACATGTACAACCCGAGTCGTAAAAAAGTTGATGCTTTATAAAATGTAAATTTGCTAAATTTGTGGACCGAAACCAAGAAAATGAAATGAGGCTCAGCACCATGTAAACAAGGCTCTCATGCTGAAATGAGTTCTGCAAAGACGAGTGTCACAGAGCTGTGCCAGAAGCTGCTTGATGGTTACCACGAGGTGCAAATTATTAAGGGACATGTAACCAGATATGAAATGAGGTGTGTGCACGGCACATCTGGAAGGTAGTCAAAGTCCGTCACTTATTCCACATGTTGTCCTGTTAAAAGCCTTGATCCAAAATTCATCTTACAACATCTACAAATACAACATATAACATGTACATTCACAGCATCTATTCACAGCATCTGCATTGACACTCAGAGTTGAGCTCAGGTCCATCCAGTTTCATCTCGTGTTATTTGAAGCGGCACACGCCCGTCTACAGTAGATCCTACAGTTGACAGCACATGTCAGAGCACGAACCACATCATGAAGTCCGGGGAATGATCTGTAGACCTCTGAGACAGGTTTGTGCTGAGGCACAGATCTGAGGAAGAGAAAGGCAAAGAAACATTTCTGCAGCATTAAAGGTTCATGTCTGGTTTTTATCTCAATCACTCCACCGGAGAAGAAGAACAGCTCAAAGAAATGATTACAACATGATGAGTGTACGATTCATGATTGAAATCTAACAAAGCTTACTGCTAGTAACAAAGTAGCTAAAGCTACCATTTAAAACTGGTTCTTTGCAAAGTCGTCTGTACAGAAACAATAGTGAGAGTTTAGTGCTTTTCATTTTTTACGAGGGCTGGACTGGAAATGAAATGAAATTCTTCAGACAGCCTGGAGAGTTATTGTTCAGGGCTGTGTGTAAAAAATTATAGGAATTAAAGAGACGTTGAGAGAAAGTGGAGGGTGCAGGAAAAAAGGGAAACTCGACAGGCGTGGAGGAATTAAGGCAAAGTGAAAGGAGAACGGAGAGAGAAGCGAAAGCATGGGTCGTGTTCCCCCAGCAGCACTCTGACACTGTTCTAACAAGAACCCAAATGTGTTGTTCTGTAGATTGTAGCTATCATTTCGTCAGACTTTTACTTTTATTGGCAGAGATTTTAAGAATAATAAAGTTCGTAATATGACTTCTCTAGATCTCTTATTGCTTAATTTCCAGCTAAAATACTGTTTTTCTTCTTGTTGACTTTTCCCCTCTAATGAACCACAGCGCTGAATCCTGACAATCAGAACTCTGTTTATGGTTTCCCATTTCTACCAATCAAACTTACAGTTATGTGCAAAACAAGTATATTAGTAATATTAGTACTGCTTGAACTTAAACGCAGTTTGATTCCTCAGTATTTTAAAAAAAAGACTTCATTGATCAGCTGATTGTTAGTCTAATCCTAATAAAGTGCTAACGTGAATCATACAGTACGTTCATAATAAGGAGATTTAAAGCTCCTCCTATATCGATGGATGTTGTACTTTTTCAAACACACTGTAAAAAAATTGTAATATAAAAGTATTTTACAGTTTTGTTCTGTTTTTCTAGAATATCATTAAATTTACATAAATAGACTGATTTTACATTTCAAATGTAAATTAACGTAAAATCACTGTAATGTAATAAAACATAATTTTCATGATTATTAAATGTATCTGTCTGTACATGAGCATATTTAGATTGTTAAAATAATTCACAAATGTATCCTGATTTCACAAATATCTGTCCGTTATTTGAAAGATTGAGCTGTTAAATTCAAATGTAAAGCTGTGGAAAAATATATAAAATGATTCGTATAAACTTCTTTTACATCAAATAATAATAATTATTATTATTATTTAGGGCGATCGTGGCTCAAGAGTTGGGTGTTCATCTTGTAATCAGAAGGTTGCTAGTTCGAGCCCCGGCTCGGACACTCTCGGTCGTTGTGTCTTTGGGCAAGACGCTTCACCTACTGGTGATGTCAGAGGGGAATTATAAAGCGCTTTATGAATTCAATCCATTATTATTTAAACCAACTGTTAACTGTATATTTCTGTACATTTAAGTATTATTATTCATATTGCCACATTCATTGACCATGTTTATAGGTAATTTCATTGTTTAATCACATTAAAATGTTCCTGATTTAATGTTTAAAAGCACGTGAAAAAGGCAGAATCTCATGTGAAATTAGGGCAACAAACTGTTGTCATTACTGGAAATAACAGTGTTTTCATGGAAAAGTTATTTTCTGATATTTTCTGGTATTATTTTGGCCCAGCTGCTGGGATATTACTGTTTTTTAGGACTTTTTTTTTTCCAGTGCAGGGATGGCTGTTGTGACAGAGCGGGTCCTCTCGGTGGTTTGATCCCTTCCACATGCCAAAGCCCACTGGGCCCCACGTTTTCTGATGTTTCCACCAGAGTGTATGCAGATGTTAAAAAGGTGTTCAGGCCCAGATGTGTGTGTGTTTGGGTGACTGAGACTCGGCCGAGTACAAAGATGCTTTATACAGACGAACCTTTCTATCTGTCCTCAGTACAATATGTATAATGAACATTTGTGTGTATAATAAATTGGCACTATTAAGAGCTATAAATTAGAATTTATTTTTTTACTTTTCTGCTCCCTTTTTTTGACTTCATCATCATCATCATCATCATCACCCACCCCCACCACCCTCTCTTGCTCTCCCGCCCTCCCGTCCTCTCACTTCTTTGGTATCACAGCTGCACCCGTCTCTGGATCATCAGTCCTGCTCATTTCTCTCTCTTGATTCTTGCACCAGTGCACTGACCCCATCCACCCTCTCCTCCCTCTCTGTGTCTCTCTCCCTCATTTTCTCCTGCCAAGTCAGCTCTCAGTACCCCCCCCCCCCCCCCCCCCCCCTTTTACCCTTTAACTCTTGCTCTCTGACCAGGTCATTAATAGGGGAGACTGTGCTCCTCTAAGCCACCGAGGTTGCCTTTGCAAGTCATTTCACTCGTTTGTCGACACCGTGTCCTTCTGTGTCCTCACGTTTAGATTTTATGTTACAGTTGAGGTCAAAGGTCTGTATAGACGCATCACAGGCACCAGGATAAATCCAAGCATGCATATGTGTGCTGGTAATCGTAGCTTTAAATGGAGCTTTTCAAGAAACTCCTACCAGGTAAAGAGTTTCCAAAGCTCAGCTTCTGCGTTTATATGCAGACGAGGAAAACTGAGATCGTGTGTTTCGGTGTCACAGGTGTGCACCTTCAGCTCTGATGTTGCTTCATGGTTAGGGTGATATTGCCTCAAATGTAAAATCTGCTTCACTGTGGACGTGATGGTGTTGATGACAGGCTTCATCATGGATGGTTCCTGGTTCGTTCCGAAGCATTTTCTCCTAACATGAGGGTGACAGTGCAGGTCTTCTTCCAGACCTCGGCAAACTGGTGACAAGATAACTTGTCCTTACAGTTGTTTGAACTGATGATCCAGGAATCTGCAGTTGTTTAGAAATGACCTTCCCAGCTTGTGTAAATCTATAATTCTCCTTCTTCAGTCTTCACTGAGTTCCTTGGACTTCTGGGTCCATCCAGTGAGTGTTTCCAAACACATGCTGGGAAAGAGAAATCCCCGATTGCTGTTAATTACGATCAGTAATGAGAAGTTCGTAGGCCTTTGCCCTGATAAACTAAAAGATATTTTACATCCTTTAGCACCACTTATTCAAACATTTAAATAAGTGTGTACAGAGTTCAGACTGTGCTTAAGAATAAAGTCATAGCTCATTACAATTCTGTAAACACTGTTTTAACAGCAAACCTTTCGCTCCAGCCTCTGGTCCCAGTCTCGGCTATACTGTCCCGTTTTGTTTCCGGCACTGTGTGAGGAAGCAGACGTCTCCAGGACTGGAAACACTAAAAAAGCAAGTTTAGAGCCCATGAAGTTTCTCCTTTCATACAGCTGCTGGGTATGCAGTGAATGCAACCAGCTGGTACTTGCTGAGAACTTTGAAGTCCAGCCTTTCATCCAAATGTGGCCAATTCTTCGTTTAAAAAAACAACAATAGTGGACGAAACTGTAACAAGAAGACTCCAAAAAGAATCCCAAAGTGACCACACATTTGTCCTTCTGTTGTATGCACTCTACTGCTGTCTTTAATTCCAAATGAATTTATACAGAAATGAGTATTATTTGTAAATTTAAAGGTGCTGTGCTGAATATGGTCACTTCAGATATGTGCAAAATAAAAAGGGATTGACAGGAACAAATCGTCATTTAAGTAAAAATAAAACAAGTTTTATCAGAAAGTTATAAGAAAATACTCAAGTGCATTTACATATCGATGGTTTGAAAGTTAAAAGAGTCTGTGCAAACTCCAACAGAGAGGCCTGAGGGTGGAGTTGAACTCAGGAGCTTCTTGCTGTGAGGCAACAATGCTAACCACCGCGTCACTGTGCTGATTATAAATAAACACCAAAGCCAAACACAAACCTCACGTTTTCTACTGTTCACTGTTTCAACACATTTGAGTTATTATGCCCTTAAGTTTGGAAATACTCATCTTCACTATCACTATTACAACAGAAGGGTGATAAGGATAACACTAGGGCTGGGTATCGTCACTCATCTCTAGAATCGATTCAATTCCAATTCACAAGGTCCCGAATCGATTCGATCCACGATTCGATTCAATTCAATTCGATTTGAATCTGGGAAACTTTGACAGTCAGAAATATTATAATTCAGATCAGTACATTTACATATTTTTGTATCTATAAAAAGGAAGCTGACACACACAAGACTTTATCAAAGGTGTGAGCGTCACAGCAGAGGCCTTTGTGTCAAAGTAGCTGAAGATAAAACACAGAAACACATGAAGGTGATTTTCCTGGCCTGGATTTTATAAAAATATTCTGCAGTACATCAAAAACAAAAGAAACCCATTAATCAACTTATGAACGTTACCTCTGAAGTTACAGCGGTTTTATTAGAGACACGGCTAAGCGTTTTGCATTTTGCATAATTTAAAAAAGTTTAAATTTTTTCAGTATTGAACGGCAGAAATTAGGTTTTCTTTTCGGAAGTAAGTAAAAGGAAAAAAAAAAAAACGTTGGCGACAGCGCTGTAAACAACGGTAGACTGGTGCGTAACAAGCAAGCGAATAATGAAGAAAACAGACAGACAGGGAGAGAGAGAGAGAGAGAGAGCTGTGCATGAAGTGTGATTTTATCCTGGTGGAAGCAAAACAGCAAAAGTCAGAGTGAGTTCATGACGATGTTTATGTGAAGCGTAGTTTGGATCTTCTTTTGCTGCTGGTTCGGTCAATATTGTTTGGAGAGAGATAAAACTAACAGCTTTACAATCAGCGCAAAAAGGACGTAAACACAAAGCTCGACCCGCCAAAACATCAGAATCAGCGAGCTGTCGGCTTTCAGCCGCGACCGTGTCCGTGCCGTCAGGTGAGAAAGGCGACATTAACTGATTCTGATCGGCAGGTTGCGCTGTGTGTTTACGTCTTTGTGCAGAATCCGTGTTCCTGCTCTCATTTACTGTCTTAGCTGTTTGGTGGTTGTTGAAATTTTGAGGTTTAACCTGAGATTCTGGCATTTTGGGAAAAATAAATTTATATTAAAAAATCGATTCAGGATTTTAATGAATCGATTTTACGTCATCCAAGCCAGAATCGATTTTAATCGATAAATCGATTATAAAAACCCAGCCCTAGATAACACATCCACGTGGTTAAAGAGCTCATACAAATCTTCTTAAAATCTATAATATTAACATGCACAGATTTCTCACTGCACAAATGATGTACAGCACAATAAATAATCCTGAAAATACCCTGGAACTACACTCACAACACAAACAGAGTTTATCAGTGCGTGCGCAGCCTCACCTATCACAGCTGCAGTGCAGTTGAGGCAGAGCAACGTGCCAAAAGAAACAAAAGGAGAAATGAAATAAATCAGCATGTGATTTCATCAATTAATCAGCTGATCTTGTTCAGGTTAGAGTGGACCTTTGGTATTTACCTCATTTCCTGTCTACATTAAAATGCCATTAAGCTTTTTTTCCCGTTCTTGTTCGTGACAATATGTCCAAATGAAAGCCTTTGTCCTCTGGCTTCTGTGACTGTAACCTCTCATTTAGTCTTCCTGACAAAGCAAATGTTTCTGTGGGTCTTTGTTTGGTTTTGTGGTGCTCAGGTTTAACTGCTGAGGCAGAAGCTCACTCTCCGTCGACATGCCCCACAAAAGCTAACCACGGTTAGGAAAAGAGGCCTTCATCAGTTCTCTCCCCTTGCTGGGAGTCCAGAGGTGGAATGAGTTTTCACGCTTGAAGAAACACAAGTCTTAACTCGGGTGCCCTCTCTGCATTCTCTTTTTCTTTCTATCTGCCGCTGTCTTCCTG
Source organism: Neolamprologus brichardi (assembly GCF_056152115.1). Classification (NCBI taxonomy): domain Eukaryota; kingdom Metazoa; phylum Chordata; class Actinopteri; order Cichliformes; family Cichlidae; genus Neolamprologus; species Neolamprologus brichardi. The sequence continues at coordinate 7,918,532 of NC_142112.1, forward strand.
TCTGTGTTGTTCTCAGTCCACCTCAGCCAACTATTGTTGTGGCTTCTGAAACTTTTAATTGACTTCCCGTGTCACCTCCTGTTCTCTCTGTAACCTCCTTTTTTATCTTCGTGTTCAACTTTATATAAACAATGACAGAATGCAGCACAAAGCTCAGCTTGTTTGATTTAAAGGCTTCGGTTGTTCCAGAAAGCTGGAGCAGGAGTTCAGGCACAACTAGAAAGAGAGATCCTATTTCTCCCGTGTCCGCTTGTCTTCGCTGGCTTCTAGTGAAATCCTGGACTGAATTTGATCCTTCTCCTCACATGCAACATCTGGAATAGTCTGGCCCCGTCATTCCTTACAGACATCACAGTATATCGTCCTAATAGACCACTTTGCTTTAAATTGCAGCTAGTTTTATAAGTTGAAAGAGAGGCAGAGCTTCCCAGTTTGGATTTGGGAGCCTTCGTCTACGTCTAAGACTGAGTTGAAAACGTTTCTGTTAGATAAAAGCTTATAGTTGTAGTTAAACAGTTCTTCACTCACCTGTTTTCACTCTGTGTTTCTACAACACTGTTGCATTTAATCATTATTCAGTGTTAAACGCTGTCTCTCTCTCTCTCGTCTTTTCTCGTTCTCCTTACACCCAACCGCTCACGCACATGGACGCACCTTCCTGAGCCCGGTTCTGTCACCAGACGTGGTCCTCTAATGGATGGGTTATTCTTTCTAATGCCGTGCTTCTGTCCCTAGACTATAAAGAGGCTTTAAGCAGCTGTGGTTGTGAAGTAGCTTTGCACAAAGACAACTGATTTGGATTGATGTTTATTTAAACCTGTTATTACTGACCTTCCAACCTATTACAACCTTCATCCTGGACGACCCGGGTCTTTTAGAGCTCTTTTTAACATTATGGTATTTGTTTTGAAATGCTTTCACACTCTTGCCCCGCCTTACACACCCTGTCACTCTCTCAGGTCAGCTGACCTCCTGGAAGTACCCGCCATAACCAGATAAATAGATAAGAAGCGTAGATGAATGAGTTACAATTGTTGTGATTTCCTCCAAATGAATCAGAAAGTCAAGTTAGGCTCTGAAAAATGATGTTTTACTCTGAAGACTGTTTGGTCAAATTGTGTTGCTGTTGAAATTAATTTTCTAAAGCAGCAGCCTGACTGAGAGACCTTCATTATTGCTCTTCCTCATATATTATTATTACAATTTCTTCCTCCTTCAGGGCATGAGGAGGTGGGGGTGGGGGGGCTGATGTAGTAACAACACTCACATTAGAAGAACCGACTTTTTCTTTCGCAACAAGGATTAATTTGGTGTATTTGAAGTAACACATCCTGTGTTTAGATATATTCATGCAGCTACAATATAGAGCAGAATACACATTTTTCCTGCCATCAAAGGTTGAACGCCCATAATTATATAATTTCGGGCTAATCTTTATTCCACTGGGATATATAAAGTATTTCTGGTAATCCTCTTTTCTCCATATGAAGCTCGATTGTTAGAAAAATAATTTTTTCTTAAATGTTTGTTAAGCTGTCAGCAGGTTTTACAGTCTTTTGACTCACAGCGTGCATTTACTCCTCCACATATCAACAACAGAGAGAAGTCTTTGTCACCAGAGGAGATGGGCGTTAGTGCTTAGCTAACCTCGTCACTGAGGTTAACTACAGTAACGATTTGTAATGATTCTGCTAATGGTATTGCAATGTGTATAAATGAAAACAAAACAATTAACAGTTAGTTTAGACAACATGCGTGAATGTGACATGAGAGTGTGGAGCCGTATGAAAGCAGACGTGTGTGTTAGTGATTCAGTATAAATATTTCATTTTTAAATATCCACATCAACACACTATAGATATATTGTTGCTATGCAGTATGTTTGTGGGAGGATTTGGATAGGCTGGCAATCAGACTTGTATAACAAGTGGTCACATATACTGTGTCCCAGAAATGATTAACATATAAGGGCATCTGTACACTGTGCAGAGAAGTGAAGCACATGCGTTGTTATATTAGTTTAACTAATGCTGCAAACTGCTGGATGTTCTTGCCTGGCTCTAATCTTTTCTCAGTTGGCATTTGGGAGGACTGATAAATTGGCCCATTAGCATAATGGGTGATTTTTACACTTATAATTGCTCTTATAGAAATACAGTGTCTGACAGAATTCATATAAGTAGAATGGGAGGCGGAGCCTTCAGGCCCCTCTTCTGTGGAACCAGCTCCCAGTTTGGATTCGGGAGACAGACACTATCTCTACTGTTAGATTCGATTCCACAGCGTACCGTTCGTCTTTGTCCCCTCACCGATAACGTCGTGACAGATGGCCGCCCCTCCCTGAGCCTGGTTCTGCAGCAGGTTTCTTCCTTTTAAAGGGAGTTTTTCTTCCCACTGTGGCCAAAGTGAACCTCATAGGCGCTATGTTTAAAAACAGTGAAATGAACTGAACACTCAGTTATATGGTAGAATTGATATGTTCTTATGTAGTGCTCTTCTAGTCTATGATGTGTTGAGAAAATGAACCCTTCCACACATCTATTGCTTTCCACTCCACTGATCTCTTTGGTCTCTCTGCTGATGTCCTCAGTCTGTCTATGCTGAATTCATGAACTTTTAAGAGTACTCCCACACTCTGAGAAGGCAGCTAGTTTATAAAAGAGTGCTTGAAAGCTTGTTGGGCCAGCTCATTGCTAAAATGACTTATCCACAGCTGATCCACAACCCTGCCCATGGAAAATTTTTTATGACACTACACTGCTCCTCTGGCTAAGCACAGGTGATCCTGTCTGATTTTCATGTATAATGAACCAAAATGTTATGAAACAGAACTAGTTGGAAGACAAAGTGGACAAGTCCCTGTACCTTTTTAGATGTAAATGTGTTTGTTTGTGGTAACGGTTATAGTTAAAACAATGGCAGTGATAAGAATGTAGAATGTGTTAATAGTAAACATAATGCAATACAAGGAAGGCAGAGAGCGAGAAAAAACTCAGTAAACACAAACATAGTACTGTAGCACTGTAGCGCTGTAGTGCTGTAGTGCTGTAGTGCTGTAGCGCTGTAGTGCTGTAGCACTGTAGTGCTGTAGTGCTGTAGCGCTGTAGTGCTGTAGCACTGTAGTACTGTAGTGCTGTAGTGCTGTAGCACTGTAGCACTGTAGTGCTGTAGCACTGTAGTACTGTAGCGCTGTAGTGCTGTAGCACTGTAGTGCTGTAGTGCTGTAGCACTGTAGTGCTGTAGCACTGTAGTACTGTAGCGCTGTAGTGCTGTAGCACTGTAGTGCTGTAGTGCTGTAGCACTGTAGTGCTGTAGCACTGTAGTACTGTAGCGCTGTAGTGCTGTAGCGCTGTAGTGCTGTAGCACTGTAGTGCTGTAGCGCTGTAGTGCTGTAGCGCTGTAGTGCTGTAGCACTGTAGTGCTGTAGTGCTGTAGCACTGTAGTGCTGTAGCACTGTAGTACTGTAGCGCTGTAGTGCTGTAGCACTGTAGTGCTGTAGTGCTGTAGCACTGTAGTGCTGTAGTGCTGTAGCGCTGTAGTACTGTAGCACTGTAGTTCTGTAGTACTGTAATACTGTAGCACTGTAATACTGTAGTGCTGTAGCACTGTAGTACTGTAGTACTGTAGTACTGTAGCACTGTAGTGCTGTAGTACTGTAATACTGTAGCACTGTAGTACTGTAGTGCTGTAGTGCTGTAGTACTGTAGTAATGTAGCACTGTAGCACTGTAGTACTGTAGTACTGTAGCACTGTAGTACTGTAGTGCTGTAGTACTGTAATACTGTAGCACTGTAATACTGTAGTGCTGTAGTAATGTAGCACTGTAGCACTGTAGTACTGTAGTACTGTAGTAATGTAGCACTGTAGCACTGTAGTGCTGTAGTACTGTAGCACTGTAGTACTGTAATACTGTAGCACTGTAATACTGTAGTGCTGTAGTAATGTAGCACTCTAGCACTGTAGTACTGTAGCACTGTAGTACTGTAACACTGTAGCACTGTAGTGCTGTAGTAATGTAGCACTGTAGCACTGTAGTACTGTAGTACTGTAGCACTGTAGTACTGTAGTGCTGTAGTACTGTAATACTGTAGCACTGTAATACTGTAGTGCTGTAGTAATGTAGCACTGTAGCACTGTAGTACTGTAGCACTGTAGCACTGTAGCACTGTAGTACAAAACATAATCTGAGAAAATGTTCATCACTTTGATTTTTCCATCCATTCCTTAATTTATTCTATTTCTTTATTTTTCTTGAGGATTACTTTCTTAGTAACAGTTAAAGCTATTAGGAGTTGTTTCTTACCTTTGTCATTGATATTTCATGAATATTTGCATTCATTTATAGATTTACAGTGCCTCCCAGCAGCCAGAGAGATGGTGGTTAGGGTGGAGACGACTATAATAACTTGTTTCCAGTTTATTTTGGATGGATTTGCAGCGTCTCTTGTGCTTTCAGTGCAATTTGAGGAAGTATCTGAAAGAACTAGTCCCAACTTAAACATTTTCTATAAGTGTAGTGGATTCTCTGTAATAGTTTGTACTGTACTGTAAGTGAAGTAATGTTGGACTGTTGCTCTTATGGAAAGTACTGTTACATATCCTTGTCCTGAAGTATTGAGATGATACGTAAGATGGGTAATTCCTGTCGATACCCAAAAGTTGAAATGTGTTGGTTCCTGTGGCGGGGCGTGGTCTGCGATGCTGCTGCAGGGGAGGCGGATGCACCTACATGGCATCTGCAGCCATGCCTCGCCAGCTTAATGTCTGTGCTCGGTCCTGAATAATGTTGTTGTTGGTGTATATGAGTGGCTGCGAACTGCAAAGGTGCAGTCATGACAGTGTAAACCAGGAGTGTCCAACTCCAGGCCTCGAGAGCTACTGTCTGTAGATGCGCTCCAACACAGCTGAATCAAACGGTAGCTCTCAAGGCCTGGAGTTGGACCCCCCGGCTGTAAACAGCAACCAGAGAGTAAGAATAAAGATGCTGAAAAGCATGAATGTGTGGACGGGTCTGCCGTGTGTTCGTGACAGTTTCTTTTCAGGTGAAAATCAGTATTATTCCAAATTTTTGTGGTACTGTGACCAGAGATGGGCAGTAACGCGTTACTTGTAACGCGTTACTGTAATCGGATTACTTTTTTCAAGTAACGAGTAAAGTAAGGGATTACTATTGCAAAAACGGTAATTAGATTACCGTTACTTTCCCGTAGGAACGCTGCGTTACTGCGTTACTAAAACCGTGATTTTCTTGCGAGAATGTCTCATGACAGTGACGTAAGTGAGTGCGACGTTCGTGACAACAGTTGTGTGCAGATCAACAATGGATCATATATCGAGTGCAGAGAGAGTATGAGCGTGCAGCGTTTAAAGCGTGGAAGTACTGACCTTACTTTGAGTTTGATTCCATAAAAAGTGACAAAAACATTAGTGTCCGTTGTGCGTGGGAAGAAAACTTCTTTTTAAAAAGGGTTTTAAAAAACCCTAAACTTCCAAGCAAGCACAGAGTAGCTACAAAGTAATGGGAAACTCACAGAGAAACTCGCGGATTCTTCAGCTGACTGCTGCGGCACACCTGCACCAGGGTAAACCTCCGCCTACCTCACTCCTGCTTTACAGTGAAAATAGAGCAACAGGACCGCTAGTCTTTGACTTTATTTATTTTCTGCTGTGTTTTACTGGCATCTATTTGAAAGACTGAGTGTAAGCACAAATATATATATATATATATATATATATATATATATATATATATATATATATATAGATATAGATATATATATATAGATATATATATATTTATAGATAGATAGATATATAGATATATATATATAGATATATATATTTATATTATGTGCTGGAATGTGCAGAAAATAGGTTTAAATGTTAAACTACTTTCTTCCAGTCAGAGAATGGTGCAGATAATTAAATGTTTGCTTGATGCATAAAGTTAAAAGATTAAAACGAATAAAAACAAGTTTTAAAAAGAGACTTTTGCATTTGATTACATTTTGTATGATAGATTGTGCAGAAAAAGTAGAATTGGGCTGAAAGATCTATCACTTTATCACCTATTCAGGTTGTAAATCGTGTTTTTAAAAAGTAACTAAATAACTAAGTAATTAATTACTTTTGAAAATAAGTAATCAGTAAAGTAATGGGATTACGTTTTGGGGAGGTAATCAGTAATTAGTTACTGATTACTTTTTTCAAGTAACTTGACCAACACTGACTGTGAATTTCCAGTCTTCCTTGTTTTATTACAATGTGAGGACTTTGGACTCCAGTTTGGTCCCTGCGTAATATCGTCTTCCCATTACGGATCAGGTTGATCGTAAGTCATTCCAGATACACTGAATGACTTATTGTAATCGTTAATGAAACCTTCATCACCCTCTTTAGAGATCTGACCTCCTTCCTTCCTGTTTGGATGTCTCACAGTCATTGGTCCTTTACTGTTCTCCATCACTAACTGCTCGCTGAGGCAACGTTGTGCTCCGCTGAGGTAATTCCATTATAGCAGCTCTGCTTGCAATTACCAGCCTAATTCAAAGTTACCATTCATTAGCAAATTATCAGAAAAAGTTGCCGAAAATCAATTTCGACAACTTTATTATGCACACTACAAATTTCTGTCCTTTGCTTTTTAAAAGCAGCACTCCACTGACACTGCTCCTTTAAAGCTCTATAATGATCTTTTAATGGCATCTGATGCAGGAAATTGATGCTCTGTGCTCATGTTGCTGGACCTCAGTGCCTTTGATACTGTTGACCAGAATAAGCTTATGGCTGGGATCACTCAACTGGTTTCCCTCCAGTTCATCTAGGAGGACATCCTTGTTAGGGTGAGCAGACACTGCTGTGGGGTTCCTCGGGGTCCATCCTGGGTCGATTGTTATTCTGTTTTTAGGTGTTAGGTGCATTTCTTATTATTTTTATGGATGACATTCAGTTCTACTTGACTTTTAAGCCTCGCCAGCTGCACCGGCTGTCTGCCCTGGCTGACTCTGTATGTGGGATTAGTGACCAGCTCTCCAACTATTGTTTTAAACTCTGAAGCCACGATTACTGCTCCTCCTGTTATGCACACAAGCCAAATGATTGCTTCTTTTTGCTGACTAGTGTTTGTAATTGCAGCGTAATGTTGGAGTCCTTATTGAACTTTCACATATAAACTCGATCTCACGTTTCATTTCAGGAACATTACCAAATTGCGATCCGTAGTCTCCTCCTCTGAAATGGACAAAATTGTTCTTGTGTTTGTATCATTGTGTTTAGATTATTGTAATGACCTTTTTACTGGCTTAAAGAAATCACCTCTGTTACTGCTGCACCCAGACAGCTCACATTACCGCTGTGTTACTCTTGTTTTTACTTTGGCTCACCATTGATTTTAGAGCTCGTTTTAAGAGTTCACACTTGCATACGGAGCATTAAATGGACACGCTGCAGACTATTTGTCTCAACTTCTTGTTAAACACACTGCTGCTCGCTGTATCCACTCACAAACTCAAACCTATTAGCTGTTCAGACAAGAGTCCAGACTCGAGGGGACCGAGCGTTTCAGTCTGTGGTCTCTAGCTCTGGGACAGTTTACCACTCCAGCTCCGCGTAACTCTGTGGACTCTTTAAAAAACCAAAAATTAACAACTTTTCTGTTTTAATCAGGCCTTGTTATTCTTTTGTTATGTATGTGTTGGTTTTTTGTCTGAATTGTTGTTCAGCACTTTATGAATGTTGTATCTGTAAAAGACACGATATAAATAACAGATGCCTCACAAACTCATCTTCTCCACATCTCACATGAAAGTTCATGTTGGGAGGAAACTCGCCTGTTAAGATGTTAAATTACTGAAGCCTGTTTACTGGGTAATGCTACACACAGTACAGACCATAACTGATGAAAGCAGTGAAAGCAGAGCCAGGGTCAGCTTGACATGCACACGGGTCTGAAATCATCTTATCATAAAGGATGAAAGGTTTCTGCACATGCGCAAACCACCACAAAAACGCCGCGAGCCTCTAGCTCAGAGAGATGCATGTAAAATGGAGACAGCTACAGTTCCCTATGAGCATGAAAACAGCAGCAAAAACAGCAAACAGTCACACAAAAACAGGACATTGTGGTGGTTTAATGTGAAGTCATTGTGATGGAGTGGTGCACAGTGCTGTATTTAGTATGTACTCGATTAGATGTGCTGAGAAATCGTGGAGTGGGAGCAGGAAGTGCAGATATCGTATGGTTAGTCTGCCTGGACTGTGTGAACTTGCAACAGTGTTTAGCAGATCATTGGAATATGCTACTTGCAAACATACTGTTTTCACTTTTGCAAACCCCAGTTCAACCCGGTGCACACTCATACCTGAGTCAACAGTTGATGTTTTCCCACCTGACTCACTATCAGCTCGCTGTCCTCCTGCACTGAAGTCACACACAGACATGTGATATTCAACTAAAAAAACAACATAAAAAACTGAAGTTGTCATAAGAGCAGGGTATGGATTACCTTTCATAACACACTAATAATAATACATTTTATTACTTGGAACCTTTCAAAACGTGCAAGGTCACATTACAGCACAAAACAACAAGAACAGTGTTAAATGAACAGAAATGTAAAACAAAAAGGTGAAAGTTAAATAAAACCAAAGGTAAACATACAGGATTTACAGCTGCACGGCACTAACGCGTTAACGAGCTAACTGCACTAACGCGTTAACGAGCTAACTGCACTAACGCGTTGCAGCCCTCGCACGGGCGATCCGCGCTAACTCGCTAACGGAGATTTGCTGCGTTAATGCGGTTATGGCATTAACGTCATTTTAACGAGATTAACGCTGACGGCACTAGCAACTATAGAACAATATAGACCACATAGACTGCTGCTGGCCGTTGATTACATTTGATTACATTAGCTAACATTTTGCACACAATAAGCAAAAACGTGTGTTGTGGAATAGCATTTTCATCTTCTTTACTTGTACGTGTGCACTAGGGCTGGGCGATATGACCCAAAATTCATATCTCGATATTTTTTAGCTGGGTGGCGATATAAGATATATATCTCGATATTTTCTTAAAGCCATAAGTTAAGAACAAGAAGAGAGTTCTTAGTCACACTGTGTCCCAGATGTCACACAGGCATTTTTATTTACATACAGCGTAGATTTACATGAAGAAATTACTCAAAAAGAAATTATGAGCATTTATTAAATAATAATGCTCCATAAATAAAAGAAAACAATGATGTTTTTGTGCATAACAAAAAGCTCATAATTGTGCAGTCAAAATGTAAACTAACAGACGCTGAGCATAATAACAAAGACAGATTTCACAGCTGCTCTGTTCCCAACTTCTACTGCGTGACTGACAGCCTTGAGTTTGAAATCCTCTTCATAACCGTGTCTCTTAACAGGTGCCATTTATGGCCCTTATACACACACAATACGGTAATATTACGTTGAAGCACAGTACGTTTCACTCCGCGAGGCTCCAGACTACGGTAGCCGTAATGCTCCGACAATCCATCAATCGCTGCAGCTCCGTAGCTTAGCAAAGTCGTACTAAAACATTTTTTTTGACAGATTGCTGAGCGCCGTGTACCACCTAAAATCGGTTCGCGGTCAGTAAGCACAACCAGAATTCATACATAAGGCGCGCTGTCAACTTTTGAGAAAATGAAAGGATTTTAGGCCGTGCAGCCCCTGTGGGCTGTCGTTAGCATGGTTAGCTCGTTAGCGCGGTTAGCTCGCTAACACGTTGACGCCGTCCAGCCCCACAACTCGCTAACGGAGATTTGCCGTGTCCATCTTGTCGCTGCCTGCAGGTGAAGCTATGGGGGAGAAGGGGGAGTTGTGTTCAGTGAAGGAGAGGCGAGGCCGAGTAACGTTGCGTAGAGACAAAAGTTGACGAAAGAGGCAAACTTGTGGCTCCACAAGTATAATTATAACGTAACATAGACTATATCGATATAAAGGATGTTGTCACATCTTATATCTCGTATGAAAATATATCGATATTTTTTAAAAACTCGATATATCGCCCAGCCCTAGTGTGCACTGGGCGGTTAAACCTGTTTTTGTTAACCTGTCCCCTCTCCAACAGAAACGCTATTATAAAATTAGACGACAATGTCAGAGAATAATACTAAAACACGTTGTTATTGCTGATGTGACTTTATTTTGTTATTGCCTACTAATGAGTTCTTTAGGGGTGCTACAGTGAAAGTGCGCGAGCGTCTCATCACAGGGTCTAAACTGGGCAGTGGTGCCATCAGCTGGGAAAGACCAGCTTTTCCCTCATGCTGCGAGTCCAAAATGTTATTTTCAGCTGTGACAATATTTAACTAAAAAGTGGGACTGACTGAGATGTGCAGTATCCTGATTGGATGTTGCTGACTTGGTGGTGAAACACAGGCCTGCTTGGTGATTTATGTCGAGTCTTTCAGACTCACTGATTAATATTAAGTTTAATGCGTTTTGAGTAATGATGCTGGTTTTTCATCTTTGTGTTACATGTTACACAAAAGTGATTATTGTTATTATGAATATGATGTGTTAGACATGAATTTGGAGTTGTACAAAGAAATGATTGGCAAAAGCAAATCCCAGAATCTGCCATTAAACACATTAAACAGTCTATTGATCGTGTCGCACAAAAACCGAGACAGTTTTTGTGTGCAGAAGAACTGGTAACTAGCCCTGCCCATCACACACACAGTAATATTTGCACGTTGTCTCTAAATGTATGGGTTTGTAGGAGGTGTAGTAATTACAAATAATAGTCATAATGAAACTCAGACTTTTCGTATGTGGTTTTCAGCATTCAGCCTGTAAAGTCTGCATAACTGGAACAGTTATTAAGATGGCAAACAGAACACGAAGCAGCGAGAGGAAAAACTACTCCTGCACATATCCCTCGCTTCTCTCTTTGCTTTCTGTTTTCCTCGCTGAGTGCAGCAGAGAAAGAATAACAGCAGGGCTGGGAAATGGAGATCTGATGCTCTTTATGCAAATCAAATTCCAAGACTGCCATTCATTTCCTCCACAGTACCCTGAGGACGGAAAGGGGAGTTGAAAAGCAAAGAGACAAAAACAGTGAGGAAAAGTTGAACCCGGGTTAGCTTTGAGCAAATATTTTTACAGAATCGGAGCAGAGCTTTGTGAAGGCCAGTCACTGAGCTGTATTCACTCCAGCTGAGCCGAGTGTTTAGTTACACTTCTCACTGATGCTGCACTCACATCCAGTGATATTAAAAAATCCACATTATAACTCTTCATCAACCTTAACCGCATCATCTGGGAAATTTGCCTTTATATCAATCATCCAGACGTTGTATAATAATTAGGGATGCACCGATACCGATACTGGTATCGGGTATCGGGGCCGATACTGTAAAATGTGTGTGTACTCATACTCGTAAAAGTTAACTGATACCATGAACCGATACCAACTTATTTCATTAATCAGAGGGTGGCTTGTCATTTCTGTTGTAGTTTTTTAGATTGGCCACTAGGGGGCCAATTATTATTTTATTTATTATTTATTTTATAATAATTATTTTGTTTGTTTGTTTACAATATGGACAATCTGCAACAATTTAAAAGTTTATTTTATTCGCAAACCTAATTTGTATTTATTTTATTCCAAACAGAAGTGTTTATTTATTATTCTGAAAGCTCGAGACAGTGCCAATAGTTCAGTGATATTTTGTAAAATTACAATGTGGAGACTCTGCAATAATTTAGCAGAAGTGCTTATTTTTCACTTGAAATTTTTTTGTGGTCATTTTTATTAAGATTTTATTTTTTATCAGCAGAGAATATAATAAAACCTGTCTTCCAATTCATTGCATTTGTGTGTGTGTGTGGTAGAAGTATCGTTTTTTGTACTCTGTATCGGCAAGTACTCAGATCCAAGTATCGGTATCGTATCGGTTTGAAAAAATTGGTATCGTTGCATCCCTAATAATAATAACATCACATTTTGAATCTGACCTTCTTCAGCCATTTCATCTGTAGACGGACCAACTGTCTTTGGTTAAGAAGTGTTGGCTTTTTTGCTTTGTTTGCTTAAAAACGGTCTGTGGCTAACATGACTTTCTCTCGTTAAGGACGGATTTCTTCAGATGAGAGACTGTGACGTGAAATATGATCTAAATGTATCCGTTTGATTTACAGGGATTATAACGACAGCAGTACTCGGGGAAAGGACCCTTCCATTCCGCTAAAAAGACAACGCTACCAATGTTAGTGCCACTGATTTACATGTGTGTAAAGATGAGTTGTTTTCTCTTCTGTTTGTTGACAGAGCAACCGTCCAATCATCACAACTCCAGCCTTCCTCCGGTACCACCTCCTCATCGCCAACAACCCTCGGTAACAGCTCTTAGCCAAGCCCTGAGCGCCACACATCACACTGGCCAATCCCTGAACTCCACAAGGCAGCTAACCCCTCCTACTGGAAGCCCGGCCCCTGTGGCCGGCCAATCACCAGCAGAGCTGCAGACCACGCCCCCCGAGAGCGTCCCGCTGCAAGACAGCTGGGTGCTTGGTAGCAATGTACCTCTGGAAACAAGGTAAACTGTCTTTTTCAGCCGTCTTACTTCATTTGTCTTTGTTCCACACTTGACCCGTAGCCTCTCAGCATTATCACAGTGACAGTGTAACCCAACTGTGTGACGCCTCATCAGGCTTTCCCCGTGGGCTGCGACGTCCTTAAACAGAATGTTTTATCTCTACATCCTGAACGAGTCCCCAGAAAATCAAAAGGTAGCTAGAATAACAGAAAAACACTGTGGGAGGAAAAACAGCAAACTATACGTAGCTACAATAGATCCTGCGGTTACCCTGCCCTCACCTTACAGCAGCTGGGATAGGCCCTACTCATAACCTCGAACTGAAGAAGGTGAAGAAAACGGATGAAAGCAACAACACAGTCCGGATCCAAGTCCTTAAACTCTGCAGAATTTATTTTAGAAACAAACAAAAGAAAAAGAATAACAACAACAACATAATTATTATCATTATTTGTCTAAAGACTTAATTAAGCTAGGATAAGAAATACTTTCTCCCATGTATGTGGTATCGTTGTGACAGTGGAGCACAATCGTTCTGTTAGTGCTTCACTGCCTGTCTGTCAGTGCTGCAGAGGTTAGTTCAGGTCGTCTGTTATACACAACACTTTGCAGTGACCTCCTCTTCACCGCAGCTTCAAAAGTGTCCAGTTTGCAGCCAATCACAGAGCAGCCTGTTAGTGTCACTTATCTCAGCTCTCGCTAGTACACCACAGTAAGGCTGAAGCATGCTCGCCATGAACACATGCTGGTCTTCTGAATGTGAAGCTTCCTGAAATCACTTAACTGTCAGCCGTTCGCTCATGTTCTGCTTTCTTTAGGCAGACTGAGAGTCTGTGCAGCACATCAGCTTCTTTGTTAAAGTCCGTTTACTTTTCAGACACTTTGAAACACATTTGGCATTTCAAAGTGTTTAAGGACATCCCAAAGTCACTTTGTTTCCTCTCAGCAGTGACACAAGTTTGATTGGTTATTTTGACCCTTGAATCCTGGACCAGTCTGTACTTCTCCCTCTCGCTGTTTTTATTTAGAAAGTCTCTGTTTTCTTCAGTAGGGAGTAACATGTTTCTAGCAGCCATATAAAGGGCCATTGTTGCCTTGCCTTCCACATGCATACATACAAAATATATGGGTGCAACTTTAGCTTTGACCCTGTACCTTTGTCCAATTTGCACTTCTTAAAAATAGTGAAAAAGAAAGTGATGCACTGATGAGAAAGAGATGCTCCAAGTGTTTTAGCTTTGTGCCTGTATCTGGCTGTATGTTTATAGGCATGTGACCAAGCATTCATCCACGTGTGTGGACCAAGAATGAAACTGAAAGCAGTGACGTTCACATGTGCTTTGACTGTTTAGTGTTCCCGTTACTGCCCGGGTAAAAACCCAATACCACTCGTAGCAGAAGGAGGCTGATTAGCTTGGAGAAGGTAAGCAGGGCAATGATTGGACTAGAGCAATGAAAGTAAAGCTATTTGGCAATTAGACTCTGATGACCCACTATAGCAGAGCAGAATCCCAGCGGTGATGGGAAAAAGAATAAGAGCAATCTTACCATGACAGGAAGATGACAGTGTCTCTATAGAGTATAAACCACACTAATGCAGCATTACCAAAGGCACAGAATACAGGCAGACACCTGCAATAAAGGCTGGCAAAGGTCAGGAGAAAGAAGAGAGCTCGCGATAAGGCTGCGAGTGGAGTTCAGGAGAAAGCTCTTGCAATAAGGCTTGTGTGTTGATAGAGGACATGGGAGAGAAAGGAGAGCTGGATAATGTTGGAAGGCTGTCGGAGATCAGGAGAAATACAAGAGACAGTCTGTGAAAGCTCAGAGGCCGTTTGAGGCCCAGTTTGAGGCCCGGTTTGAGGCCCAGTTTGAGGCCCAGTTTGAGGCCCGGTTTGAGGCCCAGTTTGAGGCCCAGTTTGAGGCCCGGTTTGAGGCCCAGTTGACCTGCTGTACGTCCTGAGCTACAGCCACCCACACCCTGCCTGGAGCCAGCCAGTTAGAGTTAGTTAGAGTGCTCACAGGACTCAGGATGGGAAACATGAGAAAGGAAGCAGGTCGAACTGACTGCTGTGGTCCAGGCAAACATCTTGCATTATGTGGTTTGTATTGTAATTATTTAATGTAATTAATTTAATTTAGTCAATGTCATATCCCAGGAGAGAAACCTGGCTGGCACCAGGTAAAAGTCTACTTATTAAGCCCCTTAACCCCCCCTAAGCAAACCATCACAGTTGCTGTGTAGATCTGTGAATCAATGTGTTGTTCACTTATGGCATGCAGTGTCATGGGCTGTGTGTGTCCGGCAGGAATGGAGGACCAAAATGCAGCCTCCAGCAGGCAACAGGTAAACTCAAAAAAAGGCTTTATTGTTGAACACCTGGAAAACCGGCACTAACTACACAGGGAATACGAAATAAACCAAACAGGCAGGCGGGGCGAACACACAGTGTGGAGGGAGGACGCGACACTGGATGGAACAAAACAAAGGGCTTACATACACAAGGAAGGAGCTGCACTGTAAAAAACTGTAATATAAAAGTATTTTACAGTTTTGTTCTGTTTTTCTAGAATATCATTAAATTTACATAAATAGACTGATTTTACATTTCAAATGTAAATTAACGTAAAATCACTGTAAATGTAATAAAACATAATTTCCTTGTTTTTTAAATGTATCTGTCTGTGCATGAGCATATTTAGATTGTTAAAATAATTCACAAATGTTTCATAATTTCACAAATATCTGTCCGTTATTTGAAAGATCGAACTGTTAAATTCAAATGTGATGCTGTGGAAAAATATATCAAATGATTCGTATAAACTTTTTTTACATCAAATAATAATAATTATTATTGATATTTAGGGCGATCATGGCTCAAGAATTGACAGTTCACCTTGTAATCAGAAGGTTGCCGGTTCGAGCCCCGACTCGGACAGTCTCGGTCGTTGTATCTTTGGGCAAGACACTTCACCTACTGGTGATGGCCAGAGGGGAATTATAAAGCGCTTTATGAATTCAATCCATTATTATTTAAACCAACTGTTAACTGTATATTTCTGTACATTTACATTTATTATTCATATTGCTGCATTCATTGACCATGTTTATAGGTAATTTCATTGTTTAATCACTTTAAAATGTTCCTAATTTAATGTTTAAAAGCACGTGAAAAAGGCAGAATGCCATGTGAAATTAGGGCAACAAACTGTATTGTCATTACTGAAAATAACCGTGTTTTCATGGGAAAGTTATTTTCTGTTATTTTCTGGTATTATTTTGGCCCCAGCTGCCGGGATATTACTGTTTTTTTTAGGATTTTTTTTTACGGTGTGGGACTAATTAACACAACACAGGATGCAAAGCTGAACGTAACACATGAGACGAGCTACCTTCAAAGGACTCTCCAGGAGCGCTCACAGTGCAACATGCCTCATTTCCCCGCTCATAGAGGCAGTTTCCTTTTCTTCTGTCTAGCTTTCACACTCGTTCATACTCAAGTTAAAGCACTGGAGAGCAACTTTGGTATTGTGCCCAAGGACATTTGGCATGCTGACTGGAGCAGCCAGGATCAAACCTTGTGATTGGTAGATGACCTGCTCTACCTCCTGAGCTACAGCTGCTCCATCACCCCATCTGTAGCCAGTCCTGTTAGTGATCTGGCCTAAGAAGAACAGCCGGGGGAACGGAGCATATTTTTTGATAAATCCCACCCTTGATAGCAACTCATACAACTGACATGAAGTTAGCCTCTCGTGCTGTTCACACGATCCTGACTGCAGGAGAAGAAGATGATGTATCCCACTTGCCGAATGTTGAGTTGTATAGGAGTTATACACTGTTAAAAAAAACAAATCTTTAAAAACTAATATTCCAGCAGCTGGGGCCAAAACACT